>NC_073313.1:39166676-39838342 GCF_027595985.1 Sorex araneus
GTGAATGAATGCAAGATTGGTCTACTAGAAGATGAAAATTCTACATGGAAGAGAACAGAGGTCCCAGAGCCTGCCAATCACTAGAAATGTGAAGAGATCAATCTTGACTCTATCCTTCAGTTCTCCTTCCAACTGAACATACATGAATGGGCAAACACAGAGATTTGCTGAGTCAACTTAGACTAGAAGAACTTCCCAGCTAACCAATAATACATCAGTTAAATAAAAGGTGGCTGGTTTAAGACACTAAGATAGCAGTGTCTTTTTATAAAGGAAAACTGGTACTAAAAATTAGAAAGACTAATTTTTAATTATTTCTAAAATAATTAGAAAGACTTTCTAAAAATTAGAAAGACTAAAAATAGAACATAGAAAGAGAAGCTTATCGGGGCTGGAGCAATAGCACAGCGGGTAGGGCGTTTGCCTTGCACGCGGCCGACCAGGGTTCGATTCCCAGAATCCCATATGGTCCCCCAAGCACCTCCAGGAGTAATTCCTGAGTACAGAGCCAGGTGTAACCCTTGTGCATTGCCAGGTGTGACCCATTAAAAGAGAAAAAAAGAAAGAGAAGCTTGTATTTGCATGTATATATGCCAGAATCTCCTGCCCCTGTGCCTGGCTGTCTTCACAGGGGCCCCTTGGAGGGGGGCAGGTTGAGTTTCCCTCCCCTTCCCGAGCAAAGCCCTGGCAGCCAAAGACCTCCAGAACCCAGCCACAGCCATGCTCAAGGCCACTCTCCACATGCTCGGACGAGCCTCATGCATGAAGAAACCGGCAGAGGAACCCAGGTGTGCGGGACCCGGGGCTGAGATCTCCAAGCCTGCTTGAATTGGGACTAGGCCTCCTCCACCCAGATCCCCCTTTTTTTAGTAGCTAGGCAGTCACACCCACAAACTGCCCCCGGTGCCTTGTATCCCATCAACGGCCAACATCCAGAGACTATAAAACAAAGCTCCCAGAAGACTTCTTATTGTCTAGTTCTCCCTCTCAGAGAACCCAGCAAGCTACCAAGAGTATCCTGCCTGCATGGCAGAGCCTAGCAAGCTCCCTGTGGCGTATTACCAAAAATAGTAACAATGATGGATCTCACTCCTCTGACCCTGAAAGAGCCTCCAATGCGGCAGTATTGGGAAGGATGGGTAAAGAGAGGCTGCTAAAATCTCAGGGTTCCCACTCAAGCAAATCGATGAACAATGGGATGACAGTGATACAGTGATACAGTGATGGTAAGAGGGTTGTACTGATTTTTTTTCATTATTTATTTATTTTGGTTTGAGAGCCACATTCAACAATGCTCAGGGGTTACTGCTGGCTCTGTAGTCAGAAATCATTCCTGGTGGACTTGGGGGATACTGGAGCTCAAATTCTGGTTGGCCATGTCCAAGGCAAGTGCCTTACCTACTGTACTATCGCTCCAGCCCTACATAGAAATTTTATTTTATTTTTTTATCTTAAATACATACATTTTATTTCACAAAAGAAAATAGCCTGAGAATAAAGACACCAGTGTGAAAAGATTTAAGACAGCTAGAGAAATTCCAGAAATAGTCATTAAAACAAATCAAGAGAAATAAATAGGCATATTTGGGTCTTTCTTCTCAAGTGACTAATATGTAAAAAGATGATTGACAGATCTGGGAAACTCAGCTTTCAATAATTCATGGAAGCATGGTGTCACTTGCATGACCTCTTGCAAAAATGCCCAATACTACATAGAAATTATAAAACTTTGCCTTTTCACCTCTGGAGAAGCCTATGTTCTCCTCTCTCTCTCTCACTCTCTCTCACTTTCTCTCTCTCTCTCTTACACTCTCTCTCTCCCCCCCTTCCCTTTCCTACCTCTCTCTCAAGAAAACTTGTTAAAAGCTTCTCAGGGCAGATTTCCCAAGTAAGTAAAAATTTGTAACTCAAGGAGATAAGTGATTCACATAGGCATCACATAGGTATTCAAGAGAATAGGCCTTTACTATATGACAGATCATATGAACTTTTATAAATATTGTTTTTAATAAAAGAAGAAGAGAGAATAGACTTTGCAAATGGAATAGTAAGTAGAAAGCTCCTGAGGCAGTGTGTGCCTTTGTCTTTTTAAAGAAAGACTAGACCAGAGTATCTAGAACACGGTATAGTAGAAATGACATCTGCATTTCTATGTTCATTGCAGCACTGTTTACAATAGCCAAAATCTGTAAAAAATCAGAGTGCCCAAAAACAGATGTCTGGTTAAAGAAACTTTGGTACATCTACACAATGGAATACTATGCAGCTGTTAGAAAAGGTGAAGTCATTATCTACAGAATGGGAAAGGATATTTACACAATACCCATCAGATAAGGGGTTAATATCAATGGTATATAAAGCACTGGTTGAACTCTACAAGAAGAAAACATCCAACCCCATCAAAAAATGGGGCGAAGAAATGAACAGAAACTTTACCAAGGAAGAGATACGAATGGCCAAAAGGCACATGAAAAACTGCTCTACATCACTAATCGTCAGAGAGATGCAGATCAAAACAACCATGAGATACCACCTCACACCACAGAGGCTAGCACACATCCAAAAGAACAAAAGCAACCGCTGTTGGAGAGGATGTGGGGAGAAAGGGACCCTTCTACACTGCTGGTGGGAATGCCGGCTAGTTCAGCCCTTTTGGAAAACAGTATGGACGATTGTCAAAAAACTAGAGGTTGAGCTCCCATTTGACCCAGCAATACCACTGCTGGGAATATATCCCAGAAAAGCCAAAAAGTATAGTCGAAGTGACATATGCACTTATATGTTCACCGCAGCACTGTTTACAATAGCCAGAATCTGGAAAAAACCCGAGTGCCCTAGAACAGATGACTGGTTGAAGAAACTCTGGTACATCTATACAATGGAATACTATGCAGCTGTTAGAAAAAATGAGGTTATGGCGTTTGCATATAAGTGGATCAACATGGAAAGTATCATGCTAAGTGAAATGAGTCAGAAAGAGAGAGACAGACATAGAAAGATTGCACTCATCTGTGGAATATAGAAGAATAATAGACTATAAGACTAACGCCCAAGAATAGTAGAAATAAGTACCAGGAGATTGTTTCCATGGCTTGGAGGCTGGTCTCTCATTCTGGGTAACTCAGGGAAGGGACCACCAAGTAAAATGTGGTTGGAGGTCATGTGGGGGAAGGGTGATGCGGGCCGAATACAGACTAGAGACTGAACACAATGGCCACTCAACACCTTTATTGCAAACCACAACACCTAATCAGTGAGAGAGAACAAAAGGGAATTCCCTGCCATAGTGGCAGGGTGGGATGGGGGGAGACGGGACTGGGGAGGGGGGGAGGGATGTTGGGTTTACTGGTGGTGGAGAATGGGCACTGGTGAAGGGATGGGTTATCGAACTTTGTATGGGGGAAACATGAGCACAAAGATGTATGGATCTGTAACTGTACCCTCACGATGACTCTCTAATTAAAAATAAACTAATAAAAAAAAGAAAAAAAAGAAAAGGTGAAGTCATGAAATTTGTGTATAAGTGGATCAACATGAGAGTATCATGTTAAGTGAAGTGAGTCAGAAAGAGAGAGACAGACATAGAAAGATTACACTCATCTGTGGAATATTAAATAATAGTGGGAGACTAACACCCAAGAGTAGTAGAGATAAGGACCAGGAAGTCTTCCCCACAGCTTGGAAATTGGCCTCACATGCTGGGGGAAAAGGCAGCTCAGATAGAGAAGGGAACACCAAATAGAGGATGTTGGGAGGACCCATTGCGATTGGAAGATGCGAGCTGAAAGTAGACTATAGACCGAACATGAAGGCCACTCAATACCTCTATTGCAAACTATAAAACCCTAAAGGAGAGAGAACAAAAGGGAATGCCCTGCCGCAGAGGCAGGGTGGGGTGGTGGGGGATGGGGTGGGGGTGGTGAGAGGGATACTGGGATCATTGGTGGAGGTGAATGGGCACTGGTGGAGGGATGGGTAAATGATCACTATATGAGTGAAATGCAAACACAAAAGTTCATAAGTTTGTAACTGTACATCACAGAGATTCTCTAATAAATTTTTTAAAAATAAATAAAGATATAAACCAATTGCAAAGAAGAAAAAAGATGAAGTGTTGGGGTAACGGAAGGCCAAATATTCCTATTAACATCTGAGAAAACTTCCAATATATGGGAGCTAATACCCCTGTGGCTTGTCATGTCTGACATGAGGTCATGCTAATGATTCTGTTCAGAGATAGAAAATTAACAAAGCGACTTAATCAGGTTTTTCCTTTGGAAATTTGGAACTTGGGAGGAAAAGCCCAAACGTTAGGAGGTTATAGAACTGAATTTACTTTACAGGCAAAAGTCACAGGATCCAAACCCAGTTCTGGTTGTCAGAATATGAACTTGACTAGTTTTTTGTTTGTGTCTTGTCTTGTGTCTGTGAAAACTCCTGAATCATTACATTGAATTTGTTCCAACTATCTTTTTGTCATAAATAAAGCAAATTTAATTTCTGTTGTTTCTCAAATTAAAGAATCATAATAGAATCATCTTGTGCTTTCCCTTATGCAATGCAAATATATGCATTTGCTTCTAAAATATATTTCTTTTTTAGAATAAGGAATGATTTCTTTATTTTATCTTCTTTCTTTAACCACATGTGCTTATAGGAAAAGATGATAACCCTAAGCATTCACTCTGTGACATTATAATGTGTCAATCATAGTTGAAGTGCTTCTGAAGGTGATCTTATTTAAAACTCACAATAATTCCATGAATAATATTTATAATTATGTCTAGTTCTGCCCTTGAGGAAACAGAGGCCAGAGAGATAATGTGGCTAATAAAAGGTGGAGAATGGGTTCAAAACTTAGGCAATTTTACCCCGACAGTTTACATTCTTTAAAGACTAAAAACTTGGCACTTTAAGACACTTAATTATTAAGTCATTGAAGAATCTGAAGTAGTTACAAACAGCTTGCAGTCCTGGCTCTGCACTCAGAGATCATTCCTGGAGGGCTTGGGGGCCCATATGGGATGCTGGGGATTGAACCTGGGTTTATTACATGTCTTGAGCGTGATTGAGGGGAGTGGAGTCAGATATGCTTAACAGTTCTAATATATTGAATGACAGTTCACACAGTTGTCATACATCATTATTGTCACACAATTCACACATAATGGTCACACAATTCACACATCATATTTATATGATTTTACATATATATATATATAAGTAAGCAAATCCAACTAATAGCATTCAGTCCAAGGTCATCAACTGACTTTCACCACACATAGCAGTGCAGTAGCACTGTTGTCCAGTTGTTCATCGATTTGCTCGAGCGGGGACTAGTAACATCTCTATTGGGAGAGTTGTTACTGTTTTTGGCATATAGAATACGCCATGGGTAGCTTGCCAGGCTCTACCGTGTGGGCGGGATACTTTCAGTAGCTTGCCGGGCTCTCTGAGAGGGATGGAGGAATCGAACCCGGGTCGGCCACGTGCAAGGCAAACGCCCTACCTGTTGTGCTATCGCTCCAGCCACACATGTAGAGGTTTTTTGCTTTTCAGCATCCTTCCACTGTGGGTACAGAAATTTCATTCTAGAAATTTATCATCAATGACAAATATGCTGGTATGATGTACAGACCACATAAAATCATTTTTACTCATTAGGGCTAGATATTATGAAAGAAGACACATTTTTGATTAAAATTCTTGTTAAAATGCAAATAAGTTGGGGCTGGAGGGATAGCACAGCGGGTAGGGCATTTGCTTTGCATGTGGCTGACCTGGGTATGATTCCCAGCATGCCATATGGTCCCCCGGAGAAACATCAGAGGTAATTCCTGAGTGCATGAGCCAGGAGTGATCCCTGTGCATCTGGGTGTTATCCAAAAAGCAAAAAAAAAAAGTTATAAAATGTATATGTAACCTATTTATACACATTTGTATTACTTATTATAACATGTTAAAATGTAACTAAGTTATACAAAGTTATACAAATGAACTATTGCTCTAGTCCCAAATGATTTTAGATTTAAGCCATTGACTTTTGGGGCAGTATTTAGTGGCTATCTATGATTAATTTATATGAGTGACAAATTTGTTGAATAATCTTAGTTTTGACTGACTATATGGCCATGGACAAGACAGTTAAACTTACTAAGCCTCATTTTTTCATTACTAATAACCGCCCTATCTTTTAGAACTGCTAAGAGGAATATCAAAGATGCATATAAAGATTTTTGTAAATGTACATTAATGGGGCTAGAGCAATAGAGGGGTATTTGCCTGCACAAAGACTGCACAGGTTTGGGGGCTGGAGAAACAGCACAGCGGGTAGGGCATTTGCCTTGCATGCAGCCGACCCGGGTTTGATTCCCAGCATCCCATATGGTCCCCTGAGTACCGCCAGGAGTGATTCCTGAGTGCAGAGCCAGGAGTAACCCCTGTGCATCGCCGGGTGTGACCCAAAAAGCAAAAAAAAAAAAAAAACAAAACACTGCACAGGTTTAATCTCTGACACCCCGTAAGGTACCCTGAGCCATAATCCCTGATAGAGCCAGGTTTTTTTGAGTGTGGCCCCCAAGCCAAATATATACATATATATTACTTGTTATATATATGTGTGTATACACACCACACACACACACACACACACACACACACACATATGCTCTTTAGTAATAGTAGCTGGGCTGGAACAATAGCTCAGCAGGTAGGGTGTTTGCCTTGCATGCAGTCGACCTGGGTTCGATTCCTCTGTCCCTTTCAGAGAACCCGGCAAGCTACCTAGAGTATCCCGTCTTGCCATGGCAGAGCCTGGCAAGCTACCTGTGGTGTATTCAATATGCCAAAAACAGTAACAAGTCTCACAATGGAGACGTTACTGGTGCCCGCTCGAGCAAATCGATGAACAAAGGAATGACAGTGCTACAGTGCTACAGTAATGGTAGCTGGAGATAATTGATTCTCTTTAAGATACATTTAGGGGCTGGAGCTATAGTAGAGTGGGTAGGGCATTTGTCTTGCACACAGCTGACCCAGGTTCGATACCTGGCATCCCATATGCTTCCCTGAGCACACTCCTCCAGGAGTAATTCCCGAGTACAGAGCCAGGAGTAACCCCTGAGCATCGCCGGGTGTGACCCCAAAAGCCAAAAAAAAAATTACTTCTTTAAAATACACATTTTCCTTTTCTTAAAGGGTTCTCATTTAAGGGGCTAGAGTGATAGCACAGCGGGTAGGGTGTTTGCCTTGCATGTGGCCGACCAGGGCTTGATTCCCAGCATCCCATTTGGTCCCCTGAGCACCGCCAGGGGTAATTCCTGAGTGCATGAGCCAGGAGTGACCCCTGTGCATCATCGAATGTAACCCAAAAAGCAAAAACAAAAAAGGGGGGGTTCTCATTTAAATTTTTCTCTTTTCTTTTTTGTTTCTGGGACACACCTGAGTGTGCTCAGGGTGTACTGCTGGCTCTACACTCAGGATCACTCCTGGGCGGTTTGGGGGACCATATGGGATGCCAGGGATTGAACTTGGGTTGACTATGTGTCTTGAACATGATAGAGGGGAGTGGAGTCAGATATGCTTAACACTTCTAATACACTGAATGAAATGACAATTCACACAATACCAGCATTAAAATCATACATGTAAGTAAGCAAATCCAACGAAGAACACTCATAAAACTAATACAAGATCCTAAATCATATCCCTCCTTCCTGCACCCCCACAATGTGACATGTGATGTCACATTGATATAATGTGACATAAATTTTTTTATGTAATTGAATCATATTTGAATTACATAAATTTATGTTAAATTTTAAATTTATGTATAAATCAATATATATACATATTTATACTGTACATATGATATAATGTATAAATTATACAAATTATAAATTTTATAAGTGAATAAATTTATAAATAAATCAGAAATTTATAATATATTATAAATATATTAAACAATACATTTATTTATTTCATGGGTATTTAAATATTTAATAGGGTGGCTTTTATAAATTATTTATAAATTTAAAAAATTTATAATTTGTATAAATTTTTATAATTTATCTAGCTAAAATTCCACATAAATTATAATTTATGTTATAAATTACATAAATTTATGTGTATATAATTGACAAAATCACCGACATGCCATTGATGTCGGTGGGCCCCACGGGTGGCTCATGTGAGGCTCAGGTGAAGCGGAAGGAGAAAGATGGTCACTTTCTCCCGATCCGCCTCTGCCACCCAAGACCCAGGGTTACTGGGTTCTTGTCCCACCCTGCAGAAAGGAATTTCAGGAGTAGAGGAGCAGTGAAGTTACAGTTTTTATTTGGAGGTTTTGAAGGGATGGAGGGAGAGAAAGTGGGAAAGCGTGGAGAGTATCAAGCTCAAGAGAGAACCCGGGCTTCTCCAAGGGCAGAGAGAGCCCCTACACATATGCCAGCATTAGACATGAAAGCATGAAAGTACACATCTCAAGAGGGGAGATGCGGGCGACACATGTGCTGGGCCCCTTGGGCACCAGCAGCACAAGGGCTGGGGCAGCATAAGCAGGCACTTCCTTTGTTCAAGGTGGCTTTTATAGGGTTTCTCCAACCTGCCCCCACACGGGGCTTCCACATAGGGCTTCCACATAGGTCAAAGTCCCTTGCTAAGGAGGTTACCAGGGGCTTGGGGAGTGGTGATGGTCTTCTTTGAAATTCCTTTCCTGGCCTTTTGTTTCTTCAGGAGCTTCTCTGTGTCTGTGGCTGTGGGTAAGTGAGGTTCTTATCAGCCATTAGTTTCTGTGTTTTCCTGTTTTCTGCAAGGTCAGCTTTTGACATTGCCTCTGGAGAGGGCCTTCCCTATCCTGCCTACATCACTGTGAGCACTGCAGTCTCAGCCAGGGCTGTCAAGTCCACCCGAGGAGAGGCTGGCAAAGGGATGGGGTCTTCAGTCGCTGCTGCCCCCCAGGTTGGAGACAAATCAGATAGAGTACATCCCAGTCTCTGGCATGTTAGGGACAAGGAGGAGCCCAGAGGTTCAGGCCAGGTCCCAAGTACCGTGGAGACAGAGAGGCAACCCAGAGATTCCCTCCAAGGCTGACAGAGACTATCAGAAGCCTGTCAGTTAAGGGCCTACTGACCAATCATTTTGGAGGGTTGCCAATCAAATTGTCTAGAGTTTAAGGCAGGAAGCATCTGTCCCTCATCGATAACCAGATGTTTAAAGCCCGGGGTTCACATCTGGTTATCAATGGCCTTGTAAGCAATGTACTAGCTAGCTCTATTACACATAAGATGAAATGAGTTCACAAAATGTTGTAACTGATGTAGACAGGTAGATAGGGAAAGGCCCTTGGCAATAAAAATTTAGATTTAACAGAGTCTGGGGAGGAGAATCTTAAGACTTGCTGATACAGGAAAACAAAAGACCCAGAGGAAACCATCTGCAGACACTGAGGTTAATAGACCCTCCCCAGGGTCTATTAGACCCTCCCCAGTTATCTAATAATAACTCCCCAGGAAGTTCCCCAAAGAAGGCCATCACCACTCCCAAACTCCCTGGTAAACTTAGCAACGAACTTTTACCTGGAAAGAAACCCAAAGTGGGGGCAGATTGAAGAAACCCTATAAAAGACACCTTGAACAAAAGAAGCATGTGCATATGCTGCCTGAGCCCATGTGGTACTTGCGCCCACGTGGCTAAGTACATGTGCCGCCTGAGCACATGTGTCGCCCGCGCACATGTGTTGCCCGCATCTCCCGTCTTGAGATGTATATTTTCATGCTTTCATACTTTTGTGTCTAAAGCTCGGTTATGTGTAGGGGCTTCCTCCACCCTTGGAGAAACCCGCGTTCTCTCTTGAACTCATTACTCTTACTTCTCTCTCTCTTTCTTTTTTTTTTTTTTTTGCTTTTTGGGTCACACCTGGCACTGCACAGAGGTTACTCCTGGCTGCGCACTCAGGAACCACCCCTGGCGGTGCTCAGGGGACCATATGGGATGCTGGGATTCAAACCCGGGTCGACAGGTGCAAGGCAAACGCCCTACCCGCTGTGCTATCACTCCAGCCCCTCTCTCTCTTTCTTATCCCTTCCTCCTATCCTCAAAGACCTGTAAATAATATCTGTTTACTTCCCTGCTTGTCTACTCCTGAAATTCTTTTCCGAGAGCAAAGACAAGAACCTAGTCACTCTGGGTCCCGGGTGGTAGAGGCGGCTGGGGAGAAAGTGACCATCTTTCTCCTCCCCGCTTCACGTAAGTCACCCGTGGGGCCCATAACTTTTGCTTACACAGAATAAAGTCCCTCCTGTTCCTAACACTATGTGCAAGGCAAGTACCCTACCTGCTGTATTATCACTCCAATTGCTAAAATTTTCTTTTATTAAAGGGTTCTCATTGAAAATCCCACATATCTTGGGGGCTAGATACAGTGGGTAGGACACTTGCCTTGCACACAGTCCACCTGGGCTAGATCTCCGATGTCTCCTGAGCACCGTTAGAAGTGATTCCTGAGCACAGAGTCAGAAATAAGCCTTGAGCACTGCTGAGTGTGACCCCAAAACACGGAAGCAAAATTATTGTTTTGTGTTTGTTTCGGGGACCATAAACAAAGTGAGCTCCTTCTGCTGTAGAATTTAGAATCTTAGCGTCAGGGCTGCATCTCAGCCCTTGCAATTGTGAGGCCATGGGTTCAATTCGCAGAACCAGAAAAAAAAATGGAATGAAATTTTTTTTTAAAAAATCTAGGAAATTGTATGACATTTTCGTAGACCTAAGAACACACTTTTGTTTTGTTTTTGGGTCACACCCCAGCGATGCTCAGGGGTTACTCCTGGCTCTGCACTCAGGAATTACTCCTGGTGGTACTCAGGGGACCATATGGGATGCTGGAAATCAAACCTGGGTTGGCCGAGTGCAAGGAAAACGCCCTACCCATTGTGCTATTGCTCCAGCCCCAAGAACACACTTAAATACACTTAATTAAGACCCCATAGACCAATGTATTAGATGTACCAGATGTACCAATGACTTAAAAACTCTTGAGTTTTTTAAATTTAGCTTTTGTTCTTGTAACTTGTAGCTATCCAACTAAGAGATCATTTTATTCCTGTGGAATGAGTGAAATAGGATAATTTTTAAAAGTTAGATAAAGTTGTCTTATAATATGATACTAATAGAGCCAGCAGATGCAAAGTCATTGGGAAAATTAAATGGGGTGTCTTCTGCACAGAGCCAAGCGGCCCTCTGCCCTACTCACCCCAGTAAATTATCTTGCCTCCTACTTATGGAGAAAATGAAAAGTCTCTGGTAGCTGTCCCTGAAATTTTCTTCTTTCCCACTTAATTATAAACTCACCTATACCTGTCTCCGTCCTTGCCTTTGCCATGGGAAGAGCTGTCTCACCTCCAACAAGAATAGCTTATTACTGTAGTTGTGCAACCTTTTCTTTATACAGTGGGTAAGGCGTTTGCCTTGCACATGTCCAAGCTGGGTTTGATTCCTCTGTCCCTCTCAGAGAGCCCGGCAAGCTACCAAGAGTATCCCGCCCACACGGCAAAGCCTGGCAAGCTACCCGTGGTGTATTTGATATGCCAAAAAACAGTAACAACAAGTCTCACAATGGAGAAAATACTGGTGCCCGCTCGAGCAAATCTATGAGCAATGGGATGACAGTGCTACAATGATTGGGGACCACACTAAGGGTTACTTGGGGGTTATTCCTGGCTCTGTGCTTGGGAGTCACTCCTGGTGGTACTTGAGTGGCCTTGTGGTAAGGTGATGAAACCTGGCCTTCCAACATATGAAGGAGGTGCTCTGTCCCTTTGAGGTAGCCAGGCAGATAGGGAAGGTCGCTTTCCCAAGGAAATGGCAGTAAATTTCCTGGGAAGTAATAGCCCTGACCTCATGGAGAACTGGTGCCTGTATGTAACAGACCCTGAGGAGGCTGTACCAACCCCCTCCAACAGAAGCTCCTGCAGAATCAAAAGTCAGGAAAGGAATTTCAAAGAAGACCATCACCCATCACAGCTCCCAATCCCCTTGGTAACCTCCCTAGCAACAACTTTTACCTAGGTAGAAGCCCCACATGGGGGCAGGTTGGAGAAACCCTATAGAGGCCACCTTGAACAAAGGAAGTGCGAGCTTATGCTGCCTGAGCCCAGGCACTGTCTGCGCCCATGTGGCTGAGCACATGTGGTGCCTGAGCACATGTGTCGCCCGCACCTCCTCTTTTGAGATGTGTACTTTTATGTTTTCATATCTAATTCTGGGATGTGTGTAGGGTCTCTCCTTCTCTCTCTCTCTCCATTACTCCCCACTCTCTCCCACTTTCTCTCCCTGCTTTCCTTGAAAACCTCCTGGGGCTGGAGCAATAGCACAGCAGGTAGGGTGTTTGCCTTGCACGTGGCTGACCCGGGTTCGATTCCCAGCATCCCATATGGTCCCCCCGAGCACTGCCAGGAGTAATTCCTGAGTGCATGAGCCAGGAGTAACTTCTGTGCATTGCTGGGTGTGACCCAAAAACCAAAAAAAAACACCAAAAAAAATCTCCAAATAAAAACTGTAATTTCACTGCTCCTCTACACCTGAAATTCCTTTCTGCGAAGCGAGACGAGACAAGAACCCAGTAACCCTGGATCTTGGGTGGCAGAGGTGGATGGGGAGAAAGTGACCGTCTTTCTCCTCCCCGCTTCACATAAGTCACCCGTGGGGCTCACCGACATCACCTTGAGCTGTTTACCTGGTCTCCATGCCAAAGTTTTAAGTAGGAAACTGGGCTTCCCTGGGCCACAATTGCAGTGGGGGGCAGCTGGAAAAATAAAAATAACCCAAGAGAAAGTCAGTAATTAATCCTGGCGGTGCTCAGGGGACCATAAGGGATGCTGGGGATCAAACCCTGGTCGACCGCGTGCAAAGTTAACGCCTTACCCACTGTACTATCGCTGTAACCCCTATCCTAGCTGTTTTTGGCTTTTTGGCCACCCTTGGTGTGTGTCAAAGACCTAGCGATGAGCCAGAAGTTAAAAGTTAAAAGTCGGTATAGAAAAAGCAAATCCTTCCAGCTATGCTAACATGTTACTTACCATATGTTAATGTGGGGTTTACCAGGTGGCTTATGTGAAGGCAAGAGAAGAAAATGTAATGCTTTTCTCTCCCCACCTTGGTCACGCAGGGAAGTGGCTGGGGATTTTAGGACTGATGAGAGATTTCTCAGGGAACCATGAACTCCAGCTGGCGGGAATGATGTCGGTGAGCCCCACGGGTGACTTATGTGAAGCGGGGAGGAGAAAGATGGTCACTTTCTCCCCAACAACCTCTACCACCCGGGACCCAGGGTTACTGGGTTCTTGTCTCGCTCATGGAAAAAAATTTCAGGAGTAGACAAGCAGTGAAGTAAACAGAGGTTTTTTGAGGGAAGGAGGAAGGGTTAAGATGGAGAGAGAAGTGTAAGAGTTAACGCGCTCAAGAGAGAACGCGGGCTTCTCCAAGGGTGGAGAGAGCTCTACACACATCCTAGCACTAGACAGGAAAGCATGAAAGTGCACATCTCAAGGGGGGAGATGCGGGCAACACGTTGGGCACAAGCAGCACATGAGCTCAGGCAGCATATGTGCAGGCTGCCTTTGTTCAAGGTGTCTTTTATAGGGTTTCTTCAACCTGCCCCCACGTGAGGCTTCTTTCCTGGTAAAAGTTCGTTGCTAAGGAGGTTACCAGGGAGGTTGGGAGTGGTTATGGCCTTCTTTGGGCTGAATTAAGGGAGAGTTTGAGGAACTTCCTGGGGGAGGGGTCCATTATCCTCAGGGTCTGTCTGATGGTCTTATCCAGTCTTTTGTTTTCTGAATCAGCAAGGTGGATCAGTTTTAAGATTCTCCTTCCCGGAGATTTTGATAATATAAGTTTCATTGCTAAGGGCCTTTTCCTTTTCCTATCTACCTACCTACATCAGGAAGAACTGTTCTCTGTAGGAAAGTTGGTCCTAATCTTAGCGAAGCCTTTGGGGTTCATTGCCTTTCCCTCACAAAAAGGAATTTCAGGAGGAAAAGATCAATGAAGTATTGATTTCTCAAGATAATTGTGAAATAAGGGGCTGGAGCAATAGCACAGCGAGTAGGGCGTTTGCCTTGCACGCAGCCGAAACCGGGTTCGATTCCCAGCATCCCATATGGTCCCCTGAGCACTGCCAAGAGTAATTCCTGAGTGCAGAGCCAGGAGTAACTTCTGTGCATCACCGGGTGTGACCCAAAAAAAAGAAAAAATATAGACAAAAATTGTGAAATAAAGGAAGAGTGAAGGGGTAGGGGGTGGGAAGAGGTAAGTTAAGATACCTGCCCAAGAGAGAACATGGGATTCTCCAGAGCAGAGGGGACCAAAATACACGTCTCAGGAGGGAAGATTCAGGCAGCTTGTATGCGGGCAACGTATGCCCGGCAGCATGGCTGGGGGTCGGATAGGAGCTGGCGGCATTCATGCTGGCAGCACTACATGCTGCATCCTCGGATCCTCGGCCACTGTCACTGTCATCCCATTGCTCATCGATCTGCTCGAGCAGGCACCAGTAAGTAACGTCTCCAAGTGAGACTTGTTGTTACTGTTTTTGGCATATCAAATACGCCATGAGTAGCTTGCCAAGTTCTGCCTTGCCGGCGAGATACTCTCAGTAGCTTGCCGGGCTTTCCGAGAGGGATGGAAAAATCGAACCCGGGGCGGGTGTATGCAAGGCAAACACCCTACCCGCTGTGCTATCGCTCCAGTCCAATCCTCGGCCCAGTTAGTTTATAGACACTTTTCTCAAACTGCCACTGGGCCTCCCTGTTCTTTGCTAGGGTGGTTACCGGGAATGGGTGGGTGGTGGGGTAGGGTAAAGAGGGGTATGGGGGGGGTGGACTCCTCCGGTTGGAGAGGTTGATGATCTTCTTTTGATATTCTAGGCCTTTGTCCTGTAGTTTTGCATCTCAATAGTTTTCCAGGTTCCTGAGCTGGGTCTTTTGTCTCAAAGGCTAGAGTGTTTTTGGGCCAACTCAAGTTTCAGAAGCTGTTTTAGCCCAACTTGCATTACCAGGGCCCCCTATCTTCCTGCCTGCAACTGGAGGTTAATATGTCCTGTAGGTCTGAAATCCCCCCCTCCAAAAAATGCTCAACCCACAGACCCAGACACATAAACAACCAGTCATCATTTCACCTCTGCATCTACAACACACTTCTCTATTTTATTTGCTGTTTAATTATGTTCTGCAGCCAGAATTCTGACTAGTGTATTACTCTATAAATATTATCATGTAATTTCAGTGCTGTGTGGCAAAGTAATTTTACTTTTTTAGCTCTTTTATAGGTGGTGGTGGGGAGGGGGAGGTTGGGCCACATCCTGCAAAGCTCAGGAGTTACTCCTGGCTCTGCACTCAGGAATTATCCCTGGTGGTGCCTGGGGAATGGAACCAGTGTCAGCAATGTGCGAGCTGTGTGCAAACGCCCAACCCTCGGCACTATTTCTTTCCTTTTTCTTTTCTTTTTTTTTTTTTATATTTACTGTGTTTCCCATCACGGTGTTTACAGTTTGGCATGAATTAGCTCTTCTAATAGAATCTTCATACTACTCTTTCTGTTGTTTTGTTTTATATAAACTTTTCAGTAGTTTCTTCCTTTTTTAAAAAAAAATGAATCACCATGCAACAGGTAAAGACTTACAAACTTTCATGATTATGTTTCAGTCATACACTGATCAGTACCCATCCGTCCACCAGTGCCCATCTCCACCACCAATGTTCCCAGTATCCCTCCCACCACCCCCGCCCCATCCCCCATTCCTGCCTCTGTGGCAGGCACATTCCCTTTTACTTTCTCTCTCCTTTTGGGTGTTATTGTTTGCAATACAGATGACGGATAGTAAGGCCTCTGCACCATTTCTCTTCTTTTCTTTTTTTTTTTTTTGATTTTTGGGTCACACCCCAGCGATGCTCAGGGGTTACTCCTGGCTCTGCACTCAGGAGTTACTCCTGGTAGTGCTCAGGGGACCACATGGGATGCTGGGAACCAAACCCGGGTTGGCCTCATGCAAGGCAAACGCCCTACCCGCTGTGCTACAGCTCCAGCCCCACTCTGCACCGTTTCTTCAGTCCCTTTTTAGCTCTTTTACCCTGGGTTTCACTAAAAACTAAATATTTCAGTGACGAACCAATTTACTGATTTGCAATTATCTTGTGATACTTTAATGCTAAGATTACAAAACCAGCTATAAGTGAAGGTTCAGTGGAATCATATTTAATGATTGAGCTTTTTAGGCCTTAAAAAATCAAGCAGGGGCTGGAGAAATAGTAGAGCAGGTAGGGTGACCTGGTTCAATCCTAGCATCCCATATGGTTTCTTGAACAGGTGTAACCACTTAACACTGCCAATGTGGCCCCCAAATAAAACAAAACAAAAATCAAGTATGCAATGTGCCCAGGTTCGGTCCCTGGCATCACATATGGTTCCCGAGAAAGAGGAAGCCTCAGTTTCCCCTTGCCAGTGACAGCCACAGTTTCTTCTCTCCAGATGTTCCATCTCTTCTCGTCAACCTGACAGATATTTCACCCCCAAGGTTCTCTCTCAGCATTCCCTGGGCTTCCCAGGAACATAAAACTCTGCCCTGGAGTCTGGGCTGACAGGGAAATGAAGATAATTGGCAATCCTGGAATCTAGGCTGATGGGGAAACTGAGATAATTGGTAATTAGGCCTGGGAGATTTGTTTCCCCTTGCCAGTGAAGAAGCCACCTTCTCTAGGGCAGTTTTCCCTTGCCACCTTTCCCTTATTGACCTGACACATTTTGTTCCCAAAGTCCTGTCCCAGGGGTCACAGAGATTCCCAGGACCATAAAACTCTGTCCTGGGGCCTCGGCCAATAAGGAGATTAAGATAAGGGGCAAAAATTCCCAGAAAGATTTAGATCAACTACACATCATTGTGTGGACTAGAGAAATAGCACAGCGGGTAGGGCGTTTGCCTTGCATGCAGCCGACTGGGGTTCGATTCCTCCATCCCGTCCCTCTCAGAGAGCCCGGCAAGCTTCCGAGAGTATCCTGCCTGCACTGCAGAGCCTGTCAAGCTACCCATGGTGTATTCGGTATGTCAAAAACAGTAACAAGTCTCACAATGGAGACGTTACTGGTGCCCGCTCGAGCAGATTGATGAACAAAGGGATGACAGTGCTACAGTGCAGTGCGACAGACATTATTGTAATTTTCTGGCACCTTTATTTTATTTTTTTTTGCTTTTTGGGTCACACCTGGCAATGCACAGGGGTTACTCCTGGCTCTGCACTCAGCAATTACCCCTGGCGGTGCTTGGGGAACCATATGGGATGCTAGGAATCGAACCCGGGTCATCTGCGTGCAAGGCAAACGCCCTACCCGCTGTGCTATCTTTCCAGCCCCCTCTCGCACCTTTTGTGAACATTTGCCAACCGATAGGCGATACCAGGAGTCCCTAAAACAGCCTTCACAAAACTCCCTTAACTTCGTCCTATACTAAGTTCCTCCCCACTTGGGGAGCTTCTTTTCTTTTCTCTTCTACTTTCCAATAAACTTTTCTACTTTCCAACTCTGAGTCTGATCACCTTTATTATTCAATAATTTCATTCTTGAAATCACTGAAGAACCTGGAATCGCCAAGGAACACAGAGACCTGCAGCCGCTGCTTCCTCGTCATCTGCATCGCCCTGACCCCTGCCAGGAGTGATTGCAGAGCTGCAGTAATCCCTGAGCACCCCTGTATGTGGCTCAACCTCCCCGCAACTCCCTGCAATCAAGCAATATAACAAGTAGAGTGGTAGGAACTGTAGCAACTGAATTGCTGTGTCCTCCTAGTTGGGAAAATGATTCATCCTCTCATCACTCGTATTTCTTTCTTTCTAAGTAATAGGAGTCTGGCCTCACACTTGGCAAGACTATGCATTCTGTTTGTTTGTTTGTTTGTTTGTTTTGGCACCATATCCAGCTGTGCTCAGGGGTTACTCCTGGCTCTGTGCTCAGGGATCAACCTAGGCAGGCTTCGGGATACTGAGGATTGAACCTGGGTTGGCTGCAAGCAAGGCAAATGCCCTATCTGCTGTATTATTATTATTATTATTATTATTATTATTATTATTATTATTTAGATCACACCCAGAGATGCACAAGGATTACTCCTGGCTCTGCACTCAGGAATTACTCCTGGTGGTGCTCAGAGGACCATATGAGATGCTGGGAATCAAACCCAGTTAGCCGCGTGCAAGGCAAATGCCCTACCCTCGTGCTATCGCTCCAGCCCCTGTATTATTGTTTTTGATTCTACTATGGAATTTGTTGATTTTTGGCGGCTCCACACCTCACTGTGCTCAGGGCTTAATCCTGGCTCTATATCCGGCATCACTCCAGGTAGAACTCGGATGAACCATATGGGGAGCCGGGGATTGAACCTGGGCCAGTCGCATGCAAGGCAAGCACCTTACCCACTGTTATATCTCTCCGGTCTAGATTAGTGATTCTTACAAGTCCCCCAGTTTTGATATGATGGATGGAGCCAGGACTGGACTGTGTTCTCATCACCCCTCTTCCCTACCGAGGACTAAGATAACCACCAGAAAAAAAATGTGAAATCCCAAGCAGAAATCCCATGTTTTATGTTCTGGAGACATTAGTTCTAAACTCTGACGCTTGTGATTCCTTTACCGCCTCCATCACAGTTTGCCAAGGGCAAAGTGTTCCTTTCTCCACTCAGAATTAGAGTTAGCATCTCACTGCCACCGCCCCTGCCCCCGCCCCCACCTCCTTGGACCCAAGGTCTCCTTTGAACTCTGCCAGGACCCTGAAGCAGCTGAGAGAAGAGAGACTCAACCCGACCAACCTCCACGAGGGTGAGCACTTCAAGCAGGGGAGAAGAATCCGTGCACGGGCTGCTGTGGACAAAGGGGGGACCCGGGACATAGACACCAACTGTGGGAGGTCTTGGCATTGCCACATCCAGCGGGTGGGTGCAAATGTAGCGGGTGGGGCTGGGGAGGGGTCCCCTGCGAAGTCTGGAAGAGGGTCTGGAAGAGGGGAGATCTCTGGAAACAGACACCCTTCGGGCACTGGAAGAGCCAGCGGCACCAGTCTCTCGGCTGGATGGGTTTCCAGCGCCACGGAATGGGGGAGACTGGGGGTGGTGGGCCGGGCAGGGGGTGGTCGTGCGCCCTGGAGCTCGGCGTGCGGTGTACAGACGGCACGTGGAAGGTCTGTTGCGCTCAGACGGGCAGCCCAGAGGCAAGCAGGAGGGAACGGGGTGCCGAGAGTGGTGGTGGTGGTGGAGGGGGACTCACGACGGAGATACTTTCCGTGGCTGGCGTGGCTCCCGCCTGGAGGGATCTGGCGCCGCCGCCTGGGGGCGTCGGGCAGAGAGCCCTGCGGCTTCGGGGCGCTCGGAAACCGCCTCCCGGCGCCCGCCCGGGTACCTGCCTGCAGGAGGCGGGGTGCGAGAGGCGGGCCCCGGGAGCGCGTGAGTCACTCGGCTCCCCCGGGTTCGGAGCGGGTCTTCGCCTCCCGCCCGGGGTCTCTTCTCAGCATCTCCCCCCCGGGCGCAGCGCGCCCCCCGAGGCCGGACCCGGCCGCGTCTCCGTCTAGGCGAGGGTCTGGTAAGTTTCTCCTCTCGGGATTCCTCGTCGCTTGGGTGGGGTCGGGGGTGGCCGCGGGGGTCTCCCCAGCCGCGGCTCCGTCTGCCTTTGCCTCCGCCCTCGGGCTCTCTGGGATGGAGACAGAAAGTTACATTTGTGCAACGCAACAGCAAGGGTGAACACCGCCTTGCGCAGACCCCGAAGAAGCCAAACTCTCGCCTTATTCTTAATTTCCTGGATGTCTTCAAACGTCCGGACGCGGCGTTTCTGAGACTAGGAAGGTTTGATTCGTTTCATGTTTTTTTCTTTTTCCCCCTCTCTCCCCCGTTCCCCCTCCCCACCCCACCCCCGACTCTTTTTCTTCCTGGATGATTTCTGTTGCGACGGGGGTGCGCGGGGGGGGGGCGGTGGTGGAGGCAAGAGGACTCGAGCTGAAATCCCATGCCAGGGCGGTGTCCTCGTTCTCTACGAAGTAGCAGATTTAAAAAAAAATTTTTTTTTACTTCGCCGGAACTGGGGACCCCCGCCCCGCAGTCCAGCCCAGGACACGCGGAAGCTGTAAGGTAACTGCAGTTAACCGCATCTCCTCGCCCGAGACTGGATAAAATGTCCCGGAGGCACAGTACTTGTGAATGCCACGACGGTGTTGAAACAAGTCATGGAAGGACTCTATTGAATATTATTTTATTTTGAATGTCTTGTAGCCCGGGCAAATTTCAGGAGTCTACTGCTCGTTTTATTTTCTCGATTTCAGAGATGTTTCAAGACCTATTCCCCTTGCAAGAAAATCAATGAGGAAATCAATGAGTCTCCATTCTATTTCTTATACGGTTTTAATATTGCAAAGCTACCTGTTAGGTTGTGCGTGCGTGCGTGTGTGTGTGTGTGTGTTGGGTGGGGTTGGGGTTGCCTCCTCTATCTACTTTTGGAAAAATCAAAATCAATGTGGGCTCCTTGCTTTTTTTTTCTACCATTGAGTCTGAAGTGTTTCTGTGACTATTAAATAGCTGTTAATTATTTCCCGTTGTTTTTTGCTTAAAAGCAGTGGAGGAGAGAGCCTCCTGGAATGTACATTTGTGGCTTCTTGAGTACTGCTTTATCATCAACATCTTTTGGGTTGCTGCAATGCTAACAGGTGGTCTTGATTCACTGCACAAAATTTGGTTTTAGACAAAACTGCTGATCTGGGAGGAAAGAACTGCCCCTCTGCATTCGCCCCGCCCCCTCCCCCCCAAACTATGTCTTTATTCTGTTTCCCTGAAAGAAAGATAAATGGGGAAATAATATTTTCTGGCAGTTCATGGAGTTGCCTATCATGAATCCCTCTTTCCTGACTTGTCATTTGGTTTATATCTGTGTTTAGCAAAAAGGACCCCACCCGCCCTTGAAAGAAAATTAATAAAACCTCCAGTGTTTTGTCAGATCACAGGATAACATTTTTCAGAATTGAACAGAAGCTTTGATGATCCTCATTAAAAAAAATTGGGGCACACCTAGATGCTCAGGGGTTACTTCTGGCTCTACACTCAGGGATCACTTCTGGTGGGCTCTAGGGACCATATGGGATGTAGGTGATCGAACCCAGGTTGGTGGTGTGTGAGGCAAAAGCCCTACCTGCTGTATTATCGCTCTGGCCCTTCATGATCCTAATTTTTAAAGCCCTTCCTGGGGAGCAACCCCCTAAATGAACAACTCTCCCACCTGTCTGATGAGAGCGTGTTTCTTCTCAGCATCCCTCAGCCTCAGCCCTTTTTTCTCTTGTGACTCCAGATTTGCATAGCAAGATAGTACAATGCCTTGGTAGGCAGGGCAGTTGTCTTACTCATTTATTTAGCTTTGCATCTCTGAATCCTGCTAACGTGGTGTCTGCTGAAAGAATGAATAAGTGAGTTTTACCCAGATTGGGTTTACTGTGCCTCGGATGCCACATGGGCTTGTTTGCTTCCCCCCTTTTGAAAAAAGTGTATCTTCTTTGGACTGGAATGATAGCACAGTGGGTAGGGCATTTGTCTTGTACACGGCCAACCCGGGCTCGATTCCTCTGCCCCTCTCAGAGAGCCTGGCAAGCTACCAAGAGTATCCCGCCCTCACGGCAGAGCCTGACAAGCTACCCGTGGTGTATTCAATATGCCAAAAACAGTAACAAGTCTCACAATGGAGACATTACTGGTGCCCGCTTGAGCAAATCGATGAACAACGGGACGACAGTGCTACAGTGCTACAGTATTTTCTTTTATTTTTCCCCTCTCCCATTTTACAAGCTAATACTTCTGGTTCAGTGGTTCTCAAAATATGGCTCCTGAGATGACACTGTATTAAAATAAGTGAGAATTATATATATATGAAAACATTATGTATCATTTTTTTTCACAAGTAGCAGAAATATCTACTAAAAGTGGCTTTATATCAGGACCTCTGACGTCAGTGGTAATTGGAGTTGCTTCTCTATTAGTGCTTACCTCATGGTTTCAAGGTAACAGTTCTACATATTATGTATTTATTCTATGTTCAATGACAGGAAATGGATGGAAAGGAAAGAACTTTCCTCCTTGTGCAACTACTTCTTATCAAAGAAGAAATCTCTCTCCCCAAATTTCCCTAACAGAATCGTTCCCTTATATCATTGACCAGACTGGACCATATAGTTACCCCTAGTGATGGAGACTGGGAAGTTGAGTTTCAAGCTCTTCATCTGCTATAGCTTTAAGTTTTCTCCCTGAAAAGGAGGTCATGAAGAGAAGATTTTTAAATGACTTTAGTGAGCTAACCACAAGTTGGCTACATGGTCATGAAATTGATTCTATTTGACCTGTATTAATGTTTGGACCAGGTCAGCTATAAAATATTCAGGTGGCAAAAGCACATGTATCAATGGGATTTCTCCTGTAAGGTAAATGGAATTTAAAAAAAAAGTTTTTGGGTCATACCTGGCAATATTTAGGGGTTACTCCTCACTCTGAGCTCAGGAATTACGCCCGGGGGTGCTCTGGGGACCATATGGGATGCCGGGAATTGAACCCAGAGTGGCTATGTGCAAGGCAACTGCTCTATGCACTGTTCTATCATTCTGGCGCCAGTATATGTCATTTTATTTGAGAGTATTTTAATTTTTTTTTGCTTTTTGGATCACGGCCAGCGATGCACAGGGGTTACTCCTGGCTCTGCACTCAGAAATTACCCCTGGCGGTGCTCAGGGGACCATATGGGATGCTGGGAATCAAACCTGGGTTGGCTCTGTGCAAGGCAAATGCCCTACCCGCTGTGCTATTGCTCTAACCCAGTATATGTCATTCTAAAGGTGCTAAGTAATGACTTCATGAAGCATGTTAACTTTTAAAGATTTCAGTAGAAAAAATATGTGTATGGTTTTCATTATATTAAATATGAGTCAGCACCTCCAGCTCCTGGAATAAACATTCAGTAAATAGTTGTTCTATGAGTAGATAATTGGGTTTGGAAACAGTTTTTCAGAGGCAAGTGGAAAAGGTTTACCAAGATGAAATTAGTGGTTTGGTATTTATAATCCTAAAATGTTGATATAAGGAACTTTAAAGTCTTCAACTGGGATTAGGGATCCTAAGGAATGTCCTCTACAGACTTCTTTTTTTTTGGGTAGGGAAGTCATACCCGGTGATGTTCAGGGATTACTTCTGGCTCTGCACTCAAGAATTACTCCTACCAGTGCTTGGGGGTCCATATGAGATGCTGGGAATTGAACCCAGGTTGACTGTGTGCAAGGAAAATGCCCTACCCTCTGTGCTATTGCTCCAGTTCCTCTACAGACTTCTTAAAAGAGGGAGCAGAAAATCATAAAGAGAGGTGATAACTACTGACAATTTAGGTACATAGATTTTCTTTTGGGATGAAGCCCGGCAAGCTACCGTGAGTATCCCGCCCGCACGGCAGAGCCTGGCAAGCTACCTATGGCATATTCAATATGCCAGGAACAGTAACAACAATTCTCACAATGGAGACATTACTGGTGCCCACTCGAGCAAATCGATGAGCAACGGGAGGACAGTGACAGTGACAGTGACAGATTTTCTTTGGAGGCCTTCTCTATACCTGTAGTTTAGAACATATACCACCAAATGTGTTTGAGACAATCCCTAGTGTACACAAAAATTTCAAGTTGATACATGAAGAGAATTATTGCCACTGTTAATTCTTGACTGCCTTTCCCAATAGCAGTCCTGAAATATTAATCAAAGGAGCTTGTTTTGGGGACACTGTGGCTAAAGTTTAACAACAACAAGATCCCATGACCTATCATTTCCACCAGTTAAAAGAATAAAGTAGATTAGTAAATTTCTTACACTTGACAGCATTAGATTGGCAGGCTAATTCCAGACCACTTAAGTTGGAACCTTGGATCAAGTGTTAGGATTTTTTTTTCCTTTTTGGGTCACACCCGGCGATGCTCAGGGGTTATTCCTGGCTCTGCACTCAGGAATTACCCCTGGTGTTGCTCAGGGGACTATATGGGATGCTGGGAATCGAACCCGGGTCGGCCGCATGCAAGGCAAATGCCCTACCCACTGTGCTATCGCTCCAGCCCCAAGTGTTAGGATTTTTAAAACTTTCTAGATAATTCCAGATAATGCACCTGAGTTTGAGGACTCTTAATTTGCTCTGGCTGACATACTAAAGTACTAGATATAGCAGAGGTCTTCAACCACTGGTCATCAGGCCAGTGCTGATCTGCAGGGGTAAAAAGGTTGAAAATCACTAGCCAACTAGAGGCTGGTCATAATTGCTGCTATGCAATTGTACTTCAGACTGGCACAGGACATGTGCCAACCTGCAGGTGTTAAAAGGTTGAAGAATGCTGTCAATGATATCGTGCATTGGTCTCCCAAGTTGATTGCATACTGGAAACCTGGATCCCACCCCCTGGAGATGATTCTGATATCATTATCCTAGCTTTGGTCTGGCCCTCAACCAGGTTACTAGGGTATTAGAAAAACAAAGAGGCATCTACAACGCGTTTTAGGTGATTCAAATAAGAAGGAAAGTTTGAGAACCTCTGCACTAAATCAGTTGGTTTACAGTATTTCCCCCTGGTCCTGGAGGCTGAAAGTCTGAGATCAAGCTGTCATCTGAGTTCGTTTCTCTCCTTAGCTCAGAGATGGCCTTTCCCTCACTGTCATTTTATGATCTTCCCTCTGAGTTCTGTTTCTCTTTCCTCTTATGTTGATTCAAGCCCAGCCATACGACTTAATTTTGCCTCAGTAGCCCCTTTAAAGGTCTTGTCTCCAAATGCAGTCAATATTAGGACATCAGCCTATGAACTTTATTACCTCATTAGGACTGAGGTATTAGCACTTCAGTGGGGTGGGGGTAGGAGGTGTTCCACAAATTATTGCATAACAAATCACTGGTCAGCTACAGTATTTTTCAAATTTAAAAGTCATACGTCACCTGTGAGTTTTGTGGTACTGGAGTAGAGGCCCACAATCTGCATTTTAACCAGTACCCAGGTAATGTTGTGACTTTGGGTATGGGGATGATACTTTGTGAACTACATATTTTTTGTTGTTGTTTTTGGGTCACACCCAGCAATGAACAGGGGTTACTCCTGGCTCATGCACTCGGGAATTATTCCTGGTGATGCTCGGGGGACCATATGGGATGCTGGGAATTGAACCCCGGTCAATCGTGTGCAAGGCAAACGCCCTACCCTCTATGCTATTGCTCCAGCTCCGTGAAACACATTTAAAATTTTTTTAAAATTTTATAAGTTAGATCACAATGTTTGATTACATTCAGTATTCAAACACCAATCCCACCACCATTACACTTTCCCACCACCAAATTTGGGATGTTTCCATCCCAAACCCCAATCCCTGTCCCAAAACCCAACCGAAATAATATGTTTCATGTTGTCTGTTATGAATAACTGCAGAACATGCTTACAAAAAAGTGTTCATACAGGAAACAGTGTGAAGATTGTTCTATTTTGGAAGGAGCCATTAAGAGATTCTATAAGATATGTCTAACATATTAAAAGTTTGGGTGATGTGAGTTTTGGTATATATATCTCAAAATATGTATATATGCATATATATAAATATTTCCCTCTATGATTTGTTGCCTACTATCTGAACCCCATCAAATTTGGTGTGGTAATTATGGAGAATGGGTAGGGAATGTCTAATGATGTGTCCAGGAATATGTTTACTCACATGTGAGGCTCGGCCGAGTGCATGGGGAGTGACCTTGAGTGTGCTGGTAGTAGGATTCTGGAGGTTTTTGGCTGCCGGAGCTGGGTCCCTTGGGGCAGGGAGGGCTCTTACCCGCCCCCTTCTGGGGTGCCCCGTGTGACACAGCTTGGCGTGGAGTCTGGTGGCATGGTTATGGGGATCTCATGTTATGTTCCCTTCCGGGAGAAGCAGCCATGTGATCTGGATGGTGGCCGATGATGAGATTATCTGACGCTGGCAGGAGGTGGTTTATGGGCGTGATCCCAGGTACGCCAGAGACTGGGGATACCAGGCAGAGGATTGCTGCTTCTGGTCCCATTGAGCCTAGAGTCCAAGGTCGCAAAGTTCCACATTACCTGGGTGAACCACATTTTGCTGACATTTTAAGACTTTATGTTATTGGGTTAGTCTGGTTCATTGCATTACTACTGCAGATTAGGTTAATCTGTGACTTTTGCTGTCTTCATCCCTGATAGTGTTGCACTTTTTCATTTGCCAAATTTAATGACTTTTTCTGCTCACAAGACAAAGGACAAAGGAATGGGAGTAAATGAGGCATTGAGGTATCTTTCAATCTCTTATGTAGATGGAAGTAAATGGAGACGGAGGCTTTACAGTAAGCCTTATTTGTCTTTATATTTCTTCAGTCATGGAGCTAAACTGCAGCTTGCTGTTATACCAGCTCAAAGATGATTTTAGAGACTTGTTGCTTATTTCCTGTATGTAACTTTTGAGGGATTAGTTAGTTTAGAGATTGTACTGTCTCAAGAGCAATTCGAATTTTCTCGGAACATATTAATTTCAAATTCTAATTAAGTTACATTTTTATTTCTACATGACACCAACAGTGAACATAGCCCCCTTTCCAAAGAATTGGAAATGGGAGAGTGTTGTAACTGTTCTTTGAGAGGAAAACCTGGCGTACCTACTCTGAGTGTTTCATTTGCTTCTGTCATCAAAACAACAGAGGGGTTTGAGAAACCATCAAATGGTTGGAGAAACATCCACAGTTTTATTTATTTATTTATTTATTTATTTATTTATTTATTTGGACTGGAGCGATAGCACAGCGGTTGGGCTTTTGCCTTTCACGCGGCCAACCCGTGTTCGATTCCTCCGCCCCTCTTGGAGAGCCCGGCAAGCTACTGAGAGTATCGAGCCTGCACGGCAGAGCCTGGCAAGCTACCCGTGCATATTGGATATGCCAAAAACAGTAACAATAAGTCTCTTAGTGAGAGACGTTACTGGTGCCTGCTCGAACAAATCGATGAGCAACGGGATGACAGTGAGCAACGGGATTTATTTATTTATTTTTAATTTTATTGAATCACCATGAGATAGTTACAAGCTTTCATGTTTGTGTTACAATCACACAATGATCAAACACCCATCCCTCCACCAGTGCACATTCCCCACCACCAATATCCCAGGTATACCCCCCCTTTCCCACCCTCCCCCTGCCTCCATGGCAGACAATATTCCCCATACACTCTCTCTACTTTTGGGCATTATGGCTTGCAACACAGACACTGAGAGGTCATCATGTTTGGTCCTTTATCTACTTTCGGCACACATCTCCCATCCCGACTGATTCCTCCAGCCGTCATTTTCTTAGTGATCCCTTCTCTATTCCATCTGCCTTCTCCCCTCTGCTCATGAAGCAGGCTTCCAGCTCTATGGGGCAATCCTCCTGGCCCTTGTATCTGCTGTCCTTGGGTGTCAGCCTCATGTGATGTTATTCTATACTCCACAAATGAGTGCAGTCCTTCTATGTCTATCCCTCTCTCTGACTCATTTCACTTAGCTTGATACTCTCCACTTCTATCTATTTATAAGCAAATTTCATGACGTCATCTCTCCTAACAGCTGCATAGATAGTATTCCATTGTGTAGATGTACCAAAGTTTCTTTAACCAGTCATCTGTTCTAGGGCACTTGGGTTGTTTCCATATTTTGACTATTGTGAACAGTGCTGCAATGAATATTTTCTTATTTACTTTAGGCCACCTCTGGTTGTGTTCAGAGCTTACTCCTTGCTTTGTCATCAAGGATCACTCTTGGTGGGTCTGGGGAACTCACAGTGATTGAACCTGGGTTGTCCACATGCAAGGCAAGCACGCTGCTCATGGTATTATCTCTCCATCCCCCTGTGATTATGGTTTTTTTTTCTTTTTGGGTCACACCCAGCGATGCTCAGGGGTTACTCCTGGCTTTGCACTCAGGAACTACGCCTGGCAATGCTTGGGGGACCATATGGGATGCCGGGGATCGAACCTGGGTCGGCCGCGTGCAAGGCAAATGCCCTACCCACTGTGCTATCGCTCAGGCCCCTGTGATTATGTTTTTAAAAGTCAAGACCTATAGGGGCTGGAGCGATAGCACAGTGGGTAGGGCATTTGCCTTGCACGCGGCCAACCCAGGTTCGAATCCCAGCATCCCATATAGTCCCCTGAGCACCGCCAGGGGTAATTCCTGAGTGTAGAGTCAGGAGTAACCCCTGTGCATCACTGGGTGTGACCCAAAAAGCAGAAAAAAAAGATATCCAAAAGTCAAGACCTATAAAGATAGTTATATAGTTTTTTTATATATGTATATATTTATGCTGTTAGTCATATTCCTATGGTATCTCATTTAACCCTTTTAACAAACCTATATATCAGATATGTGTATTTTAGGTATCTATTGCCTTACTAATAACAACAACTATGAAACCTAAGTAATATCTGATGAATATTTATAGCTCATTAATCTAGGGTCACATTGGTGAGCCTGACCTGCTGATGTTCCCTAGGATTGCTCATATGTCTTGGGGATACTTGCTTCTAGGCTGATCTAGATCAACATTTTTAAAACTGTGGGTCACAACCTCTTGGAGGGGTCACTTAATTGGTTGTGGGTGTCATAAGAAACTTGGCAATAATAATACGTTTCTGAATGCAGTGAACAAAAAGTAATTCAAAATTGAATGTGGAGTGTTGCATGGTGAGATTCAAGAAGTGTTTACAAGTTGAGAAAAGTTTAAGCAGTCCAAATCTGCACCACTCTTGGTTAGAGAAACTGTGTGCACTCATCCTCCAGTAAGCTACTCACCGAGTCATGCATGCATGGTGCATGGAGAAGCAAAAGGAGAAATACACAGTACTTGAGTCTAAGACTATAACTATAACTATAACTTTAACTATAACTAGTGTATCATCATTTCTACCTTATTCTGCTGAGCAAAGCAAGTTTTCTCAGAGCCAAAGTGTTGCATGGCCAGGGGCTGGAGCAATAGCACAACGGGTAGGGTAGGGCGTTTGCCTTGCATGCAGCCGGCCTGGTTCGATTCCCAGCATCCTGTTTGGTCCCCCAAGCACCGCCAGGAGTAATTCCTGTGTGCATGAGACAGGAATAACCCCGGTGCATCGCCAGGTGTGACCCAAAAAGAAAAAAACAAACAACAACAAAAAAAAACCCAAAGTGTTACATGGCCAAAGTTATAACTAGGGGAAGAGGAGAAAGGATAGGGGCATATTTGAGCATTACATCACAGAAAGAAAAATAAAGTTAAGTGATAATAAGTAATTTGATCATATTAATAATGGTGAGGTCAAGACTCAACAGTAAATTTAATGCCAAAGCTTAATACTTTTTTTTTAGCTTTTTGAGTCACTCCTTGCTCTGCACTCAAAAATTATCCCTGGCGGTGCTCAGGGGACCATATGGGATGCTGGGAATTGAACCCGGGTCGGTCATGTGCAAGGCAAATGCCCTACCCGCTGTGCTATCGCTCCAGCCCTTTTTTCTTATATCACACTGTATTTTATACTTTTTATTGCACCTTGTTTAAAGAAATACTGCCAACAAAAGGTATATGGTTAGCCCAGTAATATACAGAAGTTCTATGGTGAGCCCAATAATACATAGAAGGCATATGGTCAGTCCAATAATACACACTGCTCAGCTGTGAGGAAAGACAGAACCATGCAGTTTGTTGCTACATGGATGATCTGGAGAGTATTATGCTGACTGAAGTTGGAAGGAGAGGGTCAGACAGACGCAGAATGATATTTCATATGTGGAACATAGTCAGGAATCACAAATGACCAAAGGCAAGAGAACCTGAGACTTGGTCTACAAAACTGAGGTTAGGGGCCAGAAAGATAGTACAGCAGGTAAGGCTTTGCATGTGGCTGACCTGGGTTGGATCCCCAGCACCCCATATGGTTTCCCAAGCGTACCCAGAAAGATTCTGGAGTGCAGTGCCGGAAGTAAGCCCTTGAACACAGCTGGGAGTGACCCAAAAACCAATCCCCTCAAAAAACAACTGTTTACTCTGGCGGAGGATGCACTGTTGAAATGTTGTGTGCATGAAATCCTATCATTAATAGTATTGTAAGTCACAGTGCCTAAAATGAAAACAATTCACTCTTTATGGAATTAATTATATATTCATATAATGTTATATCTGAATTCACCATAACTCAGTGAAATAGCAGGGACACAGAAGGGGTGTAGGACATAAGTTTAAAATTTCAGCATTATGGGCCCAGAAATCACAAAGGGTCATAGGTTTCTAACCCAAATCAACAAATGATTCAAAACCTGAGGTTGCACTTATACTCCAATTACTCTAATATACATGTCAATTATAATCTCGCAAGATTAACAACAATTTTTACTTAGGTTTATATAAAAACCAAAACAGTTTGCCCACATACTAATGAGATAGAAGGAAAACAGAATATAGTTATACCCACACATCAAAAGAGAGCGCAAGACACAGTTCACACGGGAGCCAAAGTTCTTGACCCTGCTGAGGGTCAGGGCATACTTGCTTCCAACCTTTACTTATCAGCACTGATGTTCGCTGCAAATCCCACAGCTAGTACAGGGCGCAGCTCAGGGTCAGGGCATAAATGTCCCCTGCCCTTATCAGCACAGAGCTCTGGCTCCTAATTACTCGGGACCCAAAAATGTATGTATAATATTTTCTTTCTTTTTTTTTTTTGTGTGTGTGTGTGTGTGTGTGTGTGTGTGTGTTCACATCTGGTGATGCTCAGGGCTTACTCCTGACTCTGAGCTCAGGAATTGCTCCTGGCCCTGCTCAGTGGGATCATATGGGACGCCTGGGATCTAACCTAGGTCGGTTGCACTGAAGGCAAGTGTCCTAACCTGAGCTGACCTGTGTTCGATCCCTGACATCCCGTAGGGTTCCCTGTGCACTGCCAGGACAAATTCCTGAGTGCAGAGCCAGGAACAACTCAGCATTGCTGTGTGCGCCTCCTTCCCCCATCAGAAAAAAAGCCCCAAACAACAAACCCAAATTTGTTTTTTTTTTTAAATTTTTATTTTATTTTTATTTTTTTATTTATTTTGTTAGTTTATTTTTAATTAGAGAGTCATCGTGAGGGTACAGTTACAGATCCATACATCTTTGTGCTCATGTTTCCCCCATACAAAGTTCGATAACCTATCCCTTCACCAGTGCCCATTCTCCATCACCAGTAAACCCAACATCCCTCCCCCCCTCCCCAGTCCCTTCTCCCCCCACCCCACCCTGCCACTATGGCAGGGTATTCCCTTTTGTTCTCTCTCTCTGATTAGGTGTTGAACAAACCCAAATTTGGGTCTTGCCAAAATATCCGCCTTATTACTTTCCCAAGTTCTGCTGGCATAGGTCCTCTATCCAAAAGAAATTTGCTGATGTCATAGAGGGTTTTTTTTTACCCTCAAGGCTCCCCATATTCCTAGTGGGTTTTGCTAATAATTTCCCATCAATGTTGAGGGAAAGAATTGGCCTGTCATATTTTCAGCTTGATTATGCGATGCCCCAGATCAGACAAGCTCAGCCGTGGCGACAAGACTGCCAGAGTCCAAAGACTTTAAATATTAGAATCAGAAAACACATTCTGTTTATCCTGATTTCTTGCTTAGAAATCAACCTTAGGATTGTCCTTGTTCACAGCAGTCAGGGAGAAAATACCCTGGTCCTCCTATTTGGTCTTCCTGAGAGTTGTTTTCTCATTGTAATTTACTAAACTCGAAACCTTTCTGGTTATTATGGGTGTGAGTCAGCCTCTAGCACCTTCGACCCTGATAAATGCAAGGGCACTGATAAAATCAATTCTCTGAAGTTGTACTCCTCAATGCCAGGCCTGGGGATGATTCACAGAGTAAATTAATACCAGCTAACATTTGCTAATCATTTTCTCCACACCAGGCACCATGCAATTTTATTTGCATTGTTTCAGTTAATCCTCATAACAACTTCGTGAGGGCATACTGTTTTTTGCTGTTGTTTCTGGGCCACGGGCTGGAACAATAGCACAGCGGGTAGGGCATTTGCCTTGCACGCTGCTGCCAACCCGGGTTCGATTCCTCGGCCCCTCTCTGAGAGCCCGGCAAGCTACGGAGAGTATCTCGCCCGCACAGCAGAGCCTGGCGAGCTACCCGTGGCATATTCGATATGCCAAAAGCAGTAACAACAAGTCTCACAATGGACATGTTACTGGTGCCCGCTTGAGCAAATTGATGAGCAATGGGATGACAGTGACAGTGATACAGTTTTTGGGCCGCACTCAAATGTGTTTGGGGCTTCTCGTGGACTACTCTGGGATAACTCCTGGAAAAAGTTTTTTTTTTCTCTCTCTAAGCACTGAGAGACAGTACAGCAGGTAGAGAGCTTACCTTGCATGTGGCCGGCCCAAGTTCGATCTCCCGCATCCCACATGGTCCCCCAAGCTTGCTAGGAGTGATTTCTGAGTGCAGAGCCAGGAGTAACCCCTGAGTACCACTGGGTGTGGCATAAGAACAAAACCGTTAAACAAGATTTTTTGCTTTTTGGGTCACACCTGGCGTTGCACAGGGGTTACTCCTGGCTCATGTCCTCAGGAATCACCCCTGGCGGTGCTCAGAGGACCATATGGGATGCTGGGAATCAAACCGGGTTCGGCTGCGAGCAAGGCAAACGCCCTACTGCTGTGCTATCGCTCCAGCCCCCTAAACAAGATATTTTGTTTTTCTCTCTAGATTAAGCGGCCACTGTGGCCAAAATTTCTAACCATACAATATCCTTTCTTAAGTTTTTCTTTAGTGACAGAATCCAGTGTTATTTCTGGTGGCGATGCATTCACTGAAGTCTGTTACTCTGCATCTCTTACACCAAGATAATGAGCCTATGATTGATTCCTGCCAGTGATATATAATTGTATTGCCTGAGATTTCGAGAGAAGCCTTTAAAATAATGTTTTGAGGCACATCCTGCAATGCTCAGCAGCTTACTTCTGACTCTGTGCTCAGAGATCACTCCTGGTGGGCTTTGGAGGACCACATGGAGTACTGAGGATTGAACCCAGGGTGGCCATAGGTAATGCAAGCTGCCACCTTCTGTACTGTCTCTCTAGTGCCCGCAGGGAGCCTTAAAGAGAGTTGACATAGCTGAGGACTTATTACAGCCCTTCCCCACCCCCGCCCCACCCTAGGCTTTTCCATGCACAAAAACTAGATATTAGCCTGCATGGAAGTTGTTAGAGCAGAGGCAATTTGGACCTGTGACAGTATCATGGAGCTCCTTACGGTGTCAGCTCCTTTCCAGGGACCCTTGCCTTCCACTTGAACATATTAGTCTATGATTTAAAAAAATTTTAAATATAACTTAATTTTAATTTTTTGGGGTGAGGGCCTAGACCTGGTGATGTTCGGGGTTATTCCTGCTTCTGCATTCAGGAGTTTGAACATACCAGTTCAACAGGGCAAGGGCTCTTGCCTTGCATGCAGCTGACCTGGATTTGATCCCCAGCATCCTATATGGCTCCCCAAGCACCGCCAGGATTAACTCCTGAGTGCATCTGAACATTGCCTGGTATAGGCCCCCACCAAAAATAATTAAAGTTAAATTTAAAAGTAAATGGATTGGGGCTGGAGTGATAGCACAGCGGGTAGGGCATTTGCCTTGCATGTGGCCGACCCGGGTTCGATTCCCAGCATCCCATATGGTCCCCTGAGCACCACCAGAAGTAATTCCTGAGTGCAGAGCCAGGAGTGACCCCTGTGCATCGTCGGGTGTGACCCCCCACTCCAAAAAAAAGTAAATGGATTGAACCCAGGTACATCATGTGCAAGGCAAGCACCCTACCAATCATATTCTCTCTCTGGCCCCCTGAAATGTATTTTTGTATTGCCCACTCCTCAGAGATTTTGAGGTCTAACAACACCCTAAGATTGATTTTTCTCTTTTCCTGTGTCCTTTGCCTAACTCCTGGAATCCCTTCCTAAAACAAACTACTTGCAACGCATGTCCTTCTCACAGGACCCACATTCTCAGCACATCTTAAGCCATGCCGTTGTACAACCTTGAATCAAGCAGTACTGATGAAATTTTAGCACCTACTGATGCCTTTTACATGATGAATCAGTGCGCTGTCCTTGGTGTGCAAAGGTTATAATAGATTATGAAACTTGATAATGTCACTTTTTTGTTTGTTTTTGGGACACAGTGATACTCAGGGCTTATTCTTGGCTTTGCACTCAGGAATTACTCCTGGCAGTGCTCAGGCAACCATATGGCATGTCAGGGATTGAACCCACGCAAAGCAAGTGCCTTACCTGCTGTACTGTTGCTCTAGCCCCTGATAGTGTCACATATTAATATGGACACAGATCAGTAGGAATTCACATATTTTATTGACGAGAATACAAACTTGGTTAAACTCATTTTGGAAGACTTAAAGTTAAACATCCACATATCAACATTTCTATTTCTAGTTATAACACTGAAAGACTTCCTTCTCCTTTTTTTTGACTTTTTGGGTCATACCTGGCAATGCACAGGGGTTACTCCTGACTCTGCACTCAGGAATCACCTCTGGCGGTGCTCACGGGACCGTATGGGATGCTGAGAATCGAACCCAGGTCGGCCGCATGCAAGGCAAACACCCCACCCGCTGTGATATCGCTCCAGCCCCAGACTTCCTGCTTGTGTGAACCAGTAGCTCTTCTTAGATATGTCCATAGCAACATGGTTCATAGTATAAAATTGTTGGAATCATCTAATTGTTCATTGTTGAGGGAAAGATTTAAGAAATGATAGTATTCTTAAAAATAAATAAATAAAAAATAAAAATGATAGTATTATTTTACAAGAGAATAAAATGCATTAACGGCTGTTAATTCATTAACAAGAATGTAGGTGCCTGATAGAAACGGAATATTTCATGAAAGCTAAAATCATTGAAGATTTTATGCAGTTGGCCAGAATTTTTGTAAACCTCAAAAACAATACTAGAAAATGAAAGGGATTATATGGACCTCTAATGATAATGATGGTTTGGTTTACAAAAATTTGAGTTTACCACGTGCAGAAGTGCTCTGAGCTTAGTAGAAACTTTACTTGGAAAGTAAAATTTGTTTTTCTCTTCCTGGGATAGCAATATGTAATTTATTTTATTTATTTATTTTTCTCTTTCTTAATAAGTTTTTTATTAGCCATACTATAAGACAAAAGGAATAACAATCTAGATGTGGAAAATGTTGGCCTTCAAATTCAACATTTTTTAATATCATTCCCAGGACCACAGTTTACACTTATTATCATTAATGAAGGCTACTGGCCAAAGAGGACTTTTGTATTGAGATGTTAGATAATGGTTGCAGAAAACTTCTAAATTAGTAAGGTATTTTAAAAACATCCAAATTGTAAACATAAACTTCCTTAATTATTTCATTGATTTTCAAAGCCATGATAGCAATATGTAATTTAGTACTCTCAAATGATGCAGAGCTACGGCATCGAGCTGGCCCCAGCTACCAGCCAACCGCACGATCCGATCCTGAGAGGAAAGAGTTGATACTCTCCAGACTGTATTGGCTTTCAGTACAGAACGTACTTTTGCCCATTTGCAGGCCAATGCTTATGTTCTGAGCACATTTGCACATTTAAGGTAGGCTGAATTGGGGCTGGAGCAATAGCACAGTGGGTAGGAAGTTTGCCTTGAATGTGGCTGACCCAGGTTCGATTCCCAGCATCCCATATGGTTCCCTGAACACAACCAGGGGTAATTCCTGAGTGTAGAGCCAGGAATAACCCCTGTGCATTGCCAGTTGTGTCCCAAAAAAGCAATAAAAAGCAAACAAACAAACAAAAAACCTTTGGGGCTGGAGGAATAGCACAGCAGGTAGAGTGTTTGCCTTGCACGTGGCCGACCCAGGTTCGATTCCCAGCACCCCATATTGTCCCCTGAGCACCACCAGGAGTAATTCCTGAGTGCAAAGCCAGGAGTATCCTCTGTGCATCTCAGGGTGTGACCCAAAAAGCAAAATAAATAAATAAATAAATAAATAAATAAATAAATAAATAAATAAAATAAGGTAGGCTGAATTAAGCCGTGATGACATAAGCTAGGTTAGGTGTCACTAAATGCTCTTGTTGTTGTTAGGTGCTCAGGGGTTACTCCTGGCTCTGAACTTAAGAATGTACTCCTGGTGGTAGAGAGAACAAAAGAGAATGCCCTACCGCAGAGTCAGGATGGAGTGGTGGGGGTTGGGATGGGGGTGGCGGGAGGGAGGGATACTGGGATCATTGGTGCAGGAGAATGGGCACTGGTGGAGGGATGAAAACTAAATACAAACATGAAAGTTCATAAGTTTGTAACTGTACCCCACGGTGATTCACTAATAAAAATTTAAAAAAAAGAATATACTCCTGGTGGTGCTCTGGTAACTCTATGGGATGCCAGGATTGAACATGGGCTGGCCGCGTGCAAGGCAAACACCCTACCCACTGTACATGTGGGTAGCCTCTTAAATACATGTTTTGACTCTCAAGAGTTTGAGCTACAATGCTTGGGCATAACCTCATTTCTCATAAGTCATGGAAGAGCTGTATGTGATCAACTATAAGGGAAGGTAAACCTCTAGTGCAGGCTAGGGCTTTCTTTGATGGGGAAAAAGGAATGGGATAAGGTAGGACTATAGAGTAGATGCACTGACATTACTATAAACCTACTTCTCAGAGATAGCCTGGTCTCAAAACTCAGGAAAAAAATAGTTTTCTTGCCTGCTGCCTAAATTAAAAGACTGCTCAATTGAAAAGGGAAGCTTGCAGTCTACAATTATTATGAGGATCAGGGTAGCTTTTTATTCATCCCAAAGCTCCTTTCAAACAGCTATTACCGAGCTCCAGACCTTTTCATGTTTGTTTACTGAGTTACACAAAAACAACTTGCCCCAGTTTGAAGTGTGTATGAGACTGATTAGGCACTTAGTGTCATTAGTAGCCCCTCTAATGCCCACCGATTGATTTATTGATTGGTTTATTATTGTAACTCTTCCCAGAATTAATGATGGAATTTTTTTGCTTTTTTTTTTGGCAGGAGGAGAGTCACACCTGGAATTGCACAGGGGTTACTCCTGGCTCTTCACCCAGGAATTACTCCTTGCAGTGCTCAAGGGGACCTATAGGATGCTGAGGATCGAACCCAGGTTGGCCGCATAAAAGGCAAATGCCCTACCCACTATACTATAGCTCCAGCCCCCTTAGTAATGGATTTTAAGTCAACTTTATTCTAAAGAACAGTTTGGATTTACAGAAATGTAGGGGTAGGGCATTTGCCTTGCAAGCGACAGACCCAGGTTTGATTCCTTGGTCCCTCTCGGAGAGCCCGGCAAGCTACCGAGAGTATCCTGCTTGCCAGAGCCTGGCAAGCTACTCTGTGGTGTATTTTGTTTTTTTTTTTTTTTTTTTTTTTGCTTTTTGGGTCACACCTGGCGATGCACAGGGGTTACTCCTGGCTCTGCACTCAGGAATTACCCCTGGCGGTGCTCAGGGGACCATATGGGATGCTGGGATTCGAACCCGGGTTGGCCGCGTGCAAGGCAAACGCCCTACCCGCTGTGCTATCACTCCAGCCCCTACTCTGTGGTGTATTTCATATGCCAAAAACCATAACAACAAGTCTCATAATGGAGACATTATTGGTGCCTGCTCGAGTAAATTGATGAACAATGGGATGACAGTGATAGTGACAGTGACATTGTAAAGATAGTTTTCATACACCCATACCCAGTTATTAAGGGGTTACACCAGTCTAGTATGTTTGGTCCAGTTATTGATCCTATATAGATACATTATTATGACTAAAAGTCTGCATTTTTTCATGTTTCCTTAATTATCCTTTTTCTGTTCCATTGTCCCACTGTATGTTTAATCACCTTACCTCCCTAGGCTCTTTAAGGTGATCTGGATAGTTTTGAGAAGTCCTTGCCATGTGTAACTCTTGTATCCCTCAAGGGGGATTTGTCTGGTTTTTTTCTCATGTTTATATTGGGGTTGTAGGTTTTGTGGAGGAAGAGCACAGAAGTACCATTCTCATTGCATCTTGTCAAGAATACAAATTGTTAGCGTGATTTATAAAGTGTTGATGTTAATGGTGTGTACCTGGCTGAGCTGGTATAAGGGGTCTCCACTGTAAACTCCTGCCAACCACTCCCTTTAGTCCCTTCTCTTTCGGAAACTTGACCATGTTCCACCCACATTTACCGTGTGGACTTATACTGCATCTCTCTGTTTATCAGGGCCATGCCTAGTTATCTTCCCAGCCCCTGTCCCATTTCTTTCTTTCTTTTTTTTTGCTTTTTGTGTCACACCCGGTGATGCACAGGGGTCACTCCTGGCTCATGCACTCAGGAATCACCCCTGGCGGTGCTCAGGGGACCATATGGGATGCTGGGATTCGAACCTGGGTCGGCCACGTGCAAGGCAAACGCCCTACTTGCTGTGCTATCACTCCAGCCCCTCTTTCTTGTTTTTTAATGTTATTTTATTTATTTTTTTTATTTTTAAAAATTTATTTATATATTTTTTTAATTTTATTGAATCACCGTGAGATAGGTACAAGATTTCATGGCTGGGTTACAATCTCACAATGATCAAACACCCATCCCTCCACCAGTGCACATTCCCCCCCCCCACCAATATCCCAGGTATACCCCCCCTTTCCCACCCTCCCCCTGCCTCCATGGCAGACAGTATTCCCCATACTCTCTCTCTATTTTTGGGCATTATGGCTTGCAACACAGACACTGAGAGGTCATCATGTTTGGTCCATTATCTACTTTTGGCACACATCTCCCATCCCGACTGCTTCCTCCAGCCATCATTTTATTAGTGATCCCTTCTCTATTCCATCTGCCTTCTCCCCTCCACTGACCCATTTCCACTGACATATGGTGGGAAAGGAGTGTCTATATAAATTACCTGGAATGATGTGTAGTGGAGTCTGTTTCTTCATCCCTCATTTTCTAATTCAACAAGTTATTTGCATTCATATAGACTTATAACAATGAATTCGAATTAAGTAATCCCAATCTTGAGTTTGGGTAAGTGTCTAGGCTCAGTTTCAAAGGCCAGAGAAGGGTAAAAGCAAGGATAACACACGGATTTTTGCTTCACCATTTGTCTATAGAACTTTCCATGTTTGTCTAATCTTTCGGGTTAAATTTCTTTTTTCTTTTTTCTTTTTTTTCTGCTTTTTGGGTCACACCTGGCGATGCACAGGGGATACTCCTGGCTCTGCACTCAGGAATTACCCCTGGTGGTGCTCAGGGGACCATATGGGGTGCTGGGAATCGAACCTGGGTCGGCCGCGTGCAAGGCAAACACCTTACCCACTGAGCTATTACTCCACTCCCTTTTGGGTTTAATTTCAAACGAAAAGAATAATACAGCAATACTGTAAGGAAAAATATTACCCATAAAAGAACCCTTCAGAGGTCTCTTCAGTTAACTAGTGCTGATATTTTTCCAGAAATTGTCAATGTGCATATTAGTATGTATCTGTCATCCTGCTTCTTTATACTCTAATGAGAAAGGTCAGGGGAGGGATAACAGCAGGGTAATGAAAGGAAAACAAGAAAGGGGAGGGCAGCAGCAGACCAAAGATGATTATAGGTCAGTCCCAGAATTCTTAATCATTCTATTTGCCTGGAAAACACTGTCTTTTTCCAAGTTTGTTTGTTTTCTGGTGGAGTTTTGCTACATGTGTGAGTTTTTAACCCCTAATTATCAAGGAGTTTGCCTGTACTAGTCAAGTTTCATAGTTGAAAACACCAAATTCTCTCTGCTCAGTTTAAGCGAAGGGGTTTATTTGAATGGACAGTGTTTCTTGTCCCAATGCTGGCTGTACCTTTAGAGAAATAGCTGTGTAGTTTTTCTCACACAAGAAAGAATATCTTTTGATTTCTGAGGTTGACCAGGGGACTGTATTTGTATTTGATCAGGAAAATGTGAGTAGAGGTGATGAGACTTGAGAAACCATTTGATTATATACCCTGTTTTCACTCCTCTGTCTTCTACAAGGTAACATATCAAGGAGGATGAGATGGGGCTCGATCAACAGCACAGCGGGTAGGGCGTTTGCCTTGCAGGCAGCCGACCCGGGTTCGATTCCCAGCATCATATATGGTCCCCTGAGCACCGCCAGAAGTGACTCCTGAGTGCAGAGCCAGGAGTAACCCCTGAGCATCGCTGGGTGTGACCCAAAATAAAGCCAAAAGAAAAAAAATGGAGGATGAGAGACATATTGTGCAGAGATAGCTTACTCTAGTTTTATCAATTGAAGCCATTGGTCAGTGTACTCCCAGAGATGTGGGTAAGTTGAATTGCAGTTGATCACAGATACACACAAAAATGCCAACCCTAAGTCTGCCTCATCTGTCTCTTACCCAGCAGATTCAAGAGGAAAAAAAGTTATTTTTACATGCCACTGAAACCGAGAGGGTCTGTGGCACATTTTGCTGGCAATAACTGATAATGGGTAGTTTACAGAATCTCAGCAGGCTGGATTTGCTCCGAGAATCTTGTTTGGAAGGTCCTTGGCCAGGAAGAGTTTGCTACCTAGACTGAAAAACAGGTCTAGTAGAAAGGTCACTTCTGTTGGGAGATAAACATAAAGAACCTTCCCCATTGTTGTCTGGAGGACTCAAGTGCTTTCCAGTTGCTTGCAAGAATCATCAATATCCCTCGTAAGATTTACTTCTTCATCCCTTAAATTCTTCATTCTTCCTCCTGTGAATGAATCCCTGGTAGAGACTCAATCATACCTGGAACCTTAGCTAGGAGGGAGTCTGGAAAATGTGTTTTTCAGCCCCCCCCCCAGTACCAGAAGTTCTGCCAGAGGGGTTTGGGGTAAGGAATTTCTCCCTAGAAGCATAGAGAGAACTGATGACCCTCTTTGTTTTTGTTTTTGTTCTTTTTGTTGCTTTTTGGGTCACACCCAGCAATGCACAGGGGTCACTCCTGGCTCATGCACTCAGGAATCACCCCTGGCAGTGCTCCGGGGACCATATGGGATGCTGGGATTTGAACCCGGGTCAGCCGCGTGCAAGGCAAACGCCCTACCCGCTGTGCTATTGCTCCAGCCCCATGATGACCCTCTTTGTATTGGGACTGTTGAGGTGTTAATTCTTCTGGTCCTTGAAATCACTGGTCTAGGAGTTTTGGAGCCTTTAATTGCTGGATTGCAGATGTGCAGTGGCAGTCTTAGTTCCTGGGATGTGGTGGTCATTGAAAGTATCCTTTTCCTGCCTGTGATACCTGGCACTGAGACAGCATTTTATTTGAAGTACATTGGGCATTTTAAGCAAGAATTAGGCATCACCCCATTTTCTCCAAAATGAGTGAGAAGCCACCAGCAAAAGCATTTGTAAAAGCACATTCTTGCACTGATGTGGGGAATATGTAATGGAAGAAATACATCACTCTCTCTGTTTACACGTTATATTCAGATGCCAGTATCTTAGATCTAAGTACCTAGAAGGTGAGTATATTGAAATGATTATTTTGTTGTTTTTGAGCCATATCTGGGGATGCTCAGGGCTTACGCTTGACTGGACTCAGGGATCACTGACTCTGTACTCGGGGATCACTCCTGGGGGACCATATGGGGTATTGGGGATCAAACCACATGCAAGTTAAGCACCCTCCTGCTGTAATAGTTGTCTCTCCAGCCCCTATTATAATTTTTATTTATTTATTTATTTATTTATTTATTTATTTATTTATTTATTTATTTTTTGCTTTTTGGGTCACACCCGGCGATACACAGGGGTTACTCCTGGCTCTGCACTCAGGAATCACCCCTGGTCGTGCTCAGGGGACCATATGGGACGCTGGGATTTGAACCCGGGTCGGCCGCGTGCAAGGCAAACGCCCTACCCGCTGGGCTATCTCTCCAGCCCCACCCTATTATAATTTTAAACTCTGATATTACTGATGACCAAAACAAAAACAAAACATTCCTATCAAATGGAGATTTTATGTGTAGGGTTACTCATTTATAATACATCCAGTGTGAGGCTGGTCACATTGACCCCTTATTGTTTCATTTTTCTTTCGAAAAACCTTGTTCCAACTAAATATTTACTGAAATGTTTCAGTGACCTTTTTGTGTTTTAATTTAGTAGGCAAAACCATGCTGTTGCTAGCACAGACGCGGAAAAAAATTACATTTGTGCAGTATTTTAAGGAGTGATTTTTTTGGACATCTGGATGAGGTAGGAGCAAATTCAGACAAGCATGTTCATAAATATGAGATAGAGCAGCAGTGATGAAAAATGAACGCCTAAGAGATCTAGATGACCAAGCTGACGTTTTTTTCTGTTAAGAAAAATGCTGCATCACAAGGAAAGGAGTGTCATTCTGACAACAAAATGCTAGTCACTTAGGATTGGTTCGAATTTACTTTATGATCACCACTCTTTCTCTATTCCTGCTCATTTCTTATTCATTGAATGAAGAGTGAGCCATTTTAAGCTTTTGGAGTTGTAGAGCTGAGATATCCACTTCAAAACACATTAACCAAACATTTCCACCTCATCACCATCACAAATGCCAAACATCAAAATTTCAAAATTTCCCAAAAGTATTAAACGTGAAAAAGATGTGGATCTGTGCTTTCTTTTTTGGAATTACTTGTACAAGGGGTCAACTTGGTGTTAGGACAAACATTAAGGATGTTTGTTGCACTTGTCACTTCCTTTCTTTTAAAATGTATTAAATGGGGTCTGTAGACAGTTTGGGGACTGTGAGGTGAGGTAACTATGCACCAGGACCATAACTATTAACACACCATTGTAAATGCATCACCTAAATGGGAAAGAACTTTAAATAAAAAGTGTACTGGGGCTGGAGCGATAGCATAGCGGGTAGGGCGTTTGCCTTGCATGTGGCCAACCCGGGTTCAATTCCCAGCATCTTGTATGGTCCCCTGAGCACCGCCAGGAGTGATTCCTTAGTGCAAAGCCAGGACTAACCCCTGTGCATCACCAGGTGTGACCCAAAAAGTAAAAATAAATAAATAAATAAATAAATAAATAAATAAATAAATAAAATAAAAAGTGTACTGGATGGAAAAAATAGTTTAGAATAAGGTGTGTCAGATGAAAAGGCTTTGAGGTCAAGATTCTCAAATTTGCTGCAGCTAATAAATCTCATGTATTGGGGAGAAAATTCCAAATGAAAATAGCACTGTGAAATGAGTCAGAAAGACAGTACTAATTTGTGGAGTATAGAATAATACATGAGGCTGACACTCAAGGACAGTAGATAGATACAAGATCCAGGAGGATTGCCCCATAGCTGGAAGACTGCTTCATGAGCGGAGGGGAGAAGGCAGATGGAATAGAGAAGGGATCACTAAGAAAATGACGGCTGGAGGAATCAGTCGGGATGGGAGATGTGTGCCGAAATTGTGTGCCAAACATGATGACCTTTCAGTGTCTGTGTTGCAAGCTATAATGCCCAAAAAGTAGAGAGAATATGGGGAATATTGTCTGCCATGGAGGCAGGGGAGGGTGGGAAAGGGGTGTGTGTACTGGGGATATTGGTGGTGGGGAATGTGCACTGGTTGAAGGATGGGCGTTTGATCATTGTGTGATTGTAGCCCAAACATGAAAGCTTGTAACTATCTCACGGTGATTCAATAAAATTTAAAAAAGAAGAAGAAAATAGCACTGTAGCACTGTCTTCCCCTTATTCATCAATTTGCTCGAGCTGGCACCAGTAACGTCTCCATTGTGAGACTTGTTATTACTGTTTTTGGCATATGAAATATGCCATTTGTAGCTTGTCAGGCTCTTCCATGCAGGCAGGGTACTCTCAGTAGCTTGCTGGGTTCTCTGAGAGGGACAGAGGAATAGAACTCGGGTTGGCCGCATGCAAGGCAAACGACCTACCCGCTGTGCTAATGCTCCAGCCAGGGTCTCTGAAATAAAGCCAATAAATGAGCTTGTATAGCTGAGTTGGAGGTGGTTTGTGGGTGTAGCTCCAACATACCTAACTTTTGGTCACTTAATTTCTTAGTAAACATGGTCCCAAGTTGTTGGGGTCTGGCCATAGGCACAGCGGCAATTTTGGGGTAGCAGAAATCTTGAAAGCACCACGAGGCTGCTGATGCATTCGCCCCACAGGTACAAGTTGACCTGTTGGCGGCACCATACCCAAGTGAAAATAACAAAAAATTATTAGGACTTAACACTTAATGTTTCACTTTTAAAGGAGGAAGAGTTTGCAGTAATAAATTAAAGCTTAGCCCAGGAATGGGGGCTGGAGTAATAGCACAGCAGGTAGGGCGTTTGCCTTGCATTCGGCCGACCCGGGTTCGATTCCCAGCATCCCATATGGTCCTCGGAGCACTGCAGGAGTAATTCCTGAGTGCATCGCCAGGAATAACCCCTGAGCATCACCAGCTGTGACCCAAAAAGAAAAAAATAACAGCCCAGGGAAGGAGTGGTGATGCACTTGTGGGGTATGTCAGTACAAATCCTCTTTCTACTTTGTGCTATGCCACCCGTGAGCTTACTGAGTGAATCTCCCACCTGAGTGCACACGTTTGATCTTAGTCTCTGTACCTTCAGGCACTGCCCTTTATTACTCTTAGAAGCTGAGGTATGCCACTTCCTTAATTTAATTCAAATGGCCTGGATTCTTGAGTCTGGTCAATTGGAGGAGGGTCTGCATTACCTCTCCCTTTAATTAGCCAGGAATGTGGTTATTTGGGACGCAGGGAATCAATTTCCTCTCCATGTGTGCTCTAGGAACTCCGTATCATTACATCTGTCACCAGTTTGTTCTGACTGTCTGTTGTCCCCTCACTTTGATGATCACACATAGTAGCTTTTCTCTCTGTCACCTCTGCTGCCTAGTAACCATCTCAGCATGCTGCGCCTTCTCTCTGACCTAGCCCACTGGAAAACTATGATCAAGGGATTCTTTCTCAAGCCCCAAACAAAAAAACAATAAGACCCACTAGCTAACAGAAAGTAGTCATGTGTAGGGCGTCGTGCTGGCATAAGTAGAGTGCAGGGGGCTGGAGCGATAGTACAGTGGGTAGGGCGTTTACTTTGCACGCAGCCGACCTGGGTTCAATTCCCAGGATCCCATATGGTCCCCCGAGCACTGCCAGGAGTAATTCCTGAGTGTAGAGCCAGGAATAATCCCTGAGCATTGCCAAGTGAGACCCAAAAAAGAAAAAAAAAGGGTGCAAAAACAAAGTTTTAAACATTATCTTATAGATTGCCCTTTTAGTCCACTGAGCCTGAAGCTGAGCAGGGAGGCCTCCAATCTTGACTTTTCTTTTCCTCTCGTCCTGCCGTCATGACTGCAGAAGCCCATCTCTGAGCCCATTTCCTCTCTGAGTCATCCTTTTCCTGTCCTTACTCATTCAGTCCTCCTTACACATTCTGTCCTCCCTACTGAAGAAGCAAAAAGCACTTTGCAATCTCTCACTTTGCTGACTGGATCCTGGGCACAATATAGCCAGTTTCTTATCATTCCACAAAATCCACTGTCTCTCACTTGGAAACTTTACTTTTATTATTTTTATTTATTTATGTATGTCTTTGGGGGTCATACCCGGCAATGCTCAGGGGATGCTCCTGGCTCTGCACTCAGGAATTACTCCTGATGGTGCTCAGGGAATGTATGGGATGCCAGGGATGGAACCCGGGTCAGCTTTGTGCTAGGCAAGCCCCCTACCCACTGTACTATTGCTCTGGCCCCTCACTTGGAAACTTTAGTGTGTGAATTTCTTCCACTACTTCAGTCTTGAAGGTGGAGCGATAGCACAGTAGTAGGGCATTTGCCTTTTAGGCGGCCAAACCGTGTTTGATTCCTCCGCCCCTCTCGGAGAGCCTGGCAAGCTACCAAGAGTATCGCGCTCGCATGGCAGAGCCTGGCAAGTTACCTGTGGCATATTGGATATGCCAAAAACAGTAACAATAAGTCTCACAATGAGAGATGTTACTGGTGCCCGCTTGAACAAATTGATGAGCAATGGGATGACAATGACAGTGACAGTGACTTCAGTCTTGGGTGAGACTTCCACTAAAGTAATGTGTCCAAGATGGAAAGTAACAGTATTTGGGTCTAGTCTGTAGAATGAGTCAGAATGGCTATAGGTTCAAATAGCATTTTCTTTTTTTTTTCATTTTGGCTTTTTTGGGTCATACCTTGCCATGCTCGGGGAATACTCCTGGCTATGCTCTCAGGAATTACTCCTGGCGGTGCTCAGCAGGACCATATGGGATGCTGGGGATCGAACCTGGGTCTACCACGTGTAAGGCAAATGCCCTATCTTCTGTAGTATCATTCTTGGCCCCTCTTGTTTCTTTTTTTGCGGGGTCAGGGTGCGGGTGACACACCTGCTGATGCTCAGAATTTAATTCTGGTTCTGCACTAAGGGATCATTCCTGGAGGGCTCAGGGAGCCATATGGACATACCGGGGATCAAACTCACGCTGGGACACCTGCAAGGCAAGGAGCCCTCCGCCCTGTATGATTTCTCTGGCACCTAAGCAGCATTTCCTTTATCATTAGCCCAGTGGTTTTCAAAGGGTGCCTTTGATAACTATGGAATCTGGAAGAAACGTAAATTTAAAATGTAAAAACATTCTGTACCTTCTGGAGAACGCCCACAGTCTAATTTCATAGAACTCGTCATTTCACAGAGCTCATAGAGTCGGACTCCATATTTTCAGTTCCCACCACCAATAAGGAATTAGCTCAAGAAGACTTAAATCTGTTTTGCCAATGCTGTGAATCTTGCAGGCAAATCCTATTTTAAGTATTATCTGTGCACATCTGATTTAATTCTTTATTAACATCGTTAAATACAAATGATGTTCTTAGTTACCATAGAAAATTTCTTCTGCTGTGTTGTTTGAAAAGCATCACTATTGTCTGAGGAGGCCCTGATGTTTAGTGACAGTTCTAAGCTTTGCAGTTTATTTTATTCAGCCAAACTCTTAGGTTAGTATTTAATAGATTCCTTGTAAGAGTCAGACACTCTGCCAGACATCCAAAATGCCTCAAACACAGACCCTATCCTCAAAAGCCATATCTAACCTCCTTAGGAGAATCAGCATATGAAGAAATACAAGGAGCCAGAGTACTACTACAGTGGGTTAGGTACTTGCCTTGCATGCCGCCAACCCAGGTTCGACCCCTGGCACTCCATTAATTCCCGAGTCCCTGCGAGGAGTTATCCTTGAGTGCACAGTTAGGACTAAACCTGGAGCACCCCTGGGAATGGGTCAAAAACTAAAAAAAAAAAAGAAATAAATACAAATAGAAAATTGTGTGTGCCTAAATGAGGTGTGGAAAAGGGGTGCATTTACATCAAGTGACATTCATGATCAGCATAATTTCTTTGTCACTTGCTAGTAGCTTCCTAGGAAATATAACACTTTAGCTATACTTTTTTTTTATTGCAGTGAACTTGGATTCAAACTCTGCATATAACATATAACTATATGACTTCTACATGTACTTATATATATATATTTTTCACTGAACTTCAATGTCCCCATTAATACCAAGTATCAGTAATCTCTTACCTGGTGATGGTGCTTATTAAATGAGATGCTACTTATAACACATAAAGTGCTTGGCACAGAATAACTACCTATCAGCTATCTTTACATTTTCCATAGTTACATAACTTGACCAAGTAGATATAATTTCCCTAATGCATGAGTACTGACTGGAAAGGCTATAAATTATCCAATCACATTTGGATAATTACAAAAACTTTATGACATATTTTCAACTTTGTCATAAGGCTTTCCCTAACTGCCCTGTGTTAAAAATAACAACATATAACCCCTGAATCTCCGTTCTGCTTTCCCTACATATCATCTGACACATGACACATTTACTTGTCTGTTTATTGCCTGTCTACCTCCTAGTACAATGTATGTGCCATTAAGGACTTTGCTATTTATTTAGTTCATTGACACTGATTTGGTCCCCAGAACAGTTATATACTCAATGATTGTATGGAGTAAGACAAATTGGAATCAAGTAATTTTTCTCCTTTCTAGGACTGGAGTGATAGCACAGCAGGTAGGACATTTGCCTTGCACGCAGCCAACCTGGGTTCTATTCATCTGTCCCTCTTGGAGAGCCCGGCAAGCTATCAAGAGTATCCCGCCCGCACGGCAGAGCCTGGCAAGCTACCTGTGGCATATTCAATATGCCAAAAATAGTAACAATAAGTCTCACAATGGAGACGATACTGGTGCCTGCTCGAGCAAATTGATGAACAATAAGATGACACGGCTACAGTGGTTTTTCATCATAATGTAGACAATTGCATTTTTTTGTAGTTTTTTGCTTTACAATATTAAGGATTACTGTAGTTTAGCTTCATACTTCTACATGTATGAAATTCTCACTACTTCCACCAACAAAGTTTCAGTGCCCCAGCACCATCAAAAAGGCCCCTCTACCCATTCCTCCCGCCTCTCTCCTTCCCTTCTGATAATAAAGATAATTTGCACCAGGACTGGGAATTTTGCATTTTTTTGTTGTTTGTTTGCTGGCTTCAGTTATTCATATTTCTTTTTTTTTCTTTTGGTTTTGGACCACGCCGGGTCTTGCTCAGGGCGTACTCCTGGCTCTGCACTCAGGAATCTCTCCTGATGGTGCTTGGGGACCATGTGGGATGCTGGGGATTGGACCCGGGTTGGTCACATGCAAGACAACTATCCTACCTGCTGTGCTATCTCTCCGGTCCGGATTATTCATATTTCATATGAATTAATCTATCCAGTAATTTTGTCTTTTTATTTCCCTACCTATAGAAAACTTCTTGACGAGTGAATTGGTATCACTGGTAAATTGGATACTGAGGTATTCCAAATCCAGCATGTCTGTTCATAATGGTTATTTATTACCTTTTAAGAAACTTCCCCTATCTGCTACTTTCGTTTCCAGATTGCCTCTGTTTCCCTAACCTTATTTGTCTCTCTCAATTCCCATAATTTATTTCTAATCGAGGCATTCCTGATTTCATGCCTTTTCTCTCTGATGGGGTAGATTTCGTGTTTATAGCTGCCCTGTTACCTTTTCACCAGTAGGTGCCAGTATCTGACACAATTTATAGAGCTAGCTCTACCACTTCTGGAGGATTCTTTTTCCAGAAAGATGTTCCGTCTTTGTAGAATGTAGAAAGAGGACTACTGTAGTTTAGCTTCATACCTCTTTTGTATGTAATCCACGAAATACATTCTGCTGCAAGAAGTCAATTTTGAGTCTTATTTACCTTTTGAAAAGGTAAAATCTTTATCTTTTAAAAAGATGGCACGGTTGGAGGTGTTCTATATTTCTGAACAAAAGGCTTTCGCCATTTTTTACAAATTCAAATTCTTTATGGAATCATTTATGATGGATACGTCTAAACATGGAAGTCTTCAAACGTTGTATACAATTCAACCTAAAAGGAAGTGAAGCCATCTCGTTTCTCAGCTATCCAAGGAACTCTTCCCACATTTTGGGCTACTTACCAACAAATCCACAGTCATGAGTAGTTCCTAATTCACATCTTAGTTTGGATTACTTAGATCTTATTTTGGTTTCTCTGGTTTGAGAACTAGTTTGATTTAAGATGATGAAAGCCAAATCAGGATACTCTCAAGAATAAAAGCAGTTGTTACTATTAATTATGCCAAAATGCTAAGTATATACTGAGTTTATTATACACAAACTAAGGGAAAATTGAAACCAGGATATAGATAGTTTCCCTAGTAAGGTGGGACACGTGAAAAGAACATTTTCTGTGATTTTCTTGGGAGATATCAAACCTAAGTGTTATGTGGGGCTGGAGTGATAGCACAGTGGGTAGGGCATTTGCCTTGCACGCAGCCAATCCTAGTTTGATTCCCAGCATCCCATATTGTCCCCTGAGCACCGCCAGGGGTAATTCCTGAATACAGAGCCAGGAGTGACCCCTCTGAATCTCCAGGTGTGACAAAGAAAGAAAGAAAGAAAGAAAGAGAGAAAGAAAGAAAGAAAGAAAGAAAGAAAGAAAGAAAGAAAGAAAGAAAGAAAGAAAGAAAGAAAGAAAGAAACCTAAATATTATGTTTTGCTACAAGTGGTTCTTGCCACATTGTCCAGACAATATAGATTTTGAATGACCTGGATATAAAATCTCTCACCTGACTGAACTCTCTCCATTGACCACTGAGCCTATTTTAATCAATCACATTTAAACCTAAACACTCTGTCCTATCATAAGTACCACTTTTGAATTACCTTCATTTTTTTCTTTTTCTTTTTGGGTCACACCTGGTGATGCACAGGGCTTACTCCTGGCTCTGCACTCAGGAATTACCCCTCGTGGTGCTCAGGGGACCATATAGGATGCTGGGAATCGAACCTGGGTCAGCCCTGTGCAAGGCAAACGCCCTACCTGCTATGCTATTGCTCCAGCCCCTGAATTCCCTTCTTAATTAGCACAGCCAGCTAGAAACTCTGTTCATAATTCTAAAGAACTACTCATTTTAACCTTAGAGTGAAATATTCAATACATTCCTTTACTTGTATGCATTCCTTGACTGACAAGGGTGTTTTTATTTATTTATTTATTTATTATTTTTTAAATTTATTTATTTTTAATTAGTGAATCACTGTGAGGGTACAGTTACAGATTTATACACTTTTGTGCTCATGGTTCCCTCATACAAAGTTCGGGAACCCATCCCTTCACCAGTGCCCATTCTCCACCACCAGTAAACCCAGCATCCCTCACCCAGCATCCCTCCCACCCTCCCAAATCCCATCTCCCCCCACCCCACCCTGCCACTGTGGCAGGGCATTCCCTTCTGTTCTCTCTCACTAATTAGCTGTTGTGGTTTGCAATAAAGGTGTTGAGTGGCCACTGTGCTCAGTCTCTAGCCCTCGTTCAGCCTGCAACAAGGGGTGTTTTTAAGTTCTGTACTTGTATGTATTCCTTGACTGGTAAGGATGTTTTTAAGTTCTGGTATAAACTAACACTCAGAAGAGTTAAACTCTTTTACTTTTTATAAATTGAATTCCTTTTATTGAATCACCATGAGATGCAAAGCTATTCATGATTGAGTATCAGTCATACAATGTTCAAACACCCATCCCTCCATCAGTGTACATTTTCCACTTCCAATGTCCTGAGATTCCCTCCCACTCCCCCACCCCTGCCCCAAGCCTGCCCCTATGGCAGAGACTTTCCTATTTTGCTTCTCTCTCTCTCTTTCTCTCTTTCCTTTTGGGCATTATGGTTTGCAATATACATACTGAGAGGCCATCATATTTGTTCCTTTACTTACTTTCAGCGTGCAGAGAGAAGATCATTTCTAACTATCATTGTCTAGTGGTCCCTCTTCTATCCCAACTGCATTCTCCTCCAGCACTAGAGGCAGGCTTCCAAGCATGGACCAATAAATTGTATCTCATTATGGAGACAGTCCCTGTGTAAGAGGTTACTAATATTTTGTTACAGGTTAAACCTTCTGTGTTTATGTCTTGCTAACCAAGATTGGTTACTTTCTTCAATTTGGTATGCTACTAATGGTTCATCAGTGTTTGTAGAGTTTGAGATGTCAAAAAGTTCAGTATTTTTATAGGGAAGGTACAGCTGGAGTTGATTTTTTTAAAAATCCTTACATTTTTTCAGGAGTTAAATCCTTTGTATTTGATGAGATCCAGATCCTAATTCTTTGACAAGGGCCAGAGGCCACTTGACTTATGACAGGCCACTCATAAATTAGCTGCAAAATTTCTAATTATTTGACTTTATTCCTTTTTTTTTTGCTTTCTGGGTCACACCCAGCGATGCACTGGGGTTACTCCTGGCTCTGCATTCAGGAATTACTCCTGGTGGTGCTTAGGAGACTGTATGGGATGCTGGGGATCGAACCCGGGCCGGCCGCATCCAACCCACTCCAGCCGTATTCACTTCATTATTCTCTTATATTTAGAACTCCCAGGGAATGACAAGAAGAAGCAAATGTATGTCAGTGTGAGGGACTGTAGAGTTGTTTCCTTAACCCAGCTCTTTCTAAGAAAACCAATCACTTGTCTTGTAAGGATTGTTCTTAGGAGAAAACAAATCTGTTTAGCTAAGGCAGTCAAGATTAATAAAATATGTTTGAATGTATATGGAGACCTTTTTGATGTAGTCTTACCAATCTGGCAGAATTCATTCACAAGTGCTAGCTTATGCTTCCTATGGATTCCATTCCCTCACATCAGTCATGCCATCCTAACTTTCACTGGTAGTGGGAAAAACTCTGAAAACATGGCTAATCCTGGTGCTGGAGTGAAAGATAGCACAGCGGGTAAGGTGTTTGCCTTGTACGTGGCTGACACAGGTTCGATTCCCAGCATCCCATGTGGTCCCCTAAGCACTGCCAGGAGTAATTCATGAATGCATGAGCCAGAAGTAACCCCTGTGCATCTCCGAGTGTGACCCAAAAAGAAAAAAAAACATGGCTAATCCTTAAAACTGATAATGTATTTTTTAAAATGTGCCAGAGAAGACACAGTAGAAATGTTGAGGTTGTATTAGGTTTGGTTTGTATGAACTTACTGTAGAAACAAAAAATGATTTAATTACTTCACCATCTTACACTGCAAAGAAAGCATCATCAACTTGCCTGTGTAGAGTCTTCCTCTGATTTTATAAAATACTTTCACATTGTTTCTACCTACTCAGTACCTACGTTTAAGGGAAATAGCTTGTTCTGTGAAATATGAAGCATACACATTTTTTTTTGCTTTTTGGGTCACAGCTGGCAATGCACAGAGGTTACTCCTGTTTCTGCACTCAGGAATTACTCCTGGCGGTGCTCAGGCGACCATATGGAATGCTGGGAATCGAACCTGGGTCGGCCACGTGCAAGGCAAATGCCCTACCCGCACTGTTATTGCTCCAGCCCCTGGCTAATACAATTTTTATGAATTCCTTTAAGAAAAAGACATGGTTGGGGCTGGAGCGATAGAACAGCGGGTAGGGCATTTGTTTTGCACACGGCTGACCCGGGTTCAATTCCCAGCATCCCATATGGTCCCCTGAGCACCGCCAGGAGTAATTCCTGAGTGCAGAGCCAGGAATAATCTCTGTGTATCACCAGGTGTGATCCCCAAACAAAAAAAAACCTCAAACAACAGGACAAGGTGCTGGAGTCATAGTAAAGTGGGTTGGGTGGGGTGTTAACCTTGCATCTGGATGACCCAGGTTTGTCCCTGGCACCTGCATATGGTCCCTGGGGCCCCACCGGGGGTGATCCCTGAGTACAGGGCCAGGAGTATGCCCTGAACAGCATGGGTATGACTCCAAAACAAACAAACAATACCCAGAAATCAAAGAAAAAAGTAAGTATATACTTCACTCATTCAACATCACTTAGCATGGAAAAAGGTACTGTCTCATCAGATCCTTTGCTGGATTCCACTGCCAAGCATATTTGTTCCTTTACAACAGGAAAAGTCCGATATCTGGCTCACCACAGTTTTTTAGTACTTGTTCATAACTCTCAATCCTTCAGTTGCATGCTGCTTATGGCTACCTTTATTTTATAAAGGCTGAGTTGGGTAACTACCAAAGAGACCTTCGATTTGCAAAGTAGAAAACACTCTTTTTTTTTCTTTTTGGGTCACACCCGATGATGCACAGGGGTCACTCTTGACTCTGCACTCAGGAATTACCCCTGGCGGTGCTCAGGGGACCATATGGGATGCTGGGAATCAAACCCGAGTTGGCCGTGTGCAAGGCAAACACCCTACCTGCTGTGCTACTGCTCCAGCCCCGCAAAGTCAAAAACACTCTCTCTACAGTTATAGAAAAAGTTTGCTGACTGTGTTGACTTTTGCCTCAAGTAATTCTAGCTTCATCCTCAACCAATTAAAAAGGATCTAAAATTCTGTGAGACACAATAGATTATTTGAACTAGCTAAATGATGTTTCCTTTTCTGATCTCATTCTCTAAGAAACACAAAGGCAAATTTATACACACACACACACACACACTGCTTTTTGGATCATACCCAGCAATGCTCAGGGGTTACTCCTGGCTCTTCACTCAGTAATTACTCCTGGCAGTGCTTGGGGGACCATATAGGATGCCAGGGATTGAACCCGGGTCAGTCATGTGTAAGGCAAACGCCCTCTCTGCTCTACTATTGCTGCAGCCCTCTCAATCCTTCAATATTTTAGCCCTCTTATGATTGTCAGCACAATTATTTTCTTCTTATTAAATTTCTTTTAGCTTTATCACCAGTTTTTTTTTCTTTCTCCTTTTTTTTCAGTAAGCTACCTCCTTTCTTACTTGAAAGGTAGAATTAAGTGCTAAGTTAACATGATGTTTTATCATCCCACTTAATAGTCAGATGATGCTTTCAAATATATGAAGCTGGATCAAATTGCTATTTTAAAAGCCACCTGCAGTTTGTGCTTTAATTTCCAAGGAGAAGACAGAATTTATCTTTAGGATATCAAAGTTTTTGTGTGTGTAGGAAAAATACCACTTTAATTCATCAATCTTTCGGGTATTGAGAGGCGAGCTCCAGATCCTATGATGCAGAACATTGTACAATTCAGTTTTCTTTGGGCCAATGCTCTAAAGTGTTATTATACTGGTAATAGATTCCCCCACCCCCTTTATTTTTCTCTCTGAAAGGAATGAACTGTGGGGCTGGGAATTTGTGTGAGAGAGCACATCCCATGGGGATATAGTCTGAGGAGAAAGGGGCTTTCTCCTCTAGTAACAGGATGAGACGCTGAATGACTGGAGAGGAATGGGATCAGTATGAGGGCCCAGAAAATGAATGTGACCTGTGTGCTCTGAACAAGTGTCCACTTTAAAGTTTCCCAGACTTGTTTCAAAATTTCCCTCAGTTTACCATCAGGCTTGAATTAAGTTAGTGAATTAATAACTTGGTGTCTGCTTTGTCTTGGTGAAAAATGGACAGAACTGTATCAGTGGCTTGGGTCAAATATTACTGAGCTAAACGGAAGAGGAAAACACAGGAGAAGAGAATGGGGTAGTTAACATGTGGACAGAAGTGTCAAGGGCAGGATTGTAGAGGCCATCCTACAAGAGTTTTGATAGCCATCTTTTTTCCCCCTTTTTTCCCAGTCCCCTCACCCCCCTTTATGCCCCCCTTCTTTTGTTTGAAATTTTACTTAAACACTGTGATTTACAAAGTTGTTTATAATACAGTCATTTCAGGTATTCAGTGTTCCAACACCAATTCTACTACCACTGTGAATTTCCCTCCACCAAAGTCCTCCGTTACACATCCTCCCCTCCAGCCTGCCCCCTGAGCAGGCACAAAATAATTTATTTTCTAATCCTTTTTACAACATGATGATGTTACTAAATTCATTGTCTGAAGATTTCCTGAGCTGTTAGGTGCTAGTTGAGCCTTCTTGTGTTACTTGTTTTTGCTTATAAAGCTTAGTGGGCTTCTGCTCAACTGCCCTGTCTAATTCGCTGTGCGCTTCCTGGGCTGTCAGTACTTTAAGGAGCTTCAGAAGCATTTGAGGAAGGAACTGATTTTGGGAGAATGGGGGATAAATCACAAGAGGGAGCTGAGCTGGCAAAGTAGAATTTTCACCTATTTTTCCTCATGACTTTCCTACATGACTTTCATTTTGTGACTCACACATATGAAAAATCTCACTGGTTTCATTTTGACCATTCTAAAATGGAAAAAAATTGTGACCAGAATGCAGTCAGGCCCAGATTCAGAACCAAGGAGGTGAGTATATCAGGTTTTTTTTTTTTGATAGCATAGTGGGTAGGACGTTTGCCTTGCAGGTTCGATTCCTCCTTCCCTTTCAGAGAGCCCGGCAAGCTACCGAGAGTATCCCGCCCGCACAGCAGAGCCTAGCAAGCTACCTGTGGCATATTCAATATGCCAAAAACAGTAACAAGTCTCACAATGAAGACACTGGTGCCCGCTTGAGCAAATTGATGAACAACTAGATGACAGTGTTATGATAGTGCTTTTTTTTTTAAGGTGAGAAATTGCAAATTCATTTGACAAACGGTATAGATGCAAAGAAGGGTAATGAATTTAGATCATCCTGGGGCTGAAGAGATGGTTCAGAGAGGGCTCTGGCTTTACATGCACCCAGATTTGAACCCTAGCATCCCATATGGTCCCCAGAGCCTGCCAGGAGTGACCCCTGAGTGCAGAGCCAGGAGTTAAGACCTGAGTACTGTTGGGCATGGCCCCCAAACAAAAATAAAATTGAGACCATCGTTGCAATCTAATTGTAGCACTAATGTCTTCACAATAAGCTTAGAATTAATTTTCAGGTAGATTTTCACAGTCATCATGATGCTCTTCATTTGCTATTTAATACATTTAAATTATTGAAGAGAATTTGACCCCATAGTGAATATGACAGACTTAGGTTTTAATTCCAGTTTCACATGTAGAATTTTGTCATGAATATATCTTTTGATTTGTAGTTGAAAAATATCAATTACTGAGTAAACATCTCTATATGCATATTTTTAGTTACTAAGTATTACATTCTAAAATGTTTCTCTATAAGGGTAAGAATTTTGTTTTGCTTGCTGCTGTATCCAGAAAAATCTATTATATAAAAGGTGCTCAAAATATTGGCTGACTGGTTGCTGGAATGAAACTTCTACTTTCAGGTCATATATATAAAATGTTTTCTAAAAATTTTTCGATATAATACAATTTATAAGTGTAATTCAAATCTTGTAAGAGAATTAACAGAATGGTAAATAGGACTGCTTGTTTAAAGTTCAGCTTGAACTTAATATTAGGGTTACTAATTATTGTTAAAATTTATTATGTTGAAAGATAGAATCATTGAAGTTTCAAAATACATAAAGGAGCATGTTGTTAAATGTTACTTAATTAGAATTTTTAAATCAAAATATATTTTTATTTTAATTTGTTTATTTAATTATTGGCTTTTTGGGTCATACCCTGAGATGCTCAGGAGTTACTCTTGGCTCTGCACTCAGAAGTAACTCCTGGTGCTGCTGGGTGACCATATGGGATGCCAGGGATCAAACCCGGGTTGAGCACATGCAAGGCAAACACCCTACCTGTTGTACTATAATGCTGGCCCCTAAAATCACTGTATCACTGTATCAGTGTCATACCGTTGTTTATCGATTTGCTCTAGCAGACACCAGTAACGTCCCCATTGTGAGACTTGTTGTTACTGTTTTTGGCATATCAAATACGCCACGGGTAGCTTGCCTTACCCGCTGTGCTATAGCTCTAGTCCTGTTGAAAGTAGTGATTTCATTTTTTATTTCTTTTTTTTTTTTGCTTTTTGGGTCACACCTGGCAATGAGCAGGGGTTACTCCTGGCTCATGCACTCAGGAATTACTCCTTGCAGTGCTCAGGGGATCATATGAGATGCTGGGAATCGAACCTGGGTCAGTTGCGTGCAAGGAAAATGCCCTACCCACTGTGCTATCGGTCCAGCCCCTCATTTTTTATTTCTTTATGGGAGTGTAGATGTTTATATATTTTAGGAGTACAAGGTTACCAAACTGCCATTGCTAAAGTGCCACTATCCCTTCACTATTGTTTATTGCCTGGTTTCTTTTTTCTTTTCTTTTTGGGTCACACCCAGCAATGCTCAGGGGTTACTCCTGGCTCTTCAATCAGGAATCACTTTTGGCCCTGCTCAGGGGATCATACGGGATGCTGGGAATGGAACCTGGATTGGCCGCGTGCAAGGCAAATGCCCTACTCGCCGTTCTATCGCTCCAGCCCCTATTGCCTAGTATCTTTTAAACAAATTTTATTTAAGCTATTGTGATTTACAATCCCGATAATGACCGGCATTTCATGCATGAATCATTCTATCATCATACCCTTCACCAGAGTGTCAGCTTTTCTCCACCATTGTTTCAGTGTCTCCCAGGCCCAACATGAAGTCCTACCGAAGTTCTCAGTTTCTGTTGTCTTTGGCTATTTGTTGTTTCCTTACTGTCACGATTTGCTTGAGCGGGCACCAGTAGCGTCTCCATTGTGAGACTTGTTACTGTTTTTGGCATATCGAACACGCCATGGGTAGCTTGCCAGGCTCTGCCGTGTGGGCAAAATTCTCTCGGTAGCTTGCCGGGCTCTCCGAGAGGGGCAGTATGTTTCTTCATATTCCACATCTGAGGGAGATTATTCTGTATCTGTCCCTCTCTTCCTGACACAATACTCTCCAGATCCACCCACTTAAGTGCCTACTGCCTAGTCTCTTAAACTGTGACTCATGACTCCATATGGGGTGGTATAAGTTTTCTCTTTAGATGTGGGAGTATAGCTATATATTATATCCAAAATACAGACTCAGCAACACTGAAAACATGAGATCTAAGCTGCAACCACTGGAGTTTTATAACTTTCCTGTCAAGGTGATAGTGGGGTGAGGGTGGGGTAGGGTAGAATGGGGTGGGTGGGATGGCGGTGGGGAAGGAATATGGGAACACTGATGGATGGATTGATATTGAAATATTATGTGCCTAAAACTCAACTATCCATGACTAGGTAAATCATGATTTTTAGAATAAAAAATTATGAAAATATTTTAAAATTTGCTTATGATTTATTATCAGTATATGATTTATATTATTGGAAAATTCATTATATACCTATTTTATAGCTGAGGTCATGTAGAATCTTCTTTTTTTTTTTGGTTTTTGGGTCACACCCGGCGATGCACAGGGGTTACTCCTGGCTCTTCACTCAGGAATTACCCCTGGCGGTGCTCAGGGGACCATATGGGATGCTGGGATTAGAACCCGGGTCAGCCGCGTGCAAGGCAAATGCCCTACCCGCTGTGCTATCGCTCCAGCCCCATGTAGAATCTTCTTTGATGTAAAAAGGTCATCAGTGGCAAAAGTAAAAGGAGCCCTTCCTTGTCTTCTGGAATTCTCTCAGCCCACTCCCCAACTTAATATTCTTAGTTGACCATAGAGTTTTTATATTGCCCATGTGGGAAGGCATTAACAGTAAGCATCTGAGTTGCAGCAAAGGAGCAAGGAGACATTATTTTCTGATGTTGCTGTCACTGGAGGGAACAGTGATGGTGTAACACAGGAAATGTAGAAATTAAGATAAAATGGAAAAGAGGCTGGGGGTTCTCTATTTAAAAAATGTATAACCCTTTCCATGTCTCCAAACCTGCAATCCACTGTCTAGACATCAGTGGTGTGTCTAGACATTACAATTATGCAGGAAAAAAGAAGGGCATATCTAGAAAGAATTTTGATGGCATCCTTGGTAGATATGTACTGAAAAGGGGAACAAATAAACAATTGTCAAAGGCCTTTGATCAGCAGCAGAGCCTATCACAGAAACTTTGCTTTCACAACAGAACGTGGATTTATGGAGTTATTTATTGTTGGAGTTATTTGTTGTTGGAGTTATTCATCATGTTGATTATGAAGCCGTCTAGCAAATCTCAAAGGCTAGTGGATCAAAGGAGCTATTTTATTTTACTCACCGTTTGGAAGAACTTCTCAAGGCAAGGCTCTGATTTAGGTCATACATGTTAGTATAGCTGGTGCTTGAATATTGATTCCCAAGAAAAAATTGTTTGGCGGGGGGCGCACCTGGCAGTACTCAGGGCTTACTCTTAGTTCAGGGATCACTTCTGGAGGGGCTCAGGGGACCATAAGTGGTGCCAGGGATCAAACCCAGGTCTACTGCTTGCAAGGCAATGCAAGTGCCTTGTACTTCGTATTGTCTCTCTGGCCCCAAGGAATTTTAGAAAATTCACATGTATAATTAGTGTCTGTGCCTTTTTTTTTAGTATAAATTTATTTATTTATTTATTTATTTATTTTGCTTTTTTGGGGTCACACCCGGTGACGCACTGGGATTACTCCTGACTCTGCACTCAGGAATTACTCCTGTCCGTGCTCGGGGGACCATATGGGATGCTGGGAACCGAACCTGGATCAGCTGCTTGCAAGGCAAATGCCCTACCCACTGTGCTATCGTTCCAGCCCCGTGTCTGTGCTTTAGATCTCTTAACAGTCCATATGTTGTATCATTCTTTTAAAAGATGTAGGATTTTTTGAGGTATTTTTTGGGAGGTGGCAGATATTTGGGCCATTCCTGGTGGTGCTCAGCGATGACTCCCTGCTCTGTGCCAGGAGTGACCCCTCATGGTGCTGGGGGGACCATATGTCCTACAGCAATTGAACCCAGGTGGTTTTTTTTTTTGCTTTTTTTGGGTCACACCCTGTGATGCTCAGGGGTTACTCCTGGCTCTGCACTCAGGAATTACTCCTGGCAGTGCTCGGGGGACCACATGGGATGCTGGGAATCGAACCCGGGTTAGCCGCATTCAAGGCAAACGCCCTACCCGCTGTGCTATTGCTCCAGTCCCCCAGACTTAACCTTTTAGTGGAGCAGCTTGTGTGTCACAATTACAGGAAACTGTAATAAGAAATCAGTTCAGATAGCAGAATAATAGGTTGGAGAGTAAAACGTGCCCAGAGCCGGAGGTTCTTCATCCTCTTAACCACTTCTTTGACGCTCTTGAAGGTGTTCCACGCTGCTCTCTTCCTCCTGCGCAGTTCTGGTGCCAAGCCGTTCCTCATGTTGAGTTCTCGACCCAGGTATACATAGCTGCTGCATTCGGAGATGTTTGTTCCGTTGAGAGCAAATGGAACGTCAGGGACTAGTTCGTTTTTCATGAACATTGTTTTGGTGAGATTCAGCTCAGTCCGACCTTTCCACACTCATGGTCGAAGTCGGTCAGCATTTGTGCCACTTGGCTAATGTTTGGTGTTATGTCATCAGCGAAATGGAGGTGGTATAGTTGCCGACCATCTATCTTCACTCCCATTCCTTCCCATTGCATTCATCGCATGATGTTCTCGAGGGAGGCACTGAAGAATTTCGGTGAAATGGTATGACCCTGCCGGACTCCTCTTTATATCAAATAAAACAAAACAAACAAAAATCAGAGTAAGTATTTCTGAAAATTCATTTCTCCAGAAATGTAGTGAGAATATTAGCAAAAATGCTCAAAATCAAAAATTTCAGGACTCTGGACATTAAGCAAAAACTTGCAACAGTTTAGGAAGTAAAACAAAACAATACCTGGATCTGAAGAAGAGGGGTAAGCTTTGTGGCATTTAAAACATTATTTTTTAGTTTTTGGCTTTTTGGGTCATACTTGGTAATACTCAGGAGTTACTCTTGAGTCTGCAACCTGGAATTACTCCTCGTGATGCTTTGGGGAACATATGGGATGTCGGGAATCAAACCCTGGTCGGCCACATGCAAGGCAAACACGCTACCCACTGTACTATCACTCTAGCCTTGCTCTGTGGCATTTTAATCTTCCATGTGGCAAGGTATAGGTGTCACAGATTCATGGATTTTCCTAGCACAGATGAAAAATACATGGATGTAAATGATTTTCATGTATGTGATATTGGTTTTCTTTATTGATTTAAAAATCATTTTTTCTTTTTGGTATAGGAGATTGGGTTGTAATCCTGCCTGAGGAATATAAACACTCATCCTACACAAATGATTTGGGAGAAGGATCTACTGATCCATGTTCACAAATTTCACTTGATTTTCCAGAAGTAAGGGAGGTAAGGTAGCAGCCTTATTTGCATCTTGGCTTAAATCAGTGAATGGAATACATCAAATTTTTTTTCTTTTTGGGTCACACCTGGCAATGCAAAGGGGTTACTCCAGGCTCTGCACTCAGGAATTACTCCTGGCGGTGTTCAGGGGACCATATGGGTTGCTGGGAATGGAACCCGGGTCAGCCGCGTGCAAGGCAAACGCCCTACCCACTGTGCTATCATTCCAGCCCCCGGAAGACATTAAAATGTTTAAGAAAATCTTATTTGCATTGAAAATGTCATTCTATTATGGTTCATTCTGCTGTTTATAGGATCTAATACTTTGGGTTTGGTTTGAATAGAAAAATAAAAAAATAAAATAAAAATTATCTGAGAAGAGATCTTTTCCCCAGCAGTTTTGGTTTGAATAAGAAAGCAAGATAAATGAAGCCAAGTTTGAGCTTTAATAAAATAAGAAATTTTCATCTCTGTTATTCACTCTCAGTCTCTTCTCCCTTTTTTCTCTTGCTTTTCCATTTCTATTTCTTTGTTTTGGTGCTCACATCTGGTAGTGCTCTGGGGCTATACCCTGACTCTGTTCTGGAGTGACCCCTGGCAGTGCTCAGGGGACCATATGTGGTGCTGGAGATTCAAACCAGGGTCACAGCCAACACAGCTGCATGCCAGCAAATGCTTTTCACCTTCTTGCCACTAGACTTTAAACTGAGCATTTGAGCTTTTTCCTTTTATTGACTAAGGTTATGAATTTTCAAAGATTAAATATAAATTACTGTAAAATATTGAGGCAGTCTGTTTGGGATTAATCCTTTCATCTAAAACAAGATTGAACTTTGAATAGTGTCTTTATTAAGTTGTGATGCTACTCAATTAAGCCTATATTTTCTTTTTTTTTTTTGCTTGTTTTGGGTCACACCTGACCCTGCACAGGGGTTACTCCTGGCTCAAGCACTCAGGAATTACCCCTGACGGTGCTCAGGGGACCATATGGGATGTTGGGAGTCGAACCCGGGTCGGCTGCTTGCAAGGCAATCGCCCTACCCACTGTGCTATCGCTCCAGGCCCTTAAGCCTATATTTTCACAGACATATTTAGGAAAGAGGTTTTTTGGTGTTGTTTTGAGAGACTATTAATTAGTTCCTCAAGAAAATCAGGAAAATCCATTCCTCACTAAAATTATTTTGCTTATTGGGTACCCTTTGGGACACAGTATTATTCCAGCCATCCTTTAGTTTCCTATTTCTTTTTTTTTCTTTTGGGGTCACACCCAGCGATGCTCAGGGGTCACTCCTGGCTCTGCACTCAGGAATTACCCCTGGCTGTGCTCAGGGGACCAAATGGGATGCTGGGAATCGAACCAGCGTCGGCCTCGTGCAAGGCAAACGCCCTACCCGCTATGCTATGACTCCAGCCCCTAGTTTCCTATTTCTTATTCCTTTTAACCTTTTAAATGAATGAGTCCATTTATTTTGCCACACCAGCTGTGCTCAGGGCTCTATGCTCATGGATCACTCCCAGCATGCCTTAGGAGACCCTGCAGGGCGCAAGGGATCAAACCTGAGCTAACCAGGTTTGCAAGGCAAGCAGCCTACCTGTTGTCCAACTTCTGAGTCCCTGTAACCTTGCTTTTTAGCCCTAGTTCTGATGTAAAAATTATTTGGGGAGATCTTTTTTTCAGCAGCAGTGAGACCTGATTTAAATGAGATCAGGGGTGCTCTGCCAAGGGTAGAACAAGAAGTAGTTACCTTATCTTAGATAGGTTTATGCAGTATATGTTGTCTTCATGGGTACGATGGCTGAGTATCACCAATTAAGCACATGCTGGCCATTAAATAAGAGAAGTCTGTATTCCAGTCAAAAATTTCTTGAGTCTGATGTCATCAATGTTGAGTGTAAGATGTGCTATATTTCCAAAGCTTTGTGTTCAAACTTCTCTGATTTGTGTTCGATAGGTAGGTAATAGAAGCTAATAGAGTATACCCTATCTTTAGGGGATAGTCAATCCCCAAACCAAATATTGCCATACACATTTTGAGACTAGTTTATGTATTATTTTATGTGAAGTGTTCCCATTTATAAACATATACTTTTATTATTATTGTTATTATTTATATTATTATTGTTATTATTATTTTTTTTGCTTTTTGGGTCACACCTGGAGATGCACAGGGGTTACTCCTGGCTCTGCACTCAGGAATCCCCCCTGGTGGTGCTCAGAAGACCATATGGGATGCTGGGAATTGAACTCGGGTCAGCCGCATGCAAGGCAAACACCCTACCCGCTGTGCTATTGCTTCAGCCCCTATTATATATTGTTTTTGGCTTTTTGGTTCACACCCGGCAATGCACAGGGGTTACTCCTGGCTCTGCATTCAGGAATTACCCCTGGCAGTGCTCAGGGGACCATATGGGATGCTGGGAATCAAAACCAGATCTGCTGTGTGCAAGGCAAACGCCCTACCTACTGTGCTATTGCTCCAGCCCCATACACTATTATTTAATTGAACAGAAGAACAAACACATTTTGTATGCTACAGATCTCTTGGTCAATTTTGATTGTGTGGTCTTGTTTTTCTTGTTCTCTCCATCGCTCTTGCTCTCTCTCACTCTTGCTCTTAGGTGTATACAGTAAGTATACAGACACATCTTGAGTGAAAAATAGGTATATAATGGATGATAACATTTTTATAAGAATGTAATCTCTTACATGCATATTAACTGGATTCATGAACTGGGGCTAAGTTCGGAAGAAGTCAGTAATATATATAGCCATTATTTTCTTTTTGTTGTTGTTTTTGGGTTTGGGGTTACACCTGGTTGTGTTTAGGACTTCTTTTGACCCTGAGCTCAGGTTCCCATATGAGGAACCAGGGATTGAACTCAGGTTAGCCACATACAAAGCAAGTGCTCTACCTGCTGCACTATCACCCGGGCACTCTGGGCAAAGAATTCTATACATTGTAATTGGACACTAATAGAAGACTTAATTGGAAAATGGAATAGAGGGAATTGAACCAGGTTCTGCGGCATCCAAGGCAAGTCCAACTGTACTACATATCTCCATCTCTTAGAAGCAATAATTTTAAAATCAAATATGCAGGTTTCCTGCTGGTATGTTGCTAATAGTTCTCTCCCTCCCACCTACATTCCTACCCCCCAGGTTACTATCTTGCTGACCCCCAATTTTTATATAGGAAAGGAAAGGTAGGGTCTTGGGTGTTGTTGAGAATTTAAACTCCTAGGTGCTGGAGTGATAGCACAGTGGGTAGGGCATTTGCCTTGAATGCTGCCGACCCGGGTTCGATTCCCAACATCCGATAAGTCCTCCGAGCACCGCCAGGAGTAATTTCTGAGTGCATGAACCAGGAATAACCCCTGTGCATCACCGAGTGTGACCCCAAAAATAAAAAAAGAGTGGCTGGAGTGATAGCACAGCGGGTAGGGCGTTTGCCTTGCACGCGGCTGACCTGGGTTCGAATCCCAGCATCCCATATGGTCCCCGAGCACTGCCAGGAGTAATTCCTGAGTGCAGAGCCAAGAGTAACCCCTGTGCATCGCCAGGTGTGACCCAAAAAGCAAAAAACAAATAATAAATAAAAAAAGAGAGAATTTAAACTTAAACCAGATTTTTTTCGGGAGAGCCTGGCAAGCTCCCCATGGTGTATTCATATGCCAAATACAGTAATAATGATGGGTCTCATTCTCCTGACCCTGAAAGAGCCTCTAATGCGGCACTGTTGGGAAGGATGAGTAAAGAGAGGCTGCTAAAATCTCAGGGCTAGGACGAATGGAGATGTTACTGGGCCCCCTCTAGAAAATCAATGATCAACAGGATGACAGTGATACAGTGATACAATAGAGGGTAAATTTGGAGGATTATTTCTTGAAGCAATTAGATCCATTCTTCAAGGCTGTTTCTGGAAATAAAACTTCAGGAGGATGCTACCTAACAGGGACTTATTTAGAAGAATTTTCCTATATCTGTTCGCAGTTTGTCTGGTTGCCAGGTGCACACGAGCTTGACTTGCATGTGGCCACCCTGGGTTCTGTCCCTGGCACCACATATGGTCCCCTGAGCCCTGCCAGGAGTAAACCCTGAGCACCGTTGGGGTGGCCCCCAAACAAACAAACAAACAAACAAAATCAGTAATTGTTCAGATTTTGTTCTTTATAGCAGTGTTTTACAAACTTCGTTTGGTACCTCATTTCCTGCTGAGCTTGATAAAAGAGATGCATACTTGGTGTACATCTGTTTGGTTGCTTTGTTTGAAACTCTCTGAGCTTCCTGGATCTGGGTGTCTAATTCCTTTCTAAGCTTGGGAAAATTAACCACTATAATCCTTCAAATAATAATTCTGCCTCTTCTCTCCTCCCAGAACTGCTCTAATATAAATGTTGTTATTCTTATCCATGCTCCTTCACATTAGCAATTTATATATTTTATATAATTATATATGTATATATATACACATATATTTTCTTTTGGGTCACACCCAGTGATGATCAGGGGTTACTCCTGGTTCTTCACTCAGGAATTACTCCTGGCAGTGCTCGGGACCATATGGGATGCCAGGGATTGAACCTGAGTCAGCTGCATGCAAGGCAAACACCCTAGCCACTGTGCTATAGTTCCGGCCCCTATATATATATATGTATTGTATTATATATTAATATATTTCATCACTGTCACTGTCATCCCATTGCTCATCTATTTACTTGAGTGGGCAACAGTAACGTCTCCATTGTGAGACTTGTTGTTAATGGTTTTGGCATATCGAATATGCCATGGGGAGCTTGCCAGGCTCTGCCTTGCGGGTGAGATACTCTTGGTAGCTTGCCGGGCTCTCTGAGAGGGATGGAGGAATCGAACCTGGGTCGGCTGCATGCAAGGCAAACACCCTATTGCTTGTGCTATTGCTATAATTTATAATATATAAATTATTTTTATAAATTTTCTTGGATTTTTTTGTTTGTTTTTGGGTCACATCCAGTAGTGCTCAGGGCTTACTGCCGGCTCTGTGCTTGGGGATCACTCCTGACTGCCTCAGGGGTGTCAGGGATTCAACCTGGTTTGGCTGCATGAAAGGCAAATGCCCTATCCACTGGACTCTCACTCTGACTTCTCTATGTCTAAGTCTTCTTTTTGCTTGTCATTTTGCTTCATTTTCAAGCTCACTGATTCAGTTTCTGGCTTCCTTCGTTCTATTGTATTTCTTAGTTCAGCTATTCTTTAGTTCTATGATTTCTGTTTAGGCTTTACTCACTTTCTCATCTTTTTTTTTCTTTTGGGTGAGGCGAGGTCACATTTGGCAGTGCTCAGGACTCTGCACTCTCCTGGCTCTGTCCTCAGGGATCACTCCTGGCAGTGCTGGGGTGTGTGGGAGGGTTTATGGGGTGTTGGGGATCAAACCCAGTTCCTATATGTGCAAGGCAGTCACCATACCCTCTGTACTATCTCTGGCCCTACTTTCTCTTCGTTGAAGTTCTTTTGTTTTTTTTTTTTTAGCTTTTTGGGTCACACCTGGCACAGGGGTCACTCCCGGCTCTGCTTTCACGAATCACCCTTGGCGGTGCTCAGAGGACCGTATGAGATGCTGGAAATCGAACCCAGGTCGGCCTCGTGCAAGGCAAACACCCTACCCGCTATAGTATTGCTCCAGCCCCCCTTGTTGAAGTTCTTTTCTATTGATCATATCAGTGAGCGTCATTGGGATGGTTGCTCTAATGTCTTCTTTAGGTAGATTCCACAGCCAGATCTATTATATCAGTGATTCTAACCAGACTGTTGTCTTGATCCATTCATGACTGTGCATTTCTTTGTCTCTGCATTGTGTCTGGTGTTTCACATAGGCTTGGGAAGGGGCTGCTGGTCTGTGCCTTTTTCAGGGATCCAAGCACTCCTGGGCAACTGTGTGCTGGAGTTTTAGATGACTTGGGTGGGGACCATGAGTGTACAGTCATGAGTGTCCGGGAGCAGCTATGTCCCTAATTTAACAGGATGTGGGCAGCAACCAGGGTTTTAAGGTATGTGTCCTGCACTCACCAGGCTTCTGTGTTCTAGATTTGGACAGGGGCTGGGAAGCCCATAGCTTGGTGCGATTAAAGAGGAGGATAGGGCCTCAGTCTCTGTTAGCGATTGAGCACAGACCCCAGGTCTGGCAGGGTCGGATAAGCCAGTGAGCATGGCAGGTAGTGAAGTAGAGCCATTTGCTTACTGTCTATTCTTTGCTAGGTCCATGGGGTGCTTATAAGCAGCTCTATGTGGGCAGACAGGGGCTGGATTATTTTATTTTATTTTACTTTATTTTATTTCTGGCCAGGAGCAAGCACTACTGATAATTATATTTCAACCCCAGCTAGCTCAGCTGTTTGCTAGTGGTGGACTGGGGGACGGTTTTTTGGGGGGTTGGGGAGGTCTCAGAGATTTACCCTCAGGGTCTGTTACCATGGAGATTGAGATCCAATATGGTGCCCATCAGTACTGGTATCAGCTAAGTTGTGAATGGTCACCAGGATGGCACCTGCCAGCCACTTTTACCCCTGCTTTTTCCCTATCGTTTCTTGTCTCTTGTTCCAATGTGGTGAATAAATACAGTAACATTGGGGTGCTGGGTGTTGGGAGCAAACCCTCCTTCTGGCTCCCCAGGTTAAAATTCTGCCCCTGGGAATTCTTTTCCTGATGTTGCTCCAGTTTCTTTTTTCTTTTCTTTTCTTTTCTTTTCTTTTCTTTTCTTTTCTTTTCTTTTCTTTTCTTTTCTTTTCTTTTCTTTTCTTTTCTTTTCTTTTCTTTTCTTTTCTTTTCTTTTCCTTTCCTTTCCTTCCCTTCCCTTCCCTTCCTTTTCTTTTCTTTTCTTTTCTTTTCTTTTCTTTTCTTTTCTTTTCTTTTCTTTTCTTTTCTTTTCTTTTCTTTTCTTTTCTTTTCTTTTCTCTTCTTTTCTTTTGCTTTTTGGGTCACACCTGGCAATACACAGGGGTTACTCCTGGCTCTGCACTCAGGAATCACCCCTGGCAGTGCTCAGAGGACCATATGGGATGCTGGGAATCGAACCCGGGCCAGCCTCGTGCAAGGCAAACGCCCTACCCGCTGTACTATTGCTCAAGCCCCATGGCTGTTCTCCTTTTGTCCCTTTTAATTTTTTTGGGCTCCGGTTTGGCTGATGTGTAGATGAATCTAAGTTTTGATGGAGGTTTGCGGTGGCCGTGGAAGGAGAGTAACACAGTTTCTTTATTTGCTCTCCTTTTTAAAGGCCCCTTTGAATCTGCCTATCTGCTAATACATTCCTTTCAATTTTATTTTTTTAAAACTTTATTCCCAGGGATATTTTTGTTTTTGTTTTGGTCACATCTGGTGGTGCTCAGGGTTATATCCTGGTTTTGCATCCAGAAATTACTCCTGGCAGTGCTCGGGGGACCATATGGAATGCCGGGGATTGAACCCAGGTCAGCTGCTTGCAAGGCAAATGCCCTCCCTATCCTACAATCACTCCGGCCCTCTATTTCTTTAATCTGGAACAGTCCTCAATCTTGCCTTCCCTTTTTGAATAAAATTCTGTTATCAACATTTTATTTTTTATCTGTTATTTCTTTGTAACAAACATAAAGTGTTTATTAAATTTATCATTCTGGTACTATGAATACATACTTTTATGCTTTCCAAGTGAAGCATTTTTCTTTGCAATAATGTATGCACACATCATGCATGTAAATGTATATACTCACACATATTTTTTCTACATTTCCATATGTTCTTGAGGTGAGATGATGTCTAATCACTTTATAAATAATTTTATCATGGCTTATGCTTAGAGAAACTTTGTAATATGGAAATAGCTGTTAGTACTTTGTCGGGTTATGACACATTGATTATATCCTCCTTTCAAATAGCTCTTGAAGTGAAACACTAATTTTTTAAAAATAGTTTATTATTAATTAATTAATTAATTTTGGGGGGTTTGGGCCACAGATAGCGATGCTCAGGGGTTACTCCTGGCTCTGCACTGAGAAATCACTCCTGGCGGTGCTCAGGTAACCATAATGGGATGCTGGGGATCGAACCTATGTTTTATAAGGGTATAATTTAATGCTTCTGCAAAACACATGTCACCATAATGCAACAACTGTTAAATACCCAATAATAGTGTAATCTTATAGTTTTTAATTGTATTTTGTTTGTATGGTGCCACTGAGTGAATTCTAGGCCTTACATATACAAAACATGCACTCTACCACTGAGATATATCCCTGACCAGATATTAGCACTTTAAAAAGAGTTTTTTTATTCATGTAGAATATCCTTCAGTTTGGATTTATGTAATGCTTTCTCATGATTAGATTCAGATAATGCATCTTTGGGCAGAAATCTACAGATTTATGTATTTACTTTATTGGTAATTTAACTGATATTTTTGTTGCTTTTGTTTGTTTCGGGGCCAAATCTGACAATGCTCAGGCGTCACTCCTGGTGGTACTCAGGAGGACATATGGGATTCTGGGGAACAGACCTGGGTTGGCAACGTGCAATGCAAGCACCCTACTAGCTGTTAGTATTTCTTTAGCCCTAATTCAATTTTGATCCTTCCGTTAAGGTATTATTTAATTCATCCTCTGTAGGGTGCCTTTTTACTTTGCAATTAATATGTGAGGTTATGTTAAGTTGTTTTGTAACTTGTGAGGAAATACCTTGACCATATTTATACCAACAGACTTTAAGTCAATGTTTCTTGCTTAAACTATATTAGTTGATAAATATTGACTTTCTAACTTCATCATTTTTCCTAAGCATATTTGTTTTCATGTTATAGTAAAGGAGGCCATTGTTGCTCCTTTATTTGCTTGTTTCTGTCTTTTTTCTTTGCTTTTTGGGTCACATCCGGCGATGCACAGGGGTTACTCCTGGCTCTGCACTCAGGAATTACTCCTGGTGGTGCTCAGGGAACCATATGGGATGCTGGGCATCAAACCTGGGTCAACCGTGTGCAAGGCAAACTCGCTGTACCATCACTCCAGCCCTTGTTTCTGTCTTTTGGAATCAGTATAAAATAATGGCCTCCTATTTTACTTAGTAGATTATAAAACTCTGTTTTCATCAGTTTTTTTTGGAGGGTAGGGTGTGGACTGGTGGTGATTTGGGCTACACCTGGCTATGCTCAGCCACTACTCCTCACTCTACACTGAGGAATTACTCCTGGTGGTGCTTGGGGGACCATTATAGGATGCCAGAGATTGAACCATTATAGGATGCCAGAGATTGACCACATGCAAGGCAAGCTCCATACTCAATAATTAAATATATTGTTAGTTTTCAGTCTTCTCCCATTTCCAACTGTGTCCTATGGTATTAAGTTGATTATATACATATATCACTGTCATCCCATTGCTCATCAATTTGTTCGAGCAGGCACCAGTAACGTCTCACATTGAGAGACTTATTGTTACTGTTTTTGGCATATCCAATACGCACGGGTAGCTTGCCAGGCTCGGCCGCGCGGGCTCTCCGAGAGGAGCAGAGGAATCGAACTCGGGTCGGCCGAGTGAAAGGCAAATGCCCAACCGCTGTGCTATCGCTCCAGCCCACATATAATATATACAATCAATACATGTTAGCACAAATCAAGTAAACAATAGCCATCTCCTCCCCCAATAACTGATACCCTTTGAATAATCTGAAAGTCCTTTGGGGGGTTTGAGCCACAGTTGGCTGTGCTTAGGGCTTTCTCCTGGCTATACAGTCAGGGGTCACTCCTGGTGGGGCTTATCGACAATATGGGGTGCTGGGGATTGGGCCTTGAACCCAGGTCAACCACTTTCAAGGAATATGCCATACCTGCTCTGTTCTCTCTCCACCCCAATTCAATTTAATTGATGTGCCCTGTGTTTGTACAGGCAATTCGGAGAATCCGAACACGTTATCAGAAGCTGCAAAAGCAATGATTTTTGTGTGTGTTGGGCGGGGAGGTATCTCCCAAGTGATTCTTAGGAGCTCAGGGGATCTTCCTGGCTATTCTCAGCCCACCAGACTGGGTGCTGCTCTGACCCTGCAGTGCTGCGGCATACCCAGGTCATGCCAGCAATGCTGGCCTCTAGAGCTGCATCTGGCAGGCATGGGGATAGGGGCAGGGGAACCATGTGCCAGAGATCCAACTGGGATTAACTGTGTATAAGGCATGTGCATTAACCCTTCGTACAATCTCTATCTATCTTGGCTACAAAAGCTGCTCAGGGTATGATAATAAAGTTTTTTTTTTTTTTTTGCTTTTTGGGTCACACCCAGAGATGCACAGGGGTTATTCCTGGCTCTGCACTCAGGAATTACTCCTGGAGGTGCTCAGGGGATCATATGGGATACTGGAAATCGAACCCGGGTCGGCCGTGTGCAAGGCAAACGCCCTACCCGCTGTGCTATTGCTCCAGCCCCTATGATAATAAAATTTTAGCATGTCTTAGAATCACCCGGGGCGTATTGCATAGCTTGCTGGATTTGCTGGCTGTCCTCCTGAGAGCTGTTGATTACATAATTCTGGAGTGGGTCCCAGTGTCTGAATTTCTAATAAGTTCCTACATGTTATGCTGTTCGTCCAAGGGACCACACTGAGAGAACTCTTTTAACCAATGATACCAAGCCACGTGAGGTACTGAACTATTTTAAAATTTGATCATGTTCTCTTTTGATAGGATAATTTTCTAAAATCTATATTTAGTTATGCCTCCTACCCGTGGAAGTCAGTTTTTTGAAATTACTTATGGGAAAAGCCTTTTTTTTTGGTTTATATTTACCTTATTCATTTCCATACTGTGTTTCTGAATTTTCTTCTTAGGGTTGATGTTTTTGATAGACCATTAAACTTCATCATGATATCAATCTTCTAATATTTCAGAGAAATTCCATTGCATTTTTCATAGATCTGTGAGTTGAGTGCAACTTTTTCTACAAGAAATATTCCTAATAATAGACTTCTTATAAATGTAAGCATGAATTCTCTCATCAGTTCATTCTGATGTTCATAATGTGTCAACACTTTAAATAAAGTACATATGCAAATTTCATGGCATTTCCCCCCTTTGTGATCATATATCTCTTTAACGGAAATATCCATCACTTCATATTCCCGTTAATTTTACCTGCTGTCACCTCCTACCTAAATGAGTCACTCCAAGTATCACATCACATGCCACTTCTGAAAAGTACCTGAAAGTTGAAATAATTTTCACACATTCTGCCTCATTCTTCTTTCATAGTTTTTTTTAAATACATTTTGGGCAGGAAATTACTTAGATGAAAGGAGTTAGTGGGTGTAACATGGTGCCCAGCTCAACCAGTGACCATTAATCTCTTAGTGCTGTGATGTTTTTAGCCAGGTCCTTGCCCTTTGCCAGAGAGTATTTCAGTTCAATCCCCTGACACTTACATATTTAAACTTTCAACAAAGGGCTGGAGTGATAGCACAGCGGGTAGGGAATTTACCTTGCATGTGGCAGACCCAGGTTTGATTCCCAGCACCCCATATGGTCCCCCAAGCACTGCCAGGAGTAATTTCTGAGTGTATGAGCTAGGAGTAATCCCTGTGCATCACCGGGTGTGACCCCACCAAAAAAAAGCAAAAAAAAACCCCAACTTTCAACAAGGGTCCTCACATTTCTCCATCAAAGAACCCATCTTCAATTATTTTTTGAACATAATCATAATTTTATATAAGAAAATTTACCATTGAACTATAACAATAGAAGAAATATTGCAACCATGCTTGTAACACATGCAAATTAATTATTTTAAAACAAGGTTTAATATATTCCCTTTTCTCTCAGAACCATACAGAATCTGCAGCATCTTCTTTGTTCACTCTTGAAATGAGGAAACTATCTTTTTTTTATTGAATCACTGTGATAACAGTTACAAAGCTTTCAGGATTAAGTCTCAGTCATACAATGATCAAACACCCATCCCTTCACCAGTGCACATGTTCCACCACCAAGAACCCCAGTATACCTCCCCCTCCCACTCCCCTCCTTGCCTGTGTGGCAGTTGATTTTCACTTTACTCTCTCTTTACTTTGATTACATTCAGTTTTCAACAGAAAACCCACTATTATTATTTGGAGTTTTCCCCCCAACAATCAAACCTGTCGAAAAAGGCATCATTAGATCATTTGTTTTCTATTGCTGATAACAAAGAACAGATGATGTTGCACGGCTGTGAAAGCTGCCATGCGGTTTTGGAATTCTGGTATTTTAGTAATTAAGTCCAGAGGTATTTCTGCCAGCAGCTGCTGCGTTCCTAGATTGGTTTGTGTGCCCCTGGGATCATGGCTGTTCAGGATCGGAGGAGCTGTTCATGAGTGACTGCTCAGGGTCTCATTTGGGCAGGGAGTAGGGCTGGTTCTGCCCCCCTGCCCCCATCGCGAGATTCCCTGAGCATCTCATCACTGCAAGCTCCTATCTCTCTGTCCAATTGGCTCTGAAAGGTGGCATTCACCATGCTGCCACAAAGGAGAAAAGGCCAAGGGACAAAGACCTTTACCCTCCAGGGCCTGCACGGGGCTGTAGCTTAGTTCACAGTTCAGGAGTATATCTGCCGGCAGCCACTGCGTTCTGAGATTGGTTTGTGTGCCTCAGGGATCATGGCCGCTCAGGGGCGGGGGAGCTGTTCCTAATTGGTTTTTTGTATAACAGGAAAGGTCTCGCAGCCACATAAGCAGCCGCACTGTTTGAAGAAATAGTCCTGGTCCCCACATACCAGAGCCATGTTAGTAGAAGCTCAGTGTCACCGGGATTCCATCTGGAGAAGGTGGGGAGACTGCACCTTCTCCATCTGGGGCACCCCGGTATTCTCGGCCCTGTCTGGGGTCCATAGCATTCTCCAGCTTTCCGTTTCAGTTTTTTTCCAAACAAGCATATTATCTGCGTCTGAAACGATTTCTGTCATTTCCCCAGAGAGAAAGGAGTGGGTGTAGTAAATTTTGTTTCAAATATCATTTTTGTCCATCCAGCTACCTTTGTTAAAGTCAGTATGGCTACTCACTGCTGACGGTATTTTTGTGGATTGGTGCAAGTTGGAAAAGAAAGGTGAATTAGAAAATGCCCTGCCAATTTCAGAAATAGTCTCCTTGTCCTAGCTCTATTTTTTCAGCTTGTGGTCTTCCGTAAGCCACATCACAGCTTTTAGTCTGTGTTTCCTCATTTCTAAAATGAGAGAGTTAGGTCTGTGTACATCTTTAAGTAGAAAATCAGAAGCGACAAATTTCACAACTGAAATAAGATGGTGGTCCACATCCTTACATGGGACCTTGAGCTCCCTTATAAGAATATTTCTGGGGTGTGTTTTTGGGCCACACCTAGTGATGCTCAGGGCTTATTCTTGGCTCTGCACTCAGAGATTACTCTTCGCACAGCTCAAGGACCATATAGGGTGCTGGGAATTGAACCCGGGTCACCAATTGCAAGGTAAGCACCCTACATGCTGGTACTATCTCTTCACTTTCTCAAGTGACATTTTTTATATCTTTCAGAGAACTGAGGGTTTACATATATAATTTTTTATTTTTTAATTTTTTTAAATTTTTATTGAATCACCATGTGGAAAGTTACAAAGTTCTCAGGTTTATGTCTCAGTTATACAATATTCAAACACTCATCCATTCACCAGTGCCCATATTCCACCATCAAAAACCCCAGTATACCCCCACCCCCGACCCCCCACCCCCAACTGTATAACTGATGAATTTCACTTCATTTTCTCTTTACCTTGATTACGCTCCATATTTCAACACAAAACTCACTATTGTTGTTGGAGTTTCCCCCCAAGAAAGACAGCCCTACTACCAAAGAAGCATTTGATAATTAGTTTTCCATTAAAAGATTGTATGTCTTCAGTTTTTAGAAAAGGTCGCACGGCCGCTAATGCGGCCGCGAGGTTCAGAGTTGTCCCAGTCCCGCATCCTGGAGCCGTGTTAGTTGCTGCTCAGTGTCTCCGGGGCTCCATCTAGAGAGGGTGTGGTGGCTGCACCTCCTCCGTCTGGATCCCTGTTGTTGCTGGCCCGGTCTCTGGTCCGGAGTATTCTCCGGCCGCGTTGCTCACCAGAACGCCCGGCTTCTTCCCATATATAATTTTTAAAATTAAAGAACTGTGTTCTACAAAGTTGTTGGTAGTGAGTTTTAGGTATATAATTTTTTGGGGGGGTCCACATCTTGAGATGCACAGGGGTTACTCCTGGCTCATGAACTCAGGAATTACTCTTGGCGGTGCTCGGGGGGCCATATGGGATCCTGGGAAATGAACCTGGGTAGGCCTCATGCAAGGCACCTGCCCTACCGCTGTGCTATTGCTCCAGCCCCAGGCATATAATATTTCAACACCAATCCCACACTAGTATCAACTTCCCTCCACCAGTCTTCCCATATTGTTTTTCCCATCCCCAACTTTTCACCCCCTCCCCATCCCTTCTATCAACTTGACAGGCACATACAAAGTTCTAGTGGTTGTAGCTTAGCTCTCATGATTTTAATTTTGTTGAGTCTGTGTTTTGGATATATGGTTATATCTCATCCATATGCTGGAGATCATCAAACCAGGGCAGCTGTGTGTGAGGCAATCGCCCTACCTGCTGTGATATTGCTTCTACTTTCAAGCAGTGTAAAGGACAATACAAAAGAATCATGGAAAATAATAGCAATAGCACAGCGGGTAGGGCGTTTGCTTTGCATGTGTCCAAGCTGGGTTTGATTCCCAGCATCCCATATGGTCCCCTGAGCACCTCCAGGAGTAATTCCTCAGTGCATGAGCCAGGAGTAACCCCTGTGCATCACCAGGTGTGACCCCAAAAGCAAAAATAAATAAATAAATAAATGAAAAATAAAAGAATAGTAAAGGTTACAAAGAGCTATAATGTGAGCTTTTTGGTTTTTTTTTTTGCCAGAATGATTAGTTGTTCTGGAATTTTAGAGTTCACAACCTTTACTGGAATCAGTTTTCTGCATTAGTTTAAGGCAAAGGTTCCCAGACTTATTTAGGCCACCACCCCCTAAAGAAAAATGAAATTACTGTGTCATCCCTACCTTCTTAATGTGAACAAACAGAAAGTGAGCCTTCCAATTGAACTTAAGGCTATTTTCAACCTTTGGAAAATTCCAGGGCCCCCAGAGGATGATATTGCTCACTTTGGGGAATAGTAGTCTAAGGTATCATTTTGAATAAAGCTACCTCCACAGGTTTATTGGTTCCTACCCAACTAGCACTGTCTGTAGGACTGTTGTCCCGTAGTTCATCCATCTGCTCGAGCGGGCACCAGTAATGTCTCCATTGTGAGACTGTTTTTGACATATCTAATACACCACAGGTAGCTTGCCAGGCTCTGCCATGTAGGTGGGATACTCTCGGTAGCTTGCTGAGCTCTCCGAGAGGGACAGAGGAATCGAACCCGGGTCGGCTACCTGCAAGGCAAATGCCCTACCCGCTGTGCTATCGCTCCAGTCACCTACCCAAGTAAAGCTCATTAAAATAATCTGTTCTCCACTTCAGACAGGAATCTTGGTATTTTTCATTTCTGTTTAAAAGTGGAAGGTGTGTGGAGTTGTGAAGTGCAAAGTGAATTGCTATGGAATTCACTCAGGGATCTCCATGTTTTGCTTTCATTTGCTCTATAGACATTTACTCAGCTTCTGAAGTGGTAACAAAACCCCCAAACAAGGCAGCCACTGTTCATCCAAAGCTCATAGTTGAACAGGAGATTTGCAAACAAGACTTTGTTGCAATTTCTTTTTCTTATGTTAACCTTAAAAGACTGTATTCAAATATCAAGCAGATTATCTGGGTAGGGTGGGCACATTTAGTGTAAGCCCCAGAAACTATTTCTTCTCTGGCAGATCTCTCCTGTGGAGGCTTAAAAAAAATCTGAGATTCACTTTCCTGATCCCTCTTGCCTGTGCGCTCAAAGGAAATTCTTCTGGGGCATCATGAAAAGTCTGGCTTCTTGATAAAGGGAACATGGCACCCGAGGAGAAAGGCCTGTTTTGCTTTCATTCTTTGCCTCCTGCTTTTGAATATTTTCTTGTGACCATGATGTTTGGAGCTGGGAAATGAAGCCTCCAATCATGCAACAGCCAGCCAATGAACCAAATAGTATTACTTAAGTATGGTCAAGCTTAACATTAGAAAGAAGGCTGGAGCAATAGTACAGCGGGTAGGGTTTTTGCCTTGAACATGCCTGACTTGGGTTTGATTCCCAGCATCCCATATGGTCCCCCGAGCAGGGCCAGGAGTAATTCCTGAGTGCAGAGCCAGGAGTAACCTCTGAGCATTGCCAGGTGTTACTGAAAAAGCAAAACAAACAAACAAAACTACAACAGCAAAAACAATAAAAAGAGCCTAGACATGCGGGAGCCACCAACCTATCTAAAATTGCTATTTTTCTAGTGTTTTATGTCATTGAATTTATCACTGTTGCTGATGTTGCTGATACTTGCTGCTGAAAGCTTTCCTCACTGATGTGTCTGGAAACAGTAACCTGCCATGCCATTTGCATTTCAGTTTCAATTACCAATTTCTTTTAGACCTGAGCAGAACACTAACAATGTATTATGGTTACGAAATAAGCAAAATTCACCTCAATGAGGGAAAGCTGTTGGCACCAGGGAAGAAATAATAACTTGACAAAAAAAAGGGACTAGAGAGTACAATGTTGTATCAGTAGCTACACCTTGGGTGATCCTGGGTACAACATTAAAATGAAAATGTAGTGGATAGCACAGTGGGTAGGGCATTTGCCTTGCACGCAGCCGACCTGGGTTCGATTCTTCCATCCTTCTCCGGAGAGCCTGGCAAGCTACCTAGAGCCTGGCAAGCTACCAGTGGCATATTCAATATGCCCAAAACAGTAACAAGTCTCACAATGGAGACGTTACTGGTGCCTGCTCGAACAAATCAATGAACAACAGGACGACAGTGCTACAGTGCATTTTTTCTATGTTGCATCATAATATAGCTCCCCTTGGATTCACACTAGCTTGTGTACAAGGTAGATTGAAAGTTTATAGCATGAGAATCAATGTGGTGACCAGTTTGAAGCATGCACTGTTACATAAGAAAATGTGTAGTGAAAATTGAAATATGAATCATGATTCATATTTCTGCTGTTTTGAGGTATTAGTTATTACTGCTTCCAACCTGTGGTCTGTGCGCGCGCGTGTGTGTGTGTTTGTGTGTGTGTATGTGTGTTTTCAAGAAGCCTTTCCTTTGGGCCAGAGTGATAGTAAAGTGGATAAGGTGCTTGCTTGCCTTACATGCAGCCGCCTGCATTTGAGACCCAGCATTTCATATGGTCCCAAGAGCCCCGCCAGGAGTGATCCCTGAATGCAGTGCCAGGAATAACTCCTGAGCACCACTGGGTGTGGCTCAAAATTGTAGCACTGCTGTCCTGTTGTTCATCAATTTGCACGAGTGGGTACCAGTAACGCCTCCATTGTGAGACTTGTTGTTTCTATTTTTTGGCATATTGAAAATGCCACGGGGAACTTGCTAGGCTCTGCCATGCGGGCACGATATGCTCGGTAGCTTGCTGGACTCTCCAAGAGGGACGGAGGAATTGAACCCGGGTTGGCCGCATGCCAGGCAAACGCCTTACCCGCTGTGCTATCACTCCAGTACTCTGCCTTTTGGCCCAAAATTAAAAAACAAAAACAACAAAAGAGTGTTTGCTCTATACCTGTTTGTTTTTTAAGGCACTTATTTACCAAAATGTTTAATAGTAGAGTTTGAGGCATACAATGTTCCATCTCCAGTCCCACCATCAAATTTGACATTCCTCCACCAATGACCCCTGGTACCCTTCTTTCCCCCAGATTGCTTCTTAACAGATGCATTTTTACATTAAATTTATTGTAGCCTGAGTCCCCTACATGCATGCAGTAGTATTGGCTCTGGTAGTTTCGAGATATATATATATATATATAGATATAGATAGATAGATAGATAGATAGATACCTTGCCTCTACACCATTAACATGTCCAAGGCACCTGACCACTGCCCCTGTTACTCCATACTGCCACCTTTTGCTATCCCCCTCCATTTCACCCTTCTTTGGGGTTTTCATTTCTGTAATCTACATCCGGGCCTGCCTACCTTTGATACCTTCCATTTCTTTGTCTCATTCTTCTAGATAACATACTGCATGAGAACATCTGATTACCCAATACCCATGTTAATTCTTCCAGGAATGCCATTATAATTAGGTTAGGACTCAAAAACAATAAAATCTTTTTCTCCAATACATTTATTTATGCATATCTTACTTGTGTCTTTCATCCTTCTTTCTACTTAAACACCAAATATGGCTTTTAACATTCTCTTGCTCTTAGATAAGTTATATACTGGTGAGCCCCTTTCTTTTAGCCGCTATGCTGCTCTATTTCTCATTGTGTGTGAACCTAACATGCAAGTTTAATCACTGTACTATGTGTATGTATTTTAAATCATTATTATTTGCTCAAAGTATTTTCATGAGAGTTGCTTTAGGTAGGAAGGCGTTCAAATATTATTTGATAACACATCTGAATTAATACTTTTCAGGAGAACACCCACCATGTAAATAAAGCACAGTAAGATTTTAATTTGCTTTTATCCTTCTGAGAATTGGTATATTCATTCAGTGTCAGAACCTGTAGTTGGAATTCTACCAAGGGGTATGTATTGCTTTCCTATTTAAGAAACTCAGTTCTTGGGACTGGAGGGACAGTATAGCAGGTAGGGTGCTTACCTTGCATGTTACTGACCCAGGATCAATTCCCAGTGCTGACATGATTCTCCAAGCTCCACCAAGAATGGTCCCTGAACACAAGCCAGGAAGAAGCCTTGAGAACTGCTGGGTATGATCACCCCTGCTCCAAAAAAAAGAGAGAAGAATGAAAGGAAAAGAAATTTATTATTGTGTTGCTTTTTAAAAAAATTAATGCCAATATTGATTGAAATGACCTTTAATATGGGTTACATTTTGTGTTGATGGCCCTATAGCACTGTAGCACTGCCATCCTGTTGTTCATCGATTTGCTGGAGCGGGCACCAGTAACGTCTCCATTGTGAGACTTGTTGTTACTGTTTTTGGCATATCGAATACGCCACAGGAAGCTTACCAGGCTCTGCTGTGTGGGCGGGATACTCTCGGTAGCTTGCCAGGCTCTCCGAAAGGGATGGAGGAATCAAACCTGGGTCTGCCTCATGCAAGGCAAATGCCCTACTCACTGTGCTATCGCTCCAGTTCGATGGTCATATAAAATAATTTATTTAAGAATGGTTTTATTATAAAAATAAGTAACTTAAAGGTAGCAAATATTTCCTTTTATTTACCAAATTTAAAAGAATTCCTTTCCCCCTTTTTATAGTTTTGCACTACATCCAGCAGTGCTCAGGGCTTAACTCCTGGCTTTGCGCCTAGGGATACTCCTGGAGAGGCTTAAGGGAGCCATAAGTGGTGCCAGGGATCAAATCTAGGTCAGTCACATGCTAGACGAGTGCCCTATCCACTGTCCTATTACACTGATCTGAAAAAATAATCTTTCCTATGAGAATTTTAGTCTATGCAAATATAAAGAAGACAGAAAACATGTGTTGGTTTATTTATTTTCAAATGTATTCAAAAATTTGCGTTTTTAAGTCACTGGTACACATGATTGATCTTTCTAGCATACAAGACTAGTCATTTAATCCAAGTCCTTAAAATAAATTCTAGACACGATTAATTGTATGTATGCATTTATGTATGTATGTATGTTTGTGTCTCCTATTGGTTCTGTTACTCTGGATAAACCTAAATAAATAGCTTTAAAATCTCTCCCTTTCATTTTATTTCCAAATGCTTTAAGGCTAAGTGTTTAGTGTTATATTTTTATGTCTGAACAATATTTAGTAAGAATTTAAGAGATCAAGATCTCTTAGATGCCATTTTTCTTTGGTGTTTATTGAGGTAACAAGGTTCCAAGTTTTAATTAGTTGCAAAAAATTTTCTTGGTACTTATCCATAGATCCATAACTTGGTTTTATTTTTGTTTTTCTTTTCTTTTCTTTTCTTTTCTTTTCTTTTCTTTTCTTTTCTTTTCTTTTCTTTTCTTTTCTTTTCTTTTCTTTTCTTTTCGCTTTTTGGGTCACACCCGGTGATGCACAGGTTTCACTCCTGGCTCTGCACTCAGGAATTACCCCTGGCGGTGCTCAGGGGACCATATGGGATGCTGGGAATCGAACCTGGGTCGGCCACGTGCAAGGCAAACACCCTATCTGCTGTGCTATCACTCCAGCTCACCTCTTTTCATTTTTTGATGGAATTATTATTCGATCGTTTTCCTTTGTTTCAGTACCACACAGTTATAGTTTCATAGTATAATTTAATGCCAGGAAATATTGTACCTCCTGCCATCTTTTTGCTCAAAATTGCTTTGACTTTTTAGGGAGTTTTATGGTTCCATACAAACTTTAGAAGTGTTTGTCATAACTACTTCAATAATGTCATCAGAATTCTGATGGGGATTGAATCTATATAATGCTTTGGTAGATTGATCACATTAACAATGTTAGATCTTTCCAGTCCACGAACATGGAATATTTTTCCATTTCTTTTTTCTTTATTTTCTTTTTTCTTTTTGGGTCACACCCAGTGATACACAGGGATTATGCCTGGTTTATGCACTCAAGAATTACTCCTGGAGATGCTCGGGGGACCATATGGGATGCTGGGAATTGAACCCGGGTCAGCTGAGTGCAAGGCAAATGCCCCACCTTTTTGTTTTGTTTTGCTTCACTACATCCATGTTACTCAGGGTTTACCCTTGGCTCTGTGCTCAGGGATTATTCCTAGTGGTACTCTGGGGATCATATGATGTGGTACCATGACCCAAACAGGGGTGGCTATGTGTAAAGCAAGCAGCCTTAACTTCTGTACTATCTCTCCCACCCCACGGTGGGTATTTTATTATTTTTTGGAGGGGGAACTCCTAGGTGTCCTTAGGGTTTACTTTTGGATCTGCACTCAAGTATCACTCCTGTTGGGACTTAGATGTCACTACTGGCACTGTTTGGGAGACCAGATAGGGTGCCAGGGCTTGAACCCAGATTGGGCATTTTAATGAGTTCATGTACATGGGACAAGATTCTTCAAGGATATCCACAGTTTTAGAGGCAAATATACAGGTCTTGAGGATAAATAAGCAAGAACAAGAACAGTGAGAAGCTTTCTTGAACACGCTGAAGTGTCAGGACATAACTTCATTCACAAGTTTCAGGTCCGTTGTGCTTTATCATAAAAGTAACAAAATATTGTCTAGTGACACTCAAATCTTGGAGGCCATCACATCCAAATCTTATAGCTAGAAATATTTTGTGGAAAGCTTAAAGATTACAGAATTGTAATCTCATATTTGATCTCATATTCAATATGAGAGGAAGGCTACATGTGTTTTCTTTTGTGAATTTAAGTAGGAGTTATAGTTATTACGTCTTGTATACCTTATATTGCAGTTACAAAAATCAAAGTGAGAATGTGACAAAACCTTTTGACACAATAAGTTAGATGATTTATTGAGTGCTATGTTTTTGCTGATGCTGCCAGATTTATACTCATTTCGAATAGCATGGAATATTTAGAAACTTGATTATACATTGGTCTCTTTCCAGGGAACTTGGAGGACTATAAAGTGCAAATTTGTTTTAAAATATTGAAATTCTTCATACTTCTTTTAATTCATGTAACAGATTTTGAGTACAGATAAGTACTCCATATTTGCAAAACTTACATTGTTTGCAAAATTAGTGAGGGGAATGATCTGCCAACACATTTATCTCTTCATCCTGGGAATGACATATTTTCCTTGTTTCTTGACATCTTATACTTTTTCTGACCTTATCATTAGGATGGAAAGATGACAGCTGTGAGTTATGTGGGTTTTTTTTTTTTGAGTATGGGGGAATTGCTCATGTCTTCTTAGTTGGGACTTAACCTTTAGCAAGTAATTTCCTGGCTGATAAGTATAAGGAAACTCTTAGGTTTGAAATAAGTGAATTTGTCATTACCTTTCCTCTGAAGACTCTATAAATGGGCTTAATAGCTATTTCCTACTTGGGGATTCAAGTCCTGGGTCAGGCTTTGGAAAATATTCTGCCATTTTCTTACACTGAACCCCACATTTTCACCCCAAGTGCATGTTTTGGAGCTTTTTACCTAAAAGGTAATTATTACCTCACCGTCATAATGAGAGAAATAGGAAGAAAATTCAGAATTCAGTAATTTACTTGTGGATTTTTCCCATCTTGGAACCATAATCAAAGTGGACACAGGGCATGAGAGAGAAAGCTTTATGGGCTGAGTGCACGTTTGCATACAGGAGACGTAAGTTCAAGCCCTGGCACCACATGGTCCCCTGAGCATCACCAGAAGAAGCCCTTGAATACAAGACCTGGAGTATCTTCTGAGCACTGCCCAGTGTGACCGCCAAACAACCATACAAAACAACCAGAAAAAGTGAATCCAAACCCTTTTTTACTAACTCTCCTATTACCTGTATTGGTTGAAGCATGTGAGTGAGAACCAAAATAAGGCTGATATAGAATAATATTGCAATTTCAAGTCGGGTATGTTATTTAAATTTTAGTCTCAGTTTTAGATATAAAAGAAGAAATTACATGGTTGTGGTAAGAGAGCGAAGAGTTGGTTTTACTTGTGCTCAGTATAACTGACGGCATATTTCTGAAAATTTGTCAGTCAAGTCATTTCGGTGAAATAGAGAAATTTACTGTTAAACTGATTGTGCCTCTTTTTAGAAAGTATATAATCACTATGCATTTCCAAATTTCCATAAATTTAGTTTTCTTAAATTTAGATTTTTCATTGTAATTATAGCATGTTACCATTTTATTATTAGATATGAATTAGAATTTCTTATATTTAAATAAGTCCATTTTTAAAGGTCATGAAATGCTGCTCATAAATTCCTTGTTTGTTGCAATAGATTCTCACTTTAGGACTATGTCGAAGGCTATTTACGCTGAATTTATTCACAGCCAGCTTGTAGCAGTCTTAAATATCTGATTCTTTTTCAAGAATAGCAATATCTTGGGACAGAGTAATAGTACAGTGGATTTAGGACACTTGCCTTGCATATGGCCTACCCAGGTTTAATCTCCAGCACCCAATATGGTCCCCTGAGCATCACCAGGAATGATCCCTGGGCACAGAGACAGAAGTAAGCCCTGAGAACAGCCAGGAGTGCCCCAAAAGCCTTTAAAAAAGGAAAAGAAAGCAGGAAAAAAAAAAGAATTATAATGTCTTAAAGGATTGGTGCAGGGGTCTGAGAAATAGTTCACATGTTGCTTGTAAGAGGCCCAGAGGTTGTTTACTTGTTTATTTTGGGGGTTTTGGGTCATATCTGGTGGTGGTCAGGGGTTATCCCTGGCTCAGCACACAGGAATTACTCCTTGCGGTACTCAAGGGGCCCTATGGGGTGCTGGGAATTGAACCGAGGTTGGCTGCATACAAGAAAAGTGCCCTCCCCATTGTGTGACTCTGGTCCAGGAGGTTCAGAGGTTTTTTTTTCCTTCCACTTTTTGGGTCACACCAGCGATGCACTGGGGTTACTCCTGGCTCTGCACTCAGGAATTACTCCTGGCTTCCTGGCACTACATTTGGACAGTGAGCACTTCTTGGGCGCACAGTCAGAAATACCCACTGAGTTCTGCTGGGCATGACCCCCAACTTTGCACCAGGCTTCCGAAGCCAACTTAATTATTTGCCAAAGTTACTGTACTATCTTTCATTCCAAGCAATAGTGTATGAAAATATGGTTGGTAGCATATGTTATCATCAGTTTTTTTAATTTTTTAATTTTGGCATTCCTACAAGTAGTTGAATCACATTATGGTTTTAATCAACTTTTCCTAATGAATCATGGAGCTAAGCATATCATGTACTTATGTGGGGGGCTTGGCCCCACCCAGTTATGCTCAAGGGTTACTACTGGCTCTGCCCTCAGGAATCACTACTGTGCTGGGAGACCACATGGGATGCCAGGGATTGAGCCTTTTTGGTCACTGTGCTATCTCTCTGGCCCCATTTTTTTTAAAAAGCATTCTTCAGGACTGAAAGATAGTATAACTCGTTATAATTTTATAATTATAACGAGTTATACTATATAAAATTTTATAACTGTTATAATTTTATAACTGTTATAATTTTAACACATACTTAGGTCTGTGGATCAATTGGTTTATTTTTTCTATACAAAGAAAGCAATGTACTTTTTATTTTATTTTATTTTTTTTTAATTTTTAAAATTTTTTATTGTGGAAAGTTACAAAGTTACAAAGTTTTCAGGTTTAAATCTCAGTTATACAATGCTCGAATACCCATCCCTTCACCAGTGCTCATATTCCACCACCAAGAATCCCAGTATAGCTCCACCCCGCCCCCTCACACCCCAAACCCCCCACGCCCCTAGCCCCCCACCCTAAGCCCCCCCGCCTGTGTAACTAATAAATTTCACTTTACTTTCACTTTGATTGCATACAATATTTCAACAAAACTCACTATTATTGTTTTGAGAGTCTCTCCCCTAAAGTCAGACCTGCTGAAAAGGAAGCATTAGATAATTTGTTTTCCATTGCTGAGGATGAAGAAGTATGAGGTCGAGTGACCACACTTAGCGGCCTCTCAGTTTTAGGTTTCTGTAATTTAGTATTTTAGTAACTAAGTCCAGAGAGATATCTGCCAGAAGTTGCATCGTTGCCAACTTGTACTTCTCAGTTACATTATATTACACATATGAGTGCAATCTTTCTATGTCTGTCTCTTTCTTTCTGACTCACTTCACTCAACATGATACTTTCCATGTTGATCCACTTGTATGCAAATTTCATGACTTCATGTTTCCTGACAGCTACATAGTATTCCATTGTGTAAATATACCAGAGTTTCTTTAGCCAATCATCTGTTTTCGGGCACTCTGGTTTTTTCCATATTGTGGCTATTGTGAACAGAGCGGCAATGAACATGGAAATGCAGATGTCATCTCTACTATACCTTTTTGCCTCTCCGGGATATATTCCCAGGAGTGGTATTGCTGGGTCAAATGGGAGCTCAATTTCTAACTTTTTGAGAATCGTCCATATTGTTTTCCAAAAGGGCTGAACCAGTCGGCATTCCCACCAGCAGTGAAGGAGAGTCCCTTTCTCCCCACATCCATGCCAACACCGGTTGCTTTTGTTTTTGGGGATGTGGGCCAGTCTCTGTGGTGTGAGATGATATCTCATTGTTGTTTTGATCTGCATCTCCCTGATGATTAGTGATGTTGAACATTTTCTCATGTGCCTCTTAGCCATTCGGATTTCTTCTTTGGAAAAGTTTCTGTTCATTTCATCAGCCCATTTTTTGATCGGGTTGGCAGTTTTCTTTTTGTGGAGTTCAACCAGTGCATTGTATATCCTTGTTATCAACCCTTTATCGGATGGGTACTGCATAAATATCCTTTCCCATTCTGTAGACTGTCTTTGTATTTTGGTCACTGAAGAAAGCAATGTACTTTTTAAAGATAATTTTTAGATATTTAAAAATTTTGTTTGTTTGCTTTTGGGCCACACCCAGTGATGCTCAGGGCTTATTGCTCTGCACTCAGGAATTACTCCTGCCGGTGCCCAGGTGCTCAGGGAACCTTATGGGATGCTAGAGATCCATCCTGAGTTGGCTGGCAAGCCAAGTGATGTCCTTCCTGCTGTACTATCTCTCCAGTCCCTTTAAGATAGTTTTAGATCATTTGCCCCATTTGTATATTCAATAATTACAGCATCATTTGTTGAAGATAGTTTTTACTTTTAAAGACAAATTTTAATTTTCTTTAGATATTGAATTACTTGGCACACGTGCTTCAAAATCAATTGAATGTGTGTGTATTGAGATTTATTTTTTTTTGGACTGCCAGGTACCTAGTAAGGTGATTTCTAAGTTGTAAAATCTTTGTTAATAATGGAGCTGGAGAGACAGTACAGTAGGTAGAGTGCTTACCTTGCATGTGGTCGATCCAGGTTCTATCCCCAGCACCCCATATGGTCCCTTGAGCTCTGCCAGGAGTGATCCTTCAGCAGAAAGCCAGGACTAAACCCCACATACATTGGGATGGGGTCCAAAAACCAATTAAAAATAACACCAACTTTGTTAATAACCCATCTTCACCACTGTCATCATATTGTTTACTCTGTTCTTTGTGCAAAACCTGGTATACACACATAAATATCTGTTGTACATAACATGATATACTTACTTGTTTGCATAGCTGACTTTCCTAATAACTTCTGAGATCCTTAAGGGCAAGAAGAGTGTATTTTCCTCTAATTCTTATATAGTAATTCTTGGCATATGATAGATATCTAATACATATTTATTGGATTAATATAAATGGAAATTATCCCTAAATATTAAATATTTTCCTACATAATTATAATTGGTGCTTTTTGCAAAAATCTAAGCATTTAAACTGATTAAATTTAATCTTTAATCAAGATTAAAGATTATATATTTTGTTGTTTAGTATTGTTACATGGCATCAATGTCAAAATTTCCTCCTGACATGGAAAGTTTGACTTTGACTGGTTGGTTAAGGTTCTTTGTTATAATTTCTAGTATGTGCCAGTCATTAAATGATAACTTGTACTATCTCATTTACTGTCACAATGACTTTATTTTTCCTCCTTGGGAAATAGAATGTCTCCTTGTGTTAATGTCCTTATTAGTGAATCACCGTGAGGTACAGTTACAAACTTATGAACTTTCATATTTGCATTTCAGTCATACAGTGATCGTTTACCCATCCCTCCACCAGTGCCCATTCTCCTCCACCAATGTTCTAAGTATCCCTCCCACCACCTCCACTTCATCCCCCACCACCCCACTCTGCCTCTGCGGCAGGGCATTCCCTTCTGTTCTCTCTCCTATTGGGTGTTGTAGTTTGCAATAGAGGTATTGACTGTCACAATAACTTTATAAGGTAGCTATTGCCACTGTCCTTATTTTAAAGACAAGGGAAGCACATGTTTAAATTTAAGTAATTCGCCCCAAGTCATGCATATGATCAATAGCAGAGATACTGCAGGTAACCCTTAAATACCATGGAACACTCAGTGCTTTTGCCCAGGAGGGTTAAATTGTTGGTTAACTTTTCCCTGAATTAAGTGTTGTCAGTACTTAGAATTTGAAATATGGTACAATATACTTGATCAAAAACGTAAGGTGTGGGGCTGCAGCAATAATACAGCAGGTAGAGTACAGCCTTGTACTCAGCCGACCCAAGTTCGATCCCTGGCATCCCATATTTTCCCCAGAGCACCACCAGGAGTAATTCCTGAGTGCAGAGCCAGGAGTAACTCCTGACCTGAGCTTCTCTGGATGTGACCTAATAGCAAAAGAAGAAAACAAAAGCATGCGGTGCTGAATTTAATTTCATTGAATATACATGCAGTTAATTTCTTAGGGGAGTTGGTTCTTTCATATTATTTTTCAGAAATAATTGCAAATGTCCTTTGTATCTTGCTCAAGATATAATAGAAAATGTGATGATGTGATATTTAGCCTGACATTTCCCCTTTGAAAAGACATTCATTCAGGCATGAAAGCTATCTATTCCTTCTGGAGTCTTGTTAGAAAAACAAATAGCACAGGGGCCAGCCCTTCTTAATCAGCTAATGCTTCATTTATTTACTTACAGTAGACTGTATTAGCAGAAACTGGAGACAGGATGGATGTGCATCTGGGTAGAGTGGAGTATGTTGGGGTTTTAGACGCAAATAAAGTCTAAAAGGACCAATAGTTGGTAGTTCATATTTTCCCAATTCTAATGCAAATTGAAGTTCCACCTGTTCTCAGTGCTAGTTTTTCTGAGAGGCTTGAGTTTCAAGCTAATATTCTAGTAGCACTGTCGTCCCATTGTTCATGGATTTGCTCGAGCGGGCACCAGTAACGTCTTCATTGTGAGACTTGTTAACTGTTTTTGGCATATCGAATATGCCATGGGTAGCTTGCCAGGCTCTGCCGTGTGGGCGGGATACTCTTGGTAGCTTGCTGGGCTCTCCGAGAGGGACGGAGGAATCAAACCGGGGTCGGCCACGTGCAAGGCAAACGCCCTACCCGCTGTGCTGTCGTTCCAGTCCTGGCTGTGCTATCACTCCAGTCCTAATGTTCTAGTATGTGTAATAAATTCTGATCTAAGATTGATGAGTTCTTTTGTATAAGCTGAGCTTCTCAGTATGCCATTGATCATCACGGAACATTTCTTAGCACTTTTCTTCTTTATTCTAATAGTCTTGGGAATCTGATTTGTAAAGACTTGTAATATTTATGACTGTAATAAAAAGATTAAGAGCTAATTTTAACGTTTTGTTTTTTGGGGTCACAGCTGGAGATGCTCAGGCTTATGCCTGGTGGACTCAGGGGACCATATAGGGTGCTAAGAGTTAAACCCAGGTCGGGCACGTGAAAATCAAACTCCCTACCCGCTGTATTATCTCTCCAGCTCCAAAAGTCAACTTTACCATTTGTGAGCTGATGCTTTTCTCATAGTTAATCAATCTTTAATCCTTACAATAATAGTATGAAGCAAGTTCTACTATTGCTCTCACTTTATGGGTGAGAAATTTGAGGGATAAATGGTTAAGTTCCTTTACAAAGCTTACATAGACGAAGTGGTAGAGACAGGCCATAAACTCACCTGCTTTTGATGGATGCTTTTGATGGTTTTGGGCTACACATGGTGTTTTCACATTTTATTCTGGGTTCTGCATCCAGGGGTCACTCCTGGCAGTGCTCAGTGGATCATATGGGTTGCCAGCAATACAATCTAGTGTCACCCCGGGGTTGGTTGAGTGCTAGGCAAGCAACCTACCCATTGTAGTATCACATGGGCCCCTGGAGAAGTACATATTCTTAATGACTATGTCATACTGTCTTCCAGATACTCTCCCTGAAAAAACCTCTTTTAAAACTTTTTTTAGTTGGATCACAGTGAGCTATACAGTTACAAAGTTGTTTGTGACAGAGTTTCACTCATACCACGTTTCAACACCCATCCCTTCACCAGTGCACATCTCCAGCCATCAATGTTTCTAATTTTCCTCCCACCTGCCCCACCCCAGAAGCCTACTTCTATGGCAGACACGTTTCTTCTCTGTCTCTGTCTCTATCTTACTCATTTTCCTTTTAGGCACTATGGTTTGCAGTGCTGTTACTACTGAAAGGGTGTCATGCGTACCACTTTACCTCCTTTTAGCTCTCAGTTTTTGCTTAGCGTGATCATTTCTATCATTGTCATAGTCGTCCCTTCTGTGTTCTATCTGCTGCCATCTTAGGGTATTATTCACATATTAGAAAAAACTCCTTTTTCTCTTTTCAGGAATAGATTTAGGGCCAGTTTTTGAATCAAGTATAAGATGGTAATAACATTTCTATCACACATTGTTTACAAAGCACTATCATATTGACTATCTGGATTTTATTTTTTATGTTGCTTTCCTTTCTTCCATGAATATATGTTTGTAACTTAGCAGCATTATTAGGAAGATACTGGGAGAATTAAGGAAGTGTCTTCTACAGGCATAAAGAATGGTGTCTAATGAGATGAGTTTGGTATGAGTGCAAGATTTATTATCTTGTAGCACTGTAGCACTGTCGCCCTGTCCTCCCCTTGTTCATCCATTTGCTCAAGCGGGCACCAGTAACATCTCCATTGTGAGACTTGTTACATAAAAACAGTAACAATATTGAATATGCCATGGGTAACTTGCCAAGCTCTGCCGTGCGGGCGGGATACTCTCAGTAGCTTGCCAGGCTCTCCAAGAGGGACAAAGAAATCGAACCCAGGTTGGCCGCGTGCAAGGCAAACATCTAGTAATTATATTAATTTAATTAATAGAGATATTCAATTTCAATTTCCTTTATTTTTCTTTCTTTTTTTTCTTTTCTTTTTTTTCTTTCCTGGGTCACACCCAGCTGTGTGTTCAAAAAACAAATGAGTGTGCACTCTCTCCTGCCACCATGAGACGCTTCCCCACCCCAGCCTGCAGCTGCCAACAGACGCAATGAACAGGGCCACCAAACTGGTTGGTTATCAGTCGCCATTTATTCCATTCTCTCCTGTTCAATCTCACTTAGTACACCATGTTACTCTCCTTGTGCTCAGTCTCACAGCCTTAGTCTAGACCCCAGCCCCCTAGCATCGAGGTAGCAAGTAGTCTAGACCCCAACTCCCCAGAATTGTGAGGTAGCACAATCAATATATGAAAGCCCTTCCTTGGGGGGGGGCTCAGGGGGCACTCCTAAAATAAGACAAAAATCTCCTCCTGCTAGGAGATTTGGGAATTTCATCAAAGGACATACTTCTCTTTTCTTTAGTTCATAAACAATGATCTTAGATTTACTTCTTATTTTGTAATCATTTTGTATGGACACAGTAAGAGATATATTAAGCTTATAGGGTGACTCTTCTGGGGACATCTTGCTATATATTCCAGACCATAGTCCTCAGGCCAGATTAGTCCTTCCTAACACCAGCAGGGTCCTTGTTCACTCACTTCTCTCTGGGTCATGACAGAATCCATCCATGACCCTGCTCTTAGCTTATTATAAGTTTCATGGCACTTGGTCTGTCCTGTTTCATTGCCAGGATAGCTTAGCTTGCCCTGAGTCCATCCAACTCCTTTGTTGGGACCCTGCTTTTGGGGTGCTAGGAACTAAGGGCAATTGAGGCTAAATTGAGTAAATTAAGCAGATGCCCAGGAGAAAATATTATTCAAAGTCAATTCCCAAGTTATTAAAGCATAGCATTAACTGTCTGCCTATGTCTATACAAAAAGGACGTTGCTCTAAAGTAAATTATGCAAAGGACATAAGGAAAAAAGAAAAGCAATATTTCACTTACAAATACAAATCCAGAGATCTCTGAAGAATTTGACTTTATAAGTCTCTTTACAAGTGATTTTACAAGTTACTGCTTAGGGGAAATGAGTGATTAACAGACAGAGAAACCAGAGCACAGAGAAGTTAAAGATGAATATTGAGGAAATAGGAGTGCTTCAGGAACACTGTGAATGGTATAACCCCAAAACCCAAGCTCCTTGTGGCAAGGGAGAAAGGACAAACCAATGCTATCCTACACTCAGCAATGCTCAGGGGTTACTCCTGGCTCTGCACTCAGGAATTACTCCTGGCGGTGCTCAGAGGACCACATGGGATGCCAGGGACTGAACCTGGGTCTGCTGCGTGCAAGGCAAATGCCCTACCCACTCTACTATTGCTCCGACCCCGATATTTAATTTCTTGACAAAATCATAAGAGAAGGAGCTTGAAATAATTTAATTAAATTGATTTCTGACCTTTCTGATCTGGAATCTGTCCATTTATTTATAAAATATTGTCTATGGAAGATTCTCATATTCCATAAACATTTGTTTGGTTCCACCTGAAGATTAAAGGCTAAAGTGGATAATGTCTTATAGACCTTTCTAATATATAAAATAAAGCAAAAATAAACTTATGATGTTAGAGTCCAGAGTCGACCACCCCTCAAGGACAGAGAACAGAGCTGATAATGCAAATAATATAGTGAGGTTTATTGCTTCCAACTACCTGGGGTCCAAGGATCTACCTGGTGCAGTGGGTTTCAACAAGGACCCTGAGCCCTAGGTTCAGCAAGTTCTTATACTTTCATTTTGGCAAGTAAGCATTACTCAGTGAATTTCTATTACCTACAGAGTACACACATATTTTTGTTGTTGTTGATTTGGCCCACAACATCTAGTCCACCTCCTGACAGTTACATTCCAGAAACCTAATCTTACTCTAGGGATGTAATCCTTGACAAAAGCATCTGTTTTTTCTGCTTTTCTTGTTTCTGGGAAGCCCGGCAAGCTACCCAGAGTATCCCGCCCACACGGCAGAGCCTGGCAAGCTCCCCGTGGCGTATTTGATATGCCAAAAGCAGTAACACAAGTCTCACAATGGAGAAGTTACTGGTGCCCGCTCCAGTGAACAACGGGGGACAGTGCTACCCTACTACAGTACTTGTTCCTGGAAGAGGCCTAAGTCACTCAGAGTCTATCATGGCAGTTCTCCGGCTAAGCGGGTCCTAACAATGAATTGAGGAGTTCTGTGTTTTAACCCAGCCACTTCATTACCTATCTTCATAACTTGGACCAAGAAAATTTTATCTTATGTTATTTATCAATAATATAACAAGAGGATGAAGAAATTGGTAATACACACAGTGAAATACTGCTCAGCAATGAAGGAAAAAATGCACTGCAATTCAGTATAGCTTGGATGAAAATGAAAGGTGTCTTGCTGAGCAATGTGAATCAGAGGACGGACAAATACAAAATAATCTGTTATATGTGAGTTATGAAGAAGCACAGTAAGGGAAAAGATAGTGGCCAATGATTATAAATCCTGAGACTTGTCCTATAGAATTGAGTTCGGTACATGTGTGTGTGTGTGGGGGGGGTAGTTGGAACATGTGTGTGTATGAGGGGACATGGAAAGATGCTGATACTTCGAAGGTGGTGACAGTTGTGTTTCTAAAACATTAATATGAGAAGTATCATAAATCATGATGCCTAAATTCAAAATTAGAGGATTGGCAATTAAAAATCTATATTTAACTTCTTTTGAATTTGACTTAATATTTTCTAAATCTGTTTAATCCTGATTATATCTGTAGATTAGGTAATCTTTATAGTAGATATCTTACATTAACAGTGATGTGGAATAGTATCATAGAAAAGTGATTCTTCAATTTTTTTAGTCTTGGACTTTTTAAAAAATGTTCTTGTTTATATGAATTCTGTTCATAATTTTTAACCATCTTTAAAGTTAAAGCTGATATTTTGTAATTGAAGTAATGTTGCTTTACACGAAATGGCTAATTATTTGGGTTGTACAGTGTTCAGACACTACACCCACTACCAAAGTTTCAATATGTTTCCACCATAATTCATTGGACCCTTTCAGCCCACTTCCCTTAATCTCATTTCTGTGATCAGACTCTAAGGAATTTTTGTTTCCATTGAACGTTGTCTCTTTTACTGTTTTATTTATTTATTTTTCTTTTTAATGAATCACCATGAGGTATAGTTACAGACTCACAAACTTTCATGCTTACATTTCAGTCATACAATGATCGAGTATCCATCCCTCCACCAGTGCCCATTCTCCACCACCAATGATCCCAGTATCCCTCCCACCACCCCCATCCCATCCTCCCCTCCCCACCACCATCTCTGTGGCCAGGCGAATTCCCTTTTTCTCTGTCTCTCCTTTAGGGTATTGTGGTCTGCAATGCAGGTATTAAGTGGCCATCATTTTCGGTCTATAGTCTACTTTCAGCACACCTCTCCCATTCCAAGTGGGTCCTCCAAGCAACCTTTACTTGGTGTTCCCTTCTCTATCCGAGCCACCTTTTTCCCAGTATGTGAGGCCAGCTTCCAAGCTGTGGAACAATCCTCCTGCTTCCTTATCTCTACTATCCTTGGGTTTTAGTCTCCCATTCTGTTACTTTATATTCTACAAATGAATGCAGTCCTTCTATGTATGTCCCTCTCTTTCTGACTCATTTCACTTAGCATGATACTCTCCATGTTGATCCACTTATATGCAAATTTCATGACTTCATCTCTCCCTACAGCTGCATAGTATTCCATTGTGTAGATGTACCAAAGTTTCTTTAGCCAGTCATCTGTTCTCGGGCACTCGGGTTTTTTCCAGATTCTGGCTATTGTAAATAGTGCTGCAATGAACATACAAGTGCAGATGCCATTTTTACTGTTTTCTTTATATATCACATCTGCTTATATCATTGAGTCATTGTATTTTTCCATTTGACTTATTTCATGCAATATAATATCCTCAAAGTTTATTCATCTAATTACAAAATGAATTTTTTTCTGATACCTGAGTAGTATTCCATGGTGTGTGTGTATGTGTGTGTGTGTGCGCACACTTGTGTGTGTATATGTACATATCACATCTTTATCCACTCACTATCCTGTGTGTATATATACATATCACAGCTTTATCCACTCACTATCATGGGGGCACTTGAGTTGTAAAAAATGCTGCAACAAACATAGGTGCACATATATCTGTTTGAATTGGTATTTCTCTCTCTCTCTCTCTCACCTTCTTTCCTTCCTTCCTGCTTTTCGTTCTTTCTTTTGTTCTTTGTTTTTGCTTTTTGGGACACACTGGTGATGCACACTGGCGATGCTTCAGGGTTTACTCCTGGCTCTACACTCAGGAATTACTCCTAGCAATGCTCAGGGGATCTTGTGGGATGCTGAGGATTGAACCCTGGGTCAGCTGGTGCAAAGTAAATGCCCTCCCCACTGTCCTATTTCTCTGGCCCATCACTGGCTATTTCTGATAACTTTTTAAAATGTAAGCATGGGGGCCAGTGCCTTGCACGCAGCTGTCCTGGGTTCAATCCCTGACATCCCATATGGTCCCCCAAGCACCACCAGAAGTAATTCCTGAGAACAGAGCCAGGAGTAACCCCAGAGCATTGCTGGGTGTGACCCAAAAAGCAAAAAAAAAAAGTAAGCATGCAAGGGTCAGAAATAGTATAGGGTTAGAGTCCTTCCCTTGCATGTGGCTGACTCTTCACTTCCTATGGCCCAAGCCCATGCAATGTTCCTGGAAATCACATGCTCCCTAAGGCATCACCAGGTGCATCCCTGGAAGCTGCCAAGCACCACTTGTTTTGGGCCTTAAGGCACCCAAACACGGCTGGGGTAGCCCTGATAGCTCTGAGCAGCACTGCATTCTCAGGCCCTTGCATTGAACTCTTGGTTGGTCAAGAATCACTGGAGGGGGTCTAGAGAAATAGGGCAATAGGTAAGGTGCTTGCCTTGCATGAGGCTGACTTGGGTTTCAATCACAGCACCCTACATGGTCCCTGAGCACCTCCAGGTGTAATCCCCGAAGGCAGAGCCAGGAGCCAGCCCTGAACTCAGCCTGGTGAGGCCCCGAAACAAAGAAAAGAATTACTGGTCACCCAGGATTCCTGAGCACTGCTTGAGAGAGCCTCTCCACCCCCTCCCCCTCAAAGAAATACCAGATAAGAGTGCAAAACTACATTTTCTATTATCTGTTTCAGTGATGGTACCAGGGTGTGTCATAGGGCTTCTGAAAAGTTTCATTGTACATTGCACATTGTACATTGATGAGAAAATTAAGTAAAATAAAATGGTTTTTATAAAAATAATTTTGATTTCATGGAAGCACTGAAAGGGTCTTGGAGTTTCCTGGGGGTTCTTGGAGCACATTTTGAGGACATAAGCCATAGGGCTTATGTAGTTTATATCTTTGTAAATTAAGCAAATTAATATTTAGATAGTCCAGTAACTATCACCTGCCCCACATCTATACTTTGTTTCTTCCTCAACTGTAGGTTAATGTATTTTTGGATACCTTGTTTAATAATTATTTTGTGTTGGTGCCACTGATTTGTTCTCTTCCTCTAGACTCAGGAACCCAGTTATTAGAGTGGTAAGACTGAATTCTTCCATTAATATAAAAGGTGATCCTTTGAGTCTTTAAGTAATAGGTGAAAGATTAAATAAAAAAAATAAAGCATGTAAGCACAATTATTTTCAGTGATGCATGCCTGATATATATATAGTGTTATGATGTATTGTTACTTAATAACACGAAGATAAGCAGACACTGTATGATAATCAAAATAGTGTGTGCTAAGAAGATAAAATTGAGAAGGCTAGAAAGATAGTACAACAGGTACAGTGCTTGTCTGGCATGCAGCTAGCCCATGTTCAAACTCTGGGTTTGATTCCCGGCACCCCAAATGGTCTCCTGAGCACTGCTAGGAGTGATTCTTGAGTACAGAGCAGGAGTAATAAACCCTAAGCATCTCTGGGTGTGGCCTATAAACCAAAACCAAACATACAAAAGGAATAGAAAGCAAAATAAACAACCAACCCCCTCACAAAATAGTTTGTGCTAACAATTAGTGAAAAGGCAGTTATGACAAAGTGAAAATGGAGTATTTTTTTGTATAACTCAATCATATACTAAAAATGGGGAACCAGCAAAATAATAAGTGAATCACCTTTTTGGTTCTTGTTAGGATTATTTTTTATTCTAGTTGACTGCGATCTAAGTCATTTACTAATACTGTGCTTCGAACCAACCTTCAATCTCTATTTGATTATTCTCTTCTGCATATAAAGGATTATATTTTAATTCTGGAGGTCTCTTATTGTCTCCGTTTCAGGTAAGTATTGGAGTTCAGAGATCCTTTCAACTGCAATTTTATTTTTCTAGCAATTTGCACTGAATATACTATTATGATGGGTCATGACGATGCAGGGAAGATGCCAACTAAAAGTAAATGGAGATGGATCTTGGTCACCTTTAGTGAAGATGCAGTAACTTGTACATCAAGACCATAGACATTCTTGTATCCATGTCACCTGAACTACTATAGAAACAAAAATTTAAAAAGCAAGCAATATGTTTTAAAGTTAAGTGCTGCTATTCATAAACTTATTTTACCTTCAGTATATATAAAGAGTACTGTTTCTTCAAAACCAATATAAAAAATTTTTATTCTCGAGATATTCTTGTTAATTGAAGATTTGTCTTAAAATTACTTTTAAACTTTTTAAAGTTTAAAAGTAATTTTAAGACAAGAACATAGCAAGAACATAAAGGTTTTCCCTGAGTAAGAGGACAAATTTGCTTATTTGTTTTTTGGGCCATACCCAAATAAACAAATAAACAAATAAACAAAACAAACAAATTCTAAATTTGTCCTTTTACTCAGGGGCTGGCGAGATAGCGCAGCGGGTAGGGCGTTTCCCTTGCATGCGGCCGACCCAGGTTCAATTCCTCCGTCCCTCTTGGAGAGCCTGGCAAGCTACCCAGAGTATTCTGCCTGCATGGCAAAGTCTGGCAAGCTACCCGTGGCGTATTTGATAGACAAAAACAGTAACAACAAGTCTCACAATGGAGACGTTACTGGTGCCTGCTCAAGCAAATCGATGAACAACGGGATGACAGTGCTACAGTGCTACTCATGGTGTGATCGCTTCTGGCAGTGCTCTGGAGACCATATGTGGTGCCAGGGATTGTGGATTGTGTAAGGGTCAGCTGCGTGTAAAGCAGCTATACCATCTCTCTGTCCTGTAGAGTTTAATTTTTAAGTGAGTTTGAAATAAATGTAAGCAGAAGATAAGAACAATGATATTAAGCAATTTTTAGTGCTTTAAATTTAAATTTAATGAAGCACATTATCCTTTGAAACAGCACATGAATGAATAAAGAAATTGTGGTATGTATAGTTGAATGAATTCTGTTCAGTATAAGGACAGAGGAAATCTTCCTTTTGCTATAATACAACTAGAACTAGAAAGCATCATGTTACGCAAAATAAGTCTGAAGGAGAATACTGATGATCTCACTCATGTGCAATGTAAAGAAATAAATGAGAATACATGATGACCAATAAAACCAAAAGCTTATACTCTGATGCCAGAATTGAAGTGTGCGTGACAGTGAAATAATGGACAAAGTGAACAAAATGGGACTTTGATAGAGTGGTGGATCTTAGCGCTTTGCTGGTGAGTAGGGTACATTAACATTGTATGCCTGAGGAATAAATATTGGCACATTGGTAAACCGTGATACCTCAATAATATTAGCAAAATCAGTATAGGCTAAAAACCTCAATCTCTCTAATGGGATGGTATTTCAGAGATATAGTTGTACATATTAGATTTGTGTTCAAAAAGGAACTTTGAGGTTGAATTTCTTTCTTTTTTAAAAAATTTTATTGAATCACCGTGAGGTAGTTACAAGCTTTAATGTTTGGATTACAATCTTAAAATGATCAAACACCCATCCCTCCACCAGTGCACATTCCCCACCACCAATATCCCGGGTATACCCCACCTTTCCCACCCTCCCCCTGCCTCCATGGCAGACAATATTCCCCATACTCTCTCTCTCTACTTTTGGGCATTATAGCTTGCAACACAGACACTGAGAGGTCATCATGTTTGTTCCATTATCTACTTTCAGCATGCATCTCCCATCCCAACAGGTTTCTCCAGCCATCATTTTCTTAGTGATCCCTTCTCTATTCCATCTGCCTTCTCGCCTCTGCTCATGAAGAAGTCTTCCAGCTATGGGGCAATCCCCCTGGCCCTTGTATCTGCTGTCATTGGGTGTCAGCCACATGTGATGTTATTCTATACTCCACAAATGAGTGCAGTCCTATGTCTGTCTGAGGTTGAATTTCTTATTTTGAAAAAATTTTGAAGAACTGAAGTCAAGATGATACTGTGCTGGAAAAAGATGGTTGAAAATGAACTGTTCTGTGAGTGCTCCTTGACCTCAGCAAGAACACAGGCACTTTTTTATGTGGCAGGCACCTCTTTTTCTTATTAGAAGCATGTGTGATTTTTTTGACTCATAAAAAAATTCTGGGGCTGGAGAGATAATATAGTGAGTAGGGTACTTGCCTTGCACATGGCTGACACAGGTTTAATTAATACCTTGCATCTCATATGGTCCCAAGCACTGTCAGGAATAATAGCTCCTGAGTGCAAAGCCAGGAGTAAGTCCTGAGCACCACTGGTGTGACCTCCAAATAAACAAATCAAAATAAAATGTGTCTATAGGTGTTTTGGTTTGAGGAGCAAGAGCTGGCAAAAGTAACTGCAAGGATTTAAAGCCTATGTAAGCTGTTGAATAGTCGGTCATAGTCGTTTGTGGATAAACACCCCAGCTTTTATTCTGAGATAATTCTGAGACACTGGCTACACATCTACAATGGAATTTTATCCTAGTTGCCAATAGCAACTGTTGTCCCATAAAAATATCCGACTCATTACTCTATCTAGCATTGGATTTCCTCCTTTGAGTCATTGCTGGTGTTTCCTAGGCTACCTACCATTTGCTTTCATATTCTTAGAGCTATTAACTCAGGGGAATCCTAAGTTAATATACACTGCTCCCAAATTGTGGCTTTCGTCTTTGATGTTTCATGTTCACTTATTAACTCCATCAAGATTTCTTGGTCCTTACCACACCAAGTGCTAGTTTATTATCCAGTAGTAGCAGCTGGTGCCTGCATGCAGTGGTGTCTTGGTAAATGTTTAACAACCAGCCCTTCCTCTACGCCTTCCTAAGTTCTTATTTATAGCTACTGTTGATTACTGTGGTGCACTTACTCCTATCAAGGTTGGTTGCCAGCTGCCAATCTTATGTCACTGAAGGCAAGGTTGGGAATAGATGTGCATACTTTACACTTCTGAACCCGTATAAGCTGACTTTCTCTCAACAGTTCTTACCTGCATAAACTGTCACAAAATAGGGTGCTTCTGAAATAGTGTAACCAGTTCTGGAATGCGGGAGCATAAATAAATATCCTTTAATCATATTTCCTCATGCTACAGAGAACGACTTTGAGGTCCAGGAGAAGGAAGAGATATACGCACAGACAGTAATACTAAAAATCAGGTTTATATGATTTTTTTTAAGTTTGAGGGCCACACCTGGTGGGGATTACTCCTGACTCTGTGCTCAGGATCACTCCTGGTAGGGCTCCAGGACCTTATGTGGTTCTAGGGATCAAACCAGGGTTGGCCATGTGCGAGGCAAGACTCTTCTCGTTGTACTATCGCTCTGACGCCAAATTTTCATGATTTTTATTCACTGATGAAGACAACAAGGAACAGAATTTGAGTCATAAAGGGCAACAAAAATTTTAGATTTTTTTTGAAGTACAGTTTTTTTTTTTAAATTTTTGAAGTACAGTTATAATGGCGAAATGGGTGTTGAGGGTATAGGAGTATAGGAATATCAAGGAGATAAGACTATATGATGAGGGGAAATATGGCTGATGACTTATGAGGTTTTCCCCACTCTATCAGCAATACTCACTGATCGCTTCTGGTGTGCAAGGAAAATTTTCATGTGCTAGAGATTCAACATTAAGCAGAATAGAATTTCTCTCTTTACCCGGTTAACCTGCTAGTGACATAAGATACCAAACAGTTAGCTGCAAGTAAAATAAATGTTAAGAAAAAATAAGTACACAGGTCTGCATATTAACAGAGTACTAACATCCTCTGGAACTTTAAAGAATTTAGGAAAAGAAAACATCTGGGTTTCAGAAAGACTTCTTATAGTCTTATAGGGCAGGAAGAGTGCTGGAAGTGTAACAAAATAAAATAGATAAAATTAAAGAGTGATATAACCAGTTTACTACATATGATTTGTTCTTTGGTGTGAAAAAGGTTTGGGAAGTAAAAGAAAGTCATTGAGTGCATTTAACCAGGGGAATAACATCATGTTTAATTTGTTTATCATTTGTCTTTCATATATGGTTCTGGGAATTAAATCCAGGCTTTTAACACATGCAAGACATATGATCTGGCACCCCATTCCTCCAAGCTTATAAATTTTTTTAAAAGCTCACCATATTTTGTAGAAAGGAAGGAACTGAAGTGTAGGATAACACTGGTTCCTCCTTTGTCCTTTGCTTAGGTTTATTGAAATACAACATCACAGTGCTCCTAAGGCACGCCAATTCCTCTGCTTACATGGTTATGGGCTCAGGAAAGGAGATAAAATCATTAGATAAAATTCTGCCCTTGAGCAGATCTAGCCTGAGGAGATCTTTGTCTTAGAAGAGCTTCCATCTGAAGGAAGGGCTTTCCTATGTTGATTGTGCTATCTGACCTCTGTGTAGTTGCTACCCCCAACCTTGACTAAGGCAGCTAGACTGGGCAAGGGGAGAGGAACCTGGCGAATGTTGGGGACAGGAACTAGGGGCAGTGTGTGATTGAAATGGGGCACACAGGGAGATTGGCATAGGCATGAGGGGAGAATGGAATAAACGGCGGGGCGGAGATGGGAATAAACTGCAACTGATCACCAATCAGTTTGACATCCCTGTTCCTTTCTTCATGCATGTGTTGGCAGCTGCAGGCTGCGGTGGGGAAGCGACTCATGGCCACCAGACGGAACGTGGCAAGAGCATCCGCCTGCACACACTTTGTGATCACACCCGGAAGAACTAAAGTCTGGGCTGAACCAGGAGAGTTCCTCTAGTCTTAGCATAGTTTCAGATACCTACCAGGTAATTATTCTAATAATTGCCCACGACTTCACTGGTTTAGCTTTACAACCTGATAGATAAATATTATCTCGGTGTTATAATTTTATTTTTACTTGTAAATATAATTTATAATTTTTATACCACCCTAATAAGTAGTGACCATAAAACCTGTAACTGAAGATAGAGTAGTAGTAATGATACCTGGCACTACTACACATACTTTATAAATATTTACTCATTCGATATGCAACATACGACTGCCCTATGGCGTAGGAACTGGACTTTTCCTTCTTTTATTTATTTTTAATTTTTTTTATTTTTTGCTTTTTGGGTCACACCCAGTGATGTTCAGGGTTTATTCCTGGATTTGCACTCAGGAATTACTCCTGGCAGTGCTTGGGGAACCATATGGGATGCCGGGGATCGAACCTGGGTCAGCCGCGTGCAAGGCAAATGCCCTACCCACTGTGCTATCGCTCCGGCCCCACTTTTCCTTCTTTTAGTAAAGTGCAAGAAGTCATTTATATAGGTTACATAGTTAATGGCCTTGCAAGCTCCCCTTGGCGTATTCAATATGCCAAAAACAGTAACAATAAGTCTCACAATGGAGACGTTACTGGTGCCGGCTCACTGGAGCAAATCAATGAACAACGCAAATCAATGAGCAACAGGAGGACAGTGCTACAGTGCTACAGTGCTACATAGTTAATAAGTGGTAGAGTTAGCTTTGAAACCTGATCATTCTCACTCCAGTGTCTGCATTTGCACTGTGCCACAGTGAAACTTTCTGTAGTTTATCATCCATGCAACACGTTCAACAACTGTATTCCTTTATTGAAGTGAATCTCTTTAGCTATGTGATTTTCCTGTTTGTGTCTATTTAATTTCTGACTTTGTTGCTTGTTTGGAATAACTGAACTTATTCAGGTATTGAGCAGTGGTTTTTTGACTCTTATTTACTTAAATACATATATTGTACATCTTATGCAACAGTCATGTAAATGTTTAAGAAATAATAACTCATCGCAACGTATATGGATATAAACTGTCAACTCTTACAGGTAAGAAAACAGAGGCACCAAGAGTTTAATAATAAGGCCATAGCCACAAAAGCCAATAAAGTTAGAATCAAACCTCTGCAGTCTGGTTGAACACCATGCCTGTAAACGCTAGCGCATGTTTTTTCTTACCTAGAATAATTCAGTTTAGTACCAAGCAACTCTAATTTGTTGATTGATAAGAATGGATATTTGAGCTTTTCAGACTAAATATTTTATGCTCATCTTTCCTCACAGTATAATTTGCCACTTATAAATACTAATTATTATGATAGCACCTGGAGTTTCAATTTGATATAAAAAAGACAACATTTGTGCAATTACATTCTATGTATGGTTTCTTTGGGGTTTTTTTTTGGGGGGGGGGAAACGGGGGTCACACAGCCATGATCAGGGGCTCTGTGTTCAAGAGTGACCCCTGCAGGGATTCAGGGGAACATATGTGGTTCTGGAATTTTGAACTAGGGGTCAGAGGGAGGCAAGACAAACACTTTAAGTTCCCCTGTACTATCTCCTGCCCCAGCCAGTTTGCAGAGAACCTCCTAGAATGTAAGAGTGATCATTAATGCTCCATAATTTGCCTCTTGAATTATGAATACATCTTTGACTTCTGTATTTAAACTGTATTTCAGTGTCCTGCCTAATTTTAGGTCCCGTGAAACCCCTCCATATTTTGTTATTAGAAATATATAGTGAGTTCTTATTTTATATGTGAAAAAACAATTTGATTCCATTTTTTCATGGAGGTGTGATAACTTATAATTCAGGATAATCACTTATGAGTGCCATCCTTCAAATTAGCCCTTCGTCATTACTAACTCTTGAATAAACACTTAAAACAAATGCAATTGTGTGCCTTGTGACTATGTATTTTGATGGGCTCAAGTAATAAGATCATTCACTTTTTTCTTTTTTGCTTTATGGGTCACACCTGGCGATGCACAGGGGTTCCTCCTGGCTCTGCACTCAGGAATTACCCCTGGCGGTGCTCAGGGGACCATAGGGGATGCTGGGATTCAAACCTGGGTTGGCTGAGTGCAAGGCAAACGCCCTACCCGCTGTGCTATCGATCCAGCCCAGAGATCATTCACTTTTAAGTCAGAAAGGAAAAGACAGATACTCGATGATTGTGCTCATACGAAGAGCATAAAGTAACAAAGCAAGAGATTAGACAATTTCTAGTGGAAACAGCCCCTGGGATGAGGTCAGTAAAGCTGTGAACTGAGGATGCTAAGGGGAAGGCAGTGGGGAATGGACCTTGGGATAAAGGAAGAATCTTGGCATTCTGGTAATGGGTATAGTATAAGCACTGCAAGAATATAATATATAATATATATTATATATAATATAATCTATTAATATATTATATATAATATAATATAAGAAAATAATATAAACTGCAAGAATATAAGCACTGCAAGAATAGAATGCTAACATTTTGTTATCATAAAAGAATTAAACTACAAAAGATATATCACTTTAAATTTAAATTAAAATAATACTTTAACTTTCACAGCAACTTTTTTGCAGAGTTTTCTTTGTGTCTTTTAAAAAATTTTTATTAGCGAATCACTGTGAGATAAAGTTACAGACTTATAAATTTTCATGCTTGCGTTTCAGTCATACAATGATTGAGTACCCATCCCTCCACCAGTGCCCATTTTCCACCACCAATGGTTCCAGCATCCCCCCTCACGACCCCCACCCTGTCCCCTTCACCCCACCCCGCCTCTGTGGCAGGGCATTCCCATTTGCTCACTCTCTCTTTTTGGGTGTTGTGGTTTGCTACAGAGGTATTAAGTAGGCATCATGTTCTGTCTATAGTCTATTTTCAGCCCATATCTCCCATTCCTAGTGGGCCCGCCTAGCACCCTTTGCTTGGTGATCCCTTCTCTATCAGAGCTGCTTCTTCACTTAGCATGTGAGGCCAGCTTCCAAGCTGTGGAGTAATCCTCCTGGTCATTATCATTATCTCTACTATTCTTGGGTGTTAGTCTCCCGATCCACTTTGTATTCCAAATGAGTGCAATCTTTCTACATCTGTTCCTCTCTTTCTGACTCATTTCACTTAACATGATATTTTCCATGTTGATCCACCTATATGCAAATTTCATGACTTCATCTTTTCTAACAGCTGCATAGTATTCCATTATGTATATGTACAAGAGTTTCTTTTTTTTTTTCTTTTTGGGTCACACCCAGTGATGCACAGGGGTTACTCCTGGCTTTGCACTCAGGAATTACTTATGGCAGTGCTTGGGGGACCATATGGGATGCTGGGAATCGAACCCGGGTCGGCTGCGTGCAAGGCAAATGCTGTGCTATCACTCCAGCCCTGAGTTTCTTTAACCAGTCATCTGTTCTTGGGCACTCGGGTTTTTTCCAGATTCTAACTATTGTAAACAGTGTCACAGCAACTTTAAACACATACTTTCTTTGCTATTTCTGACTTTCTCTTGTTTTCAATGCTTTTTTTCCTCAAACTGAATTTCCAGGTATTGCCACAATAACTCGAAAGAACATGATGTGAAACTGTAGTGCAAATATGTCAGATTGCGCTTTAACTCAGTTTAATGCAGTCCGTTAAATACTATCATAAAGGATACTTATGACTTACATTATACACTTTTACTTTTAAAAGTGACTAGTGCTTCAGAGACGTGTCATTAAACATTACAGAGAATGCCTTTGTCCTGTGTCCTAACTAGACAACTTTTCCTTTTCCTTCTCTGGACCTTGATAAAATTTGCTTTTGGCTTTTACTGCCTAGACTCCTAAAACAAGTTTGTTTTTCTACAGCTGTTGTTGAACTCCTCCAACTAAAAGAAGTTTCTTGAGTTGAAGATCATTGGAGGAATGACAATTCTGCTCAGATCCATTAGGTCATATACTTATTTAGAAAACATTATTGAGAGCTCAGTAATTTCTTACTATTGGGCTTGTTATTCGTGTGTTTTCTTTTTTTTTTGCTCTTTTTTTTTGGGTCACTCGGCCATACACAGGAATTACTCCTGGCTCTGCACTCAGGAATTACTCCTGGCAGTGCTTGGGCGACCATATGGGATGCTGGGAATCAAACCCGAGTCCGCTGTGTGCAAGGCAAACGCCCTACCCACTGTGCTACTGCTCCAGCCCCCTTGTTATTAGGTTTTAAAATAAAATTGCGGCCCTATCTCAAAAGGCTCTGAGTCCTTTGAAGTACATAAAACCACAGTGAAAAGTGTTTGAAATTGTTATGTGTATATTCTACTCATCAGCTATTTTTTTTTTCGATTGGGGTCGTGGTCACACCCCCGGCCATGCTCAGTGGTTACTCCTGGATCTGCACTCAGGAATAATTCCTGGCTGTGCTAGGGGGTGGGGGGCCGTTAGGTAGGGGGGCATATGGGATGCCGGGGATCAAACCTGAGTCAGCCACGTGCAAGGCAAATACCCTATCGGTTGTTCTATTGCTCTGGCCCTCATCAGTAGCCTTAACTGTATAAAGGAGTAATGGTTTATCAATAGTAAATATTTCATATTAACTGCATACTTTGTATCATTTGATTTTTATACATATTGTATAGATAAAAAACTTACAATAGGGAAGATTCAGTATTTTGCTTAACGCAAAACAGTTGACAGTGCTCAGGTTGAACACAGATTTAGGTTGAAGTTCAATTTACCTTTTTGGAACTTCTGTTTTAAATTTTTTTTTATCAAGTTAACATTGGTTGCCACCCCAGTACAAGTTTTTAGGAGTATAGACTCACAGATCTTGAATTGTATCTTTATTTTTCTTTTTGGGTCATACCCAGCAATGCTCAGGGGTTACTCCTGACTTTGCACTGAGAAATCACTCCTGGCAGTACTCAGGGAACCATCTGGGATGCTGGGAATCGAACCCGGATCTGCTGCATGCAAGGCAAACACCCTACCCGCTAACCACTGTGCTATCGCTCCAGCCCCTCAATCGTGTCTTAGCACAGCTACTGCCAATGTTCTAGTAATCCTTCATTGTGTATTAGTCATTTCTGATCCCAGTATTTGTGGTCCATAGACTACACACACTATGACATATTCTGCCTCACGGAAATCATCATTCAAGCTTAGCTGTTCACACCAAATAAATCTATATTAATGTCCTTATGTTGCTCTATGATTTAAAGGCAGAACTATGAGAACATTAACCTAAGAAAGATAAGTCAGACAGCCAAAAATACTGTATGACATAAATTAGATGCAGAATCTGAAAAAGGCAAACTCTTGACAGAGACTGAGGCAATAGGATAGATGTTGTTTAAAGGTGCATATACCTGCAATTAGGGCTAAATAATTCCTACAGATTTAAAGCACAATATAATGAATATAGATAACATTGTATTATGATAATAATAAACCTACTAAGATATGATCTTTATTATTATTACCACTAAAAATTATGTGCCATGGTTAGAGTCATAACTTTTGCTATATAATGACAATCATATTCCAATATATAGCACTGTAGCACTATTGTCCTGTTGTTCATCCCGTTTGCTCGAGCGGGCACCAGTAACATCTCCATTGTGAGACTTCTTGTTACTGTTTTTGGCATATCGAATATGCCATGGGTAGTTTGCCACAAGTAGCTTGCCAGGCTCTGCTGTGCAGGTGGGATACTCTCAGTAGCTTGCTAGGTTCTTCGAGAAGGACAGAGAAATCAAACCCAGGTCGGCTATGTGCAAGGCAAATGCCCTACCCGCTGTGCTTTCGCTCCAGTCTGGACTGGAGTGATGCCAATATATGAATGTGTTAAATATGTTCTATATTTTAAACAATACTATAGTCAAATATGTTTCCATTAATTTTTTGGTTTGTTTTTGGGTCAAACTTGGTGATGCTTAGGGCTTACTTAACTCTTGCTCTATAATCAGGGATCATTCCTGGTAGGGCTTTGGGGACCAGAGATCCTAGCAGGGCAGCTGAGTGCAAGGCAAGCACCTTACATGTTTAGGACCCCTCAAAGAGATTTTCCTCTTTGTGTGTCATGAACATGGTTTTTTTTTTAAAAAAAATTTATTGAGTCTCCGTGAAACAGGTACAAGCTTTCATGTTTGGTTTACAATCTCACAGTGATCAAACACCCATCCCTCCACCAGTGCACATTCCCAACCACCAATATCCCTGGTATACCCCCCTTTCCCACCCTCCCCCTGCCTCCATGGCAGACAATATTCCCCATGCTCTCTCTCTACTTTTGGGCATTATGGCTTGCCACACAGACACTGAGAGGTCATCATGTTTGGTCCATTATCTTCTTCGGCATGCATCTCCCATCCCGACTGATTCCTCCAGCCATCATTTTCTTAGTGATCCCTTCTCTATTCCATCTGCCTTCTCCCCTCTGCTCATGAAGCAAGCTTCCAGCTATGGGCCAATCCTCCTGGCACTTGTATCTACTGTCCTTGGGTGTCAGCCTCATGTGATGTTACTCTAAACTCCACAAATGAGTGCAGTCGTTCTATGTCTGTCCCTCTCTTTCTGACTCATTTCAATGAACATGGGTAATGTTAGACAAGGACTCACTTTTAGCCTGATGACAGGGCCTGGATTTCTGAGTCTGGGTTGAGGATGGAGTCCTATAGATATTTTTTTAAAATCAAGATCATGACTGATTCACAGGGACATCTCTCAGTTGCCAAGCTATTGGGATTCTGGTGGGAACTCGCCACTCTGCTCTTGTTATGTGGAATACCACGAACCTCTTTACATTATTCTTTGTCTTTCAAGTGAGTGTAGAATGCTATGGGAACAATTAGGGGAGCTTGCATATTTGATGAGAAAAGGTTATTCAGAGTCAGCAGAAGCAGTGATTTTGAAAGATGAGGAAAGTGTTAGCTAGGTGAAATTGGATAATTAGGGTGAGTATAGGACATGCCTAGAAAGAAGAAGCAGTATGCATAATGGTACTAAGGCCTGATGTGACATTGTTTGAGTAACTACAAAGATTCAGCATAACTTAAACATTTTTTGAACTTTATTGAGGCATAATTTATGTTCACTAAACTGAATCAGTTTAAAGCAAATGATATTAGGCTGTTTGAAATCAACTTTATTGTAGTATAGTTTTAAACATAATGCATGAATTGGGGTGTAGAGACTTCAGTTTTCTGTGTTCCACATATGAGGTAAAATGTGCCATCTGAAAATGTGCTTTTTGTAAGTATACAGTTCAGTAGCACTTTCGGACTGGAGCGATAGCACAGCGGGTAAGGTGTTTGCCTTGCACGTGGCTGACTCAGGTTCGATTCCTCTGTCCCTCTTGGAGAGCCGGACAAGCTACAGAGAGTATCCCGTCCACACGGCACAGCTGGCAAGCTACCCATGGTGTATTCGATAGGCCAAAAACGGTAACAAGTCTCGCAATGGAGATGTTACTGGTGCCTGCTCGAGCAAATTGATGAACAGGGGAACGACAGTGCTACAATGCTACAGTTCAGTAATGTTAACTGTATTTGCATCATGATGTATAGTCTCTTTTAAATAATAGTAAACACCCTATACGTAATAAAACATGAACAAAAAAATGTCAGGTTCCCAGTATACTTTTTATAACACTTAGTTTAATGCATACTGGTAATAAAGGCATTGAATAAATGTGATCTTATGATTGGGTTTCTTAAAATAGATTAAATTTTTCTTTCCTGCTGTATGTAGAAGTCTGTACACTCTAGAAGTTTATCACATAATATTAATTCCAGTATTAATTAATTCATAAAATTCCATTTTCTATCTGTCCCCCTCTGACTCATTTCACTCAGTGTGATACTGTCCATGTTCATTCATTTTAGAAGCAATTTTCATGACTTCATTTTGAGACCTTTTTTAAAATTATTTTATTGTATCACTTGTGAGCTCCAGTTACTCCAGTTACATCGCAGTAGAACTGAATCTGTAAATGGTAATATGTGTTTGTGTACTTTCAGTTGTGACCACAGTATGACTTATCATAATACTTATCACTGTGACTCACAGAAGAACCTGGCAAGCTACCCGTGACATATTCGTTATGCCAAAAACAGTAACAAGTCTCACAATGGAGGCATTACTGGTGCCTGCTCGAGCAAATTGATGAACAACGGGACGACAGTGCTATAATGCTATTAATTCCAGGATTGTAGGGAATGGGGTCTAAAAATGTAAAGTATTTGTATTTTATTTACTTATTTATTTTTATGTTTTGGCTTTTGGGGTCACACCCCGCAATGCTCAGTTACTCCTGGCTCTGCACTAAGGAATTATTCCTGGCAGCGCTCAGGGGACCATATGGGATGTTGGGAATCGAACCCGGGTCGGCCACGTGCAAGACAAATGCTCTACCCGCTGCGCTATTACTCCAGCCCCTGGTTTTCTAAATTTCTCTTTATAAGTTCTTTTTTTTTGTTTTGTTTTTGGGGTCACACCCGGTGATGCACAGGGATTTCTCCTGGCTCTGCACTCAGGAACTACACCTGGCAGTGCTCGGGTGACCATATGGGATGCTGGGAATCGAACCCGGGTCAGCCATGTCCAAAGCAAACGCCCTGCCCGCTGTGCTATCGCTCCAATCCCAGTTTCTCTTCAGATTTTTTTCTTGTTAACATTTCTATAAATGTTTTTATAGGGGTGGGGGTGATTAGGTCACACTTAGCTCTGCTCAGGACTGACTTCTGGCTCTATGCCAGGGATCACTCCTGGGCAGTACTTGCAGGACTAGGTGCATTGCCAGAGATTGAATTGGAGGTGGCAGTGTGCAAAGCAAGTGCATTAGGTACTGTACTATCTCTCCAGGCTCTTAAAAGCTTTTACGTCTTTACTAATCTGCACTGTCGTCCCATTGTTCATGATTTGCTCGAGCGGGCACCAATAACGTCTTTATCGTGAGACTTGTTGTAACCATGTTTTGCATATCAAATATGCCATAGGTAGCTTGCCAGGCTGTGCTGTGCAGGCGGGATACTCTCGATAGCTTGTCGGGCTCTCTGAGAGGGTTTATTCATCTATAGGTATGAAATTGTACTCCATTCTTTACTCTTCATTTTACTGATTATAGATGATACATTAAACAACCTAGTTCATTGTAACAAAATGCCATAGATAGAGAAGCTTCAGAGAAGTTACTGTCTTCCCGTTGCTCATCGATTTGTTCGAGCGGGCACCAGTAACGTCTCTCATTGAGAGACTTATTGTTACTGTTTTTGGCATATCCAATACACATGGGTAGCTTGCCAGGCTCTACTGTGTGGGCTCCATACTCTTGGTAGCTTGCCGGGCTCTCCGAGAGGGGCGGAGGAATCGAACACTGGTTGGCCGCGTGAAAGGCGAGCACCCAACTGCTGTGCTATCGCTCCAGCCCAGAGAAACTTCAGTAACAGAAATTATTTCTCACAGTTCTGCTGACTGGGAAGACCAAATTCAGGTTGCTTTCATGCTTGGTTGTGTGGTGTTGGGGCATGTAGACAAATCACAGCCCTTAGATATTGCTGATAGGAGTGCATAAAATGATTCAGTTGCTATGGAAATTGCTTGACACTGTTGCAATAACAAGCGCAGCATTACTGAAAGTCCCACCAACCCTACTCCTCCATATATAACTAAAGATTTGAAAATAGGTATTCAAACAAAAAATGTATACTTGACTATGCTAGAACATCAGTGAAAATTTCTCAAATGTCTACCAAATTATTACTATATAAGCAACATGTTTATTATATTCATACAATGAAATATTTTTCTGTTATAGAAATGGATTACCTGCATATACTGAATGAACCTTGATAACATTAAGCCAAGTGAAAAAAGTCAGTCAAAAATGACTCATGGTGGGGCTGGAGCATTTGCCTTGCACATGGCCGACGATTCCCAGCATCCCATATGGTCCTCTGAGAGCTGCCATTAGTAATTCTTGAGTGCAAAGCCAGGAGTAATTCCTGTGCATCGCCGGGTATGACCCAAAAAGACAAAAAAAAGACGCATAGTACATGATTTTGATATGAAATGTCCACAAAAGAGAAATCCTTAGAGAAAATGTATGTTGGGCTGGAGAGATAGAATAAGGGGTTACAGCTCTTGCCTTGCACGAGGTACATCTGGGTTTGTCCCTGGAACCCTATGGTCCTTGAACCCCACCAGGAGTGACCATTGAGCACAGATCCAGGAATAAGCCCTCAAGCACTGCTGGGTATCGAGCCCAAACCAGCCAAACAACAAAAAAGATGTGTGTTTGCTGGAAGTGAGGGGAGGGAGGGATAGACATTAAATTTTTGTAAATGAGTTTTGTAAATGAGGGACATTTGGGGGTGAAGAGGCTAGAAGCATAGGATGGGGAGAGATTTGAAGAGCTCTCTGAGGTATAGGAAGAGCAAACCATAAGGACTGCATGTTAGGGAAATGTGGTAGCTACCTCTAATATACAGGATAGCCTCTCACCCCAAACTTTAACATGTAGAGTTTCCTGCTTATGCACACAAGTACACAATCAAAGAAGTTAAGGAAAAAATGTATTACATAATGATAACTTCTGTGCTAAGTAGGTTGGCTCCCAAGTAAGTACTAAAATGGCCCGAGAGAATAGAAAAAGTAGACTGACTTGGGGGTTTTATGTCAATTAGAAAGTGATGCCTTCCGTGAAGGTTCCTGGGCATTAGAAGATCTTGTGAAATTTGAATCGTCCACCATGCATCAGAGTAAACACTAAGGCATTCTTACAAAGTTGCCTGTGTGTAAGTGAAAGAGGCTTTCACTTTCACTCAAAGTGATATTATGCTTAGATGCTTAGAGCAGGAAGCCAAACACACACAAATGGATTCCACGTTGCTAGCACCATCAGCTATTTGAAAATCAGTGCAAAAAGCAAGCCAAACCCAATAGGAATAATGAAACCATCATGGGGAAAAGATAAGGCTAGTCCAGAGAAACTGGCAGGTGACCATGGCCAACACAGAGGCCAAAGAGAATGACAACCTCATTTGTGAATGTGAAAGGGAGGATTTATGAAATATTTCTTAGGATGAACTGAGATTTGTATGTGTTGCACATGGGTAGTGAGTGAGACCTGGTGAGGGTAATCTTGACTACTGGTTCAGATAACTAGAGAGTCAGTAAAAAATAAATTAGAATATACAGGAGAGAGGGGCGGGTGGAGAGATTAAGTTATTTCACTTTTCTGTCAACTTTTGCAAAAGGAGGCACAGTAATTCTAGGCAACACCTTTTTTCTAGGTCAACTTGGAGGAATGCAGTAACACATCGTTTTGCTACCAAAGAAACAACCCTCTCTGAAGTACAGTGAAACATAATTTCCTTTTCATTGCTTAGGAACCTTCATTGCTTCTTTCTTTATTCTAAGGTGATACGTGTTCATTTCTAAAATGTAGTTTAAGTATAAACAGAAAAATATAAATGACTCATTATCTCTTTGAATGGGAATTTAAATGACTCATTATCTCTTTGAATGGGAACGATCACTAATATTTATTACGTTCTAGAGAGTGTTATCATTGGAGTCCAGGTATTCTGAGAAAAACTTTGCCTGAAAATCTGGGAAAGCACTTCAAAGAAGTAATGTATCATGTGGGTCTTCAAAGATTTTGAAAATATCTGAAGGCTACAAAGGGGGAGAAAAGAAAGCACTGAGAAAGAAAACACAAAAGAATAAAGAAGAGTAGATATTTTCAAGGTGACATCATAGAACCATGTTTTCTAATCTAACATTTTAACTTTGTATATTATTTATCTAAATGGATCATGGGCACAATTTAAATATATTTTTTATACATAGGAAATATACATTGTCCAATTTTCTTTAGGAATGACTAAATTATATAATTTGTTGTTTGGGGGGGTGGTATGGGGGATGAGGGCATTCATTAATATGGATTGAGCCCAAGGCTTCTGCATATAAAGCATGTGCTATAGTCCTTTGAACTACCCGCCCACTCCAACCCACTTTGGATATTCTTTTTTTTTTTTGCTTTTTGGGTCACACCCAATGATGCACAGGGGTCACTCCTGGTTCTGCACTCAGAAATTATCCCTGGCGGTGCTCAGGGGACCATATGGGATGCTGGGAATCGAACCCGTGTCGGCCGCGTGCAAGGCAAACGCCCTACCTGCTGTGCTATTGCTCCAGCCCCTCACTTTGGATATTCTTAAAGCTACTTTCTGTAAGGACTGGAGCAGTAACAACAGCGGGTAGGGCGCTTGCTTTGCATGCGGCCGACCCGGGTTCGATTCCTCCATCCCTCTTGGAGAGCCCAGCAAGTTACTGAGAGTATCCCACCCGTACAGCACAGCCTGGCAAGCTACCCAAGGCATATTCGATATGCCAAAAACAGTAGCAACAATTCTCACAATGGAGACATTACTGGTGCCCGCTCGAGCAAATTGATGAACAATGAGATGACAGTGTTACAGTGCTACAGTGCTACTTTTTGTAATGTTTTTTTTGGAAATGTGAACCAGCCAATCATCACAGTCTATTATCTCCAATGCTGTCAGTTTCTGAGGATTATGGGGATGCTAGTTTTTCTCCTGATTCAAGCCCCAGAAGCTAGCAAGTAGGTTTGCCTGAATGGTTCCTTCCCTCCATAGTTGAAAACAATACTTTTGGTTATGATGATCTTTATGGAGCAGAAATTATACTTGGAATTTTGTGTGTACAAATCGGACCAAGGATCAAATCCAGGACCTCACACATGCAAGGCATTCATTCCACCACTAAACCGCATCCCTGGCCTCTTGACTTGAAATTCTTTGGGTGGGGAGGGGCCACCCAAGCAGTGCTCAGGGGCCTCAGAAACCACTCCTGATGATATCCATTGGCCAGCTGAGCCAGGGATTCAATGCTTGATCCCTGTGGTGCTGGGGACCACCTAGGCTACCCAAGTAATGCTTGGGGGCGGGAGCCTATAGGTCCATATCCAGTGATGCTGGGGGCCAATATGATGCTAAAATTCAAACTTAGAGCCTGTGCCCATGACTGAGCAATACCTGTCTCCTAGGTTTGGATTCTTTAGGATTGTAAAGTTAACTGCAAATTTTACTATTTAAAAACTTTGGATATTGTGGTAGCCAGTTCAGTTGCCAGAGGATAGACCCCAGGATATTCAGTTATGGAAATGGATTTTGTGATTGAAAAATTAAGGTTGATAATCATGTTGAGTTCTTTAGGTGTTTATATTGCTGGTTTGATGTGACTCATTTTCTAATCATTGATTTTGTAATTTTGTATGCATTCTTGGAGAAGTATAGCAGATAGTCTGTTTCCGACGAGGGGATAAAAACAAGGAAATACGTGGATGTGACTATCCATTCACCTTTCTCTCACTTTCTATGTATGTCGGTGCTAAGCAAATGTCCAGAGAATAATCTTACTCTGCAAATTTAGTTTTCATGAAGCACAGTTTTCAAATGCAGTGATGCCTTCTTTTAGTTAAAAATTGGTCTTCATCCCTCTTCTTTTGCTCACCACAGTGAATTATGAGAACTCTTTCCTTCTTGTAATACTGTGATTGACCATTTGTGCTGCCTAAAGAATAAACTTCCTCTAAGCTTCTGTAGTCAGATTCATTCAGGATGACTCATTTTTTTGAGAAACACTTTTGGAATATTGTTGGATAAGCTCTTTTTTCAGGCCATAGGGTATTTTCCTATAGAAGGGATTTAATGCATTAAATTCCTAGTTTACTTTGAATGGCAACAGAAGGAATACTCTGAATTCTCTGTGAAGTTGGCAGCTTGCTTCTTCCTCTTAATCCCATTATGGGATGCAAACTCTTACCTCGGCTGTGGTATCACTGAATACACCAGATACTGACTGCACTTAAATGGATTGTAATCCATTTGTGGTACACATTGGGAGACATAAGCTAAGAAGACCTGAGCCCATATATCCCGTAGCTAACCAGTCCCTAAAGTTTGTGTGTGTGTGTGTGTGTAAGTGTCCCCTATCCCCAGATCCAGAACCATGGTTCAGATAAATGTTCTAGAAGAGAAGCAAGTCATGAAACAGCTGAACCTCTTATCAAAAGAACTGACAAAGTTTTGGCCAAGGATATTGCTAAGTATCTTACTTTTCCAGAAATAACTGTCCTGCCCAATAGCATAGAATTATTCAGTTCAAAAATATCAATAGTGCTGAGTTTGATAAACTTAGCTTTAGACCTTGCACAGCAATTTTGCATATGTCTTTGGGTATTTTTTTTCCTATTGGAATGAATGCTTCATAAAGATGAGATAATGTCTCTTTTACTTGTATCACTTGTCATCCTGTTGATCTTTGATTGGCTCAAGCGGGCTCCAGTAACATCTCCATTTGTCCCTGTCCCATGCTAGTGTAACCCAATGGTATCTGCTCACTCCAGGAACACGAAGAGCCTCAAACAGTTCGTTCAGGGTTTTGATGAAGAAGTCTGACCATATTGTAGGTGGGCAGCCATGCGGTCCTTTGACATCCTGTGGAATCCAGTTGGTAACAGCTCTAGTCCAGCAGTCCTCTCTAAATTGCATTATGTGTCCGGCCCATCGGATTTTTGATGCCTTGGCAAACGAGACAGCATCCCTGATTTTTGATCTTCGACAGAGGTTGGAATTTCGGAAATGTCTCTTTAAACACTGATTATCTACCATCTAACTTAGTATCTGATTCCAGGTAGTTGCACAGTAGAATGTTAAATGAAGGAAGGGCTGGAGGCAAGAGGTAAGGGGGGACTCTTTTTTTTGTTGTCATTTTTGTTTGGGGGCCACATCTGGCAGTGCTCAGGGGTCACTCTGGACTCTGCACTCAGGGACCATTCCCCATAGACTCAGGAAACCAATAGGATATGGGGATCAAACTCAAGTCAAATGCATGCAAGATCAATGCCCTACTCACTGTATTATGCTCTGACCACATGAAAAAAAGGGGTGAACTCTTATATAAGGAGTATATATAAACAGAAGATTCTGCCAGAGTCCTAGATGTAGTTCAACTCTGAATATTTAGGTGAATATTTGCTTGATTTTCAAATGTTAGAATGTGTATTTCTTTTAATGAGTACATTTAGTATTATCCTAATAGCATGACAGACCAGAATGTTGGGGCATTATCTGGAAAGAATGTTTTCTAGTTTTCCTAGTATCATTGATACTAGTCTTACTGATAATTCAACATATTTTTCTTCCTTGTCTCAATTGCTCACTTTTGTACAAGTGTTTTCTGGCAATACAGATGGTAAGGGGAATAATGGCTCCAAAAGGTAACCAGATTGAAATCACTTGACTTTACCAATTTTACCTTATATGGCAAAATAGAATTTGCAGATTTTTTTCAGTTGCAAGATTGAGAGTGGAGATCATTCTGCATGATCAGATCTAACCTAAATGCAAATATACATATCTTTATGAGGGAAGCAGAGAGAGATTTAATATAGAAAATAGAAATTTGACCATTGGTATAAGACCACTGAGAGTGAAGATGAAACAAGGAGCCATAGGCAAGGGACACAAGGAATGTAGCTATAAATATGTGGTGTTGCAAGCCACCAAATTTGTAGTAATACATTATAAAGCAACCATAGGGATTGAACAGAGGCTTCCATACCTGAAAGTATGGAAGTTGTTTGGGAATTGGATACTGGCTATAAACTGAAATAATTTTGAGTTGCATGATAGAAACCTAGATTACTTAGAACATTGAGTAGAATCTCAGATCAAAATTATCTAGAATATTAAGTGGAAATATATATGTCAAAAGTACTCCTAGGGAGAGCTCAATGAAGATGAGGAGAATAGTAAGGAATGCCTAAATTGTCATAATTAAGATTGCTGGTATGAATATGGATGTCAAAGAATTTGCTGCTAAAGGTTTAGAGTGAAATTTGGAACATTGGATTAGAATGTAGAGGAGAAGGAAGTCTTGTAGTGGCAGAAGTCTTAAGTTGAATTTTGCCTTGTGGAAAGCTACACTTGTAAGCAGTGAACTGTAGATTTAGCTGAGATTTCCAAGAAAAGTGTCAAAGGCATGCTTTCGTTTCTTCTGGTCATACCTAGTAAGATGCTGGAAGATGTGGGGTGAATGGTACTCTCATCCACTGTTTTTTTGAATATCAGTTGGTTTAGCATCTATGGAAAGTAGTAAGGAAACTTCTCGAAATATTAAGAATCAAGCTTCCATACAATCTAGCAATTCCTCTTGACATCTACCCCAAGTGCATAAAAACACTATTTTAAAAATTGCTCATTGTAGCTCTATTCTAAAGCTAGGATCTAGAAACAACCCAAGTGCCCAATAACAGACGACTCAACTCTAAGAAAATATGAGTGGCCATAGAGGTAGTACAGTGAGCAGGTCAGCTGCCTTGCACGCAGCTGATCCAGGTTCCATTGCTGGCATCCCAGATGGTCTCCTGAGTACCTCCAGGAGTAATTCCTGAGTGCAGTGTCAGGAGTAACCTCCCAAGCATTGCTGGGTGTGACCCAAAACCCAAATATATATATATGGAACATTATATACATATATAATGCTATATATAATGTATTATATTATATTATATTATATTATATTATATTATATTATATTATATTATATATATATAATACATATACATAACTGTCATCCCGTTGTTCATTGATTTACTCGAGCGGGCACCAGTAACATCTCTATTACACTCAGCCCTGAGATTTTTGCAGCCTCTCCTTACTAGTCTTTCCCAACAATTGGAGGCTCTTACAGGGTCAGGGGAATGAGATCTATTGTTACTGTTTTTGGCATATTGAATATGCCACAGGTAGCTTGCCAGGCTCTGCCATGCAGGTGGTAGCTTGCTGGGTTCTCCGAGAGGTATGTATATATCTGTTACTGTATTTTGGATATGAATATGCCATGGGGATCTTGCCAGGCTCTCCCAAGTGGGCAATAGACTCTTGGTAGCTTTTCAGGTTCTCTAAGAGGGAGACCTAGGCTATTAGATGTCGGGATGCTTCCAGGAGCTTGGTTTTATAGTCTCTGGATGTTGGCCATTGATGGGATCTCACGGTGCCATGGGCAGTCTCTGGGTGTGATTGACTAGCTACTGGAAAATGGGGGATTTGGGTAGAAGAGGCCCAGTCCCGATTCGAGCAGCCTTGGAGATTTCGGCCCCGGGTTATATATATGTATGTATTATATATATAATAAAATAAAAAGAAAAGATGAAATATTATAATTCTTCATTTCATGGATGAAACTAGAGGATATCATGTTTCATATTGAGTGATGTTGGTCAAAAGAGAAGAACAAATACAGAATGATTTCTCTCAGATTTGTGTGTAAAAAAACATAGTCAGGAAATAACAAGAGGCTAATGACAATAGAACCTGAGGGTGGATCTCTAGAACTGAGCTTACCAAAGGGGTATTTTAGAAGTAAACAGGAACAGACCTTCATACATTGGTGGAGAGACACTGACATTTTGGTGGTGGGTGTGGTGTTAGAACAGTGTATGCATGAAACTATTAACAACAATGTAAATCATGGTGTCTTAATAAAAATTGTAAGGGGGGATGCTAGAGGAAAGACAAAATAAATGGAGGGAGTTGTTGAGCAAAAGGAATCAGGATTTGAAGATAGGATAAGTTCCCCTCCTATACAGATCGCAAATGACAACCAAATGAGAGGATTCGCTATGATGAAAAAAATAAAAGACAAAACCCACTCTCCAGTGTCTCTTAGGGCTCAACAGGTTCCTATGTATTCCATCTGCTTTTCTGTAGTGATAGGGAATTGGATGATGTATGATACCAGCATCTCAACTAAAGCAAGTATTCCAGATGGGATTTTCCAGGAGCCATATATAAACGAGCAGCTTGTTTAAGCACTTCATGACATGCAAAGGAAACTCTAAGATTTTTTTCAAGAGCATATTACTAGAAATCATGTCAGCTTCAACTTAGAGAACAGGAAGGAGAAGGCAATAAGAATCTTAACTCTCAATAAGAAGAAAACAGACTGATGAAATCACTCACTTGCAAATACGTGATAAAAATTTTTAAAAAGAAAATGTGATTATGAGGGTGGAAAATAGGCCTTTGAGGACAAAGCTATAGAACCAGGTTAAATCGAGAGAGAACCTCAAGTCCAAAAGATTGTTGCCAGACCTTGAAACTATAAACTTTTGTCTGCTTGAATGTTGAAATGTGGGCTGGAGAGACAGTATAGCAGGTGGCTGTCCCTGGTTCGATCTCTGACACCTCAGGCCCACCAGGGGTGATCCCTGAGCACAGAGCCAAGAGTTATACCTAAACAGTTCTGGTCGTGGTAACCCCCAATCCTTGTCAAATATTGAAATGTCTTGGATCAGAGACTCCTTCTTTTCTTTCACCATTTTTGCGGGAAATAGGAATGTCTATAATTGTTATCTGCAGTCAGTGGGACCAAAAAAAAACACAAAGCAAAGGCACTAAATTAGTGGAGGAGAAAATTTAAAATGAGGGGGAAAAGATCCAGAAGAGACATCTTTTGTTTGCATCCAGAACAGCTAATAAAAGCTACGCTTGGGTATAATATGAGCAAAAGTTCCACTTTTATGTAATTAGAAGTCTAGCTGATTCTGACAGATGAATCTATTGATAGAATTCCAAAATGATGAAAAGATAATTTCAGGGTTCAGAGAGATAGCACAGCATGCAGATAACTTTGCATTCAACTCACTCTGGTTTGATCCCTGGCGTAACATATGGTTCCCCAGACACTGCCCAGAGTGATCCTTGAGCACAGAGCTAGGATTAAACTCTAAACACTGCTACATGTGGCCTCAAAAACAAAAGATATTTTGACACCGTGTAAAATCAGGAATATGAAATGAAACATGTATTAAAAGATTCTATTACTCATGAGAGAATGGAAAGATTATATAGTAGATTTAAAGGGAGATAATTAGATACAGGAATATTGATCCAGAATATCTCAATAAATGTAGAAATGGAGGGAAGACTTGTTTCTTTACATCCTATGGGATGGGAAATTTATTTGCTTTTGGGGTCTACTAAACAGTGCTTAGGGGGCCTCGGGGGCACTCCTGGTGATAGCCTGAGGATGTGATACTGCTCAGGTCTACTGTGCCAGGGATTGCCAGTTTCATCCCAGTGTGCTTGGGGACTTTTAGGTCTATCCCCAGCAAGGTCTAGCCCCCTCTGGGGGCTACAGGATGACACTTAGCGATCCTGAGGGGCCATCTGGTTCTGGGCATTGAACCTAGGTTAGGGACATGCAATGCATGCACCTAAACCACTATAGTATCTTTCTGGCCCTGGGGTAGAAAATTTAATCTCAGGTAGAAAAGACCTATTTATTATTAACCTATAACTACCAAAAAATTGTAAGATATCTCATATCTCACGTGAGGCCAGAGTAAAAAGACATGGGTTGGTATCGTAGACATGGGAACATTTTCCATTGAACCCATTTATTTCTACCATGTGAAATTCCAATCAGAAATCTCAAGTTCTCGAAATCAGGGTGTAGTCATCAGGCGTGAGATTTTTATGAACATCTCTGTGCTGACACTGAGGCCATAATGGACACCTGTGATAAGATAAAACATAGGACGTGACAACAAAGGCCCGATCTTTGACCTGATCAAAGAGAAGCTGCACATAGTTTTATAGAGGGGAACACTGAGCACTTGTCTATTGAGCAGCTCAGACCTGCATCAAGCAGTTGAACTCAAGACCTGATTCAAGTGGACCCGATCAGGGTCAGACCGAACCAACATTATGTCACTGTCACCGTCACTGTCATCCCGCGTTGCTCATCGATTTGCTTGAGCGGGCACCAGTAGCGTTTCCATTGTGAGACTTGTTACTGTTTTTGGCATATTGAATACTCCACGGGTAGCTTGCCAGGCTCTGCCGTGTGGGCGAGATACTCTTGGTCGCTTGCCGGACACTCCGAGTGGGGGCAGAGAAGTCAAACTCAGGTCGGCCGCGTGCAAGACAAACACCCTATCTGCTGTGCTATCGCTGTCAGGAAAAGGAAAATACAGATTCCACCTCATTTAATATTATCCCAGCTTCAGTGCCCTATCTCTTTCATAGACTGCCTTCTGCAGGAATATCAAACCTCACTAAAGTTTTGAGTTCCTTCTCTTCTGATTTTCTACTTGTGCTGCCCAAGTGCCTTGCTGACTGCATCCTGGAGCTGGTAGGCAACGAGGCCAACACCTACATGCAGAACAGCCCACCAGACAAGGAGGAGACACCAATGGACAACAATCCTGAATCCCAACACCTGAAAGATGCGACATTCTTTCTGTTTGATGAAATGCCTGCATCCAGAATCAAGGGATGAAGTTTGGGATTCTAAGCTTGGCTTCTAACCAAGCACATTCAACCCAAATTGAAACCATTGCTAGCTGATGAAACCTTGGCTTATTTCTCAACAATGCTCATTAAAGGATTGAAGTCCTTTGCTATGCATCTGCTTTTGTTTTTAACTTGTGTCTAAGATATCTGGGACAAGATAGCTAGGGAAGACATACTGGCAGGGGAGAGACCATGATCACAAAGGTGTTTTTTCCAGGGCAAGGCGTATCCATGGCAGTCCGGATGTGCTGACCTCTGCAATTTCCCCACATGTAGGAAATTCGACTGGATAATTTGTGGTAGTGGGGGATTGTGTTCATGTGCTCCCCTGAGAGGAAACAAAAGACGGCTATAGACAGTTAGGCAAGGTGAAGTGAGGTGGTTAGTGTAGGGTGAATGGGTAGTTTCAGGGATTGGTTTTGTGGGAGTAGCCAGCTGAGGTGGGTGGGCAGGGGTGACTTCCTTGTTCTCAGTAAGATAAGGCTCTTGGGCCAAGAGGGTGGGGGGTTGTCTCCCAGGCCAATTGAAGTTCCAGGGGGGGTTCTAGTGGTCCTCGAGCAGGGCTTATGCAGTGACTGTGGTGCTGAAGGGTTTTTTCCTGATGGGGAATGTGTGAGAGTCAGGGGATGAAGGGAACAATGTAGGTGGAGAGGGTGGCTTAGGGTGATTTTTTTCATGAGCTTAATGGGACAAGGGGGTTCCATAAAAGACTGAGGAGTAATGGGAAATCCATAAGGAGTCACTTACATGTTAATTTCAGTCATTTATGCTACAGTCAACAAAGGAAATGAGAGGCCAGTGAGGATTGTACAGGGAATAGGAATAAGGTGCTTGCCTTACTAGAGGCTGTCCTTGGGCACTGGAGCGATAGCACAGCAGGTAGGGCGTTTGCTTTGCACATGGCCAACCCGGGTTTGGTTCCTTCGTCCCTCTCTGAGAGCCCGGCAAGCTATCGAGAGGATTCTGCCCGCATGGTAGAGCCTGGCAAGGTCCCTGTGATGTATTCTATATGCCAAAAACAAACAAACAAAACAAGAAGTCTCAAAATGGAGACATTACTGGTGCCCACTCGACCAAATCAATGAGCAACGGGACGACAGTGCTACAGTGCTACAGTCCCTGGTTCAGTCCTCAGCACCACCTATGGTCCCCTGAGCACTGCCAGGAATAAGCCCTGAAGCTAGGAGGAAGCCACACTTGCTGGGTACGACTCCAAAATAAACAATAAGAAGAATAACAAATGGAATTGACATTGGTAATGTAAGTGCTGTGGTAGTACTTTGGGACTGGAGAGATAGTACAGCGAGGAAGGGCACTTGTTGATGACTTGGATTTGATTCCTGGTACCTCATGGTACCTCATGGTCCCTCGAGCACTGCCAGGGGTGATCCCTGAGTGATTCCTTAGCAGAGAGGCAGGAGTAAGTGCTGGGTGTGACCATGCCTCTCATTCCTCAAACAAAATAAAATAATAGAATCAAGAACTTTTTACCTGAAAAAACCTGTTACTGCCTGTGACATCATATGTTTTGCAACACCACATGTCTAGGCTAACATGGTTCAAGCCAGATGCAGATTTCTAGGTTCTCTCCTTTATACTGGACTTACCTAGTTTGCATGTTCCTTGCCTTCCTTAGCTCATGTATGACTCACTTGGTGCAAAGCACCTGGTTCCTAAAGGCTCTTGAATTCATCATTTACATTATAATTTAATTAGAAAGCCAGCTTTCTGAAGGATAAACTCTTAGTGAGTTAGTATAGCCTCTTTTAATTGTTTTTGATCAAGGGCCAATAGTTTTTGTACAAAAGTTTTATGAATTAGTGTATGATTGACTTTTTTTTTGCTTTTTGGGTCACACCTGACAATGCACAGGGCTTACTCCTGGCTCTGCACTCAGGAATTACTTCTGGCGGTGCTCAGGGGACCATGTGGGGTGCTGGGAATCGAACCCGGGTCGGCCGCATGCAAGGCAAACGCCCTACCCGCTGTGCTATCGCTCCAGCCCCATGATTGTCTTTTATATGACTAGTATGAGTCTTCCTTTGAGTTTAACAACACCTAGAGTAATATATACCCAATTCAGTGAGATGATTCAGACAAATATTATGCTGAAGTCAAATGCAATTAAGGCAATAAACTACTGACTTATGATTTCCGTACCACACTACCTGTGGTATATAAACCAAGCTACCTGTGGTGCATTCAATATGGCAAAATCAGTAACAAGTCTCACAATGGAGATGTTACTGGTGCCCGCTCGAGCAAATCTATGAGCAACGGCATGACAGTGATACAGTGATACAGTGATATTGATCACAAATAATATTTTGGTAGCACTTTGGGAATGCATTTGCTTTAGGAAAGTGGTCCTATTTTTTTTTTCTTTTTGGGTCACACCTGGCAATGCACAGGGGTTACTCCTGGCTCTGCACTCAGGAATAACCCCTGGCGGTGCTCAGGGGACCATATGGGATTCTGGAAATCGAACCCCGGTCGGCTGCGTGCAAGGCAAATGCCCTACCTGCTGTGCTATTGCTCCAGTCCTGGAATAGTCCTATTTGACATCTCATTTGGTATTTCTCCTCCTGAGTCTTTCGCAAGCACACAAATGTAGTCCCTCTTATTTCTAAAGTTCTAGAGTCACCATGAGGAAAATATCTCCAAACCTCCAAAGTAGAACTTAAAGGAAAAAAGAGTTTGAAACAGGGAGCTAGGTTAGCTTCTGTACTAAATTAGGTTGTCAAGTATTTGGGTTCTGCAATGTTGGATGAAAAGAATTCATCTCAGCTGTTGAAAAAGTATCTTCATGACATGGAGGTCAAAACAGAGGAAGGGAAACTATAAAGTTAGTTTATTAGGCACTTCACCCTTCATGTAAAATGAGCAGATTGGATTACATTCTTCAAATATGCACCAATACTAATCTATAATCTTTCCATAGGTAGGATTCTGTGCCCGAAGTGGTTAATGTGGGGCCTAGGTAACAGCTTTTTGTTTACTGTCTCCATTTTATAGCTGTGATCCACAGATGGTTGGTTGCAGCCCTTCCCAGGGTCTCATTATGTGTGAATTGAGCAGCAGGTTTTCCATTCTTGCTCTCATATCAGTGTTGGGATTCCTTCTCTAATATAGCCTGAGAAATTGGTCGCGAGATAGAAAATTTTTAGCGTGTCCATCTGGGTCGGTGGTTGTGGGGGGTGACATTCAACACAGAAGTAATATGGTCTCTTGGATTTTTCAGAACGCACTCTTGGCAGCTCTCAAGAATTTTCACCTGTATTTTATTTAGCAGGTTCGGATTTTATTTTGGAGAGCTAGATCTCGTCCCACTGGGCATTGTAATGGCTGTAATGAATTAATTTCCTTCTTGAATAAATTGTTTTCAGAATTCTAATTCTGCCCACTGACCGAAGAGCAATTATGTGTTCACATCTGAAGCCTGTGCCCAAGGGTTTCTTCTAGGGAGTACATTCTTCATGGGGTCCAGGATTATCCTGCTTTGATTAAGCGAAAACATCTTTCCTGTACCTGATTGTAAGGCTTTTATGGACACATCAATAGGGAGAAAATGGCCAGAAGTGACAGGCAGTCAGGATTGTGGTCTGCTGATAATTTTTTGTAAATGAAAATCTAGTGGGCATAATAACAGTGGGGCAACTGAACAGGAAATTACTTTGTCCTGTTCTATGCAAAAGAAGAAAATTCTGTCAACCCAAGTGTCTATAGGTACCATGATTTAACACCTTTTCAAGAAAGTAGTTAATAGGTCCTAAGCTTTAAAATAAAATCCCCATAGTATAATTCTCTAATCAAAAATTAATATTTAATCAATCATTTTTAATTAATAAAATTAAGATGTCCATGAAAATTAGGGTATGCATGAATATACTAACTCTGCAAAGTAGGCCAACAATCTGGGACCTCTGTGGCAGTAATCTTCAGTAATCAAGTTCTTTGTTTAATAAACCTTAGATTTTACTGGTAAGCCATTCAGTGTTTACTTGTTGAGGCTAATCTCAGTAACTGAGAATAAACTGATTGTAGATTTTAATCATATCTAAAAAGGGCATCTTCAGTGATATCAACCAAAATTTGACCAAACAAGTGGGTAACCTAAATAGACAACCTAATTAGGTAACCTTAGCCTAGCAATCTAAGTAGACACCATAATAGATCTACTACATGTGTATTTGCAACTTAAATGCACTGGCCCAGAAGATTCTAGATTCAAATTTTAACTTCAGCCTCACACATGCCAGGCACATGTCCTAGTCGTCCAAGCTATTTCCTGGGCTCCAAATTCAAAATTTAAATCTAAGTTTGAAAGTAAAAACTGAAATTAAGACCGAAAACACTATTGTTTATTGCCTAAATTACCAGGATAAATTCTAGTTGTATTCTGCTATTAAAGCACATTATGCACAGCGAGAATATTGAAAAATCTCTGAGAAGTCCCATATAATATAGACAATAGAAAATATTTTTCCACATATGGTTCTGCTTTTATTTGCTCCTAAGTATTTTTTTCTATTATGTGGATATTTTAGAAGAAAACCTAGTTTCCAGTGATAAAGAATAAGTTTTGTTGGAATAATGATCTGTTCTTTAGTGATTGTAAAAAATTATTCTTCTTGGGGCTGGAGCGATAGCACAGCAGGTTGGGCATTTGCCTTGCACGCAGCCAACCCAGGTTCAATTCCCAGCATCCCATATGGTCCCTCTGGCACTGCCAGGAGTAATTACTGAATGCAGAGCCAGGAGTAACCTGAGCATCTCTGGGTGTGACCCAAACAAATAAATAAAAATAATTATTCTTCACTTGTATTAATTTACTATTGTTGCTGGAACAAATTGCTACAAGCTTGGTGGCTTGAAACTATGATCACTTATTTCTTTGTAGGTCATAAATCCAAATTCATTTTCACTTGCCTCTAATCAAGGACACTGGCAGTGCTACACTGACTTCAAAGGATATTTGATAGACTCGTTACCTACCTTTTCCAACTTCTAGAGATGAATTCTTGGCATTTCTTGGCTCATAGTTTTATCATCTTCAAAACCAACTGTTATGCATCTTGTTTTAGTTGTCACTGAAGCAAGATACATATGTTACAAAAAAGTCATAAACCAGAGACTTGTTTTCATTAAAATAAATTTTTTTCAACTGATCTTGTTTGCAAAGGATTTGCATAATTCAAAAAATTTTAATTTATTAAGTGATTGGGTTTCTGGGAAAAATATATATATTGTTTAGATAACCTACAATGCCATACTTAGATAACCTAAAATGCCATACTTCCATTTTCTTATTTTCAAGGATATTTAGGAATATTCAATTTGCATAAGCAGTTATTTTTTCTAGATAGGCAGTCAGAATAGGTCCATTGAAAAGATTTTTTATAATTTATAGCTATCCAAAGATTAAACATAGCACAATCTCAGAGGTGAAGACATTTCTGAATTATAGACATATAGACATAGAAGCACAGAGGAATAGAAATTGTATCAAGTTGTGGAATTGGGTGAGGTATAGACAGAGAAACAGAAAAATAAACTAATCTGGATTTCAATAAAAAAGCTTTTCTTTTCCTACAGGAAATAAAATTCTTAATTGATTTGAGTTCTCTCACTCAAAAGAGATTAGACTTCTTAAGGACCCATTCACAGAGATATCTAAATGGTCAGATTCTCAAATCAAGTTCTTAACCCTTTCCCCCAGTAATGGGAATAATTTTGTGGTTATAAATAAACAGAACAAACAAAAGATTAACAGACTTTTAAAAAACTTTTAAAATGTTTTAAAACCTGAATATTTAAATTAAAATTGGAAAGAAAGAAATTAACGAAGTCCCTAATGCTGCTTTGGATACGCATAGAAAAAACAAGATTCCTGTTCTTTTTTGTTTTTTGGGTCACACCCAGCGATGCTCAGGGGTTACTCATGGTTTTGAACCCAGAAATCCCTCCTGGCCATGCTCAGGGAACCATATGAGATGCTGGGAATCGAACCAGGGACAGCAGCGTGCAAGACAAACGCCCTACCCGCTGTACTATAGTTCCAGCCCCAAGATTCTTGTTCTTAACTGAGAAAGAGGCTTAGTTCTCTGTCTTTGAAATTTACCTGGCTCTGACATGTGAATCTACCGGGGATAGTCATTTGCCCTCCAAAACGTATAAAATGTTTGATCAAACAGTAAAATCATAGCATTCGGGGGTCATGAAATTTACTTATAAATGAATGGACATGGAGAGTATCATGCTGAATGAAATGAGTCAGAAAGAGAAGGACAGATATAGAAGGACTGCAGTCATTTGTGATGTATAAAAAATAGTAAGAGACAATATACAATATACAAGACCAGTAAAAACAGAGACCAGGAGGACTGGTCCAGGGGGCGAAGGGCAGTTAGGATACAGAAGGGCCCAGTATGACAATAATAGTTGGAAGTGATAACTCTGGACAAGAACTGAGTGTTGAAAGTAGGTTAAGGGATATACACGATAACCTTTCAATATCTATATTTCAATCCATAATGCTCCAATGCCCAAAAGGAGGGAGAGAGGGAGGGGGATAGAGACAGAGAGACAGAGACAAAAACAGAGATAGAGACAGAGACAGAGAGATAGAGGCCTCCCATTAAGTCAGGGGGTGAGGGGGGTAGGAGGGAACTGGGGATATTGATGGTGGGAAATGTACACTGGTTAAAGGACAGGTGTTGAAACATTATATGACTGAAACCCAATCATGAACAAGTTTATAACTGTATTTCACTGTGGTTCAATTTGCAAAAAATATAATTTATAAAACAAATCATAAAACTGAATAATGCAATAATTAAATTTAAAAGAGAAGGTCCAGTATCACATGGAGTAAAAGAAAAATTCAATCAATAAATTTGAAGACAAGAAGGTTGAACTGACCCAAGAAAAATGAAGATAGTGGAGTTGGAGAGATAGTACAATGGGTAGGGCATTTGCCTTGCACGGGGCCAACCTGGATTCAATTCCCAATATCCCATATGGTCCCCTGAGCACCGCCAGAAGTAATTCCTGAGTGCAGAGTCAGGAGTAACTGCTGAGCATCGCTGGGTATGACCCAAAACACACAAAAAAATAATAAAGAAAAATGAAGATAGCTTCAGAGATTTATGGGCCACCACCAAGTCGATCATATTTACATAACAGTTATCCCAGAATGAGAAGGAAAGAGAAATAAAGCTTTTTAAAAAGTCACTGCTTTCATGGTTAAAGGAAATGTTAAAAGAATCTGACTCATCAGGCAATTGGCAGATATTATAACCAGTTTAAAAAGGAAACCAAAGTTCAAATATTCAATATTTATTATAATTTTATATATCTATATGAATTAAGGCCAAATTGGTTTTATTCTAATATGAGGGAAGGCAAATGGACCTCTATTAGACAAGTCATTTAACATGGGTATCAGAGATCGATAATTTTCAAAGGATTGTAAGAGCCAAGGACAACTCAAGCAAGACCAGAATCAGATAAGCTGGGGTCATGTCCTAAAGACCGGGCAATATTTCTACTGAAACACATTTCCTTGTCCTAGACTACTGAAGAGGGTCCTATCCTAGACATTTCTAGGCCAGTCCTGATTGGGCCCAGTGGCCAGCAATGGTATCACAAACCCTGTATTATCACAAAGGCATGACTAGTGAGGTCAGGGGGACCTAGTGCCTGGAGAGGCTCAGTAGGACAGTTGAGCCCTGTTAGTGAGGCTGCATCCCAGGGACCATCATGTCTGGGGAAAAACGGTTCACATTTTCAAGTCAGCCTAAGAAACCAGCCATCTCCTGTGTGGCAAGAGCCCAGCTGCAGGTTCCCCTGAGCCGCGTGAATCGCTTACTGCAAGAGCCTCCGAACGAAGACCGCCTAAATCCATCAACGTCTGTTTTTCTCAACGGCGTTCTGGAGTACGTGACAGCCAACATTCTCAGGCTGGTGAGCCAAGAGGCCGAAAAGCAGCGTCGATCTCGCGTCACTCCAGAACGCTTTAGTGCCGGTGTGAAGAAGACGCGGAGGGTTGTCCAGCGCCTTGAAGATGGTGCCCAGGGGCAGGCCGTCGTGCGCAGACCGTCGGCAGACACCATGAGAACAGCAGACAATCAGAACTGCAGCGCCCTCCAGCAGAATTCCATCTGTTCCAGACGTCCCTACGACAAGAACTGAACACCTGGGTCTCAGCCTTCGAAAACTTCATCAACAGCCTCTTATCTAGTACCCCGAATAGCCCCTAGATAAGAGAAGCCAGGTTTTCTCCTGTGCCCAATAATAAAAGTGAATTTGTGAGCATTATTCCTGCTGCTTGTTATTTCTTCCGTTTATGTGAAAGGGTCTGAGGTCCCTGGGTCCAGGTATCTAGAGAGCTGAACAAGGTGAAGTTGGGCCGGTCCCTGCGGGGTGGTTTCAGGGATTGGAACAGTGACCTTGTGGGGTGGCTCGGGTGGAAGTAACTGGCGGACGTGGGTGGGGAGTGACGACTTCCTGGTTCTGAACAGTCAAGGTTCTGAGGCCCAGAGGTTGGTGGGGGCCCCCAGGCACGTTGGAATTCCAGCGTGCTGGTGGTTTCTGGATGAAGCTGCGGCGCGATGGTGGTGCTGAAGACGTTACTCCTGGGGGGGAACTGGTGAAAATAAGGGTGATGGGAATGGGGGTAGGTGGAGAGGGTGGGCTAGAGTGGTTTTTATGAGTTTATTGGGTCAAGAGGTTTCCATGGAGATTGATCACGATGGGAAAACCATAAAGAAGTTATGGAAATTGGTATTTATCATTTATGTACATATGAATTAAGGCAGTTAATGTGAGTGCTGTAGTATATTCTGGTAATATATTCCTCTTTTGTGAACACAGGGACATAGGGACATTATAAAATAAAGTTTAGTTCTAATCTAGGGTACTTGAAGAAGTTCTTAATAGATTTTAGTGAATTTCCTTTTTTATAAGTGTGTGTGCTTTGAAGAAGAATTATCAATATTACTCTGCTTAAGTTCTCAATGACCTGGGCTTGAAACACAGAACATTCAAGTATTTATATGAATTATATGGGGTTTTGAGTGCATATTTGGATGAGTGCATATTTGGTTTGGAATAAAGAAGTGACTATGTGATTGGATCATTTTTCTTCCTGGAATTCAAAATCAATAGCTGCATATTGGGAGCTACAGTTTCTAACGTGTAGAATTTCCATGAAATCCAGCACATATGATATGCAAACCAGTACATTTCCCAATTGGTGGGCGTGTTAGGCAGAATGTCTAGCACTCTGCTAGGAATATAAGGTCACCTCTAAGTGCACTTTCCTGTCCAAATTAGTTCAGCCATGGGCTTCAAGGACCCATATATGGGATATGGTAGATTTTGCTATGGAAAACAAAATTACATGCCATTTGGTGAAGAATAAAATAAAATTATGACATTGATTTTCTTTGTTTTATTTTACATTGATTTTGAAGAGTCCATCCAACTAAGCATGTAGTCTCCAGGTTTGTTGTATGTTGATACTGCTTGAAGTTACACAAGTCAAGAGTTGATTTGTCCAATTTTTTTTTTCAATCTCAATCCCCAGAATTAGCCAGTCCTAAGTGTGATGTTTCAATTCAGAATTGAAATGGAAATAAATTGACAATCCCATTAGAACCTGTGCCAGTATGGAATTAGTTCTGGATATTAGAACCTTTTCAGAGGGTCACTTCATCTGGGTAGTAGTGTTATCTGATAATCGAAACAGCACATAAGTTTTGTCTGGATGTAATTGTTGTGACAATATTTCCTTTTTTTGTTTTTACAATTTGACAATTATAATTTTTAATATTTAATTTTGCTTAGTGCCATATTTAGAAATACAAGTTATGCATTAGAAAACCACTCTAGATCCCATATTCTCCTTTACATTCAATGTCAAATTGCATATTTTTTTTCCAAGAGGGGAGTGGGTTGGAGCCACACAGTAAGCTGTGCTCAAGACTTACTCTTAACCCTGTATTAAAGGAACACTCCTGGGGATGCTACAGATCCATCCTTGGTCAGTTGGGTGCAAGGCAAGGAAGTTTTTAAAGTTGCACCTTCAATGTTTCCAGAGCATGCTTTACACTTGTTGATGTTAGAGCATATTCTGAAACTGGCAGTCCTTAGGAATAAGTTGATCCCTATGGAATACTTTTGAATTTTCACTGCCACTGTCACTGTCATCCCGTTGCTCACCGATTTCTTCGAGCGGGCACCAGTAATGTCTCTCATTGAGAGACTTATTGTTACTGTTTTTGGCATATCCAATATGCCATGGGTAGCTTGCCAGGCTCTTTTGAATTTTAGGCATTTTAATGAACTTGTTCTAAAGAAAAATTTCTTCGCAGTTCATTGAATTATTTGACTAAAAGTGATAAATGCAATATTTTTACAAATTTTAACAAAATTAATTTCTAAGTTCAGTTGCAACTTTAATGAACTGATCATTGCCTTTGTTATTTCCACAATGATCAAGACTTTCTTTTCACAAAATAGAGGATACTCTACCTAGAATGAGATCTAGGATGGTTTTCAAATGTATGACTTGTATTTCTCTATAATTCAATTGTATCACTCCATAATTTAATATATACATCTTAAAATAAAGCTCTGATTTATTTTAAACCTATAAAATTTGAAGAATTTTAATTGAAATAATTATGAAATAATATGGTGTGAGTAGCCCATAATTAGTAATTCTATAAAATAAAAATTTTATTAAAACAATATAATAAAAATTTTACGTCTCTAATTTTGAAGAGAATAAGTACTTTGAGATCCTTGGGCCTGAAATATAGTCTCATAAATCACAACTTTTTATTTTTTTAATTTTTTTTTTTACCTGGCAGTTTTTTTTTTAATATTTCTAAAGTTTATGTCAAGCTCTCCAATTTTAGCTTGTGTGCTTTTATTATTTTTTTTTCCTTTTTTGGGTCACACCTGGTGATGCACAGGGGAAAACTCCTGGCTCAAGGAGTTACTCCTGGTGGTGCTTGGGGTACCATATGGGATGCTGGAAATCGAACCCGGGTCGCCCACGTGCAAAGCAAATGTCCTATCTGCTGTGCTATCGCTCCAACCCCTTGTGTGCTCTTTAACACAATCTTTAGTTCTTTATGCTAATCAACCAGCAAAAGCTGGAAACATTTTAGGAAGTTTAGGTAGTCCAAACCAGCTTTTAGAGCAATTTATGATTATTCCAGTTTATAGCTAAAAGGAAATACTTATAAAAATAATTAAGCAGACAACAGTCAGACATTCAAAAAGCAAATTATTAAAACATTATTTTCTTCATCTTTACCCAAATTTTACCTAATAAACTTCACTACTAAAGTTAATTTTTGGTCAGTTAAATTTAGTTCTTGTAAATTGGGCTAGTTATTTTACATAAACAAGTAAGAACAGTGATACACAAATAAAAATTCTTTTTATTTGCTTTGTTGGGACCCATAGCAGTAAACTGTCACTTAATAAACCAGTCACAACAAGGTGACTTCTCCAAGGAAGAAGTTGTCACATCTTCCAAATGTAGGCTTCAGGACAGTGTTCAATTTTTTTTTTGGTTTTGGGACACACCTAGTGCATACTTCGGGTCTGTGCTCAGGTCACTACTGTCAGTGCTCAGGGGACCATATGTTGGGGAAGCTGCATTGCAAGGCAAGTAAAGTAACTTAACCCCTATAATATCTTTCTGGCCCTGTTTAGTTTTCTTTCTTTCTTTTCTTTTTTCCTTTTTTGCTTTTTGGGTCACACCTGGCGATGCACAGGGGTTACTCCTGGCTCTGCACTCAGGAATTACCCCTGGCGGTGCTCAGGGGACCCTATGGGATGCTGGGAATTGAACCTGGGTCCGCTGTGTGCAAGGCAAACACCTTACTGCTGCGCTATTGCTCCAGCACCACTGTTTAGTTTTCTTAATGAGAGTCCTCCACAGCTTTAGGGAAGGACAAGATGATTATCCAGTATTTCTGTTAGCTCTGTAATTTCTTCTTATTCCATTTTGTAATATTTCTGTATTCTAGGGTATTTGTTCAAGTCCTTCCCTGTGAATCCTTCTGAACCCAAAGCATTAGAACAAACCTCTTGCAAATGGCAAACAATGCAAAATGACTGTCAGAAAACTTTCTATTAACAAGAATTTGTTTGACCTTATAATAGGCAACACTCCAAAACAATATTCAAAATTAGTCATTTAGAACTTAGAGTTTCATATAACCTTATGGGGTTAAATGTGTTTTTAATGAAAAATCTCCTTATTAAGTTTTAGCATACCAGTTAGGCCCAGTTCTCATATATTTTCCTTGGTTAATAGAAAGAACACTTATAACGGGGTCCTCAGGAGCTCTCCATAAGATTTTTCATGTTTTAATGAAAAATTTCTTTCTTTTCTTAGAATTTTGATATTCAGAAGTTCTGTCTTAGAAATTAAAACGTTTAAAACCATATAACGCTTTTTATGATCAGAAAGAAAAACAAGCTAGTTTAAAATCAAGAGTAAGGTGGGTCCACAGAGATAGAACTGTGCTTGCCATACATGCATTTGATCTAAGTTCAATCCCTGGCACGCTATTTATCTCCTCCAAGCACTGCCATGAGTGATCCCTGAGCACCACTGGGTGTGCACCCAAAAGCCAGAAATATAAATAAAATAAGAATAAAATCAAGACTAACTTGGCTTAAGTGCATGAAGCTATTTGAATACACATAGGTGGTTTTACTTAGATTGATTGTAAACTGTTTGAGAATGCTTTTTGCCCTTTCAGCAGATGAGAGAAATCAAAGTTATTTCTATGTGTCTGTTAAGTGATATTTAAATTTTAATTTTAGAACAGTTTGATCTGATTTAGCTTGACCATATAGAATTCATTTTTTAAAAAATCAAAATACCATGACTTATAAAATTGTTCATTATAGAGTTTCAGACTTATAATGTTGCAACATCAGTCCCACAACCATTGACCATACCCAATGTCTCCAGGCCCCCCTTAGCCCTCCCACCTTCCAAGTTGTCTCCTCAGCAGGCACATTTTTAAGTTTGCTAATTGTAGTTTGAATCTTATGCTTCCAGTTTTGTTGGCTCCATGGTCTGCCCCCCCATATATATATATATATATATATATATATATATATATCATCTCTATACCACTAGTTAGTCCTAGGCCACTGCCCCCTGCCCCTGTTACTTCCTTTTCTCTGATCCATACTTGCTCCCTCGATTTTTACCTTCTCTGTCATTTTCCTTCCTATAATTTCGTGTCCAGAACAACCGAGGCATGTCCTCCCTTTGATTCTGTGCATTCCCTTGTACTGCTATTCTATATACTACAGATTAGTGAGATCATCTAGTGTTTGTCCTTCCTGTGGATTGCCTCACTTGATATGAGATCTTCCAGTTCCATCCTAGCTTTATTTGATATCCCAGCTATTTGGCTAAGTCCTGCAATGAATAAAAATATGCATCTGTCTTTTTATTTTGCTTTTGGGTCACACCCGGCGATGCACAGGGGTTACTTCTGGCTCTGCACTCAGGAATTACCCCCTGGCAGTGCTCAGGGGACCATATGGAATGCTGGCAATCGAACCCGGGTCAGCCGCATGCAAGGCAAACGCCCTACCCGCTGTGCTATTTCTCCAGCCCCCTGTAGCTGTCTTTTTTTAAAAAATATTTTTTATTAATGAATCACCATGAGGTATAGTTACTGACTTCCAAACTTCTGTGCTTGTATTTCAGTCATACAATGATTGAGTACCCCTCCCTCCACTAATGCCTGTTCTCCTCCACCAATGATCCCAGTATCCCTTCCACCACCCCCATCTCATCCCCCACTACCCCCACAGGGTATTCCCTTTTGTTCTTTCTCCTTTTGGGTGATGTGGTTTGTAATAGAGGTATAAGTGGCCATCATGTTCGGTCTATAATCTACTTTCAGCATGCATCTCCCATCCTGAGTGGGTCCTCCTAGCACCCTTTACTTGGTGGTCCCTTCTTTATCTGAGCTGCCTTTTCCCCCAGCATGTGAGGCTGGCTTCCAAGCAGTGAGGAAATCCTCGTGATACGTATCTCTACTATTCTTGGAAATCAGTCTCCCATTCTGTTACTTTATGTTCCACAAATGAATGCAATCTTTCTATGTCTGTCCCTCTCTTTCTGATTCATTTCACTTAACATGATACTTTAATCAATGTTGATCCACCTATATGCAATGCAGCTGTCCTTTTGAATGAAGGGTTTTGTGACCTGAGGGTACATCCCCAAATGTGGAATTGCTGGATCATATGGTAGCTCTATTTTTACTTTTCTGAGATATTACCATTACTGTTCTCCATAGGAATTAAACCACATAAACATCCCTGCCTCAGTGGATGAGAGTTTGTTTTTTAAGACATTGCAACCAACACAGATTGTATTTTTTTTTTTTGCTTTTTGGGTCACACACAGCGATGCTCAGGAGTTACTCTTAGCTTTGCACTCAGGAATTGCTCCTGGCAGTGCTTGGGGGACCATATTGGATGCCGGGGATCAAACCCGGGTTGGCTGCGTGCAAGACAAATGCCCTACCTGCTGTGCTATCGCTCTGGCCCCTGGGTTTTTTTTAATATACCATTCTCACGGATGTGACATGATATATTGTTGTATTGGTTTGGATTTTACTGACATTAAGTAATGAGCACATTTTTATGTGCCTATTTTTCAGAACATATGTCTGTCTTCAGAGAAATGTCTGTTCATTTCTTCCCCTGTTTTTATAGGTCTGTGAAGAATTTTGCTTGTGATCTATGTGAATGCTTTAAGTGGTTATTGCAAATGTTTTTTTTATTAACCCTATGTTGAATGTATTAAGTGCAAATATTTTCTCTTATTCAGTTAGGTATTTTAGTTTCAGCCTGTGTTTCTTTTGCTGTGTAGAAATTTAATTTGACATCATCCCATTTGTTTATTTTTGTTTCTGTTGCTTTTGCTTTTGCCAATAGAATCATATCGTTGAAAACACTGTTGGGATTCAAATCTTGGGACATTCTACCTATATTTTATGCAATGTGTTTTATGTATTCTGGTCTAATCTCAAGGGTCTTGATCCATTTTTGAATTGCTTTTTGTACTAGGTGTGAGATGTGAATCTAGTCTCATTTTTTTTTTCAATGTGGTTATCCAGTTTTCCCATTATTATTTGTTAAAGAGGCTATCTCTACTGCAGAGCCTGGCAAGCTCTGTGTGGCTTATCTGATATGCCTAAAACAGTAACAATAACAGGTTTCATTCCCCTGACCCTGAAAGAGCCTCCAATCGTTGGGAAAGATGAGTAAGGAGAGGCTGCTAAAATCTCAGGGCTGGGACGAATGGAGACATTACTGACACCTGCTTGAGTAAATCGATGAACAAAGGGATGACAGTGATATATTGAAAGAGGCCATTTTTACTGTGTACCCAGCTCCTTTGTCAAAAATTAGATCTGGGGACTTATCACTTAATTTTACATTTAATTCACTCCTACCCTTATTCCAGTACCATACTATTTTGACTATGATAACTTTGTAGTTTAGTTTTAAGTTAGGTAATAAGATACCTGCACTTAATTATTTCTCTGTATGGCTTTGGTTAATTAGGTTGTTTTTATCATTCTATACAAACTTTGTATTATTGTTCACTCTAAGATCTTGTAGAATGTTGTTGGAATTTGAGGATTGCATGAATCTATATAATAATTTAGGCAAGACGGTCATTTTGAGAGCATTGATTTTTCCAATCTATAAACATGGAATATTTTTCCACTTCCAGTGTTTGTGGTATAGATCTTTCACATCATTTAGTAAGTTCCTAGGAACTTGCGGTTTTTCCCTACAATGTGTCTTTGTGTTGTTCTATTTGGATACAATTTGTTTGGTACTTTTTTGGTCTCTTGAATCTGTGCGCAAGCCTCTCTCCAATGATTGGGGTAGTTTTCAGCTATTATCTCTTCCACTGATCATTCTTCCCCTTTCTCATTTTCTTTTTCAGGTATTCCTATGATTCAAAGATTGTTTCTATTGCTGTCATCCATTAAATACTTTAAATTTTCTTCCTTTTTTGGAATTTATTTTTCTATTGCTTTTTGTTTTGTGGTGACAGATTGTGTTTTGTCTTCAAGATCAGTGGTAGTGTCTTTGGCATCCTGAATTCTGTTGCTGTGACTTGCTACTGCATCCTATATCTCTTTTAATTCCACATCAATGTATTCTTCAGTGTTTCACATAGGGTTTTTTTTAGTTTGTTGAATCTTTCTTCCAGAACTTCCTTCATTTGCTTTACCATCATGAAGATTGTTTCTCTGAGGCCCTCCGCAAATGGTGTCCAGACTTTGATGGGCTTGAGGATACTCATAAACTTTTGTTTCCTTGTGCCTTGGAAGCAAATTTCCTTGGAATTTTAATTGTTCTGTGTTTTGTGGGTGTAAACGCTGGAAGCTGGAAAAGTTTTGGGGTCTGAATTGTTGGCAGCTTTTGTGGCCTGAGCTGGCATGGAGACTGGGCACAGTGCTACCTCAGTATGTTGGACGAGAGGGATACATAGTGTAGATCTCTAGGTTGCTAAAAAAATTAGGGAAAGTTGTGGGTCCAGCCAGTTGATGTTCACCTGGAATCCAAAGGTGTAGCTGCCAGAGGAGGCTGGATGGGAGGAATAGGACTTAGCAATGCAAGGAAGAGGTGATGGACAGTGGGTTCTACAGTTTAAAAGGAGGCAGTCATTGGATTGGGCTGAGTCTGCAGTGAGTCACCATTATTCCAGCTTGCATATGAAGGTATGAGATTGATGGAAAACAGTTGTTACTGGGAGAGGGCTTTGTGATCATTTTTTAAAAACTATCTTTGTAAGAAGGGAATGCCCTGCCACAGTGGCAGGGCGGGGTGGGGGGAGATGGGATCGGGGAGGGTGGGAGGGATGCTGGGTTTACTGGTGGTGGAGAATGGGCACTGGTGAAGGGATGGGTTCCCGAACTTTGTATGAGGGAAGCATAAGCACAAAAGTGTATAAATCTGTAAATGTGCCCTCATGGTGATTCACGAATTAAAAATAAATAAATTAATTTAAAAAAAATAAACTAGGATAGTTTAGGTATAAAAAAACTATCTTTGTAAAATTCTATGTTTAATTTAATTTATTTACTGTTAATATTCATATGTTATTTTATGTATTTATTTGTTTATTTGTTTTGGTCCTCTGCATTCAGAAATCACTCCTGGTGGTGCTCAGGGGGTCATATGGAGTTTCAGGAATCAAACCGGGGTTGGTCACGTGCAAGGCAAGTGCCCTCCCCACTGTACTGTCATTCTGGCCCCAAGTGTGTGTGCCATATTTAAGCATAGCTAGCCATTGTTTTTTTGTAGAGTTAATTTAATAGAAGACATAATTGATCTGTTGTTTTTGTTGTTATTACAAAATATGAGAAACCAAAGATTTGATGATGCTAAGAGGCTCTGTTTCCAGGCTCCACTTCATCAGGCGTGTTTTGTTTGTGTGTTTACATGGACTGGTTTGTGCCCCAGCTTTAATAGAAGTCCAGTTGTGCGTCAATCCATCACAACTCTCATCTGTGATGAGATGGCCAATGGATTGCACTGTGAAGGGTTTCAGGATGGTGGTGCTTCCATTAGGGGATCAGGCACTGTTTTCCGGTCTATACCTAGCCATGCTCAAGGCCCCCATCCACACATTCGGATGAGCCTCATGCATGAAGGAACCGGCAGAGAAACCCAGATGTGTGGGACCCGGGGCTGAGACCTCTAAGACTGCCTGGATCAGGACTGGGCCTCTTCCGCCCAGATTCCCCATTTTCCAGTAGCTAGGCAGTCACACCCAGGGACTTCCCCTGGCGCCATGTAAACCATATGTAAACCATGTAATCCCACCAATGGCCAACATCCAAAGACTATAAAACCAAGCTTCTAGAAGACATTTTATAGCCTAGTTCTCCCTCTGGGAGAACCTGACAAGCTACTGAGAGTCTCCTGCCCACATAGGAGAGCCTGGAAAACTCCCCATGGCATATTCATATGCCAAAACGAGTAACAATGATGGGTCTCATTCCCCTGACCCTGAAAGATCCTACAATGCAACACCATTGGAACGGAGGAGTAAAGAGAGGCTTCTAAAATCTCAGGACTATTGGAGACACTACTGAGACCGCTCAAGAAATTCGATGATCAACAGGATGATGATGATTGCTAATATTCATTTATTTATTGATCCAAATCAGTTGCCTCCTACTTAACACCCCATCAAATGTAGTGAGCTACTCTTGACACATCAGTGGAGTAGAGTATGAAATCTTGTGCTGTCGCATTTGTGGCCACGCATTCCAGGGATTCTAAAATTTTAAATAAGGTGATACAACTGGAGATGACTTTGGGGTCTGGAAGCATCTCTGCAGTTTGTGGCTTTCTTCCAAGATTTATTTGTGATTCTCTGGATCAAGGCCATTACTGAGCTTATATAGCGCTGGAGGCAATTTGGGGGCATGACCATCAGACTCCCAGGAAGAGAGGGAGATGGGAAGAGATTGCCCATTCCCATCTCCGTGAGAGTCTGGAGATTTAAGTCCCCCAAAGCCTCATGTCTGAGTTTTTCAGCAGATTCATTCTCATGGATGAGGCTCTTTCTGAACCCGTGGAGAGATCAGTTGTGTGCATAATGGTGATTGGGTTCTGGAAGGTTTTGGCTGCCGGGCTCTATAGATGCTGGTGCTGGGCTCAACTGCCTCCCCTCCTCCCCGCCCCCCCCCCCCGCCCAAGTTTCCCAATTATGTGAAAACATCAGCTTGGTGATATATCTGCAGCATGTGGCTCTCTTCTGAAATTTATCTGTCACTCTTGGGCTTTGTCATCTTTCACTTGTGTGCACCTAGATGGAGGCTGGCAGGGAGGCCATGCTCTGGGTGCTATCTGCCGGCTTTCACCCCAAAGGAAGTCAGTTACAAGATGGCATTGAGGAGAGGGCATAGAGTTCATTTTCAAAGATTCTCTTCTCATAAACCTTCTGGCACACTCATATTCCACCTTCTACATAGAAGGCTCCTTTTTCTTTGTCCTAATTTTAAAAAAATTATTTCATTTTCACTTTATTTTAAGCAATGCCCTTTTTCTTTCATTTGCCCAAAATACCCCTGCCTTAATTTTTTTCTTTCTATGAGCACATACCTTTTACTTCATTTTTCAAAAAAAAATTAAATATTTATTTTAGTTTTTTTTCGGTGGACTGGAGCAATAGCACAGTGGGTAGGGTGTTTGCTTTGCACTCCTTTAGTCTTATCTAAAGATTCTTACAGGTGACTTAGCAATAGTACATCAGGTAGAATGTTTGCCTTGCATGCAGCTGACCCGGGTTTGATCCCCGGCATCCTCATATGGTTCCCCCAAGCACCTCCAGGAGTGATTCCTGAGTGCAGAGTCAGGAGTAACCCGTGAACATTGCCAGGTATGCCCCTTCCTCCTTCATGAAAATAAAGGAAATTAAAAAAATTAAAGATTCTTAAAGTCTCCTGCAGGGGGCTTCTCAGGTGGCTGCCCCCTAGACTGAGTGCGCTCTCTTCTAATTTTTTGCTTTCTTTGTTAGAGATTTATGTGAGTAGAACTTGCCATTTAACTCACTTAAGCAGCAGATCGCATGATATTGGTGCTAGTTGACCTTGGACTCCAGGATGAACTGCCCGCCTCATCTGTTGGTATGAAGCCCTCCTCAGTTGTAACCAAGTTACAATCTGACACTTCCCTTCATCTGAGCGGACATTCATGCTTTCCCCCAGCAGTGCAGGTCACCCTCTGGTCACCTTTTTGTGGTCTCCCCTTAGTATAGTTTACATTGGTGAACATCTTTCCTGGTTACGAACTGAAGTTGTACTAAATTCTTTCCAAGTTCAGCTTGAGGTATACACTGTAGCACTGTAGCACTGTTCGAGAAGATGGCAGTCGCCACGTGGGTGCCGCTGCTGCCGCTACCCCCGCGGAAAGAAATGGTTGAGAGAGAAAAACCTTTCCTCTCCCAGGGCAGCATGGGGTTGTAGCTCAGTTCACAGTCTAGATGCATTTCTGTAAGAAGCCGCTGGGTCCCCAAAGTGATTAGTAGCCCTCCAGGATCATAGTCTTTAAGGAGCAGAGGAGCAGTTTTCTGTAAGGATTTTTTTATAGGTTCTCCATTTTCTACTTGAGACTACCTTGGTGCAGAAGTGGCAGTGTTCCTACTCAAGGTCACAGAGGTGAGGAGAACCTGGCTCTCCTCTATGTTGTCCAGTCTCCTTACCATATAGCCTGAGACATCACCCTTGAGAGATGTAAATACATGCTTACAGACATAGATGTGTACAAGTATAACATGTTTAATATCATAGTAAATATCGATTATTTAATAGCAAGAGAGAAGAGGGTAAATGCCAGTAAGCCCTGAGCACTGACAGTTGTGGTTCCAAACACACAATCCAGAGTGTGATGATTGTGCAGTAAGAGTATGTTAAATTGTTTGAGCCTTTTTGCTTCTGATTTAATTTATTTTTGATATTCTGACTCATACTGCCATGGTAATTATATGAAAACATCAGAAACTTATGTCCAAGCTGTTGCACCTATTATTCGAAGTACCTGTACTTTTCCTGGGGGTTTTCAGATGGTACTTTGTTCAAAGCGCGATTACCTGCCTGTAGTTAATTGTATGCTCCTGGGAAGCATCCTAATTAAATAAAATAAACAATTTGGAGGTGATAGACAATTACAATGACTATGGTTAATTTATTACTGATAGTTATCACATGTGAAAATCCTTGTGGGAAGATATAATAAAAATAATGCAAATGAAGATCCAATTATTTTCTGTATGTGAAAAAGATGAGAAAGGCAATGCAAAACATGAGTTTGAATAAAAGCTTTTTGAATATAATGCTTGATTATTTAATTTTACTGGGGGGTGGGGGTGGGCGACAGGGAGCAAGTGTTGCTCAGTGTGGCTGGAGGTCACTTGTGGCAATAGTTGGAGAAGCAAGTCAGTTGATTAATGCAAGTGCCTAAGGATGCTATACTGCTCAGACCCTAAACTGCTGGAATGACTGTTTAGACTTCCTTACTAAGAGCAGGCCCGTACTCTCACAAAATCCAATTCTTGGTTTGAGTTTATATTCAGTATTTGATACTAAAGTAACTTAAATTAAAGTACATTATTTGCTATTAAAGTAACTGTACCTCATTTTGAAAATTTCAATCAAATCAGGAAAACTGTGGTTGGGACCAATTGAACATGAATGCATACCATTTTCCAATTCTATTTTTAAGATCTGTTTCTAGCTTTCTGTACTAGTTCAGTCTTATATTTCACCACCTTCCTTCCTAATCTGGTAACCCCACACAAAAATGACATTTTACTTTAGAACAGGAACATTCTCTTTTTATCTCTCTTGATCTAGAGACCCCCCTGGAAGGCTCATGAATATTAACTATTACTTTTGAGTGCAATCAATTCTATTTTGCAGTGAAGACTAGGGTCATAATTGTGCTCTGTCTGCGATTTATCAGATGAACTCATGCATCTGATATCACACCTAACCCAGCTTTATTTGACCACACACTTCTACTACTTTACAATGTGGTAAAATTAGCATAATCTGTGACAGACCTAATGATGGAGCCACAATATAGTATAAGAAGCGTAAGTGTATGAATGAAAATTAGTATTTCAGTGTTTTGGTTATTAATGTTCATTGTTTACCTCTATGTAATTTGGTATTTGAATTATCTGAAGAATTAGGAAATGTTCTCAAGCTGACAGGCTATGAAACCTTACTTGTGGAAATTCAAGTTCATTAGAAGAATAACTTGATTCTTAAACAAATTTATACTTTTCAAGTTTATACTTTTCAAATTTTAAAGTTTTTGTGGAAATATTTTAGTTCATTTGATCTATAAAACAAGTTTAGGAAATACATGGTCAAGAATAAAAGTTCATGGCTGCATTATATGTAATTATATGTATTATATACTGGAGTTGCAGAGATAGTAGATATAGTACAGCAGCTAAGGAGCTTGCCGTGGCTGACAGAGGTTCGATCCTCAGCATTATGTATGTTCCCCTGAGCACTGCCAGGAGTAATCTTTTAGCACAGAATAAGGAGTAAGCCCTGAGCACCACTGGGTTTAGTCCCCAAACAAAACAAAGACATATAACAGCAGAGACATTATTTTACGAAATCTATGCTACTAAGCTAGTCTTCTTTACCAAAGATTTACCTAAACTATATAAAGGTGAGTTCATAAAAGTTTGGTGAGTTGTTTTCTTTGATAATATATGTTGTTTAAATTTTGCTCACTTAATTTTTCTTTCAAGAATTTTTAGTTATATTCTATTTATTTAATATATAATCATAGCTATATTGAGCATATCAACTAGAACAGAACTTTTTTTTTTCTTTTTGGTCACACCCGGCAATGCACAGGGGTTATTCCTGGCTCATGCACTCAAGAATTACTCCTGGGCGGTGCTTGGGGGGACCATATGGGATGCTGGGACTTGGGCCGTGTGCAAGGCAAACGCCCTACCTGCTGTGCTATTGCTCCAGCCCCAGAACTTTTAATTTCAGATATTTTATGATCTGTCAGTATCATCTACAGTAGGAAAAATATTATAGGTTCACAGGCGGGAAAGGCATTTATGAATTATAGATACATCATGCAGAGAAATAGTTTTTAGAGTTTCAATTCTACAATTGTATCATGAGTCAACCACATACACAGGAGCAGAAGAACTATGTACTCCAGATATCGAAAAACTCTTCTGATTCCAGATGATACGCAATTCTTAATGTGCTTGAGCCCAAAGGTGACAAACCAAAAAATGAAAAGACTGACCCACCAAAATTTCCGTGTCTTTCACCTAAAACAGATTAAATCTTCACCAATTGTGTGTCTATTTAGGGAGATCTCCAAATAGACTGACTCTAAAATTTTCATCTACTCCTGCCAAGAAAGGACAATAATTTTTTAAATTTATTTTTTAATTGAGTCACCATGAGAACAGTTACAGGGCTTTTAGGATCGAGTCTCAGTCTTACTATGCTCAAACACCCATCCCTTCACCAGTGCACATGTTCCACCACCAATATCCCCAGCATAACCCGCCTCCCACTCCCCTTCTGCTTGTGTGGCAGATGATTTTCACTTTACTCTTTCCTTACTTTGATTACATTTAATTTTCGACAGGAAATTCACTATCATTATTTGGAGTTTTCCCCCCAACAGTCAGACCTGTCGGAATGGCATAATTAGATTGTATGTTTTTTATTGTTGGTAACAAAGAGCATATGATGTTGCACGGTTGCGAAAGTGGCTGCCCAGATTTGGAATTCTGGTATTATGTCCAGAGGTATTTCTGCCAGCATTCCGAGATTGGTTTCTGTGGCGCTGGGATCATGGCTGTTCAGGAGCGGAGGAGCTGTTCATGAGTGACCGGTTAGGGTCTCATTTGGACAGGTGGCAGGGCTGGTTCTCCCTTTCCCATCGCAAGATTCCCCATGCATCTCGTCCCATCACTGCAAACTCCTACCTCTCTGTCCAGTTGGTTCTGAATGGTGGTGGTCGCCATGCTGTCCAGGGGGAAAAGGCCAAGGGACATAAACCCTTCCCCTCCCGGGGCTGCACGGGGCTGTAGCTTAGTTCATAGTCCAGGAGTATAGCTGCCAGCAGCCACTGCATTTCTGAGATTGGTTTCTGTGCCTCTGGGAAAATGGACGCTCAGGGGTGGCAGAGCGGTTTGGAGATGTCCCCGTTCCGCATACCAGAGCCATGTTAGTACAATCTCAGTGTCGCCGGGGGTCCATCTGGAGAAGGTGGGTTGGCTGTACTTTCTCTGTCTGGCATCCTGGTGTTGTTGGCCCGGTCTGGGGTCCGGAGCATTCTCTGGCTTGTGGTACTGCTGGAACAACCCGGAATCTTCACTGTTGGTTGTGGCAAGATGACGCTGAGGGTGGGTCAAGGGCGTGACTTTTGGCGGCCAGGGTGAATTGGAAACTGGGCTGGTGCCGCCCCATTCCAGTGCCCCCCGCGGTTTGGAGATGTCCCAGTCCAGCATACCAGGACAATAATTTATGGACTATAATGTCTTCAAAATGAAACAAAGACTAAGAAGATATTAGAACTAGAAAATAGCATTAGCATCAATGTGTTGACCCTTTGTTTTCTCTGGACCACCAATGAAAATTATACCTGATTTCCAATGGAGGACAATGCATATGCCTCTATCATAGAAATTGATTGGCTTCAGTAGTTTAATGTATGGATATTTTAAATTCACTGCTGAGATGATTAAAAGTTAATTTTCCGAACAAATAATATATTTTGAAATGAACATACGAATGAACATGTGTCAAAAAATTGTACTTAACACTTAAGGGAACCAGTGAATATTTTGACCAGTTCATTTTTGGGGGGAGGCCTCCCAAGCACTTCCCAGTGGTATGTGCCTTAAGTTTAGTGCTTGTCCCAACGATGCATTGCTCTTCTAGCACAGTGAGGCTAGGAACCAGTAGGGTTACCCAGAGATGCTTGGGGATTACCGGAGTTATACTTAGTGGCTCTTGGGGGACAGTTTTTTGGGGGGCTGGAGAGTAAACTCAGGATTCCTGCATGGCTGGCATAAACTCCACCCCTTGAGTTGGCTTCCCAGCTCTTTGCATGATTAAAACAAAAAATAGATACACAAGTATTATTCAGAGGTATTGAAATGTGCCCAGAGGTCAAAACCAAAATCTTTACGATGGAGGCTCTATCTTCCCCATAGTTAACCAAGAACAGAACTTCAAGGTATAGACATTATTGCCAGCCATTGAAATCTAATGTGGGAGAGATATCAAAATTTCTTAGAGCTGAGACTTTTTGCGTTGCTTCCTTTTGTGGAAACAAGAATTTTCATAACTGTTATCTCATGTCCATGTCACAATTGTATTTTGAGAGTATTGACTTGTTTTTTTATTTTCACAAGTCCACAAATAGGAATTTTGTCCCAGGAGGGATCATTTCCTGAGTCTCACCCAAACTTGAATTATGTCACTGTGAATGTCACTGTAATTCCGTTGCTCATTGATTTGCTCAAGCAGGCACCAGTAACATCTCCATTGTGAGACTTGTTGTTACTGTTTTGGGCATATCGAATATGCCACGGGTAGCTTGCCAGGCTCTGCCGTGCATGTGGGATACTCTCAGTAGCTTGCCGGGCTCTCTGAGAGGGACAGAGGAATCAAACTTGGGTCAGCTGAGTGCAAGGCAAACGCCCTACCCGCTGTGATATTGCTCCAGCCCAATCTGATTTATTTGATGGAATTTTAGATATGTTTGAGATTTGGAATGATGTTGGGTAGAGTGATTGTATTTTGTATATTGGATGGACATGAGTGTCAGGGGTCAGATGACAGACTTTTAAACTGGACTAAGATATCTAGATTATAATCCATAAACCTGTGAGTATTCCTTGTATTTCCCAAAAAAATAATTGCAAGTATGATTAAGTGAAGTTTATGACATTGTGAGAACATTGTGGGTTGTATGGATGGGCCCTGAATGCAAAAAGAGGAAGGTAAGATGAGATTTAACATAGAAACAATGCTGTGTGACCAGTAAGCAAGATGAGACAACTATTGACTGAAAATTGTGGAAGAGGCCACAGACAAGGAATACATTCCTAAGCCACTGGAAAATGAACGGAAACATTTTTCACTTGAGCTCCTGGAGTGAGGATGGGGCTTCCAACACCATAGGTTTAACCCAGCAAAAGTGATTTCTGACATCTGACTTTGTGAACCTTCTGACTATAAATATGCATTATTTTAAGTGACCTAGAATGTGATGACTTTGTTACAAATGCCACCCAAACAAGCTACTTCCACTTGAATCCCTGTCTAAGAAAGTATTTAAAAGGCAACCAAAATTAAGACACTAAGTAAGTATAAAGAAAGCAACTGCCAAGTATAAGTGGGTAGAACCAAAGGTAACAGAGCACTTACATGTTTTGGTCAAAAAATGAGTTCCGGGCTGGAGCAATAGCACAGTGAGTAGGGTGTTTGCCTTGCATGCAGCCGACCTGGGTTCAATTCCCAGCATCCCATATGGTCCCTGAGCACCTCCAAGAGTAATTCCTGGGTGAATGAGCCAGGAGTAACCCCTGTGCATCACTGGGTGTGACCCAAAAGGCAAAAAAAAAATGAGTTCCATTGGGAGATCTTCACTGTATGATTAAGTACCTGGTGCTAGATTCACCCTATTATGAGGCTGAAACCAGACAATAGACATGCACTGACTGTTCAGTCCTTTTACAACAGGACTGTGCTGTGATTCCGAGTGACATGAAGCCTAAAAGGTAGCCCACCATTATTCTTGCTGTCTGGGAATAATTTCTTAGTTGCATAGTGAAATGGATTCTAGACAAAACACAGTGGTTGTGTGGACCAGGGAGCAGTGTGTAGTAGACCTGGAAAAGCTTAAGTTTGCACAACAGGGTGACAGCGAAGGAGAAAGTTGTATAAAATAAAACTTTTGTCAGTCAATTCAGAAGTTTTTCAAGACTCTGAGATCTGGGCCACATATTCACAGGGTAAGACCATGTAAGCCTGACTACAGGGTACAGGATTGGGACACTGTCACTGTCACTGTCACTGTCATCCCGTTGCTCATCGATTTGCTTGAGTGGGCACAGTAACGTCTCCATTGTGAGACTTGTTACTGTTTTTGGCACATCGAATATGCCACAGGTAGCTTGCCAGGCTCTGCCGTGCAGGCGGGATACTCTCAGTAGCTTGCTGGGCTCTCTGAGAGGGACGGAGGAATAGAACCCGGGTTGGCTGCATGCAAGGCAAACACCCTACCCGCTGTGCTATCACTCTATATTAGTATAGCATTATGTAAACTCCTTTTTAGCTCAGGTGATGACGCTATGAGTGATCACACATTAATGGATGTTCGCTGGCTCTCCGCCCGTGTTCGGTGCTCTCAAACTGCTTCCCCACCCGGAACTGCCATCACCATGGGCGGACGAAGGAGGAACAAGGGCCAAGCTGGTTGATGATCAGTTGCCATTTATTCCATCTCATCTCTCCCAATCTCTCTCCACGACTCGCTGCCCAATCTCTCCCAATCTCTCCAACCCTCTCTCTAACTGGCTCCACAGTGCTCTCTCACTCTCTCCCAGCTCTCTCCAACCCTCTCTCTTTCTCACCCACTCTGCCCTCCCACTCTCACTCTGCCTCTATCCTCTCCAACTCCCTGCAGCCACCACTTTAGCCACCTCTCCTCTAAACCACACCTCCCAAACCATGTCTCCCCCCACCCCCAAAGTGCAATCAACATGTGATGCAAGCCTTCCTGACCACCTGCAGCCCACAAGTGCAAAACAGCACTGAAGGTGTCCTCTCCTTAGACCAGCAACTTAATTTTTTTTTCTTTTTGGGTCACACCCAGCGATGCACAGGGCTTACTCTTGGCTTTGCACTCAGGAATTACTCCTGGCAGTGCTCAGGGGACCATATGGGTCAGGGGACCATATGGGATTCTGGGAATCAAACCTGGGTCAGCCACATGTAAGACAAACAGCCCACCAGTATTTAATTAACATCTTAATGCTACTTCCTAATATTTGCCATTCTGTATGGACACAGTAATAGTCACATTTAGGCTTGTAGGGCGACTCTCCTGGGGACATCTCACCAGACTCAGTTTACAGTGCTCAGGCCGGATTAATCACTCCTAATGCTAGCAGGGTCCGAACCTAGTTATTACTTTTTGGATCATGACAGAATTTGTCCATGATCATCCTCTTAACTTATGTTTATATATTATGGCACTTTGGCCTGGTCCATTTCGATGCCAGGGTAGTTCACAGCTTGCCCTGGGTCTATTCAGTCCCTCATCCGGACTCTGATTTTGGGGATCTAGGAAGTAAGGGCAACTGAGGCTTAAGTCGAGATAGCAGATGTCCAGGAGGTAATATTATCTGGAGTCAATTAAATCCTAAGTTACAAAAGCATGTCTTTTTAACTATCTTCCTGTGTCCATACAAAAAGTAATTGCTCTGAAGTTTTGACAGGTTGGGGGAGCAATCAACAAACCCAAGCACCCAGTGGCCAGGGAGGGAGGGCAAACCAATGTTATCCTACATCGCATAAAGATCAATCAACTAAAGTGCCTACAAGAACAAAAGTCAACACTATTCAGAGTAAGAAGTTAGAGCAGCAGATTGGAGAATCTCGAAATATACTGTACAATTGCCCAATACCAAATATTCAAGACGTAAAAACCAGAAAAATAGGACCTATAGGCAAGCTGCTAATAGAAACATCTTAAAAACATCCAGATTTGAACTTTAAAAGCAGTGGCTTTTAACCAGTTATTAAAGAGCTAAAGAGGAATACATTCAAATAATAAAGGGAAATACCATAAAACAAAGGAAAAGTCGAATGTCAGCAGATAAATGAAAAGTATAACTGAAAGGAAATTACATTTTTTTTCTTCTTTGTGTCACACCCGGCAATGCACAGGGGTTACTCCTGGATCTGCATTCAGGAATCACTCCTGGCTGTGCTCAGGGGACCATATGGGATGCTGGGAATCAAACCCCAGTCGGCTGCGTGCAAGGCAAACGCCCTACCCGCTGTGCTATCGCTCTAGCCCCAGGAAATTACATTTTATTTTATTTTAGATTTTTGGCTTTTTGGCCACACCCAGCAGTAATTGGGGCTTATTCCTGACTCTGCACTAAGGTATCACTCATGGCGGGGCTCTGTGGACCATATGTGGTGCAGGGGATCAAACCCGGGTCATACATGTGCAAGGCAAGGGCCCTACTGCTTGGCTCCTTAACAGAAATTTTAGAACTTAAAATTTTAATGTAAAAAATCTCCCCCATGGGGGCTGAATATCAGGTAGCTGAATGAACTTAAACACAAATCAGATGGGATTATCTACTCTGAAAGAGCGGAGCTAAATATTTATGTTTGTGGCTTTTTAAAAGACATTTTATTGGTTTCTTCTATTTAGCTCTCTGAATATAAGGAATTATAGTTCTCTAAGTACTTAAAGGTAGTACCATCTTCTTTGCAATTTCCCAGGATCCCCAAAGGATCCCTGCCGCTAAAGATAATGCTGCTATGGTAACACAAATGAATAACCACCTTGGGCAAACAATTTTTCAAAAATGGAACTTTTTTTTCAAATTCAAAAACCTTATCAAAAAATGGAGAGAGGAAATGAATAGACACTTCTTAGAGGAAGACGGGCACGGATGGTGAGTAGGCACATGAAAGAATGCTCAGTATCACTTATCAGAGAAATCCAAATCAAGACGACAGTGAGATACTAGTAGGAACTATATGTGTTAGTGGGAATGTGGTAAAAATTGAACCTTTTCCAACTTCAGGTTCACTCTAATGTAACCACCCCACCCCTTGCACTCATTATGTAATGTTTAGCTGAGCAGCTACACCTGTTAGCAGTTGTCTTCTTAAAGACACGCATGCCCAGTACAGTGTCATGATTAGATATATAAACTATCATTTACTAATTTGTAACTAGGCAGAATCCTTAGATGACTCATCTGTAATATACGGATAGTATTTGTTCCTAAGCCTGGCAAGCTACCCGTGATGTATTCGATATGCTCAAAATATGCTCAAAACAGTAACAAGTCTCACAATGGAGACTTTACTGTGCCTCGCTCAAGCAAATCGATGAACAATGGGACAACAGTGCTATACAGTGCTATAATAAGCTTTGGGAATTATGGGAGAAGATAGCATCTAAAGCATCTACTAGTACCTAAAATATGTTTATTGTTATTGGTAGATATATTTTTCTTCAAGGGATGGAGAAATATTAGAGGAGTTAAGGTATTTGCCTTACGAGCTGCCAACTTTGATTCAATACCCAGCGTCACCTTATGGTCCCCTTAAGCACAGAGTCAGCAGCTATCCCTGAGTCGTGCTGAATGTGACCGAATCTCTCGCCCAAACATTAATTTTCTCAGCTCATTTAAGAATAAAGGGTTTTCAGAAGTAGAATCTCAAAGAAATGAATCACCTTGAAAACCTTGATTTTAAAAGTATTTTACATCAGGGGCTGGAGCAGTAGCACAACGGGTAGGTCGTTTGCCTTGCACGTGGCAGACCCAGGTTCGATTCCCAACATCCCATATGGTCCCCTGAGCACTGCCAGGGGTAATTCCTGAGTGCAGAGCCAGGAGTAACTCCTGTGGATCGCCAGGTGCGATCCAAAGAGCAAAAAAAAAAACCATATTTTATGGCAGAGCTGGAGAGATAATATAGGGGTGAAGGCACTTGCCTTGCCAGCAGCCAACTGTGATTTGATTTCTGCTAGTCCATATGCTCCCCTGAACACTGCTTAAGAGTGACTCCTGAGCACAGCTGGTTGTGGTCCCTAATGCCCTCCTCCCAAAAAATGCATGAAAAGTATTGTATGTAAAAGGTGGTCCTCAAAGTACTTTATAGGCTAAAACAGGGATTACACTTTCTCTGCTGACTAATAGGGGTATAGCTATTGACAGTGAAGATCCTGCCCGCTGTTTGGAAGAGCTTCTCCCTGTAGATGAACATTACTCTGTGCTACTGGGTGTGTTCAGTGTGTAAATAGATTGTGGGAACATGAGAGGCTGGTTTTTCTAGTTCCTGCTAGCACTCCTTGAGGGTCAGGTAGTTCAGCATTCTACAGTTTGTGTGTCTGAAAGAAAAGTGAGCCTGCTCCAATGTCCCAATCCCAGACGGAGGTAAGAACAATGTGATTAAGGGTCCTCAGTGTGATCATCTGCTTTCTTGATCTTTGTACTTTTATGCGTCTGGGAACATGGGACTGTCTTCTCAGGAAATAAACAACTCCTTATACCATTGGGAATAGGCCTTTAAAAATAAGAAAGAAAGAAGAGAGAGATTGGGATCTTTTAGGTCCTAGGCTGTTGATACTTGGAGGGACTGAGGAAATTGAGCCTCTTCAAGTTATTTGAATTTAATTTCATCTATAAATGCAAACATTACACTAGGTCCCCCCCCTGAACAGTGAGTGTCTTCAGGAACAAATATGTATCCCAGTGGCAAAGAAATTTCCTTCAAGGCAGTCGTTTTGCCGAATCCTCTCATACTTCTGTGCGTAAGCTAGGAAGCAGTCCTTTTGCTCAGATGTTTTACTTAGCATTGTTGGATTGTTTTTGTCCATAGTCCTATTTTTGATATGGTTAGAAGTATAGTATAAATATAAATATAGTTATATTTCACTGGATTAGCAGGGTCCAAAATCCTGAATCAATTTCTATGTTAATGTAATATTTTCAATACTTGGAGCAGATAAATGCTGATTGACTACAGTAGAAGTATAGATTGACTACACTAGAAAGAGGCTTCAAACATTTTAAATGTCTTCAGGAGAATGATTTTCATTAGTGATGCTGTCTTTCTCATTTAAGTGAAAAATGCAGTTTGTAACGTAAATATATGTGATACAAATTATATTCTTAGAGACAAAAAGTGTTATTTGTTTTATTATTTGTTAGGGGAGGTGGAACACACCTGGCTGTTCTCAAGGGCTTACTCCTGGTTCTGTCCTCAGTATCACAAAGAGTTTAATCTATTTTCAGTCACTGTCATCCCGTTGCTCATTGATTTGCTCGAACGGGCACCAGTAACATTTCCGTTTTGAGACTTGTTACTATTTTTGGCATATTGAATACACCACGGGGAGCTTGCCAGGCTCTGCCGAGCTGGCAAGGTACTCTCGGTAGCTTCCCGGGCTTTCCGAGAGGGGCGGAGGGATCGAATCCAGCTAACTTTCAAAATCATGAGTAGAAAATGTTTCTTGTATATGACAATGTACTTCAGACTATGACTTAAGTAGTCTTTTGAAAAGGTCTTTCAAGAACAGGAACATGGGGGCTAGAGTGATAGTATAGTGGGTAGGGTGTTTGCCTTACACTTGGCCAACAAAAGTTCGATCCCCAGCATCCCATATGGTTCATGCACCACCAGGAATAATCCCTGAGCAATGAGTCCGGAGTAACACCTGAGTATCTCTAGGTGTGACCAAAAAAGAAGGAAAAAAAGAACAGGAAATAAAAATAAATAAAAATAAAAATAAAAAATTTAAAAAAATCAAAAATAAATAAAATGTATATTTTATTCCTGAATACATGCGCGTGCATGCATGCACACACACAGATATGGGCAACTAATGACAGAAAAATCAATAAAGTAAAAGGCTAGGCAATGTCTCTTTCTTATTGAGTCCTGTTTATTCAATGTACGCAAAATTTTCTAAAATTCTCTGCCAGGCTGAGTTTAGAAATTAGCAGTGTTATTATTCAACTTATTAAAGTTTGAAAAAGTCTTCTAATATGTAATAGAGAATATGATAATAATTATGCCTGCCTCTTTATGTCCTGGAAGCATATTTAGCATTTTTGTTGAAACAACTTATAATTATTATGTTGATAAACAGAATAGGAAATGAAACTTAAATATGTGAAACAAGTAGTTTGTTTTAATCTAAGCTCTGTTTATACAACGGTATATATGATGACTAATTTGCCATCATATGTAAAGTTAGCTACTCATCTCTAATGCTTATCATCCACATCTTTCATGATGCTGAGTCCACAAAACTCTGACTCTACTGAAGTAATAAAGTAGGTGCATCCCATTGCTTTCATTGCTTGTAGAGTTGGCAATTGTAGTGGTTACCTTAGCTTGTAGTAAAAGTCAAGCAGAGCTTCTTGAGATTGGAAATTCACTTTATCTAGTTTCGGTCTCCTTTCATCACAAACACACCTCTAGAGGGTTGTGATTAATGCAAATTGCCTATCTGCTTTATCTATTGACTTTCTCTTTGTTTTTTTCTTTTTTTATTTTTTTACGACTTTCTCTTTTTAAAAATTCCATGTTCTCAGGGTTTATGGTACCAGCCTTCTGTGCTAACTCAATCTGGGTCAATCCCCAGCACCATATATAATCTCTTGAGAACTGCCAGGAATGATCCTCGATTATAGAGCCTGGACTAAGTTCAGAAAACTACCCTGTGTACCCTCTCCCCCAAACCCACATACTTTAAATTTCCTATGACATGATATACACATTTACAATTTTATTGTTACTGTGTTTACAAAGGTCAGTTGTACTATTGGGAAATAAAATTGCATGCATGCTGCATTCATTCACTCATTCTGTAAATATTTAATAGTAGTTATACATAATGTACTGCTGGGAGCTGCAGCCACAGTAAGAAGTACCTGGGTTGCTTTTATGTACCTACCTCCAGTCTCCTTAGGAAAGATACCAATTTATTTAAATGATTCATCACAATATGGTAAGTGCTTGCTTTCCCAAAATTTCACTTTATTTGATTATTTTTCTTTATTTAATATTCACGACGATTTCTTTTAAAGTTTTCTCCATCCTTGTTAGCCCCGACTCTATGCTCTCAATTCAAATGCTTTTCTGTTATTTGCTCTCTTCTCTCCTATACATGATGATTTTCTCAAAAAGCTTTATATTTGGCCATTTGTATTATTACTTTGCCTTGTTGTCAGTCCATAGTTTAAAATTATTACTTCTAAGTGCATGTCTCTAATATGTCAATTCTCTGATCTTTCCATCTGCTACGTATTTTCCCATTAATACTTCTAATCGCCACTTAGCTTAGTATATTTTTTTGTCAAATCACAATCTTTTTTTGGTGGTGGGGGAAAACACCCAGTGTTGCTAAAGGCTTACTCCTGACTTTATGCTCCTGGATCACTCCTGGCTGTGTTGGGGACCATGTAGGGTATCGGAATTAAACCCCAGTTGGCTAAGTGCAAGGTAAGTGCCCTACCTAGTGTACAATTCTCCTTTGCCCCAGACCACTTCCTTTTTTTAACCATGGTTGTTAACAGCAATTATGATTTCCCAGTTTCTTGCACTTGAAACCTTGGCATCAATTTTCTTTCTAATATTTCTAATGTTTTCAATACTCAAACCAATTTCTTTTTATTTTGGCTTTTTGGGTCAAACCCGGTGTTGGCAGTATTTGGGGACCATATGGAATGCCGGGCATTGCAACCAAGTCAGTCACATGCAAGGCAAATGCTCTACCCACTTTTTTTTTGCTTTTTGGGTCACACCTGACGTTGCACAGGGGTTACTCCCGGCCCATGCACTCAGGAATCACTCCTGGTGGTGCTCGGGGATACTGAGAATCGAACCAGGTCGGCCGCATGCAAGGTAAACGCCCTACCCGTTGTGCTATTGCTCCAGCCCCAATATTTTCATTTCTTTCTGCACTTTCTGACCTCTTTAATCTCTTTTTTATACAATTTGTTTTGTTTTGTTTTGGGGTCACATCAGCGAATCTCAGATTACTCTTGTTTCTGTGCTCAGCAATTACTACTGGTGGTGCTCAGGGGACCATATGGGATGTCAGGGTTCAATAGGATTTGTACCTGGCTTGGCTGCATGCAAGGCAAATGAACTCTCTCTCTGGCCCAATATGTAACTTTTTAATTTTCTATTTTCTTACTTTATCTTTCCTCAGTGTGTAAGCTACTTAGACTTCAAGGTCTTGGTCGGATTTCGTTTCACAAAAGGTTCATATCTTATGAATATCTTCTCTTTCCAAATATCAGGAACAGAATTATGGTAAAAATAATTGGTAACCAGTGACCTAGGATTAAGTTCTAATTCTACCATTCACTGCTTCCTTTATACTTTTCTTTTTAGTTTCTGTGAACTTTCTCACACTCATCCTATCTCATTGTGTAATCCCAAGGATCAAATAAGATCATAAATGTAAACCAATTTAAACTATGAGGCACTTTTAAATATTTGTCAATAGAATAATGATTTAATAACAGAGAGAAACATTCTAGTATTCACTATTGACCCAGTTTAGCATGAGAGTCAAAACCAGTCTACTTGCATTTGAATCCCAGCTTTATGCTTACCAGTTGTGTGAAATTGGGAACAAAGTGGATATTTCTGTCCCTGAATTTCCTCATTTGTAAAATGGGGAATATACCAGTTTCTAATAATAATGGTATTGTGGGATTAAAAAAGGTGATAGGAAATACCTGAAAGTCACTGTCACTGTCATCCAGTTGCTCATCGGTTTGCTCAATCACCAGTAATGTCTCCATTGTGGGACTTGTTATTACTGTTTTTGGCATATCGAATACACCACGGGGAGCTTGCCAGGCTCTGCCGTGTGGGCGGAATACTCTCAGTAGCTTGCTGGGCTCTTCGAGAGGGGCGGAGGAATCAAACCTGGGTTGGCCTGGTGCAAAGCGAACTATCGCTATCGCTCCAGTCCACCTGAAAGTCATGACTGATCTATCATGGTAAATGCTTTGTAAATGTGGAAGGGGTGAGGACAGTGTATCAGGGTATGGATAAAATATTATTGGGAGTTATTCAAAATGAACCATTGGACAAGGATCTGATTCATTGCCAAGAGAAATGCAAAGCTACCGAGTATATATCTATAGCTTGTTGAATTCCTCATGCCTCAGATCAAAAGTGATTACATTATTTGCTGCAGAACGGAGCATATGTACACTTTGAAGAGGCATGAAAAGTCTGAGCAGTCATTTGGAGCTCGGTATGAGAATATGGATTTTTCGAACTCAATTTTTGATTAATCAATTTTTGATTAATCAATTTTTGATTTAAAAAGACACATTGTTTAAGTGTCTTTCAGACACTGTTTTTGAGTACGACACTTTAAATTTTGATTACAACCTTTTATATTTAGTTTTAAAATTATCCCATGTTTCATGGAATAAAAGCTAAGTAATCAGATTAATTGTACTCTGCATTAGAGAAAATTAAAAAAAAAGAAAGGCTTATAGCATTTCAGAGTACAAAGAATACTAGAAGTTTCCATTCCTCTTATACGCCCTCCACCCTCAGCCTGCTTCCTTGATAGACACATTTCTAAATTTGGTTTGTAAAGTTTGAATCTCATGCTTTCAGTGTTGTAGGTTTTGTGATATATATTCTACCTCACCAATTTTGCCAAGTCCTTTGCCCCTTGTCAAATTTCCTTCCTGCACCCCCGCCTTAGTTATTCCCTCAGTTTCTTTCCATCCTATCTGTGTTTCTCCTTCTTATACTCTAGGGTAATCTAGGTATACCTTTTGCATTCTTTCATCCTGTTATTTTATTTACCACAGTCATTTTTTATCTTTATTTTTATTTACTTCACATAGCGTGCTATCTTTCAGTTCTGTCCAAGTTTCAGCAAGTTGCATGATTTCCTTATTCCTTGCAGCTGCATAGTATTACAGTGCGATTATGTACCACTCTTTCATTGTCCAGTCATCTGTCCTTGGATACCTAATTGATTTCATTCTGCCTATATTTTTCTCAGATATTTTATCAATCTTATTGTCTAGTTCTCCCTCTCGGAGAACCCAGCAAGCTACCGAGAGTATTCTGCCTGCAAGGCAGAGCCTGGCGAGCTCCCCATGGCATATTTGATATGCCAAAAACAGTAACAATGATGGGTCTCATTCCCCTGACCCTGAAAGAGCCTCCAGTGTGGCACCATTGGGAAGGACGAGTAAAGAGTGGCTGCTAAAATCTCAGGGCTAGGACAAATGGAGATGTTACTGGCATCTGCTTGAGCAATTTGATGAACAACAGGATGACAGTGATACAGTGACAGTGATACAGTGATTTTTATCAATCCTTGTCTGATATCAAGGGCTTCGACGCACTTTCAGTTAATCTTTGTGTAAAGTGTGAGATACGGACCCAGCTGCATTTTGTTTACCTGCCAACACACCAAAATCTGTCACATTCCTACATGCAAATAACAAACTAAAAGAGAAAATGATCAGTCTCTCCCATTCAAAATAACAAGTACATAGGAATCAACTTAACAAAAGAGGTGAGAGATGTATTCATTTTAATTTTACTTTTAAAATTGTGAGCACTGTGGTTTACAAAACTGTTATATGTATGGTTTCATACACAAAATCTTTGCCACCATATCCCAGAGTGTCCAATTCCCTTCACTGCCATCTGATTGTCAACACCTGCCCTCTACCCCCCCAAAGCCCCCCCCGTGCCATTCTCCATGTGCTAAGCTTCCTGCTGGAAATGTGTTCTCTGTTTCTGTTTCCTTTGCACATCTGTTATTCCTCTACCATGCTTCTTTCTATTCCACATGTGAGAAATATTCTGAGTCTGTCCCTCTTCTCTGGCTGACTTTACTCAGCATAATACTTTCCAGATCCATCCACTCAATGTAGTAATTCCCATAATATAGCCAATCAGATTGGCACCTTCATCCTCCAGCAGCAGGGTCTGATTGCAAGGAATGAGACACACAAGGAAACAAACACACAAAGGCTGTCCAAGCTTTGGGGTCACCTGTGCAGCCATTGTGAGCATACAGGCTGGTCATTGATTCAACACAATATTACTCTCCTGCCCTGGTTCCCCACATGTGAGCCATTGATTAAGTTGACAAACATTAAGGACAGTTAGCAGCACTGTAGCACTGTCGTCCTGTTGTTCATCTATTTGCTCGAACGGGCACCAGTAACATCTCCACTGTTAGTAAGCACTCAAAATTCCATTGGTACATTAAGAGCAGACACTGGTATATTTCACAGTCAATCAGGAAGGCATTGTTAAAGAATAGACATGACAATTTCCTATTTTCTTTTTTACCCATGCTTCCCTCATTCCAAAAGACCCTATGCTGTTTCATTTTATCCATTCCTGTGTGCAAGTGTGCTGCCTCAGAATCTACTCTTTTCTGGGCACACTTTTGCTGCCCCATAATGCATTCTGTTCTTTCCTTGGCACACAGTTGCTGCTCCATTTCATTTATTTTTAAGTTTTTTCAAACTTTTTCATGATGATTTATTACATTTAGTATTATAAAACTAATCCCACCACCATTACACCTTCCCACCACCATTATTTCCAATTTTTCCAACCACAAACCAAGCCTGACCCAATAACAGACCCTAAATAATTTTTTTGTATTGCGTGTTATGAATAATTTGCTAAAAATGATCAAAAATGTTTCCTTAGAAGAAAGTGTGTGAAGATTGTAGTATATCTCCCAGAGCGACTAAGTCCTTGTTCAAGGACATGCCATTACAGGCTAAGTCTTGTGTGTTAATATTTTCTTGATCGAGATTGGTTGTCTTCTACTTTACATCCCATCCAATGTGGTGTGCTACTCCTGGTATATCTGTGTTGTAGATTATGAGATGTTGGTCCAGGAATTCTAAAGTTTTGAGGGGGTGATACAGTTGGAGTTAAATTTTTAACTGGGTGTTGACTTTGGGATCTGCAAGCATCTCTGCAGCTTGTTGCTCTCTTTCGAGATTTATTTATGAGTCTCTGGATCATGGCTGGTTAATGAGCTTATATGGAACCAGAGGCAGTTCATGGGCATGACTGTCAGACTCTTGGAAGAACAGGGAATTCGGGGAGGTTACCAATCCATGAGGCCCTGGAGATTTAGGTCACAAAAACTTAATATCCATTTATTTTAATAGATTCATTCCTGGATGAGGCTCTTCTGAGCCTGTGGAGTCTGGCTGTGAGCATGGTGGTGATTGGGTTATTGATGTTTTCAGTTGCTGGGGCTCTGCTTGGGCGGGTGGTGGGCTCACCTGCCCCCCTTCAAGGTACCCCAATTCAGATTCATCTGGCGCGGGGTATGGAGGTATCTCTGCCTGCTGCTCCATTTTATACTGAAAGACCCAAACTCTTTTGCCCAGGCTATTGTCCCACCCTTGGAGTTTTTTTGTTTTTTTTTTTTGGGGGGGGCGGTAATTTCCCATTGTCAACTTAGTGACTAATTGTATGATTGCATCTTTTTCTGTGGCTGAATTATATTCTTTTGTGTATCACGATCACAAAATCCCGTTAATCATTTCTCAAGCGGGCTCAGTAACCTCTCCATTCGTCCTTTCCCTGAGGTCTTAGAAGTCTCTCTTGATCGGCCCTCCGAATGATGTCGCACTGGAGGCTCTTTCAGGGTCAGGGTAATGGGATCCAGCTTGTTACTGATTTTAGCATATGAATACACCATGGGAAGCTTGCAAGGCTGTCCCATGTGGGCAGGAAACGCTCAGAAGCTTGCCAGTTTCTCCCAGAGGGAGAAGTAGGCTACAAGGGCTTTGGGGCCATGTGCTTCTGGAGTTGGCTTTTTTTTTTTTTGCTTTTTGGGTCACACCCAGCGATGCTCAGGGGTTACTCCTGGCTCTGCACTCAGGAATTGCTCCTGGCAGTGCTTGGGGGACCATATGGGATGCCGGGGATGGAACCCGGGTCGGCCGTGTGCAAGGCAAACGCCCTACCCGCTGTGCTATCACTCCAGCCCCTGGAGTTCGCTTTTAAGTCTCTGGATGTTGGCCGTTGATGGGATTACACACACCTGGGTTCCTCTGCCGGTACCTTCATGCGTGAGGCCCGTCCAAATGTGTGGAGAAGGGCCTCGAGCATGGCTGTAGCTAGATTCCGGTGGTCTTTGGCCCCCGGGAGCTCTGCTCGGGATGGGGAGGGAAGCTGGAGCCCATCCCCACCGAGGAGCCTGGGGGAAGACAGCCAGGTGTGCGGGCAAGAGACTCTCTGCTCTCGCTTTTGTGTATATGTATAATCATTTCTTTACCCAGCCATTTATTATTGGATATTTGAGTTAGTTTCAAATTTTTACTATTGCGAATAGTGCTGCAATGAACATGGGGTGCATATATCTTTTCTGATTTTTTGGGCTACTGGGGTAGATGCCAAGGAGTGAAATCGCTAGATCATACAGAAACTCCAATTCATAGTTTTAAAAATATGAGAGATCTACACTATAAAAATGATATATCACTCAAGAAGCAGATTAAAGCAGATCTTAGAAAATGAGGAAAATATTCCATAATTATGCATTGAGAGAATCAATTTGTCATGCGTGAGGCCCGTCCGAACGTATGGAGAAGGGCCTCGAGCATGGCTGTAACTAGTTCTGGAGGTCTTTGACTGCAGGGAGCTCTGCTTGGGGCAGGGAGGGAAGCTGGAGCCCATCCCCTCCGAGGGGCCCCAGGAAAACAGCCAGGAGCTGTCTGGCTGGCTGTCTAAATTATTATATACATTCAATGTAATCCCCACTAAGTTCCTCAAGAACTTAGAACAGTAAATAATAAAGTTTGTATGGACTCATAAAACATCCCCAAAAGCTGAATCTATGCTTAAGGAAAAAGAACCTGGAAGATATCTCATTACCTAATTCAAAACTATATTATAAAGCTATAGTCATCAAAACAGCCTGATACTGGAATAGGATAGAGTCTCTGACCAATGGGTTGGGATTGAGTACCCAAAGACAAATACCCAGATCTATGCTCAATTGATTTCTGACAAGGAGTTGGGTCCAGATTTGCTCAATTGATTTCTGACAAGGAGTTGGGTCCAGATTTCCTTTTCAATGAATGGTATTTGGAAAACTGGAAAACTAGATATTCAGACTATATATTTTGGCAGAGTCTCCTTTTTGGCAGAGTCTCTCGCCCTAGAAGGGGGTGGGTTGAGTTTCCCTCCCCACCCTGAGCAAAGTCCCCACAGCTGAAAACCTCTGGACCCCAGCCATAGCCATGCTCAAGGCCCCTCTCCGCACGTTTGGACAAGCCTCACACGTGAAAGAACTGGCAGAGGAACCCAGGTGTGTGGGACCCGTGGCTGAGACCTTCAAGCCTGCTTGGATCGGGACTGGGCCTCTTCCACCCAGATCCCCCATTTTCCAGTACATAGGCGGTCACACACAGAAACTGCTTCTGGCGCCATGTAATCCCACCCACAGCCAACATCCAGGACTATAAAACCAAGCTCCCGGAATCTTAGAGCCTGGTTCTCCCTCTTGGAGAACCTGGCAAGCTACCGAGAGTTTTCTGCCCTCATAGGAGAGCCTGGCAAACTTCCCATGGGGTATTCATATGCCAAAACCAGTAACAATGATGGGTCTTATTCCCCTGATTCTGAAGGAGCCTCCAATGTGGCACTGTTCGAAGGACAAGTAATGAGAAACTTCTAAAATCTCAGGGCTAGGACAAATGGAGACGTTACTGAGACCACTTGAGAAAATCGAGGATCAATGGGATGATGATGATGATGATATATTTTTGTTAACATACAGTAGTTTACTGTGGGTTAAGAGTTTTTACATGCAAAACGAAAAAGTAACAAATTTTAGAATATTTTATGATTTGTTCTAAGAACTTGAAATACTTTATTTTATTTCATATTAGAATCCCATGACTCTAATATGAAATGAGAAAAACAAAGTTGTGCTCTATACATACAATAAAATGCTATGTAGCCCCAAGAAAGGTGAGATCATGCAGTTCACTGCAACTTGAATGGAACTGAAGGGTATCCTGTTAAGCGAAGTAAGCCACAGGGAAAATGACAAATACCAGACGATCCCACTCACCTGTGCTGTTAGAAAAAATGAGATGAGAAAATGGAAGATATCAACTGGTGTCAACCCCTTAGTACTGGATTATAGAACTGAGAATGCCAATTAAAGAGGGTGGGCACGGTAGGGGGAATGAAGAGATGGACTGGATGTAACATAAGGACATTGGTGAGGATCTTGGTTACATTGGTGGTCCAGAGGTGAGATGACTGTTTGCAACAAAACCATGAGCATTAGCACTCTTATAAATGTGTGACCCATATTATAATAATTAAATACAAAAATTAATTTGCCAAGGGGTTTGGGTGAGGGAGTGGGAGGGGACCTTGGGATATTGATGGAGAGATGGCTGACCCTTGGTGGATATTGAGTTGGAATATTGAATTATTAACAGCATTGTAATCATGGTGCTGAAATAAAAATTAGAAAGAAAAAAACCCCAACGGTATCATTATCATCTTTCCATTTAAATCAGAATAAATTTAGGATCATAAAGGTTATGCATAATTAACGGGTAATTGATGCAGTCTTCAAGGCCTGGCAGGCCAGCAGTAGAGCCCATGTTTGCAACCACTGAACCCTCATCATCTCAGCACCTCTTCTCCACTCCAGCATCTGAATGAAAGGGCAGGCTCGGGGAATGAATAGTGGGAGTTGTTAAGTATAGCAGCTCTAGTTTTTCTTGACAAGTGGCAAATATTTGGTAGTTTTTCATAATGCAAAATTGCTTAAGAATTATATAAAACATTCAAGTATCTCTGCAAGAAAAATACGACTTTTCTTATGCTTCTGTCTGAGAACATCTAAAGTCTCAAATATTGCTGCTATTCATTTCTTAGATCGAATTTAATAGTATAAATTTGGCAGCTACTTTGCACTATATTCATTGTTGCCTCTGGCCATGGGATAGTTTCTTCAGAGAAGGTTAGTTTACATCTTTGCTTTAGCAAATATTTCAAAAGTTCAGGCTCCTTGTTTAGCATTGCCATTTTATTTTGATTTTTTTACACACTTAACATTTATATATTCTTAGTTTTTATTCTTTAATCATTATCAGCTGCAGAAATAATCTAGCAGGATTTTATTTTATTTTCTTCTTCACTGAATACAAATATTAAAATCAGGCTTACCTTTACTGAACCCCTTAAAAACCTTCCTTGATTTCTAAGTAGGCTTAATGCCATTTGTAACACTTGTTGAAGTTTAATTTAGTGGTTTCCAGTCCTTGTAACAGTTGACTTATCTAGGCTAATTTGATTTAATCTTTCTAACCAAATGCCAGGAAACACTCTGTTCCTACATTAAGAACAAGTCCAATTTATTTAAGGTTTTGTGATTCATGTAAATAGATTCCAGTGGCATTTTTCACTTTGGTCTTGTGTAGTCAGAAAATATTTCCAAATATAAACTAACAGAATGGGAGACTTAACACCCAAGGATAATAGAGATAGGGGCTAGGAGGATTGCTCCACGGCTTTGAAGCCAGCCTCACATGCTGTGGGAAAAGGCAGCTGGGATAGAGAAGGGACCACTAAGTGAGTGATGCTTGGAGGGTTCGCTTGGGTTGGGAGATGCATGCTGAAAGTAGACTATAGACCAAACATGATGGCCACTTACTACCTGTGTTGCAAACCATAAAACCCCAAATGAGAGAGAGTAAACGGGAATGTGCCTGCCACAGAGTCGGGGGGGTGGGGTGGGGGAGGATGGGGATGACGGGGAGGGATCCTGGGAACATTGGTGGTGGAGAATGGGCACTGGTGGAGGGATGGGTACTTGATCATGGTATGACTGAAATGTAACCATGAAAGTTTGTAAGTCTGTAACTGCATTATGGTGATTCATTAAAAAAATAGCAAAAACCCCACAGATTAATAAAGATATTAATCTTAAAAAATAAAAAAATAAAATAATGAAATTTTTTAAAAAAGAGAGAGAAATTTACAGCCCACAGAGATAGTACATCAAGTGAGGTACTTGCCTTTCATACAGCAAGCCCACATATGGTCCCCTTATTACCACCAGGAGTGATTCCTGAGCACAGAGCCAGGAGTAACCCCTGAGCACCATAAAGTATGGTTCCAAATCCAAAATAAAAGTATGTTTATATATACATAGATTTACACATATATAATTAATTTTCATAAGCTTTTGAACTCTATTTTTTGTCATTAAAAAAAGTTTGTTGAAGGTTTTAAACATATAGGAGCAACTTGATACTGGTGGTGGGACTAGTGTTGAAATACTATATGCCTAAAACTCAAATATGAGTTAGATTGTAAATCATGGTTAATCAAATAAAAAGTTATTTTTTAAAAATGTTTTTAAAAAAGAAAATATTTCCAAGAGTGGCTGGAGTGATAGCGCGTCGAGTAGGGTGTTCACCTTGCAAGCGGCCGACCCAGGTTCGATTCCTCCGTCCTCTCAAAAAGCCCAGCAAGCTATGAGAGTATCTCTCCCTCATGGCAGAGCCTGGCAAGCTCCCCGTGTCATATTTGATATGCCAAAAACAGTAACAAGTCTCACAATGGAGATGTTACTGGTGCCCGCTCGAGCAAATCGATGAGCAACAAGATGACAGTGACAGTGATTTCCAAGAGAGCATCAGGACATGATGGAAATCTAGAAACTAAAAAAAGGAATTCCATGATACATTGTTTTCAAAAAATATGTAAAGTCTCTAAACCAAACAAAACCAAAGGAAGTCTCTTTTCAAAAATAGACTATATACTTTCAAAAAATTATGTAATATTGAAACTGCAGTCTAAATACATGAAATAATAATAAATGCATCTATTCTACTATTACTTATAATAATGAATAAATAACAATAATCTCAGTAATAAATGGGAGTGTTAGATTTTACCAGAAAATACATTTTACTTTTATTTTTATTTATTTTTTTGGGGGGGAGGAGGTCACATCTGGCATTTCACAGGGGTTACTCTTTGCTCAGGCACTCAGGAATTACTCCTAGCGGTGCTCAGGGGACCATATGGGATGCTGGGATTCGAACCCGGGTCGGTCACGTGCAAGGCAAACGCCCTACCCGCTGTGCTATCGCTCCAGCCCCAGAAAATACATTATAGATGGGGACGAAGGCAGTTGTGAGTATACATAAAGAAATCATGCTTGGAATATATTCCTCAAATAATGACTTCCTGGGGTTCAAAATTAGACTTCAAATCTAAACATCCTTTTATCAGATTATAAAAATTAAAGTTCAGCAACAGTTCACTTGGTGAACATATCAAGAATAACTAGATATATTTGATTCAAATGTGATAATATAGAATGATTATTAATATATCTTTCCAAGAGCTATAAGCAGCAATAGTGTTAAGTCTCCTGGGGTGAAATTACAGTAAAATTTTATTGTTATAATTGATATTTCTTTAAGTAATGTGTTAGATATTAAGGATGGGCTTTTAAACAAAGCAGTAAGGTTTTAATACAGTTTTTCCAAATTGGGCTATATGACTCAGTGCAGAAGCACTGTTAAAGATAGGGGAAGGTAAGGTCTGGGGTGCAATTAGGGTATATTGCTGCTCACTCAGTAAAGGTTGATTTCCATCGGGACATGGAAGTTTTTTTCTGAGAAAGGGATTCTAGGCCAAATAAATTTGAAAAGCTCTGGCCTAATAGTCACTTTCACTGTCACTGTCATCCCATGGCTCATTGATTTGCTCATGCGGGCACCAGTAACATCTCCATTGTGAGACATGTTACTGTTTTTGGCATATCGAATATGCCACGGGGAGCTTGCCAGGCTCTGCCGTGCGGGTGGGATACTCTCAGTAGCTTTCCGGTTTTTCCGGAGGAATGGAACCCGGGTCGGCCGCGTGCAAGGCAAATCCCCTACCTGCAGTGCTATCGCTCTGTGTGGAGACTCGGGGTATGTCTCAGCTGTAGAGTATATTCCTATGTGTATGAGGTTCTGGGTTCAATTCCCTGTAACACAAAGTAACAGAGCATACTTGTGGCAAAGCCTTGTTGGTCCTATAATAGAAAACAGCACAGGGAAAATAACTGAAAGGAAGTCTAATCTGTAACATGGAAAAAAAACGGTAACATTCTGTTCGCATTACCCATGTTCAAGTAGGAAGACAATAAGAGGGCTTTAAACTAGTGACAGCTGTCAGCTAATTTTGTTGACTATTACTGAGTTTGAACTTCAAACATAGAGAGTGTATTTTTTTTAAAGAGTTATATGTAACACACCATACAGCTATTGATTTTCTTTCAAGTGAATTCTATTTTGGTCTCTCATTGTTCTTTGAGAAATAGTTATCTGCTTGACAATAGTTATCTGCTTTAAAACAATAGGATAGGGGCTGGAGTGATAGCACAGCGGATAGGGCGTTTGCCTTGCACGCGGCCGACCCGGGTTCGAATCCCAGCATCCCATATGGTCCCCTGAGCACCGCCAGGGGTGATTTCTGAGTGCATGAGCCAGGAGTGACCCCTGTGCATCGCCGGGTGTGACCCCCCCCCAAAAAAAAAGCAAAAAAAAAACCACAATAGGATAGCTTTTTTGTAGATGATTATTTAGATGATTACATCTGACTTTGATCCCTCTTCAAAATTCCTAGGTAAAATGGTGTGAGCCTCTCCCCCAAATATGATACAACCAAATAGTAGTATTTGTCACATCTGCAGGTTCTTAAACCATGAGAATAAAATCTCGGGGTGGTTAAAAACGTGGGAATGTGACTCAGTGGTAGAGCGCTTCCCTTGTGTGTGTGACACTGGGTTTGACAGTCTTAAACCCAGCACCTCCCGGCAAAAAATCCAGGAAAATTCACCAGTGACAGTTAATTATATTGGGAAAACTATTAAACCTACATCAGAAAAAAATAACAATAATGACAACTCAAGTTTTCTGAAAATGTACAATGCCCCCAATGACTATTCAGGGTGTTTGCTTTGTAATCAAGGTATACAATGTTTCGGGCAAGTATCCAAGATCTCATGGCTAATTTGTTTCAGCGCTTGTGTTTGGACGGGGCCCTGCTCTGTCTCAGGGTTACTTTGGTTAAATAAAATAAATCCTAAAGGCATTTGCTTGGGGTATTTTTTACTCTATGATCCCAAATTCTACCTATTTATCTGATTCAAGAGGCTCACTACTAATATGCATCAATATCTACAAAGTTGTTGCTGGTATGGTTCTGGCCCTATTCGATATCCTCTCTGTGACCTGTTTCAAGGATCCGTGTGTTCTTTTGACTCCTCATCATTACTCTAGGTTTCTAGGTTTCTTGTCCTCTTGACTCACTTCCCCTCTCTCAGCTGAGATTCACAGGCTGTAGGGGAGAACAGGAAGCATCAGGTACTGTCTAACCTCATTCCCCCCACCTTGACCACTCTCCAAGTTTTTATTTCCTTTCCCAGGCAAAGTTGCTCTGATCCACCCTTAATAAAACTCAGTGTCCCCAAGGACAGTAGGCACAAGGGCCAGGGGGATTGCCCCATAGCTGGAAGACTGCTTCATGAGCGGAGGGGAGAAGGCAGATGGAATAGAGAAGGGATCAGTAAGAAAATGATGGCTGGAGGAACCAGTTGGGATGGGAGATGCATGCCAAAAGTAGATAATGGACCAAATATGGTGGCCTCTCAGTATCTGTGTTGCAAGTCACAATGCCCAAAAGTAGAGAGAGAGTATGGGGAATATTGTCTGCCATGGAGGCAGGGGGAGGGTGGGAAAGGGAGGATATAACCAGGATTTCGGTGGTGAGGAATGTGCACTGGTGGAGGGGTGGGTGCTTTATCATTGTGAGATTGTAACCCAAACATGAAAGCTTCTAATTATCTCACGGTGATTCAATAAAATAAAATAAAATAAAATAAAATAAACTCAGTGTTCACATCAGCGTTGTTTCACAAGCTAACTCTAGTTAACAACCAAAGCAAAAGCAAGAAACAAACTCAAGACTTTATTTATTTTTGATTGGCCATTTGATTTATTATGGGCAAAGACACCTATCCCATGCTTTAAGTCTCCTTAACAAATGTATCTCATAAATCAAATAACCATTTAAAGAATTAAGCTAGTAATTGTATGAGGAACAAGTCATTCTTTTTCTTTTTGGGTCACACCTGGCGATGCACAGGGGTTACTCCTGGCTCTGCACTCAGGAATCACCCCTGGCTGTCCTCAGGGGACCATATGGAATGCTGGGAATCGAACTCAGGTCAGCGGCTTGCAAGGCAAACGCCCTACCCACTGTGCTATTGCTCCAGCCCTGGAAGAAGTCATTCTAAACAAAGAAATTTTCCCTATGAGAGAAAAAGATCTTGCTCACCAACAAATATTGGAAATATATTTTTTTATTTTAGTCTTGACTATTTTCTTTCCTATTTCTATTCCTTTATAAATTGTCTATATTCTTTATATGGTTAGAGGTCCCCCCCCCCTTTTTACTGATTCTCCATGAGGTTCAGTAACAGAGCTTTCATGTTTGAGCTTCGATCATACAATCATCAAACACCCATCCCTTCACCAGTGCATGTTTTCCACCACCCATATCCCCAGTATCCCCCCACCCCATACCATACCTACTCCTGCCTATGTGGCAGACAATTTGCACAATACTCTCTTTCTCTACGCTGGTTACCTTAGATATTTCGAGTGCAGTCCCACCACCACTCATACCTCAAGATTTTATTTAAATCTACCAAGACTCCTCCAACTACTGTTCTCGTAAAATACTATGCAATGAGATTACACAATCTTTTGTTATGTGAATGTTAAATTCCTGTGTAAGTTTTTAATGTTAAGTTTTGTATATATCTTGCCCCAGACCTGTAATCAACAGTTTGTAGGCAAGTATTCGTCTATGTGTTGGAATATTTAGAGTATTCATGCCATAGAGACTTGCTTTCTCAGGAACATAAAACGCAGGGTTCTGCATGTACTGAAGTCTTTTCAGTTTTCAGTGTGCCTGTATGTCCACCTTTGTGCAGCCCGTTGCTATGTACCAATGTGTACCCTCTAACACAGAAATTTTGGGTATTAGTAGAAGACTAGAAATGGCAGGCTCAAGAGACTGAATGCATGCTTTGTATGTGGGAGGCCTGGCTGCAGTCCCCAGAATCAATTGCCCCCTCCTCCGCCCCCCCACCCCGCCCTCAGTCCTACGAGTGGCAATCACTGTGGAAGAAAGCAAGGAGTAATCCCAGAGCACTGCTGGGTGTGGCCAGCAAATTAAATTAAACCAAAAAGATCCATTGTGGCAAAAATAGAGTGTGTATATTGAACACCTCTGTTGTTATGTATGCATATATAATGTATATGTACATATGTATCACAGATGTTGTATAGCTCAATATTTGGCCAAGAATATGATTGCTGTAGGTCCAGAAAGATATATATATATATATATATATATATATATATATATATTGCTTTTTGGGTCACACCTGGCGATGCACAGGGGTTACTCCTGGCTCTGCACTCAGGAATTACCCCTGGCCGTGCTCAGGGGACCATATGGGATGCTGGGATTTGAACCCGGGTCGGCCGTGTGCAAGGCAAGAGCCCTACCCGCTGTGCTATCTCTCCAGCTCCCAGAAAGATATTTATAAGGATTGAGTTGCTTGCTTTGCATGCATAAGGTCTGGTTTTGGCAAGAGTGTCTCTTATCCCAAGTATAGGAAAATTGAACCTACTACATGTTCAGGGTTATTTCATTTTCTCATGATACTGGCACTTTAGTATCATGAAATTCTTGCCAAAGAAGTATGATCTTTGGGCTGGAGCAATAGCACAGTGGGTAGGGCATTTGCCTTGCACATGATTGAGCCGTGTACAATTCCCAGCATCCCGTATGGTCCCCCAAGCACCGCCAGGAATTATTCCTTTGTACAGAGCCAGGAGTAACCCTTGAGTATCAACTATGTGTGACCCAAAAAAGCAAATAAAATGAAATAAAATAAAGAAGTGTAACTTTCATGAGGTTTTTAGAATTCACTTAGGAGTGCCAGAGAGATAATACATTGGTTAAAGCACTGCCTTGTATACAGCCAACCCCAGTTCAGTCCTCAGGAGCACCATCAGAGTCACTCAAGTACAAAGCCAGGAGTAGTCCCTGAGCCATGGGAGAGGCTGGCAATCTCCCTGTGTGTATTCATATGCCAAATACAGTAAGAATGATGGATCTCATTCCCATGACCCTGAAAGAGCCTCTAATGCAGCACCATTGGGAAGGACGAGTAAAGAAAGACTGCTAAAATCTTAGGGCTAGGATGAAGGGAGATGTTACTGGGTCCACTTGAGAAAATAGATGATCAGCGGGGTGATGGTGATACAGTGGTATTTATTTAAATTAGAAAATAATATTGTTTTATTACTTTAAAATAATAAAAATTGATGTTTGCATAATATGTCTACAGAAGTGTTAAAGTTTATGGTGTTGATGAACAAAATTGTTGCATCCCCTCACCACTGCAGTGCCCATGACTTTATCACTATCCCTATGTCACACCTAAACCCGTCTTCCTCTTTCCAATTTCCCTCACTGTTTGGTAATCTGAGTAATCCAAGGAGTTTGACATCCTTTCATACTGTCTATTCCCTTGTTTGTTTTTCTCTTTATACCACAGATGACTGAGATTATCTGATATTTGTCCTTCTTCCTCTGATGTACTTTGCTTAACATGATACCCTTCAGTTTTATCAGTGTTGAGTGAACTGCAAGATTGCATCTTTTTTCTTAGCCGTGTGATATTCCACTGCATATATAACACTTCTTTCCCCAATAATCTCTTGTTGGGTATTTGCATCATACCCTAGTTTTTGTACAAAGTGCTACAGTGAACATAGACGTGCATATTTTTTCAAATAGATACTTTTGTCTTTTGGGGGTTGATGTCAAGAAGTAGAATTGCTGTGCACTATGGGAATTCTATTCTTATCTTTCTTGGGGGGTGGCGCACCACCTGATGCTGCTCAGGGCTTACTCCTGGCTCTGTACTCAGGCATCATTACAGGCAGTGCTCAAGGGAACATCTGGGGATGTCAGGAATCAAATCTGGGTCAGCTGCATACATGGCAAGTACTATGCTCACAGTACTTTTTTGAGTCATCTCTATACTGCTCTCCATAGAGACAACATTCTCAGCAGCAGCAAATGATTCCTTTTCACCACATTCCTGCCAATATTGGTTGTTTTCAATTATTTGGATATAGACCATTCTCACTGGTGTGCGGTAACCTGTAATTATTGGTTCTTTTTTAAAAAAAATTGATAACAAGTGAGGATATTTTTTCATATGCCTACTGGCCATCTATATGTTCTTTTTGGGGAAGTGTCTATTTCCTCTCCCCATTTTTAAATGAGGTCATCAGAGTTTTGGGGGGTGTGGTTGAGTCTTGTGACTGCTTTATATATCTTGGATATTAGTCCCTTGGATATGCCATATCTAATTTTTTTAAAAGCACATACCATACAATGAACTCATCTGCTATGTAAAGTCAGTGTTTTGTTTGTTTTAGTGTATTGACAAGATAAACAGGTAAATCAATACAATATAACCTTAGAACATTATCATCCTGGGGTGAGCCTGGCTACAGAGTCCCTAAAATCTAACTTCAGTGTGACAGAACTGGTAGGAGCAATTGAAAGGACTTCAAATGGTTTGTGAAACTTTTCCAGGATCTTTTTTTTTACTTTGGGTTTCTTTCTTTCTTTCTTTCTTTCTTTCTTTCTTTCTTTCTTTCTTTCTTTCTTTCTTTCTTTCTTTCTTTCTTTCTTTCTTTCTTTCTTTCTTTCTTTCTTTCTCTCTCTCTCTTTCTTTCTTTCTTTCTTTCTTTCTTTCTTTCTTTCTTTCTTTCTTTCTTTCTTTCTTTCTTTCTTTCTTTCTTTCTTTCTTTCTTTCTTTCTTTTCCTTTTTTTTTCCTTTTTGGATCACACCCGACAGTGCTGAGGGATTACTCCTGGCAGTGCTTGGGGGACCATATGGGATGCTGGGATCCAACCCAAGTTGGCCTTGTGCAAGGCAAATACCCTCCCCACTGTATTATAGTTCCGTCCTCTCCAGAGTCTTTTATGTTGATCATGATAGATCAACATCTTTCATGCTCTTTTCTTTTTTTTCTTCTCTTTTTGGGTCACATCTGGAAATGGGGTTACTCCTAGCTTTGCACTCAGGAATTACTCCTGATGGTCCTTGGGGAACCATATATGATGTTGGGAATTGAACCCGGATTGGCTGCATGCAAGGCAAATGCCCTACCCGCTGTGATATCGCTCCCAACCCCTTTCATGCTCTTTTCTAAAGGGATAGAAATGCAGTCAAAATGTATTAATGAACCATGTTGTCATCTCAACCGGTAAGATGCATGCATATCTCAAAATTAAAATGCAAATTTAGTAGGACTTGAGTAGGGTCAGATATATTCTCTCAACTTTAATTCTAGAGCTAACAATATTGAACCCAACTTAAGTTAAATACTAGCTTCCTGGAAATCCCATTCTTCTCAGTAGCGAATCAGTGCTATCAAATTCAAAACAAACCCCAAACCTCTATTCTGACTCATCATAAGTTTATATTTTAAATTTTGTCAAAAGAATATTTGTGGACATTTGTTTTCTCTCTTGTTATTAATTAATGTACAAATAACCTTAATTTTATGGTCCCCCAGCACTGCCAGGAGCAATTCCTGAGTGCAAAGCCAGGAGTAACCCCTGAGCATCGCTGGGTGAGACCCAAAAAGCAAAAAAAAATTGTGTAAACTATTTTCTGCCTGGTCTTTGATAGAAAAGTCTTACAATAAGACCACCTTTCTTCCCACAGCTCTTTGTGTCATGTGACATATATTATTATCAATCAGAATGGTAAGAAATCGAAGTGAGTGTGAGCGGAGAGGCAGCCATTTTTACTCAATGGATGATTTCCTCTCTAAATGTGAGTCCTGGGTTAATTTTTTCAGGTTTAATTTAAAACAAAAATCTGTCTTCTTACTACAAAGGAAGTAGAATACACACCAATATAACTGCAGCATTTCCATTAAGCCGAGGAAGGAAGATAGGATATTATACTAAATTCAGCTGAATATATTTCTCTGGTGGGGTTTTGGTAGAGAGTCTATGTTGATTGTGTTGCTTTGTGTAACTGGACGTGTTCCTCAGCTTGCTTAGATTGACTGATATAAATCTTAATCTAGCTATAGCCGACATTGACTCTTAATGAGCCACTTGTCTCAGATGCTTCTTGCACGTCATTAATTATCTCTCATCAGTGTCTCTCATCAGCTCATTTATTCCTTTTTACTTTCTTTAAAAATAGTTCATTATGTTCCTTCCTGACCCTCTTTACTTTTCTCCCTGTGTGATCTCACTTACATGGCTACAGCCACTATATAACATGAATGACTTCCAGTTAAATGTACCTAGCTTTCACTTCTTTGATAAACTCTAGTTCCAAGTGCCCCTTCCGGGCAGGTCTTTGTTTGCACTTGCCTCATAAATTATAAACACTTGGTTTTCTAAATGTCCACATTTCAATGATTTTTCTCGACATTTTTGTTTCATATATTATCTGCATTAATAATATTGCCATTAAAATATTCAGTCCTATTGCATTAGACTCTGCTGGTGAACGTTCTGTGATTTCCTTTTGAATACACCCTTTAACTCATATATACCCTGAAATTGAATTTTTGGGGGGTGCAGGGTGTAGGCCACATCCAGCTTACTCAGGGCTTATTCCTGGCTCTGCAATCAGGAATCACTCTTTTTTTTTTTTTTTTTTTGCTTTGTGGGTCACATCCAGCAATGCTCAGGGTTACTGCTGGCTCTGCACTCAGGAGTTACTCCTGGAGGTGCTTGGGGAACCACACGGGATGCTGGGAATTGAACCCGGGTCGGCCGCGTGCAAGGCAAATACCCTACCCACTGTACTATTGTTCCAGCCCCTCAGGAATCCCTCTTGTCGATGCTCAGGGGACCATATGGGGTGCTGGACAGCAAAACTCGGATCAGATGTATACAAGACAAATGCCCTACCCATTGTACTATCACTCCAGCCCCATACTCTGAAATCTAAGAGTCTTTTTGGTTCCCTATTCTGAAAGCCCTAGTCACACGCCTTTCCCTCTTTCTTATCATCCACATATAACTGGATCTCATGGAGCTCATTTCCAAATACTGCAAAAGTGAACTCTAGTATTTTTTCGCATTACCACAATTTTAGTTCCTAATCTCTCCCTCTTACTTCTACGAGAGCTTCCTTATTTTCTACATAACCTCTGTTCTCCCTTGCATACACTCACGGACTGCTGCTATACTTTAGAATACGAATCTAAAATAAATGTCTGTGCTTGTCCTTGGCTTAAAAGCATTTAACAGCATGGTAACATGGGAACAGTTTTCAAACATTTTACAGTGAAAGAAGAAATTCTTTCCTCCATTCAAATCTGCCAGGAAATCCAGTGTATAGACCAGAATCGATGAAAATAGAGTTGATCTGTTAAGCAGTTGCTGGCGCCGCAGGCACGTCCACTCAACCAGCCTGGCTGGTTTGTCACCACTTTTCATTTGTCACCAGTTTTCTTAAGGAACCATTTCCAGAGACATGGTTTTCAAAACACTAAAGTCAAGATGCTTTAGTTGGGTGTCAGATTTCTCCTAGACTGGAAATCATCTCATACTCACCTCTGCCATTAACTCAGACCCCAACTGGGAAATTCACTATTCAATGGGCTAGCTATAAGTTATGTCTTTTTTTGTTTCCTTTCTTCCAACTCTAGTGTGACCAAGCTCCTCTTCCTACTTGTACATTTTTGCCTTTGTATTCTCAAAACTAAATTTGCATTTTTATAAGACTTTTATATTATATTTGTTAGTCTCCACTGGGAAATCGACTTACTCCTTGAGAACAAAGCTTGTGCTTTTTTTTTTAATCTGTGTGGCCCCTATATCCAGCACAGTTTCTGAGATGTGGTTTTATACATGAACATTTATATGCTCTCTGTTATTTGGTCCTAATTTCTTTCCAGGATGAACATGCCTTAGTTAATTAAACATTACTTTAAAAATAGAATTGACCTCAAGGTTATCTGACTCTACGATTGGTGCTTTTTTTTCCTTTTCATTAACCAAGCATGATAATCAGTAAATAAGCATTGTGTCTCATGGCATATGAAGTATGGTGCTAATTCTGCTAAAATTTACATTCTGCTAATATTTTTTTTGCATCAATGATGTTTGTTATATTAGCTTTAGTGATTGTGTTAGTATTATGGAAGCACAACGATTGTTGTGAAAAATAAAATGAGAAGTGTTCAGGGAGAGATTGTTGATTATTTTAACTTATTTTCTTTTTCTAGAATACGAAGTTGTGTATGTATTTCCTCTAACTTAATTGAGATTATGCATTGTTGGAGCAATTTTGTTTCTTAATTTTTCACCCACATTCATGTTTCTTTTAATTATCGGATACTTTTCATTCTCATTGTTTTTTTTTTAATTTTCATTAGTGAATCACCTTGAGGTACAGTTACAAACTTATGAACTTTCATGTTTGCATTTTGTTTACATCCCTCCACCAGTGCCCATTCTCCTCCACCAATGTTCCCAGTATCCCTCCCACCCTCCTACCCCATCCCCCCTCCGCACCCCACCTCTGTGGCAGGGCATTCCCTTTTGTTCTCTCTCTTCTTTTGGGTGTTGTGTTTTGCAATCTCATTGTTTTTCTATATGACACATAAGAGAGATCATCCGTTTGTCTTTTTCCCTCGGACTTATTTTTCTAACACAATTCTCTTCCTCTAGTTCTATCCGTATTGTGGCAGAATATAAGATTTCATTCTTTCATACAGCTGATCAGTAGTCCATTGTAAATAAATACTGCAATTTTATTATTCACTCATATGTCATTGTACATTTGGGTTGTTTTCAGATCTTGGCTATTGGGAAAAGTACCACAATGAACATCACTGTACCACTGTACCATTGTCATCCCGTTGTTCATCGATTTGCTCGAGCTGGCACTTGTAATGTATCCATTTGTCCCTGTCATGTGCTAGTGTATCCCAATGGCATACTGGGGGCTCTTTCAGGGTCAGGGGAATGAGGACTGTCATTTGTTACTGTTTTACTGTTTTTAGCATATCAAATACTACATGGGTTGCTTGCCAGGCTCTGCCGTGCGGGCAGGATACTCTCAGAAGCTTGATGGACTCTCCAAGAAGGACGGAGGAAATACTTCACAATGAACATATATCCTTGTACATTAGTATTCTTATATTCTCGGAGTAGATGCCAGAGTAGAATGCATGGGTCATACAATAGTTATAATTTTACTGTTTTCAGGGGTATCTGTACTGTTTCCTCCCAGAGACTTGACCAGACAACATTCTTACCAACAGTCAATGAGGGTGTTGGTGTTTTGGTTTTTTTTACACAGTATCCTTGCCAACATTTGTTGTTTCTACTCTTATTTTTTTAATTTCTTTTTTATTTTTATATGAATCACCGTGACGTCCAGTTACAGACTTACAAACTTTCATGATTACGTTTCAGTCATACAATGATCGAGCACCCATCCCTCCACCAGTCCCCATTTTCCACTACCAGTGATACCAGCGTCCCTCCCACCACCTCCACACGTTTCTAGTCTTTTTAATATAGGGTATTTTTACTGGTGTATTTTGTGTATCAAAGACAGTAAGGTTATATTTTTCACTAATTGCTTGATAATTGCTCACTGATCTTATTTCTTTTGATATACAGTTCACTGGTAATAAGTGATGAACATTTGTCTTAGGCCGCACCCCGTGGTATTTAGGGCTACGGGTTTATCATTTTTGCTTATTTAAAAACAGCTCCTGGTTTCATTTCTTTTTTTATTTATGTGCAATTTACTCTGCTCTCATATTTGTTATTTTTTCTCTACTTTGCATTTTATTTGTTGTTCTTTTTATAGTGTCTGTTTGTGGGGTTAGGTTTATTTGATTTTCTTCTTGTTACCTGATGTAAGCATATATAACTACAAACTTCCCTTGTAGTACTGTTTTTGCAGTGTCCCGTAGGCTGTGATAGCATATGTCTTCATTCTCTTTCATTTTGAAAATTTTTTATATCATATTTTCTTTCTCTTGGACCCGTGTTTGTTCACAACATGTTTAGTTTCCAAATGTTTGAGATTGTCATGGCTTTTTTTTACATTTATTTATTTATTTTTAATTAGTGAATCACAGTGAGGGTACAGTTACAGATTTATACATTTTTGTGCTCATGTTTCCTTCATACAAAGTTCGAGAACTCATCCCTTCACCAGTGCCTATTCTTCACCACCAGTAAACCCAGCATCGCTCGCACCCTCACTTTGAGACCACGTCCACTGAGATACAGGCCACGCCCCCAGTATCTTCGTCGCGGATCGCGGGACGCTGGGTGGGGCGGCTGCAGGATGTCGGGGAGCCCAGGCGGCTTCGGGAAGCGGGGGACCTGGGGAGGTGTGGCGGGGGGGGGTCTCAGTACCTGGTGAGAGGGCCGTATTAGGGAGCCAGGCGGGAAGACCGGGGTCTCGGAACGCGGGGCGGGGCGGCTGCAGTTCCTGTCATGGCTTTTTAATGGTTAATTCTTACCCTCTTAGCATTGCAGTCCGAGAAGAGATGATATGATTTTTTATTTTCATGAATTTATAGACACTAGAATTGTACCGCGAAGAATGTTCTCGGGTCAGTGGAGAAGAATGTGCAATTGTCACTTGTGGTGTGGAGATTCCTGTACATGTCTATTTATCCAAGATCTCCCAAATCTTCATTTAGAGCTCTTGTTTATTGTTAGTTTCTAGTTGAGAAGTCCAGTGATCAGAGTGAGTTATTAAAATCCCCCATTACTATTGTATCATAGTCAGTATATCTCCTCAATCTAATAGTAATTGCTTTAAGAGCTTTGCTTTACCTTCATTTGGACTATAATTGTTGGTAAGATTAAAATCCTCATGTACTAATCCCTTTAACAGTATATAATGTCTGTCCTTATCTCTTATTGCCTTATTTAGTTGGAACACTATTTGGTTTGATACAGATCGTCTTGTATGGCTGTCATTACAGCCTTTTATTCTGAGCCTGTATTTATCATGATAGTTCAAGTGTGCCTCCTGTAAGCAAGAAAATGTCACATTTTGTATACTGATCCTTTCAGCCAACCTGTGCCCTTTGTTCAGGAAGTTCAGTTCATTGACACTTAGAGAAAGTCTCACTATGAAAGGAATTCTTTGATTTTTGTTTGTTCGTTTGGTTGGTTCATGTTTGTTTTTAGACCAACTCCAGCAATGCTCAGGGGTTACTCCTGGCTTTGCACTCAGGACTTATTCCTGGCAGTGCTCCGAGGGGCTACATCTGATGCTAGGGATCAAACTCTGGTAGGCCATGTGCAAGACAAGTGCCCTACCCACTGTACTATCACTTTGGACCTTCACTGCTGTTTTTCCATGAGGGTTTCTGGTTTTTAATTTTTTGTAGTTTTTTCCTTTTTTTCCCCTATTGAATCACCATGAGATACAGTTACAAAGCGTTCATGATTGAGTTTCAGCCATACAATGATTGAACACCCATCCCTCCACCAGTGTACATTTTCCACCACCAATGTCCCCAGTATCCCTCCCACCACCCCTCCCCACCTTACCCCCTGCCTCTATGGAAGACAATTTCCTTCTTACTCTCTCTCTACTTTTGGGCATTGTTTGCAATACAGATACTGAGAGGCCATCATATTTGGTTCTTAGTCTACTTTCAACACACATCTCCCATCCCGAGCGATCCCTCCAACCATCATTGACTGTACTTGCACTTAGATTCTGAAATTTAATGTAATATTCTATTTGCCTTTTTAAATTATTTTTTCCTAAATATTTTTTGCATTCAGGTAATCAGGTAGTTTATACCTGGAGTTCTAAGCTTATTTCTTTATTTTATTTTATTTTGTTTTATTCTTTAATTAGTGAATCTCCATGAGGGTACAGATACAGATTCACACATTTTAGAACTTATTTTTCCCTCATAAAATGTTCACAAACACATCCCCCAGCCAGTGCCCATTCTCCACCACCAATAAACCCAGTATCCCTCCACCCCAATCCCATCTCCCCCCGACCCCACCCTGCCTCTGTAGCAGGTTATTCCCTTTTGATCTCTCTCTCTCTCCAAGTGGGTGTTGTGGTTTGCAATAGGGGTATTGAGTGGCCATTGTGTTCAGTCTCTAGTCTACTTTCAGCACGCATCTCCCTTCCCTCTTGGGATCTCCAACCACATTTTACTTGGTGTTCCCTTCTCTATCTGAGCTGCCTTTTTCCCCAGCAAGTGAGACCAGCTTCCAAGCCATGGAGCCAACCTACTGGTACTTATTTCTACTATTCTTGGATATTAGTCTCCTATTCTGTTATTTTATATTCCACAGATGAGTGCAATCTTTCTATGTCTGTTTTTCTCTTTCTGACTCATTTCACTTAGCATGATACTTTCCATGTTGATCCACTTATATGCAAAGTTCATGACTTCATTTTTTTCTAACGGCTGCATAGTATTGCACTGTATAGATGTACCAGAGTTTTTTTAACCAGTCATCTGTTCTCAAGCACTCAGGTTTTTTCCAGATTCTGGCTATTGTAAACAGTGCTGCGATGAACATTTAAGTGCAGATGTCATTTCGACTATACTTTTTTGCTTCTTCGGGGTATATTCCCAGTAGTGGTATTGCTGGATCAAATGGGAGCTCAATTTCCAATTTTTTGAGAAGCGTCCATATTGTTTTCCAGAAGGGCTGAACCAGTCAGCATTCCCACCAGCAGTGTAGAAGGGTCCATTTCTCACCACATCCTCTCCAACAGTGGTTGCTTTTGTTCTTTTGGATGTGTGCCAGTCTTTGTGGTGTGAGATGGTATCTCATGGTTGTTTTGATCTGCATCTCCCTGATGATTAGTGATGTAGAGCACTTTTTCATGTGCCTTTTGGCCATTCGTATCTCTTCCTTGGGAAAGTTTCTGTTCATTTCTTCACTCCATTTTCTGATGGGGTTGGATGTTTTCTTCTTGTAGAGTTCAACCAGTGCCTTATATACCCTTGATATCAACCCTTTATCTGATGGGTATTGGGTGAATATCCTTTCCCATTCTGTAGACTGTCTTTGTATTCTGGTCACTGCATCTTTTGCGGTGCAGAAGCTTTTTAATTTAATGTAGTCCCATTTGTTTATCTCTGTTTCCTCTTGGTTGGTCAGTTGCGTGTCATCTTTGAAGAAACCGTTTAAGCTTATTTCCTTTTAAATTTAAATCAAATCTCATGTTTATCTACTACCCCCATTCCCACTTCATTACTCTCTATCTTTTTCCCTATTTTATGACTTTTATTTATCATCTTCCAACTGGCGTTTCATTACTTTTTAGAAGACCATTCTTGCAAAGATAGATTAGAGACGATGAATGCCTTCAGCTGTCTGAGAATATTTTTTAATTGCTCCTTCAAATCTGTTTCATTTGGGGATCATGCTTTGCAGGATCACTTTTATCACTTATCATCCCATTGATCTTCGATTTGCTTGACCGGGCGCCAGTAGCGCCTCCATTCGTCCCTGTTGCGTGCTAGTGTAGCCCAATGGTATCTGCTCACTCCAGAAACACGAAGAGCCTCAAAGCATTCATTCAGGGGTTTGACGAAGAAGTCTGACCATCTCATAGGTGGGCTGCCATAGAGTCTTTTGACGTCCCGTGGAATCTAGTCGGTAACAGCTCTAGTCCAGCAGTCGTCTCTAAATCGCATTACCTGTCCACACTTTGCAGTACTAAGGAGCTATTTTTCACTCTGTGTTCATAACTGACCCCTTATAGTCCATATCTGGTGTGAGGGATTCAAATTAGGGTTGGCTGCAAGCAAGACCTACACCGTCCTCCTGACCCCAACCACATGTCTTACTGTTTTTCAACAAAGTAGTTTAGGTAGTAACATTTTAGTATAGATAGTTTAGATTTTGTATTTGGCCTCTCCAATTGCTGTCTGTGGCTCCAGGGGTCGTTTACAGTCTTATTTGGTCCAATTATGTAAGTTAAAGGTTTGATCCTTGAGCCTGGCAGTGTTGGCATGGAGGAAATATATACCAGGGCCATTCTGGTGGTGGTCAGGGGCCACCACAGCTATACACAGCAGTGCTCAGTGGGGCATGCAGTGTGCTGTAATCCTCAGCTCCAGTACGTGTTTTAAATACCTCACTTTGATATAAAGATAAAATATGATATTATTTTAACTTGAGTTTATTTCAAAATTTTCACTCTTGATATCTATGAATCTCAATATATATCCTCACATGTACTCACAGATTTTATTTTTAGGCTAGATTCTTAAAACTTGTCAAAACAGGCATATCAAAATTTAAATTTTTTGAGATATGACTAACAGAGAAAATAGCACATATTTAATGCATGCAACTTAATGCACTGGGAGATCAGTATATACCCATGAAACTGTCACCGTAATGAGTGCCATAAATGTGTATGTCACTTACGTAAGTTTCCTCCCATCCTATTCATTTATGATGAGTATACTTGGCAGGTCTTAAGTATACAACTTAGAGTTAAGTGTAAGTATTATACTATATAGTAGTTTTCTAGCACATGTAACTGGAATTTTGTATTCTTAGAGCCCGGCAAGCTACCGAGAGTATCTAGCCTGCATGGCAGAGCCTGGCAAGCTACCTGTGGTATATTAAATATGCCAAAAATGGTAACAAGTCTCACAATGGAGATGTTACTGGTGCCCACTCCAGCAAATCGATGAGCAACAGGATGACAGTGACAGTTGATTAAATTTAAAGATTCCACTCATCTTCTAAAATGAATTTCAAGAACCATAAACCGTAAACGTTGTGTTTGTATTTTTTGAATTTTGTTTTGGCTTGGGGCCACCCCCATCTGTGCTCAAGTCTGACGACTGCTTCTGTGCTCAGTTGTCACTCTTGTTGGGGCTCAAGGAACCAAATGCGGTGCCAGGGATCAAATCTGCGAGGCAAATACCTAACCCACTGTAATCTCTCTCCAGCCCCTGCAGTTGTGTTTTATCCTACTTGTAAACTACTCATAGGTTTAACAGAGTTGTATGTGTGGTTGAAGACCTGTGGCACCTGGGTCAGTGGGATTTATTGTAGCTCTCAGAGAGCCTGGCAAACTACTGAGAGTATACATCCCACACGGCGGTAGCCTGGCAAGCTACCTGTGGCATATTCGATATGCCAAGAACAGCAACAACAAGTCTTACAATGGAGATGTTACTGGTGCCCGCTCAAGCAAGTCGATGAGCAACTGGACCACAGTGCTACAGTGCTAAGCAAGTATTGAGCTTTCTGTTTGTATTGATACCCCTTTTCACCCTAGTGCCCAGGGAGAAATTGTGCATGCATTGCATTTGTATAACAGTTGAAGAACACTGTGCTCAGGGAACTGAATTTTGTTTATAGGAACTGTAAGCAAATTTCCCTTTGCCCCAAGGGAGATGTTTGAATAACTAAGCATAATTAAATATGTCCTTTGCTCCAGAGAAAGAGATGTCTTTCACATTATTCACTATGCAAACATCCTCGGAAGGATCGTCCAGAATGAAAGGCCATTTAGTATCACTGCTCACCAGACACAGATAGAGGAAAGAGATTCTCTGAGTTCTCTCTCAACTAAGGGTTGAACCTGTTTCTTTTCACTTCCTCATGTGGAACTGGAGTATGTTCATTTCTAAGCCCGCGTTGTACTCAGGGTCTAGTACTCGTTTTGCACTCAGGGATCACTCCTAGAATGGCTCGGGGAACCGATTCAGTGCCAGGGATTGAACCGAGGATGGCTGCATGCTTATCCACTGTAATATCTCCCTGGCCCTGAAACACTGATTACTATCTTGGTTACTGAACCCTGATTACTAATAATTTTGCAAATCACGGTACCTACATACAAATGTAAAAACGCAACTACTACCATGGAATGTGCACACAGGGACGTCTATGTGTGAAGAGAGCTCTCTATTAAAAGAAATGGCTGAAATTGCACATTCCTGTCAGTGAGTCTTTTAGCTTGGGGTTCATTAGAGGAAGCACTATTTATTTCCCTCTGCACAGCATCCTTATCTCTATGGTTCTCACCTTTTGACAGTAGCATGGATTCTTGCCAGTTCATCTACTTGAAAGGTACTCCCTAGTTATTTTTTTGTGTGCCATCTCCTTGGTATGGTCTGCATCCTAAAAATCCCTTAAAAGTGTGCTCAAATCTGTTTAAACTTGTAATGAGAAAGTAGCAAATTAATTTTACTGTTATTTATTGCCTCCTAAGAGAATTTCCAGAAACATTCTATTTGTGAAGCTATATTTCAAGTATATTATGAACTATATTAAAAATATGTCCTTCCTTTAATTAAGTATCGACTTCTGTTATTTAAATGTTTTAAGGGTCCTTTTTTCTTTTGCTTTTTGGGTCACACCTGGCGATGCACAGGGGTTACTCCTGGCTCTGCACTCAGGAACCACCCCTGGCCGTGCTCAGGGGACCATATGGGATGCTGGGATTTGAACCCGGGTCGGCCGCGTGCAAGGCAAACGCCCCACCCGCTGCTCCAGCCTTAAGGGTCCTTTTTAACAAAGCTGTATATCTCAGTTTGGGTATCTCTGCCCACATGGGAGAGCCTTGAAAACTCCCCATGGTGTATTCATATGCCAAAACCAGTAACAATGCTGGGTCTCATTCCCCTGACCCTGAAAGAGCCTCCAATGGGACATTAAAGTGAGGCTTCTAAAATCTCAGGGCTAGGACGAATGGAGACATTACTAAGACCACTTGAGGAATTCGACAATCAACAGGATGATGATGATGATGATGATGATGATGATGATGATGATGATGATGATGAGCATCATCATCATCATCATGATATCTCAGTATGATGCTGTGAGAATTTTTGATGATGACTTCTGTAACGCTTGTCAGGGTTAAGGATCTCCAAGATTAATCCAAAAGTCAGTACAATGACATGAAAACAATCTTTTCTTTAAAAGTTTGGTTTAGCACAGTTTGGGAAGGCTACTGTCTGAGAGGGAATAATATATATCAGAAATAATTTAAGGTGGAAAAATTTAAGTTAAGTTAAATAAAATAAGTTAAATAAAAATGGAGGGCCAATGAAATAGCTCTAAAGTTTGACACATGCACATTTACAGCACTGAGTTTGATCTCCAGCACCACTGGGTGGACCAAGGTGACTCCACCAGCATCATATCCCCTGGACAGCGCCTGCACAGTTTAACCAACTCTCACCAGGAGTGGCCCCTGGGATCCCGAGCATTGCGAGGGTGGTTCCCCCAAATAAAAGTGAACTCTTCCTCCTAATCGAATTAATCTCTACGGGGCACATTTAACCTGATGAATGTGAGTGCTCTCTAGAAAAATTGACCATGATTATGTTTGCTTTTTCCTTTTTTACTTGATTAAAATGCGTAGTGGGTAAGCGAATCTCCAGAAGAGGCTATTATTAAATAGCTGAAAAGAAGCATTCAAGAAGGCGCTTAGCCGATTTCTTTCTTAAATTGGACCAAACAGGAAAACGTTTGGACATAGGTTTAAATGATAGCCCAAACACAGGGCTCCATTGTCAGGAGTTGGATATTCATTTTATGATTTCTTTGTGCCAAATAGCTCATAACCAGACAGGGTTTCGGAGGAAGCTGGATTCAAGCAAGAGAAATTAGTTCTATGATTTGAATGATTAATTTAAATTAATGTCATGGAAACTTGCCAGTTTATCACCCAACATGAGGCATCTACTACAGGCTAAAAGCTGGTTAATTTTCTTTTGGAGCCTGACTGATGCTCTGACTGGTGCCCTGGCCTGTATGTGAAAATCTCCCATCAGCAGCTCACTTCTATTTTATTTTTTTGCTTTTTGGGTCACACCCAGCGATGCTCAGGGGTTACTCCTGGCTTTGCACTCAGGAATTACTCCTGGCAGTGCTTGGGGGACCATATGGAATGCCGGGGATTGAACCCAGGTTGGCCGCGTGCAAGGCAAACGCCCTACCCGCTGTGCTATCGCTCCGGCCCCAGCAGCTCACTTCTTGGTTCTCCTTTACCTGTGCCCAAGCTGACTGTGTATCTCCAGAAGAATTATTTCATGACATTTGACTTCATCCTACTAAAATATAATCCTACCTTCTGAAAGAACCATCCTGATTTCCTTGATAAAATTTAACTTCCTGTGGCTGCCTTCACCTTTCAGTTACAAACGAGTTCAATCAGTCCAGCTATAAATGATTAAAATATGCAGTGAGGGTTAATCTTGTGAATTAAAATCTTGCAAGGCAGTTTCATTTCTCTGACATCTGTGCTTGATTTCCCATCTTCTCTGACACCGTCACATGCTATCTCATAGGGTTGCTACCCTTTTATTAATTTCCTCACAGGACAGACTCCTGGGATATTAGATGACCTACATTTGCACTCAAGAGGTTTTCTATCTCCCAACCAATTGACGAGTTACTACTAAATACACTTATATAGATTATTCACATAGAGGATACTCTAAATCTGACATTTTAAATATAAAACATTTTATTGAAGAAACCTATAATGAGGACATTATTCACTTACTGAATTACCAAGTGATTTTTCCAATTTAATCATAAAGCAGAAGAGATAGAAGGGAAGGGATGAAACAAGAATGGTTATATTCTTCATTCGAGGAAACTATAGTTGACAGTGATGCATAAAATGAAACACTAAAAACGTTTTCTAAAGAGTCTCCCTTACTTATAACTTTGTTGTTTCCTATTCACGTAAACGCTGGTGCTCTCTGATACCCACTGCCTTTAGGAGTTTTGAGCTGAAGAAAAGTCCTGGGTTAATTCTAGAGAATTCACTGACCAGGAAAGTTTCTGAGGGATTAAGTCTTGGTCTGTAGGAAGCAGTTCAGTTCTGAGTTACTTTAGCAACGTTCCAGTTTGGTGTACATGTGGGGATTTTGAAACTCGAAAGGGTCTGGGTCTGGACAAGATCCTATTCCTCCATATTTCCTGGGATTTTGAGGTTCCCTACTTTTCTGGATATCATATCCAGACCATAAAACAGTCTTTGAGTTAATATGGGTTTCCTTCCACTATGCCACAGGAGAATGTCCCTCTGGTATGATTTGGTAGGATCTTTACTGGTCCTGGAAATGCTATTACCAGTAATTTATATGGAAGTTTAAAACATTCTCTCAGGTCCCCCCCAAACTATAAATTTTATCAAATAGGCATATCTACTTTTAGAAGTGGGGGAAACTTATATCTAGTTACACTTGAAATCCTGGGTAGAACCAACCAAAACCAAACCAATGGGTAGAACTACACGAGATTGTGGTTCCTAGATTGTGTCATTGTGGCTAAGGGAATGTTCAGGGAGAATACATATAGCCAATCAAGGAAAGACTATGCTCCAGACTTGTATGAAGGACAGGATCTTATGTGTTCCTCATGTTTACAAAGACATGGCTTCTAAACAACTATTTTTCAGTATGTAGTTTATATCTAAAATGATCCACTATCATGTACACTATGAGTTTTAAACATCCATCTTGTGAATAAAGTATTACCTGATACATTTGAAGTTCTCATGTTGTTCTCAGAATGAATCTCTCTAAATTTCCTCAGTTTCTTCATATAATTATGTATTTATGCCTAAATTAGATCTAACATTGTTACAAATTATTTTTATGTATATACATATGCTATAATTATGCAACTTAGGTTTTTCATTCAACACTAAATGTTAAATGGTATGTCATCCATATGTTAAGGATGATTCATGTAGCATTGGTTAATATTTGTATTCCCAGCAATGTTTGTTTTGCAGTTGTCTTAATGGGGATGTGGGAGGGACAGAGAAACTGGGAGCCTCTTAAAGGATCTTCCTGGTTATAGATAGGCAATCCAGGTACTCAGTGTCCTGAAGTGGTGACCAATTTTACTCATGGATAAGATGCATGGGGTCTGGGGGTACAAGAAGCTAATTATAATGGAGGAAATTAAGTTGTGTGGAGAACCTGCACTCAACTGAATATGAATGGTATTTCATGGAAAATAGCACAGAGTATTTGGTAGATGCATATTTACTGATAATTGTTTTTTTAATCATATATTTTAACAATTCAACAGTCTCACAAATGTTACAGAGAAAATGGAATGCTAATTTTGCCTTCATTTTTTTTTCTCTGACTTTTCAGTGTTTTCTGGATTCTATCCCAGTGGAGCTGATTCCTGCTGACCAGCTTTTGAAGTATTGACATTGAGCATCATTAATGAAACTCAACTGCTGTCTGAATGGACATTATAAGAAAGGCTTTGGAGCTCATCTTCTGTTAAAACAATAATGAATTTCTTGGAATGTAATTCTAATGGAGATTGTTTTCTGTGCATCCTGAAAGAATTCCTCACTACAATAAGCAATTCTTCATAGATTTTCTGAATACCACCACCTCTTATCAAACAACTGGACCACTGGGTTGTTCAGAAAGACCTAAAGAATTGTGACAATCAAGTCACCTAGGATATCCAACCACTGTTATTTAGAGAGCTCCTACTGAAATACCATGTCTAAGACCCCGGAGTTCATCAATCTGTCATTTTTATTAGATCATGAGAAGGAAAAGATCCTGGGAGTCCTAAAGAGAGATGAATATTTGAAAAGAATGGAAGAGAGAAGAATAAGGTAATATTCTTTTATCTTTTCTGCTCTCCTTGACTGCCTTTTATTTGAAGGAATTTAGATCAGAAGTGGGGCAGCTACAAATGCTTTGGATACTAATGCTCATCAGTTACTTTATGACTTCGTTTGTAATAATACAAATATTAGAAAACTTCTAACAGGTAGAAATTGAACTTGAGCTACGAATATGGTGTTGATGAGAATGTTCATTTGCTAATAGCGTCGAAAATAGTGATGCGGGGTTTAGTGATATTACTGTGGATATGGTGCTCTCCTTCCATATGGCCAACTTGATTTTGATCCCTGACACCCCTTATGGTTTCCTGAGTTCACCAGCAGTGATCCCTGAGCACAGTTGGGTGGACCCCAAAGATGACAAAACAAAAGCACAGAAAAGCTGGGGCCAGAGCGATAGTACAGTGAGTAGGGCATTATCCTAGCAAGCAGCAGACTTGGGTTGAATTCCCAGCCTCCCATATGGTCCCTCCAGCACTGCCAGGAGTAGTTCCTCAGTGTGGAGTAAGAAACAATCCCTGAGCATTAACGAGTATGATCCCCCAGCAAAAAAAATAAAAGAAAAACTGCACAAAAGCCTTAGGGAAAAAGACTATCTTTGTTTAAGTACAGCTTGGAATTTATTACTGTATGACCAATTTTCTCAACTTCTCCATGCCTTAATTTCTTTATAAAAATAAGGATAATAATAATATCTATTTTATAAGGTTGTTGCAAAGGTTAGGAAAGATAATACATATGCACTGCTTGATGCCTAAATGGAGAATAAATATTTGATATTTATTTATTTATTTATTAAGCTTTTTTTGTCACACCCGGCAATGCACAGGGGTCACTCCTGGCTCTGCACTCAGGAACTACTCCTGGCAGTGTTCAGGGAACCATATGAGATGCTGGGACTCGAACTCAGGTTGGCCGAGTGCAAGGCAAACGCCCTACCCGCTGTGGTATCACTCCAGCCCCTTGATATTTATTTATACTACCTTTTTTGATAAATCTTACTGAGAATTAGCTCTAACCATTGCTAGGAGGGGAAGGGCATTTGAAGAGTGAAATGCTCCCTTGTGCATCAGCAATCACCATAATTTCTTGAAATATAATTTTGCGTTAGGAAAATTCAATAACTTGAATACAACTAAGTTTCACATCAGTTGGGGGCTGGATTGGTATTTACTTATATCCTCACAAATGAGGTTGCTTATATTTCAGCCAGTATCCATTCTGATTGGTAACATCAACTGTTCTAATTGGCCATAACATTGCTATGGTTGGAGGTGATATTCCCCATGACTGGTTGCTTCTTATACTGTCCTGCTGATAAATATATTTAGTGATTGCATTTTACACCTAAATAGAAGAGAAGGATAAAAAAGTATGCCCTTGTTAATAACTGCCCATGCTTAACATGTAGCTTTATTTTTTCTTTTTGAGTCACATCTGGCGATGCACAGGGGTTACTCCTGGCTTATGAATTCAGGAATTACTCCTGGCGGTGCTCGGGGGACCATATGGGATGCTGGGAATCGAACTCAGGTTGCCGCGTGCAAGGCAAATGCCCCACCCACTGTGTTATTGCTCCAGCCCCTTAACATGTAACTTTTATCTTAAGGGTCTTCCTACTAAAATTGTAATCAAATTTTATTTTTATTATTTTCTGGGGTGTTGGGCCACCCACAGCAATGCTGAGGTCTTATTCCTGGCTCTGCATTCAGGGATCACTCCTGGTGATGCTCATGGGGCCATATATAGTGCTGGAGATTGAACCTGGGTTGGTTGCCTGCAAGCCAAAGGCCCTACCCGCTGTGCTATTGCTCCAGTCCCAATATTCACTTATATTCCCAATAATAAGCGAAATCATTTAGCATTGATCTTTCTCTTTCAGGCTTATTTCAACTAGCATAATTACATTAAATCTCATTGACATTGTCAGAAAAGACAATATTTTATCTTTTTTTAATAGCTGAGTAAATTTCATTGAGTATATCACATCTTCTTTATCTTCTCCTCCGTAGTGGTTGTTTGGTGATATTCATGTTTTAGTTGCTGTGAATACTGCTGCAAAGAACTTATAGATATGCATGTGTCTTCTCAAATTAGTGTTTTCATCTTTTGATAAATACCTGGGGATCACATTTCTGGATTACATGGTAGCTCTGTGTTTACTTTTTTTTTTTTACTTTTTGGATCACATCCGGCGATACACAGGGTTTATTCCTGGTTCTGCACTCAGGAATTACCCCTGGCGGTGCTCAGGGGTCCATATGGGATGCTGGGAATCAAACCTGGGTTGGCCACGTGCAAGGCAAACGCCCTACCTGCTGTGCTATTGCTCCAGCCCTCTGTGTTTACTTTTTTGAAGAATATCCATACTATTTTCATAGAGGCCATAGAAATTTACATTTTCAACAATAGTATACCAGAATGTCTTTCTCTCCAAACTCACACTAAGATTTCTTTCAAATTTTTGTGAGAAATAAATATAAGCATGTTTAAATAAAAATTTATATGTATATATAGCATTCCTATAGAAGTGACATGATAGTTCATTAAGTTATTGATTCATATTTACCTGTAATAAGAAATATTGAATAATTTTTTTCTCTTTAAGAAATTTATTTTAATTAAAAAAAACTGTTGATACAATAGAATTGGGGGCTGGATTGATAGCACAGCGGTTGGGCTTTCACCTTTCACGCTGCCGACCCGAGTTCGATCCTCCACCCCTCTTGGAGAGCCCGGCAAGCTACCGAGAGTATCGAGCCCATCCGGCAGAGCCTGGCAAGCTACCCGGGCGTATTGGATATGCCAAAAACAGTAACAATAAGTCTCTCAATGAGAGACGTTACTGGTGCTCGCTCGAACAAATTGATGAGCAATGGGATGCCAGTGACAGTGACAATAGAATTGTATTCTATTCTAGAATAATTAAAATTGATTAGATAGTAAAGCTCAAATATTACACTCAGTAAGTATAAAAATCAATTTATGTGGAAATTGTTATGTCTGATCATGGGGTTATTAAGTTCTTGTCTAAGAATTTATTAAGCTGGTTGTTCCTAGTTGCCTGTTGGCGATCTGTAAGTCAGATTTAGAAAAGTGCCTATTCATATCTGTCCATTTTTCATGAGATATTTTTTATTGTTGAGTTCTATGAGTTCTTTGGTATTACGGATATTATTCCCTTGTTGGATATATGATATATGCTGGATATATGTGTAAATATCCTATCTCAATCAGTAGGCTACCTTTTTGTTTTAGAGACTATTTTGCTATGTATAAAGGTTTCAGTTTGATACAATATTCCTGTTTTTTAATTTTTCCTTTGGTTCCCTTGCTGTTGGAGTTCACTCCCTAGAAATATCACTGAGGTTTATGTCTTGGAGCAAAGAGCCTGTGTTTTAATGTATTTTATGATTTGGGGTCTTTGTGTACGTGGGTTTAATTGATTTATTTCGTTCAAACAAAATATCACAAAAGTATCAATATCTCTCCAACACTCACCATGGTACCCCTCCCATTTATCCCCCTATTCATAACCTCCCATTCATAACCTCCATTTTGTGGTGAGACTCAGGCCTTGTTCCATTATATGCCACATAGGAGTGAGGCCATTCAGTAATTTTTTTTACTTGTTTCACTTAGCTTGGTCTCCTCTTGTTTTATGTATGTTGTGGCCAAAAAGAAAGTATTATTTCATCTGGTTCTGTATTCAGGGTTCACTCCTGGCAGGGCTTGAGCAACTATATGGGCTGTCAAGGATGACACCCAAGTCAGCCACATGCAAGGCAAATACCCTGCCTGCTGTACTATTTCTCTAGCCCTTAAAGGGTATATTTTTAAATGGAAGGTGAGGCTCTAACCAGATATTGATTATGTTCTCCAGGGAATTAAAAAATCTTTTCATGACAAAGACAATAACCAGGAGGAGGGGTAAGGCATCTACTTTGTACTCATGTGGCTGACCCCAGTTCAAATCTGGCCACTACTTACGGCCCCATGAGCATTGTCAGGAGTGGCCCTAAGCACTGCTGGGTTCGAACCCCCCACCCCAAACTTAAAAACACAACCAGATCACAGGAAACATTGTAGTTGAATTGAATAGACTTTGTTCAGAATATTGTTTCTGTCATTCTCAATAATATTTGGTAATATTATATTTATACTCCTTTTTCTCTTTATCATTCCCTCAAGAAACTTAATCAAATTATGTAGTACAAAGCACAACAATCATAAATTGAGTTGTTGATTTCCTGACGCTTTAACCATTTTTGACAGTAACAGAGGACTTTTATAGATCCAATAAAAACTTCAATAAAAGTTGTTTTTCTACTTGCTATTCCCCTCTTTAATAGCACAATAATTTATCTCATATGTGGGATATAAAGGAACATAGTAAAGGGACAACAGATGGTAAAAGGCAACAGGGACTGAGAACTCATCTACAGAACTGACCTTCCCGTGGTGGGGGAGAGAACGTAGGTAAGGGTGGGAGACACTCTGGTGGAGAGTGGCATATTGCATGCATGAAACCCTCTCACTAACAGTATTGCAAATGAGGGTGCCCAAAAAATTAAATGGGAGGGAAAAGAAAATAACTCCTTTCAGAGTGTGTGTGTGGGGGGGGGAGGAGACATATCTTTGGTCTGGAGCACGTTTTGCATACAGGAGAGTCAGGTTTGATTCCTAGATCTGCATGACTCCTTGAGCAGTGCCAGATGTGACCCCCCAAACCACTGTCACTGTCACTGTGACTGTCATCCCGTTGCTCATCGATTTGCTTGAGGGGGCACCAGTAACGTCTCCATTGTGAGACTTGTTACTGTTTTTGGCTTATCGGATATGCCACGGGTAGCTTGCCAGGCTCTGCCCTGCGGGCGAGATACTGTCGGTAGCTTGCCAGGCTCTCCGAGAGGGGCGGAGGAATCGAACCCGGGTCGGCCATGTGCAAGGAAAATGTCCTACCCGCTGTGCTATCACTCCAGCCCAAACCAACCTAACCAAAAAATGGCTTTTTCTGCACTGATAGATGTATCATCTCCCATTGTTTTGAGCTGCCAACTATGAGCCTGGGCCAGATGACTCGGGCTCTGCCACGCTTAACAGCTTCATGTATTGAGCGGTGGCATGGTGTTTGGAGTATAGGCTGTGGAATCATACATCCTCAATTGTTGATTCAAATCTTAGTTACACAAGGGAATGTCTGTGTCACTTATTTTTTTATTTTAATTTTATGCTTTTGCTTTTGTACTCAATTAGTGTTCTATCACTCCAGCCCTCAGCTCGTTAAATTTCAAACTGGAATATCCTCCTGGATTTCATTTTGTATGTGGACAATGAGGGCTAGAACAAATAACACAGCGTTTAGCATAGGGCGTTTGCCTTGAACGCGGCCGACCCGGGTTCAATTCCTTCGTCCTTCTCAGAGAGCCCAGCAAGCTACTGAGGGTATCCCGCTAACACGGCAGAGCCTGGCAAGCTACCTGTGGCATATTTGATATGCCAAATATAGTAACAACAAGTCTCACCATGGAGACATTACTGGTGCCTGCTCGAGCAAATCGATGAACAATGGGATGTCAGTGAGAGTGACAGTGCTTTTGTACTCAGAGCTTACTACTGCCTCTGTTCTCAGAGGTGACTGAAGATCATTTGGGGTGGTGCTAGATTGAACCTGGGTCAGCAGCATTCAGGGCAAACACCTTACCCACTGTACTATCATGCCCCAGTGCCACTTTAGTCCAGTTGCCTCCAAATAGAAAAATAGCTTCAGCAACATTATGAATTGTTGAAAGGATTAAATATCTGTTGCTATCAGGAACAATGCTGGCACACAGTAAGCACTCCATAATTTCTTGCTGTAATTATTAGTTCTGTTGGTTTTTGTTGCCCTTCATGAGTAGGGGTACTGGCCACCATCAATGCTTCACTCAGGATATCTGGGGTTCTCTTGTGCACTCATCCCTCAGTTTCTAGTTTTTCTGTGCTTTGCCTTTAAGGGTTGGTGCTTACCTCTTTAGAGGATTACCTTTGGAGAGCTAGTTTCCTATGGGATTAAAGAGCCACTAGCCCAGGTAAATGAGTTTAAGTCTCTACTAGGCACCTTCAAGACAATGGCTATCAAGTACAGAAATTCCTTGCCTCAAGGCAAGTCATATTGATTCTTCAGTGAAACATCTGTTTCTTTTTTTAAAATAATTTATTTATTTTTAATTAGTGAATCACCGTGAGGGTACAGTTACAGATTTATACATTTTTGTGCTCATGTTTCCCCCATACAAAGTTCGAGAACCCATCCCTTCACCAGTGCCCATTCTCTACCACCAGTAAACCCAGCATCTCTCCCACCCTCCCCAGTCCCGTCTCCCCCCCAACCCCCCGCCAACCCACACTGCCACTATGGCAGGTCATTCCATTTTGTTCTCTCTCTCTCTGATTAGGTGTTGTGGTTTGCAATAAAGGTGTTGAGTGGCCATTGTGTTCAGTCTCTAGTCTACATTCGGCACGCATCACCCTTCCCCCGCATGACCTTCGAACACATTTTACTTGGTGTTCCCTTCTCTGAGTTGCCCAGAATGAGAGACCAGCCTCCAAGCCATGGAGTCAACCTCCTGGTACTTATTTCTACTATTCTTGGGTGTTAATCTCCTAGTCTATTATTCTATATTGCACAGATGAGTGCAATCTTTCTATGTCTGTCTCTCTTTCTGACTCATTTCACTTAGCATGATACTTTCCATGCTGATCCACTTATATGCAAACTTCATGACCTCATTTTTTCTAACAGCTGCATAGTATTCCATTGTATAGATGTACCAGAGTTTCTTCAACCAGTCATCTGTTCTAGGGCACTCAAAACATCTGTTTCTGAGCTCCCATTAGGATAATTTTGAAGTCAAGCATCGTCTGAAAATCACAGCTTTGCTTGTTTGCCCTCAAAACTTTTTTCTCCTTCCTCTATTCCATTACATGTCCCTACTCAGAGAATTCATGAGTCACTTCTAAAGAAATCTACATCTCATACATGTAGCTTCTAAAAAATACATGCACCCCAATCTAGACCAGACAGGGAGAATTTAGTATTATCCATTAATAACTTCAGATGTCATCAACAGAAGGATTTTCTGCAACAGTAAATATATAACATGGTTATTAAAAATCATTTTCACCATGTTGCAGAGATGTAGATTAATATTTTGGGGACAGTAGAAGAAGTAATGATGGATAGACAGATAGAAACTGAACAATTGATTTCACAGAAGAGGTAACATACCAGCTTGAAAGGTTGATAAGATTTTGACTTTGGCAAATATATGTCAGCTGTTTTTCAGCTGTTTACTATAAACCACATAATTATCTTTATTACTGTATCACTGTATCACTGTCATCCCGTTGATCGTTGATTTGCTGGAGGGGGCCCAGTAACGTCTCCATTCATCCTAGCCCTGAGATGTTAGCAGCCACTCTTTTTTTTAATAATAAATTTATTTATTTTTAATTAATGAATCACCATGAGGGTACAGTTACGGATTTATACACATCTGTGCTTATGCTTCCCCCATACAAAGTTCGGGAACCCATCCCTTCACCAGTGCCCATACTCCACCACCAGTAAACCCAGCATCCCTCCCATCCTCCCCAATCCCATCTTCCCCCACCCCACCCTGTCACTGTGGCAGGGCATTCCCTTCTGTTCTCTCCCTCTAATTAGCTGTTGTGGTTTGCAATAAAGGTGTTGAGTGGCCACTGTGCTCAGTCTCTAGCCCTCATTCAGCCCGCAACTCCCTTCTCCCACATGGCCTTCGACTACATTATAGTTGGTGATCGCTTCTCTGAGTTGCCCTTTCCCCAGAATGTGAGGCCAGCCTCCTAGCCATGGAATCAACCTCTTGGTAGTTGTTTCTACAATTCTTGGGTGTTAGTCTCCCACTCTGTTATTCTATATGTCATAGATGAGTGCAATCTTTCTATGTCTGTCTCTCTCTTTCTGACTCATTCACTTAGCATGAAACTTTTGATGCCGATCCACTTAAATAAAAAATTTGTGACCTCCTTTTTTCTAACAGCTGCATAGTATTCCATTGTATAGATGTACCAAAGTTTCCTCAACCAGTCATCCGTTCTAGGGCATTCGGTTTTTTTCAGATTCTGGCTATTGTAAACAGTGCTGCGATGAACATACATGTGCAGATGCCATTTCGATTATACTTTTTTGCCTCTCTGGGATATATTCCCAGCAGTGGTATTGCTGGGTCAAATGGGAGCTCAATTTCTAATTTTTTGAGAATCGTCCATATTGTTTTCCAGAAGGGTTGAACCAGTAGGCATTCCCACCAGCAGTGTAGAAGTGTCCCTTTCTCCCCACATCCTCTCCAACAGCGGTTGCTTTTGTTCTTTTGGATGTGCGCTAGTCTCTGTGGTGTGAGGTGGTATCTCATGGTTGTTTTGATCTGCATCTCTCTGATGATTAGTGATGTAGAGCACTTTTTCATGTGCCTTTTGGCCATTCGTATTTCTTCTTTGGTAAAGTTTCTGTTCATTTCTTCGCCCCATTTTTTGATGGGGTTGGATGTTTTCTTCTTGTAGAGTTCAACCAGTGCTTTATATACCATTGATATCAACCCCTTATCTGATGGGTATTGTGTAAATATTCTTTCCCATTCTGTGGATAGTCTTTGGATTCTGGTCACTGTATCTTTTGCGGTGCAGAAGCTTTTTAGTTTAATGTAGTCCCATTTGTTGATCTCTGTTTTTACTAGATTGCTTAGTTCTGTGTCACCTTTGAAGATACCTTTATCTTCAATATAGTGGAGGGTTTTGCCGACCTTGTCTTCAATGTACCTTATGGTTTGTGGTCTAATGTTGAGGTCTTTAATCCATTTTGATCTGACTTTTGTGCATGGTGTCAGGTCAAGGTCTACGCCCATTTTTTGCATGTGGTTGTCCAGTTGGTTAGCAGCCACTCTTTACTTGACCTTCCCAAGGTTGCCGCATTAGAGGCTCTTTCAGGGTCAGGAGAATGAGACCCATCATTGTTACTGTATTTGGCATATGAATACGCCACGGGGAGCTTGCTAGGCTCCCTCCCCAAAAAATCCAGTTTAGGAGTTTAAATTCTCTCTCTCTCTCTTTTTAAATATATATTCTGCTAATATGTTTTAGAAGATAATCAAAGATAAAATTTTTAAGAATTATGATCCAGGAAAGAAAATTGTCTCGAAAGGTAGTAAATTGTTTGAGTCTTAGAGATAAAGAAGATAGAAAATGGAAAAGTGTAAAATTTGGTCAGGTTGCCCAATGTGTCCCATGGTCCATGTATTTGCTGAAGTATGTCATTAATTAGGGTGGGACTAGGATATGAGGGCTCATGACCCAAAGGCACATGAAATGCCTGATAACTAGCTCCTTGCATAAAAAAATATGGCGAGATGCATCTGTATACTATCAGAGCATTCTAAATTCATCCAAGTGGCTCAAGTTTGCTCTTGGGGTCAAGGAGATAGTAGTACAGCAGATATGGCACTTTCCTTATAGTGTGCAGACTTGGGCTACATTCCCAGAACCATATATGGGGCACCCGAGCCCGGACAGGAGTGATCCTGGGTGCAGAGCCAGGAGTGAGCCCTGAGCATTTTTCTGGGTGTGTCCTTTCAAACAAAATGTATGTTTGTCCTTCTCCTTCAAGTCAAGCAAGAAAGAGAATTCAAGGGAATATTTAGACATAGTTAGAAACTGTTTCAGTGTAATAGGGTTTTAAATGTTCCCTTTAGAGAGCAAATCACTTACGTTTATTATTTTATTGCAATGAAAACTGAAAAATGAACTGATGCAAACAAAATTGAACAATAAACAGTGATTACAAATGGAAAGTGATCAACACTTCTAAAATAAAAATCTTGGGTTATCATTTTGTATTTTTCATTTCTGTAACTTTGTAAGAATTCAGACTAACAAAAATGTATATGGCTCATAGTATATACATTAAAATTGTCATTTACAGATTGTTTCTCAAGCTCACTATGTATAAACAAATATTGTTAAATATCTTCTTTGTGGTATCTGTGTATAAAAATATCTTCAGGTTATAAGCTACTAACCATTTTAGCAGTGATTTGTGAGCTTTATTCTTTTATCCATTTCACTTATCCAATATGCCAAAAACAGTAACAAGTCTCAAAATGGAGACGTTACTGGTGCCTGCTCAAGCAAATCGATGAGCAACAGGAGGACAGTGCTACAGTGCTACATATCACTTGTATTTAGCCATAATGCCGGAAATTGTATCTGGACTTATTCTTTTTGGTATCTTTTATAGTGAACTCTAATGTTTCCTTTAAAACATACTTTTCTGTTTTCTTTGTCCCTACCCAAATCTCATTTTTTCTTAGTTGATTTTGAAAAGACATCATCTTCATTGGGATTCATCTGGCAGCTATCATTGGTTTGGAGGTTGATATGAGACCAAACATGACTTGTTCAGAAACAAAGTTCAGAGCTTTGGGAAGTTTGGTATTCAATCATTGTCACTGTATCACTGTCATCCCATTGCTCATCGATTTGCTCGAGCGGGCACCATTGTGAGACTTGTTACTGTTTTTGGCATATCAAATACACCACGGGGAGCTTGCCAGGCTCTGTTGTGCAGGCAGGGTACCCTCCGTAGCTTGCCAGGCTCTCTGAGAGGGATGGAGGAATCAAACCTGGGTCAGCCGCATGCAAGGCAAATACTCTACCAGCTGTGCTATGGCTCCAGGTATTCAATAAAACATGATATTCTAGTTAGTTACTGTTGACATTGAAAGCCAGGACAGCAATGAAGCTGAGTCAGAAGAATGGGAGAGGATTCTTAACAATATTCTAGAAATGTTTGCATCTCTGGACTATAAGCAATGTTATTTGTAGCAGTTTGAATAGAATTTTCTGGTCCTTGGTCCCTGCAGCCCCAAACATCCTACAATCTCCATGAGTTAGAAGGAACTAATATATCAAGTACCTTCTATGGGTGAAGTCCTATGTATTTTTTTCCTTATAATAATGGAGGTAAGCAGAGATAAGCCTTCAGCTTGTTCATTCCTTAAACATAAAGAAGTTTGCATTCATGAATCAGGCTTTGTCAATTATACAGACCTGGGGTCAGCAAGTTACTTTAAAAGACCAGATAGTAAGTATTTACACTCTACAGGCATATGTTCTCTGTTTGTGACTAACTTTCCTTATTATAATGTAAGAATGGCAATAGCCTAAAGGCAATCAAATGGGTATATCAACATCCCAATAAAACTTTGTTTAGGAAAGCAGAAGGTGTATTTGACCCAAAAGCTATAGCCTGATTACCTTCAGTATTGAAAGCAGCACCTTGCATATTCTAGCCTTGGGGATAGCTTCTTGTGCCCCCTAACAGAGATAAGACATTCTTGGAGAAGCAGGAAGCTTGTAGTCTAAGACATAAATGAGATTGGAGTAGAAATGGTTAGTTAAGAGAGATGAACCTTGGACTTCTCTCTGGGAGGTAAGATGACTTTACAAGATACTGCCATCCTGGCTGGAGTGATAGCACAGCGGGTAGAGCATTTGCCTTGCACGCGGCGAACTCGGGTTCGATTCCCAGCATCCCATATAGTCCCCTGAGCAGGGCCAGGAGTAATTCTTGTGTGCAAAGCCAGAAGTAGCCCCTGTGTATCGCTGGGTGTGACCCAAAAAGCAAAAAAAAAAAAAAAAAAAACAACCAAAAAACCCAAATACTGCCATCTCCAGTACTACTACAGTCTGTAGTACATGAGTTGCTAGGCGTTGTATCCTTCACCCAATCTGTAGTAACTCATGTACTATAATAGTTTAAATGTGTTTTATTGCTTCTATAGGAGATAGAGAAAATACCAAGAAATTCTGAAAGGTCCTGAAAAATTGTAATGGAAAGGTTACAAATTCAACTTTCTAATGAAGTTAAGAACTAACAATATTAACAATATGCCCAGTGTCAGAAAAACTGCACTGCAAAGTTACGCAGAGTGTCCAGGGGTGCCCAGCAGCAAATAGATAGAACTGCCATTTGTAGTTCCACAATGTGACTCTAAAACTCACACTCCACTCAGGTTACTTTACATTTCTGAGTGATAGATAAGTTCTTTTACTCCAATCCAGGATTTTAAAAAATCAGTAAGCTGGGGACTAGAGAAAGAATGCAATGGGTAAGGTGCTTGACTTGCCATCAGCTGACCCTGATTCTATCCCTGAGCATCACCAAAAGTGATCTCTGAGCACATAGTCAGGAATAAATCCATTGCCCTCGCCCCCCTCCCCAACAAATTCAGTAAACTATCCAATGCCTACTTCACATCAAACATAGCATTGCTCAGATCACTATTGTACCCTCATTTTAATTCTCATGTCATCCCCGAGCTATGTAGTAGTATAATGCACTATAGCTCTACTATCCGAAACAGATTTATTGATTTACCCCGCCAGTAAGTACATCAATACTGAGGTTTTCTCATTCCATGATTATTTTCCTTTCCTGGAAGCTCTGATGCTTATGCATCAACTGCACCTATTGAGACTGCATTGAAAGACCACCCACAGTCTTGCTATTAGTTGAGAAATGGAACAAAGAAAAGCATTTCTTTAGCATGATAGTTCCTGACAGCTCTGACCTTTAAGCTGTATAACATCCGAAGTCACTATGATTATCCTTCCTTCCATTTAAAAAAAACAAAACAAAACAGGACTATAGAGTTCCTTATGTTCGACTATTTATGCTGACTGAAAACAAATGTGCAAGTGTCTTATGTTTTGTTTCACTCAATTTGACTCAGCTAAATGGGGCCACTCAGCTAGTCAGTTTAGTCATCAAGGGACCTACCAACCCCAGTCTGGAACCTGCTTTATGGCTTTTTCTTCATGTGAATGAATAAGTAATTTGGAGTGGGGTAGGGGAGGGAAAGGGGAGAATCAGGAGCAAGCTTATTCAAAGGGGCTATTTGAAATACTGCAGAAAGCTGAATATTTGGTTCAAATGGACCCAAAGCAATTTTAAAGAATTAAAATTCATTCAGGAAGTTAAGGAGATTGGTAAGTGCTAAGCAACAATATCCTCTTAATACTTTACAAATGTTTGATTTGTGGGGCTGTTTGTTTTTCCAAATCTTATCACTGCCACAAAGAACAAAATTAGTTGACCCTTTCGAAAGCCTAAAGATGTGCTGTGTCCCCATAAAAGAGCAGGAGAACTCTTGAAGTGAGCTTCTAGTTTGGTAAACATTTTGTTTCAAATCTAATAGAATTACAAGAAAGCGTCTTAATGGATTAAACAGAAACTCTCAGCATGAGCATAATGGCTCCCCAATAGAACTCAGATTCTTAATGAGTCACAGAGATTTGCTTTTTTTTTTAATCCGGCTTTGCTTTAAGCAAATTTAAATCTTGGGCATTTTTCCACTAAAGACCTTATTACACATATAATAAAACAAAAATTTTGATCCTAGATCATTTTTATCTAATTTTGTAGGATTCATCATAGGCACAGACTCCCAAATATGTGATATGTGGGGGGCATTTTAAACATAATTTTGTCCAGATAAATTCATATTTGGTATATATGTACCATAGTCATAAATAAAATTATTAATTATGTAGTATATATGCCTATATGTGTATATACAAAGATACATATCTTTGTATCTATGTGATAATGGGAGCTGAATCCTGAGTTTTAAACATTTGAGGCATTTTCTCTATCACTGTGCACATCTTTGACTCACCCGCAAATTTTCCTCCCTCCCTCCCTCCCTCCCTCCCTCCCTCCCTCCCTCCCTCCCTCCCTCCCTCCCTTCCTTCTCTCCTTCCTTCCTTCTCCTTCCCTTCCTCCCCTTCCCTCCCACCGTCCCTTCCCTCCTTCCTTGCTTCCCTCCCTCCCTCCCTCCCTCCCTCCCTCCCTCCCTCCCTCCCTCCCTTCCTTCCTTCCTTCCTTCCTTCCTTCCTTCCTTCCTTCCTTCCTTCCTTCCTTCCTTCCTTCCTTCCTTCCTTCCTTCCTTCCTTCCTTCCTTCCCTCTCCCAGCTGTGCTCAAGGATTACTCCTGGCTCTGTTCTGAGACATCACTCCTGGTGGACTTGAAGGACCATATGGGGTGATAGGGATTGAACCCAGGTCAGCTGCATGCAAGATGCATGTGCTACTCACTACACTATCACTCCAGCCCCTTTCTGTACTCTTTCACTTCCTTGCATATAGTCTTGAACCAAAATGACTGGGAAGCCTAGCTTCTTAAACTCCAGGTCTCAACATCACATGACATCATTAACAGAGTGTAGGGTTCATGAGAAATATTAAAATATTGTTTTAAAGTTTTTATTGTTGATTTATTTTCGGCAGATGTTTGGTTTGTCTATTGTTTTATGTGTCTGGATGCCTGGGATCACATAAACATTTCTCAGGCAAGAAAGGGTCATGATAGAAGAGGTTTAAGAAGCCTTGTTTAGCGGACATGCCCCTAGGTGACAGGTTAATTTGAACATATATCTGGGAAACTGTTATTTCATTTTGCCGTAGGTTGAAGAAGCACAGAACTATTAAGCCCACATAACCTACAACATGGATGAACATTAATGGGATAGGTAATACCTCTAAAGGTTTAGATTACAGGAATATGACCATTTTATATAAAAATTATATGAATTCTTATAATTAATAGCAGTTTATGTTCTAATTGCTTTCAGTGTGCAAGAAGATTTCAATAACAAGTCTTTAATAATTTTTTCCTAGTTATTATTGCCTTGCTAAGTAATTAAGTTCAACTGCTAAACATTTCATGCAAATGTCTAAAGTTAATTAATCTTTTTCAAAGCAAAGGATTATTTTTAAATTGTTAAACTCAGACATGAGGAGAGAGTGGGATGAAAATGGATGAATAGGGAGAATGTGTGTTTACCTCCTACTTTGGTCATGGCCAATTTATATCAAAATTTGAATTATCCTACACACACACACACACACACACACACACACACACAAGCTTGAAATCCCAATGAATAAGCTTCAACCGCAAAGAACAAAGGGAAAGCATCCAGTCAGATCGAAAACAGAAATGTATCCTCAGCAATAAAAACACTCCACCATGGGGGTAGCAAGTTTCAGTCAGAATGAGATTCTTGTGTACACGCATCTGCGCATGCCCACGGGCAAGCATGACAAAATGAAACACAATGTATCACATGTGCAAGGCGAGTGCTGTAATGCTAAACTACCTCTACCTTCCTGGAAGGAAGCAATTTCTGAGGGATCATGGTGAGATTGTGAAGAAGCCTCTGCAAACCAATCCTATAACTTACAACACTGAAATAGGAGCAAAAAACTAGTACATACATGCGTAAGGGTCAGAGTCACTGACTGCCATAACGGTGACCTCTCTTATCCTTGCTGATACTCCGTGCTAGTTGATGCCATATTGGATCTCATTCTCTATAATAATAACAAATGCTGAGGGATGATTTAGAGCACCTACCCCTAGCAATAGCTGAGTCAACTGGGGTCTGAGAACAACAAAATTACTTATTCCTATCAAACAGGCCATATCCTTGCTTGCTCTCATCTAACCACTGGCAAACAAGCCGTCACCCTACAGATAGAAGTCACATTGCAGACTTCCTAATAGATAGCTATCATGAAAACCCCACTGTTTGATGTGCTTTCTTACCATCACATAGGAAGTCACACTTTTCTCTTTGCTAAGTGCTCTGTTCACCAGTTGGGACCAAGTCTCCAGTCTCTTCTTTTTAAGAATTATTATTTATATATTTTGCCATTTTTGGGGGGAGGGGGGCACAGCTCTGTCAATGCTCAAGATTTACTCCTGGTTCTGCACTCATAAATCACTCCCAGTGTTTCTCAGGTGACCATATGGCATGCCGGGAATCGAACGCGAGTGGGCCATGTGCAAGGCAAATGCCCTCCCCGCTGTGCTATTGCTCTAGCCCCTCCAGTCTCTTCTTTAATCCACCGCAGCAACCTCACAGAACTGGACAGCCTCCACAGCATAGTGACTGTTAGGCACTGGTTCCATTTAGCCCCTGTTCAGTACCCAAGCCCTCTCAAATTTAGTGCTGGCGTTGCCTTCTAGGAATTTATGATCTCAACTTGGTTATTACTAGGCCACCTTAAACTTGGTGCACAGGTGACCCCGACTACCTATGATCTCTAACCCTCAGTTGTCATCCAGGCATACTTGAAATTGGAGCAACACCCAGACCCACTAGAACGTAGATCACTGGACCCCACCCAGCTCCTTGTATGGCCATAATATAGAGATAGAGGAACTCACACCAATAGATGATGGCAACAACCTGGAAAGAACTTCTCATACAACGAAGTTATGTAAACTATCTGGAAATTTCAAAGCAAGAGTCCTAATGATGCTCTGTAAAACCAGGAGACAAATTGAAAAGAACTTGAACAAAGATAAAGTATGAGAAGTTTGAGAAAAGTAAAAACAAATAATAGAAATGAAGAATATAGCAGCTGAACTAAAAAATATAACAGAAGGGCTCAAAAGGAGAAAATCAAACTAAAGATTCAATAGAGAAAACCATTCAAAAATGGCCCAGAAGGACATTTTTTTTGAATACTAAAACAATGAAGATAATATTTTAACTATATGGGACTGCATCAAGAGGAACAACATTAACATCATAAGAGTCTTAGAAGGAGAAGAAAGTCAGAATTATTATTTGAAGAATAATTCCTGAGAACTTCTCTACTCTGAAAATAAAGTTAGACACTCAGATTCAGAAAACTCAAAGATCCTAGCAAAATAAACTCAAGTGGATAACCACCAAGACACATTCCAATAGATGGCAAAAATTAAAGATAAAATGAGAGTCCTAAAAGCAACAGGATAAAGGCAGAATAATATACAAGGAACCCCCTTTATGAACTCCCAGAAACACTGCTTGATAATACTAATGGCTTTGTGGAAAATACCTCACACTGAGAATCCTCTACTGAGCTTGGTGATCATTCAAATTTGAAAGAGGAATAAAAGAACTTTTTAGACAATCAAAGAAATTCATTGTCAATTAACCAGCCCACCAAGAATTATTTATGGCCTAGTTTCTTAAACCGTATCCTGTGATTTCATGGAGTCATATTTCTAAATGAAGGGGTGATGAAAATTGTTCTAAAATCAATTTGTGATATACTATCAGTAAATGATTGTACACCTATTTTATATACCTGAGTGGGGTTGCATAAAAAATTAATTTCTCAGGTTAGGAGTCAGAAATGAAAAAATTAAGAAACACCTATTTAAGAAAATATAAATATAAAAAGAGGGTACATAAAGAACCTCCTTGAAAATATCATAGTACTTAAAATGCAAAACTTTTATGAGTAGCACTCTATAATGGGGTTGCTGTTAATTTTCAAATTTATGGATTCTTGTTATGTCCATTCTGATAAACTTAAAGTTTTTCTAATTCCAGATGTTGTATTTCTTCATTTTAAAATTTATATTTGATTATTTATTTTAAGCCTGTTTTTCTAATGTTTAAATCTGACATCTTTATATATTTAGTTTTCTACTCTATCATTGAAAGTATTGTGTGTTAGATACTAGTTTTTTTTTCTCCATTCAAAATTTGGCTCAAATCAGAGTAATAAATACTGGTTTTCTTTTCACTTGAGAATGGATCTCCTCATAATTTTTCTTATATTGAATAATTCCAATAAATAATTTCAATAAATCCTAGATGTTATGTATATTCTGAGTCCTTGGATTCTGTTTATGTTCCTTTTGAGAAAGTTTGCTTTTGTTTCCTTCTTTTCACATTTTAACTCGGTTGCACCCACTTTGCTAGGTGTCTCCTGAGTACATCTCAAATTTCTGCTTGTTCTTTTAACCTGCATTGGGGTGCTATGATTTTGATCTGTATATGTATAATTTGGGGGTCAGTGGGATTTTTGAGATATGATTCAGATATTAAACTCTCAGTCTTCCCACCACTTTTATTTCCTAGCTCTGATTACCTAAGTAGTGCCGTAAATTTGTATTTGCTCTGGTTGCATCACTCTCCTGATTTCTGAAGGGCAGAAAGATGTCCATTTTTAAACTGTAGTTTTAGCTATAGTGTGCTAAACGTGTGCTGCCCGTAGGCCAGAAAATATTAAATGGAAAGTCCTTCTTATACCAAAAGTTGCCTGCATTTCTGTACACTCTAATCATTTCAGATAGTTTTCATTTTTATTTTTGTTTATATTCTGTACACTACGCATTTACTATGCAAGAGCGGTAGTGCAATACGAACTGACTTTACCACAGAAGTGGCAATCTCAATTAAAATAAAAATACCTCACAATAATGTATAATTGATCAGTGTCTGACTCCTATCTACTTCTAAGAGAACATCTTATTTCATTTGCTCATGACCCAGCAAACTCAATGGAGTAAAAATTCCAAACTAGCTCTCCTTTACGATCTTTTTCCTTTTTTGGGTGGGGGTACCACCTGACAGTGCTCAAGGGCAACTTGTAGCTTTATGCTCTGGGATCACTCCTGGCTGTGCTGAGTGCGCCATATGTGGTGCCAGGTAGGCCACATGCAAGGAAAACACCTTAAGTCCTGAACTATCTCTCCAGTCCCACATTTGGGAATTTTATTGATAGGAAAACAGTAGAAGGCATAAAGAGAGACCATGATAAATTAAAAAATATATAGTTAAAATAATGCATTAGGTCAGATTCAAGTATTTCTCAGCACAAATATCATCTTCCTTTTTATGGAAACTAAAAGCAATTAATTTTCTGTGATGCTTTTTAATAAAGCACATATAAAAGCACATAAAAATAACATTTATCCTTAATGAATTTCAAAGAAATGCCGACTTGAAAGTTCTTCTATCTTAGGAAAATGGCTAGCAATGTTATATGCAATAATCTAAACATATAAAAAGTTGAATATAAATAACCATCATTTTATAAGGTAAAATGGAAAATTTTAAGTACAGATGGCTGTCTGCTAGGCATGTGACCCCTTTGCTGCATTTAAGGTCATTTAGCTTCTATAAATTCAATTTAGATGCATTTAAGGTACAAATTTCAGATAAATTGCTTATAAAAATTAAGACTCGCTAGTATGTGCCTGCATTCAGAAGCAGAAGTAATTTTAGAGAATTTATCAAGGGCAGCATGTTCTCTGAAAGTTATCTTTTTTGGTATCTGAATGGAATGTCCAATTTCCTCATATCATTTGAAGAATATCCAATTTCCTCTATCATGGATAGAGAAATGTCCAATTTCCTCTATCATTTGCATTGTCAGACCCGATATTGTTTAGCAGCTCAGTATTCTTATTTTTTTAAAAAAAAATAAGTGCAGTGGCTGGAGAAGGTAATACTGTGCGTTGAGCACTTGCTTTACTCACAGGCAACCTGGGTTTAATTCCTGGCACCATATATGGTCCCTCGAGTACTACCAGGAGAGTGATTCCTGCCCTGAGCACTTCCAGGTATAGCCCAAAAGCCAAAAGTAAAAATAAATAAATAAATAATAAAGAGAGAAAGATAAAATAAATAAATGTAGCTTCTGTATTCCCTACAGCATCGATCCTATCCTCATTCCCTCTTATTCCAAATAATCTGGCTTATTTATAATAGCACTCCCTGTTGTTTTGATACTTAAGAAAAGTATCCTTTGCATTTTATATTGAGAAACATATCCTTATTCCTTGTTGAGCCAGGTGATTGAAGCATTAGTTATTTTGAGGAATTCTCATATTGAAGGCATGGCTTTCTCATTTCATATAAGATCCATGTCTGCTGTTATTTCATGACCATCAGTAATAAACATTTGCCTGTCTGTTTTCATGGATTTGTGAAATCTCCTGGTCTGTTCCTCTGAGCCAAATGTTTCCCTACCAGAAAGTAATTGGTGTCATGTGCAGAAATGAAGATTTCACAATGCCCTCTCTCCTTGAGATGATTTCTCAATATTAAATTGGCATTATGCACATTTTTTTTATTCTGCACAAGTGTTCTTCTAAACCTGTCCCTAATTACTGTTCCTGTAGCAGCTTTCTCTCTAGTTAAAACTTTCCCCTTATTTTTAAAGGGTCTTGATTATTTTTTGAAGAGTCTTTTGTTTTGAAAATTCATCACAAGCTTCATAAAGTGTGTTAGATCAGAGTAATGTTCGTTGAAGAATTGTTCTGTTGGGGAATGCGATGAGAGGCATGTAATAAGTGGCTACTTGGGCAGATGCCTCAACAATAGAAGCAGGACAGGCAGAAGAAAGCCTTCATTTAGTGTGTAAGCTTACCTTGGCTCTGTACAAATAACCTAGGAAAGAACTAGAAGTAGTTCACAAGTAGTGTCATCTTTGAGCACCTATGTTTTACTAAATTGAGAACCCGTGCAAGGATCCAGGTTGGAGTGAAGAGAACGGATTTGGGGATATACAATTCTGAACCGGAAGCCTGGCTTTACCTCTTTTTTTTTTCTTTTTGGGTCACACCCGGCAACGCACAGGGGTTTCTTTCTGACTCTGCACTCAGGAATCACCCCTGACAATGCTCAGGGGACCATATGGGATGCTGGGAAACGAACCCGGGTCAGCTGCGTGCAAAGCAAACACCCTACCCACTGTGCTATTGCTCCAGCCCCCTGGCTCTACCTCTTAATAGCATGTTTCTTCTAAGATTTCCCTTTCTGATCTATAATGGGAAAGAGTGTCTTTTTCATGGGATGCTGTCAAAGTTTAATGATATGCAAAACAGAGTGCATGTCATTACAGTGGCTAAGTATTGCAATATTTAGCTTCAACAATAGGTTCCGAACAGATGCTGTAGTCAAAGGGATGAGGTATATTTTTCTATTCAGAATAGAGGAAGGAGGTCCGGTCAATCCTAGATTTTTCCTTTGGCGAATAAAAATAGCCCAAGTGTTGATGGCACTGCCTCTGGGTGTGAATGAAAGATGGGAGTACTATGAACTATCACTGGCATCAGGCTGCTGTGTCATTATTCTGCCTGCATATATTGTTTCAGTGATCTTTTTGTCTCTTTGTTTCTTGGTTGACAATACTTTAGTCAGTCACCATGGTTTTTGCTTTCTTAATGGAATCTGAAATTCTATCTACAGACTACAATTTAGCTTGCAGGCATTGCAGAAAAGGCTGAAGCCAAAACCAATCGCAGTATCTCTACAAGCGAACAATAACAATAATAGACCTAATATTTCTGAGAACTTAATATATTTGTTGGGAAATATATTTGATAGTATATTATGACAGAGACATGATAGCAAATTATGTAAAATGTAAAATTATTGGAGCGATAGCACAGCGGGTAGGCCGTTTGCCTTGCATGAGGCTGACCCGGCTTCGATTCCTCCAACCCTCTCAGAGAGCCCGGCAAGCTACCAAGAGTATCCTGCCCGCACGGAAGAGCCTGGCAAGCTACCTGTCACATATTTGATATGCCAAAAACAGTAACAAGTCTCACAATGGAGACGTTACTGGTGCCCACTCAAGCAAATAGATGAACAATGGGATGACAGTGCTATAGTGCAGTAAAATTACTGCATTCTAATGTACAGGTAAAGATTGTTGTTGGTAGCTTTATTATATTTTTTGTTTGTTATGCCAGTATCAAATCCAATGCTTTACATGCTGGGCCCTAAGCTTTGTTCTATTGTTATATGCCTCCATTAAAGAATCGGTGTGTGTGTGGGGGGCAGGGTGGGGGGATTGTTCTTGTCATTTATTGTTCCACCATCTTGAGATCTTTACTCTCAGCCCAGTGGCTCATTTCCATGTTCTCATCTTATCCCCTTGGAAGGAAGAAGGGTTCAAAGGGAAAGGGAGACCCTTTCTTGTTGCCTATTGTGGACATGATCTAGAGGTTGCCAGTATCATTTTTTTCATATCATATTTGCCAACGTTTAGTCTCATGACAAAACCTAACAGAAGAGAACCTGGGAAATATGGTTTTTATTCTGAGTTCCCATGAGCCAATTCTACTAATTGTTCTTAAGAACTCAGATATATTGGGGAATATATACCAGAAATGTCACATTTTCTGTCTGTCAAGTTATGCTCCAACAACTTAATGCCCCGACAACCTGTGAGGTTGGAGCTACTGACTTTTGTTCTACAGAGTATATTTCTTGAGCACAGTTAGTTAAGTTTCTTTATGTCTTGAAATGCAGAGATTAAATTAAAGACTTCAAGAAGTAGGGTGGGCAGGATTTCAACCCAGGTAGACTGACTTCAGAATCCTATGCTCTGGGACAGGATAGTCACTCTCTTCATTTGACCGTTATTTCCCTTGGATATTGATGTGATCTTCTAGATGGTAATGGGGAATGTTTAAAACCATCAAGGAGTCTTAAATGCCTTGTGAACTGCATTTATTGATCGCTTTTTTGGAAGCTAATTGCCGCTGCTTTAAAATTCCTATACAAATTCCTAAACAAACATGATAAGCTCTCAGTATCTGTGTTGCAGACTATGGAGGGAGGGAGAGAGGGATGGGAGAGAGAGGGGGAGAGAGAGAGGAAAGTGCCTGTCATGGAGCCATAGAGGGAGGGAAGGATGGGGTGAGAGAGAGAGAGAGAGAGAGAGAGAGAGAGAGAGAGAGAGAGAGAGAGGAAAGTGTCTGTCATGGAGCCATAGAGGGAGGGAGGGATGGGGTGAGAGAGAGAGAGAGAAAGGGAGAAAGGAATGTGCCTGTCATGGAGTCATAGAGGCAGGCTGGGGGAGGGGGAGTGGCAGGAGGGAAACTGGGGTCCTTGGTGGTAGGACACTGATGGAGAGATGGGTGTTGGATCATTATATGACTGAAACCCGATCATGATCAGCTTTGTAACTATGTCTCTCGTGGTGATTCAATTTAAAAAATAAAGATTAGAAAGAAATTGCTATCTAACAGGATGAAATAAGGTTTGTTACAATTGACTGTAGACCTATGTGTCCAATGTGTCTCAGTGGGACATTGGAACAATCAGGGGACCAGTAGTAGCCTCACATGAATTGGGGATCATTTTCTGTTCAGGTAAAGAAGGTAGATTTGCAGGGAGACACTGAGTGAGACTTTTGTAAAGTAGACGGGACCAAATAAGTTTGGGAAACTCTGGTCTCAATAATGAAACAAAAGAAAAATAATGTCACATTAATGTCACAGGTATTTTATTTAAAACCATTCCTGATTTGAAAAGCATTTATTTATGCAGTGATAAAGCAAGCAGTCTTTGAGATGCTTCAAACATTTTTGATGACAGTATAGCGAAATGAATTCAATATTCCACCAGAACATAGAAATAAGATTTACTCTGTTACAGTTCAGGTAATAAATCTCTTCAGTATTCAACATTTCAACTATATGTAAGTTATAAACTCTAATTAATATGAATGCTTAAGTGTAGCAAAGAGGAAACATGAATAGTAAAGAATCATGTTTTAAATGCAAGAGTGTCCTGAGTTTATCTGAAGAGAAAAATTGGCATAAGATTGAATTCAATGTCTTAAAAAGCTTATTTTGTTTTCTAAAATTTGTAGTCTTCACCAGTTTCTAGCAGTTGACTTCAGACCATATTTGTCCCTTCTACACTTTTTTCATCCATCTGCCATACTTTCCTTCTTTTCAGATGAGAACAAATGGATGAATTGATACTTAATATTTTCAAAAATTAAGATAGTTTGGCTTTTGAAGCAAAAGTCTAAATGAGCTTTAGGAAGGTAGAAAAAATTGAAAATCCTTCGCCAGTAATTGTGAACATTCTGTAGTCTTCTCAGGCTTATATTGCTTTGCAAAATGTATTTGATCTCAATTCTAGCCCAACTTAATTTGAATTTATTTTTGACATCCAAAATTGTACATTTTTCTCTTCTCATTCTCTTTTTAATAATGTCGTCTCAGATTGTAAAGGTCTTTCTAATTTAAAAAGCACAGGGACATGCTTTATTGCCTCTGGATGTCACAATCACCCTCAGATGAATAAACCTCCGGTGTGTTTATCTTTCTCTCCCCTTTCCTCCTTCCTACCTTTCTTGCCTCCCATCTCCCTTCCCCTACCCCCCTCTCTCCACCACCACTTATCTTCTGTCACTCTCCCGCTATTACTTATGCTTCCCTTTGTTCAGTCAATGAAATGATCCCTATTATGTTCCAGGAACTACTTATGTATTGCAAAATTCAAAGCTGAACAAAACAGACATAGTCTTATGCACATAGAAATTACAGAGGAATCTGTAGAACAAGCATGAACACAGAAAAGAGGAAAAAAAAGGAACGAACTAAATAAATGTACAGTTCGAATTATGGCTCCATTGTGGCTTCAAAGTGCGGGTGGGCAATGGGTGTGTTCAGTGGCTGAGAGCTGTCTCCCCAGGCTTCTCCAGTGGAGGATCAGAAGCAGGGACCACAGACTGATGGTTAAAATGCCTCGGTTAATGCAGAGCTGCTAGTGTACTTATCAAACATGTGAGGGGCTCTAATTGATCATTTACAGAGGTAAAGTGTTTCGCCAGGGGCAATTCTCTTGGGGGTGTTAAGTCAAGGAGACTCTGTCTCCCAGGGATATCTATATTGCTTTACTCTTTTCCTTTAGTTGTACATCTTAAACAATTAAGTTGACTTCTTATTAATACCTGCAGTTATTTGGATAAACACAGCAGGAGATATAGATTCCAAAACTTCATTCTCTTGGCTCTAAGGGCAAGCAAATCTTTTACCGTAAATCCCAAATTGGGTCCTTAGGCCAGTTCAGCTTGTCCTTCCCCATCGGGGTCCTGTCTCTTATGTCACAACGGCTTGCATCAAGACTGGCTTTTATGCTTTCTAGATACTCCTCTTTCGATGCCGGAGTAGCTTCGCAGCTAGTTCTGGGTCGATCCCAGTCCCTTGGCGGAGCCTTCTTTTGTGATGTTAGGAACTATGGCAACTGAAGCCTGAGTCACGTGTTTATGAAAGATGCCCAGGAACAGATATATTTCAGAGTCAACCAACACCTACATATTCTGAGTTAACAGTCTTTAAAAGTCATTAACAATCTTTCTGTGCTTAAGCAAAGAATACTACTCTATAGTAAAATATGAAAAGGTTATAGAGAAACTAGAAAAGCAAGTAATTTACTACAAATACAAAGTCCAGAATCACCAGAAATTTTCACTTATAAGTAACCAAGACTGGGGCTGGAGTGATAGCACAGCGGGTAGGGCGTTTGCCTTGCATGTGGCCGACCAGGGTTCGATTCCCAGCATCCCATATAGTCCCCTGAGCACCTCCAGGGGTAATTCCTGAGTGCAGATTACAGCAGATTACAGGATTACAGATTATAGATTACAGGAGTAATTACAGATTACAGGAGTAACCCCAGTGCATTGCTGGGTATGACCCAAAAGACAAACAAAAAAAATTAACCAAGACTGACTTGGGGAATGTAACAATGAGAGACAAAGCATAAAAGAAAGGTTAAAGATAAATTTAGGGAATGAGGGGTGCTCATAAGAGCACTGTAAGATTCTGGGGGGGAGGGGCAATTCACTAATGCATCCTGAAATACTTAGGGTTAATATCCAACAGTCACACCAATTCTGGGTGTGACTGCCTTATAGAAAATAAAAGTAAATTCTGTGGAAATATTCATGATCAACAAAACCTCTCTGGAGAAGGCAATAGTAAAGGTAAAATCTAAATGATCCATGAAAATCAGATGAAGATTTAGGCAGTATGTTTTTCAGGTAGGATAAGTTAGTTAAATCAATGGTTTTCATTGGGGCAGGAGAGATAGTACAGAGGGTAGGGCAGTTGCCTTTCATGTGGCCGATCTAGGTTCCATCCTTGGCATCCCATATGGTCCCTGGGCACCACCAGTATTTCCTGAGTGCAGTATCAGAAGTAAGCCCTGAGCAACATCCTGTGTGGGCCCCTTGCCTCCCCCTCAAAAAATCAATGTTTTTCAATGGCTGATAAGCAGACACTTCCAGTCTGTGGAATAAGTTATTTTCCTTGACAATGTAATATCACAGTTGGATCATATAGTGATACTATTGTAAGTATTGATAGATAAATACTGATGTAGAGAGGCAAAAGTGATGCTCGCTCAAAGGGGCCGGAGCACATGCCTGGCATACTAAGGTCCAAGTTTGATACCCGACACCACGTGTCTGTTTTAAATAAAGATATCTCTGCTCCTTTGTTGTTTTACTTTTTAAACCAGCCTCCCCCTCTTCCTTTCAGGAAGCTGAAAACTGACCTCCTAGAAGCAAAACGTCGAAGTGGGAAGATTCACCAGGAGAACAGCCGAGTCTGTGTACACTGTGAGAGAAGATTGGGGTTCATATTTGACCGGGGGGAACTCTGCCATATCTGCTTACTGAGAGTGTGCAGCGCATGCCAGGTCCCCTGCCGTGACGGCAAGTGGAAGTGCCCTGTCTGTGCCAAAGTCGCGTGAGTATCTTGCCCTCGCTTAGAATTGACAATGCACGAGACTGGTGTTGGGGGAAGCAATAAAACAAGAGTACAAGGTGTTTTAGATTAAATTTTAGAGAAAGGTCTTCAAAATAAATCCAAACACAGACTCAGCAATGCTTTGGCAGGACGCTGAGGGGTTGTTGTGGGTATCTATATGTAGATAAAAGTACTTTTGTTTCCAAAAAATTTCAAACCATTGGCCAGAGAGATATCACAAGGGTAGGGCATTTGCCTTGCATGCGTCCAACCCCAGTCTGATCCTCACTGCCACATAGCATTGCCAAAGTCGTCCCCTGAGCACCACTGGGTCTGATCCCAAACCAAAAACTTCCCAACAGCAAAGTTAGAAGACTCATAGATCAGGGACTCTTGTGTTTGCAAACCAGCCACAACTTTCCTTAGAGCACCACTTGATACCACAAAGCTGCTCAGAAAGTCTTATGCGTTGGGTATAATCACACGATGAGTGTGAAATATGTGACCTGCTTTCCACATTAACTGCAAAGCTAAGTTGAAATGGTTTCTGAATTTCATTCAGACTTTCTCCATGACCCAGGGCAAAAGGAGAGAACCTTCTGTTTCATCTCTGTGGATGTAGCCTGTGGGAATGTGGCCATGGGTTCTTTTTACCAAGCCAAATGCAAGTCGTGGGTCTTTTTCTTTAAGTTCAAGTAAACTGGAGTCTAAGCATGATGTGTTCTCTGCTGCATATAAAGACTAACCTCCCAATGGTTCAAGTCTTTGTTTTGTTTATCTTCCTCTGAAGATTTCTTTATTTTCTCTTGTGTGGGAGGAACCTAATCTCATCTCAAGGCAACTCCACATTGATCTCACTTTTGGGGGTTGTTCTTTGGTTTGGTTTCTCTTTTCCCCTCATTAAGTCATTCTTTTCTAATAGTTAAGAGACTGTACTGGGAAGAAGAGTGAATAGTTTGTAAGAGTGATGGATGTTCCAGGGGCCGGAGCGATAGCGCAGCGGGTAGGGCGTTCGCCTTGCACGCGGCCGACCCGGGTTCGATCCCCGGCATCCCATATGGTCCCCCAAGCACCGCCAGGAGTAATTCCTGAGTGCAAAGCCAGGAGTAACCCCTGAGCATCGCTGGGTGTGACCGAAAAAGCAAAATAAATAAATAAATAAATAAAAGAGTGATGGATGTTCCACTTCCAATTTCCCTATATGAGGACTGCTGTAGTCTACTGAGTACCCTTGGATTCAGTGTCCACAGTATTTATCCAATGTGATTTTTTATGCACTTTATAATAAAAGTGATTCTGAATTGAGCAATTTATGACATTTCTTCACTACTTGAGTTGGTTTAAGCTAAAGAAAGGAAGCGTTTAACTTATTTTATTACTCTGGAACCATTACTTTGATTTTCTTAAGCAATCATCTTCAGTTCTTAGTTCCACATAATTCTTTAGTACTTCCTCCCCGAGATTAGCAAACATCCTTTGCTGATCTGGGAAAATAGACATTAGTGGAATTGTTGACTTGTGTATTAAAGCATAAACTTTGTCAGTATTTGTATTTATTTTCTAAATTGCATTTAATTAATGGAAAATCAGGAACCATATGTAACCCTGGAAATTTTTTTCACATGAAACTAGATGAATTACTTCTGATATTTTACATGTATCTCCATATAAAATGCAAGTCATTCATTTCTGTCTCTACTTAAGAGAAACACGACACATTTTGTACTCATTTAAGAGTTCTGATGTTACCCAGGACATTTCTTAAAAAGTTTAGCTGAGTATTGTAAAGCAATGTGTCTCACCAGTCCTATTCCCTTTAACTAGGCATTATCACAAGTTTTATATAAAGGCTCTTGTGTATACTAAAAAGAGTCATTTAAAAAACAAATCAGTGGGTTCAGAGAGATAGTGTAGTGGGTATTGGCTCTTGCCTTGCACACAGCCAACTTGCACACATCGCCAATACCACATATGGTCCCCTGAGGCCCAGTACAAGTTATCTCTGAACCTAGGGCCAGGAGTGAGCCTTGAGCACTACCAGGTGTGATCCCCAAACATCTTTAAAAAAAAAATGTAAGAAAATTCTTCAGGTAAATCCAAAAATCAGAAAACTAGAAAATAATATGGAGGGCTAAAGAAGCAGTGCAGGGGATAAGGAAGTGGCCTTGGATGAGGCCGTTTCAGCACAACCCTGGTTCAATTCTCAGGACGTTTTATGACCCCTTGAGCATCATGGTTTACTCTTAGTGGTGCTTGTTGGACCATATGTGGTGCCAGGGGATGGAGCGCACTGGGTAGCATATGTGGTGCCAGGGATGGAAACTTTGTTGGTTGCATGCATTCAAAGCAAGCGCCTTACCCACTCAACTCTCTCACTGATCATCCCTAACTTTTACTAACTCAATTTGTTAATCATTTTCTGTATGGGTTGTGAGATTTTTTTTCTGTGTATTGTTAAAATTGTCATGCCAGAGAGATAGCAGAGTGGTGTGAGGTTTGGACCTTGCACACTACTGATTCTGGTTTGATCCTCAACACCCTATATGGTCCCTTAAATCCGACAGGAGTGATCCCTGAGCACAGCTTGGTGTGGCCCCATATGAACAAAAAATTCTTCCCCTAACTCCCAAATCATAAAAATATTCTCTTGTGTGACCTTTTGTAGTTGTCATTGTTTTAGTTTTGAACCTTTAGATCTATGGCCTACCTGGAACGTAATTTTGTTTTCGCCATGAGCTAGGAATTGAATTTTATATTTTATTATGTGAATCTACTTGACACCATTTCATTCATTGAGAAGTCCACCATTTCTGTTACTCTGCAGTTTATCCTTTACAAATCGAGATTAATTGCAGAGCACTGTTTCTGACTTTGTGCCAATGCCACCTTAGTGGCCTTTTTATTATATTAGCTTTACAATAAAATTTGTCACCCCATAAATTTGCATCTTTGTTCTTCTAATTTAAAAATACTCTGGCTGTTCTTGGCCCTTAGAAATTTGATACAAATTCTAGAATCAACTTGTTAATTTCCCATAACAAATCCTACCAGCAATTTTATAGGCATTGCTTTGTAGCCTCTGATATCTGATCTCCTCTGAGAATTGACATGTTTCCTTTTTTAAAATTTTATTTTAGGCACCAGGTAGTTTACAATACTGTTAATTACAGGGTCTCATATGTAAAACATCTCAGCACCACACCCTTCACCAGAGTTTCTGCTTTCTTCCACCAATGTCACAGACCGCTGTGTCCACACCCCCATCTCACCCCTAAGTTTCCTACTGATGACTAGTACTCAGTTGCTGTTGTCTTTGGGCATTTGTTGTCCCCTATTGTGTTTTTTTTCCACAACCAGCATATGAGAGATTATTTTGTGTGCGTGCCTCTCCTCCTAACTTCCTACATTCTCGAGAAGTTATGTATGTTAGTGAACTTTGTCTTGTCTTAAAGAAATCCCTTCACTGTTTTTCAGACATTTGTTTCAAGGCTATGAAGTTCCCCAGCTGTGCTTTTTTTGTGTTGTACTATTTCTTCAAATCTGAATGGAGGTAGGGGCCAAAGAGATAGTACAGTAGGTAGAGCGCTTGCCTTGCATGCAGCCGACTCAGGTTTGATTCCCAATACTCCACATGGTCCCCAAGTGCACCAAGAGTGATCCCTGAGTGCAGAGTGCAGAGCCAGGAGTAACCCCTAAGCACTGCCATGTGTGGCCCCCAAACAAAACAAAAATCCACATGAAAGTAGCTGCGTAATCCTTTCTTTCTTTCTTTCTTTCTTTCTCTCTTTCTCTTTCTTTCTTTCTTTCTTTCTTTCTTTCTTTCTTTCTTTCTTTCTTTCTTTCTTTCTTTCTTTCTTTCTTTCTTTCATTCTCTCTCTTTCTTTCTCTCTTTCTTTTTCTTTCTTTCTTTCTTTCTTTCTTTCTTTCTTTCTTTCTTTCTTTCTTTCTTTCTTTCTTTCTTTCTTTCTTTCTTTCTTTCTTTCTCTCTTTCTCTCTCTCTTTTTCTTTCTTTCTTTCTTTCTTTCTTTCTTTCTTTCTTTCTTTCTTTCTTTCTTTCTTTCTTTCTTTCTTTCTTTCTTTCTTTCTTTCTCTCTTTCTCTCTTTCTCTCTTTCTCTCTTTCTCTCTTTCTCTCTCTCTCTCTTTCTTTCTTTCTTTCTTTCTTTCTTTCTTTCTTTCTTTCTTTCTTTCTTTCTTTCTTTCTTTCTTTCTTTCTTTCTTTCTCTCTCTTTCTTCCTTCTTTCTTTCTCTCATTTTTTTGGTGAAGGAAAATTATTTAAAGGAATTTACTTAGAGAAGAGAAACAGAGAGAGAGAAAGAGAGAGATTGAAGAGAGAACATAGACTTGTTCAAGGTAGAAAGCCTGGGTAGAATGTTCTCGATGAGGTGTTCATATCTTACGGATTTCCCTTTTTTGGAAAGGAGGGCTCACGCCTGGTGGTAATTAGGACTTACTCCTGACTCTGCATTCAAGATCACTCCTGGCAGTCTTAGAGGACCATATGAGATGCCAGAGATCAAGCTCGTGTCGGCCTATTATTGCTCCAGCATCCAATTTCCTTTTTTGATTTTGCTCCTCTGAATCTCTTTGGCTTTTGTCATTCTGATTATGATGTATCTTGGAATATTTTTATCTGGGTCTCTTTTGGCTTGGAACCCTTTGGGTTTCTAGACACACACTCCTCAATTTGGGGGAATTTCTCAGCAGTGTATTATTATATCATTGAAATCACCTTTCTGTTCTTCCGGGACTCTGTTGTTCCTCTCTTGTGCTCGTATTTATTTTGAGACTTATTTCTATCTTTTGTTTTCTAGGGTTTTCCTGCATCCTATCATGGAGCTCAGTGATCTTTATCCTCAGTGGTGACTGTGTTGCCAAAGCCTTTCATTGAGTTTTGTTAATTTTACCTACCAAATTATTTGTTACTTCTTGTAGTTTTCTCATTTCTGACCTCTTGCACCTGTTGCATTCCTTTGAGCTTAGTAAACATCCTTAACATGTTATCTCAAAAGTATTATTGGAAAGGTTATTGAATTGGTTAGAGCTGGCCAAATCTTCCCAGCTGCTATGGTTCCTCTGTAGGCTTGGCGGGGCTCTAGGCTGCTTCCCCTGAGCGCCTGGTGGAAGTCTGTGGGCGGGTCTTTCTAATTTATCGCCCACACCCCTCCTAGATCTCTGAGGGATTCAGATGAATGTTGCTCTCTTCCTTCCCTGTTGGAACTTTCCAATCAATTTTGTTGTTACTTACAGCAAAACTCTTTAGAGTTTCTTATGAGGATTCTAGGAAGACTTCCACCAGTGTTGTTGGCTTTTGCCTGTGCTTTTATAGTTTAGGGTTCTATGATTTCTTATCATCACGACTGTTTTTGGGAATTTTTGTGGGAATAAGTGATTGGAGCTAGGATTAAGTTAAAATTAGCGCAGTGTAGTTGGAGGCAGCCATGCTACTCCAGAGACTGTAGGTTCACTGCAAGAGTGCATAAGATGTTCCCCGTAAGATATGAAAGAGGGAAGTATCGTGTGGCCACATCAGTAACTCTGCACTTTCAAGAAACCTTAAAAATGATCCTATTGTCCTGGGCAAGAAGGGAGCTGAGCATCTGGAGGACCCAGAGATGTTGGTCAGGGCTCACGCTGTGCTATGTATTCCTTCCGCGGAACTAGCAGATAATAAAGCATTGATATCTTTCAGTATTTAGTCTGACAACTCACAAACACTATATGCTCCACCATTTGTGTTTCATTTCTTTTCATATTATTATTGGTTTGGGAACCACATAGGGTATATTCAGGGCCTAACTACTGGCTTTGTCCTCAGGAGTGACCCAGGTGATGCCCAGGAAATCATATGCGGTCCTGGAGACTGAAACAGAATTTGCTGAAATGGTCTCCTCCAAGATTTTAACTCCTGTATTTTCGCTGGGCTTTTATAATATTTTATAGTTTCTGATACAAACTTTACACATTTTCAGATTTACTCCAGGACTTTATGTTATTATAAATAGTATCCTTTTAGAAAATTATTTTTAATTGGTGATATGTAGAAATGCAATTGACTTGTGTAGCTTGACCTCCTATTCAGCAATCTTGTTAAATTATGTTTCTGAGAGGTCTTTCAGATTTTCTTCATATCATCTGTGGAAAATAATTTTCTTTCTAATATTTATATCTCTTTTATTTTGATGTCATGCTACATTTTTCCTTTTAATTGTATTGCTTTCTGTCATTTCTTTTTAGTTTCTTTAGATTTATTTTTCATTAGTCATCTCTAATTCAGATGATTTGATACTTAATTTTTTAGAATTTGTTACTTTTTTGTAAAAGGATTTGTTATTTTCTAGTACATACAATCAAGGAAATAAATTTCTGTGTTTGCTTTAGCTATATCCACATTTTTATCAATTATTTATTTATTTTGCATTTGGGTCACACCCAGCGATGCTTAGGAATTACTCCTGGCTCTGCACTCAGGAATTACTCCTGATGGTGGTTGGGGGACCATCTGGGATGCTGGGAATCGAACCTAGGTTGGCCATGCGCAAGGCAAACCCCTTATCTGCTGTGCTATCACTCCAGCCCCCAATTATTTTCATTTTATTTCTGTCTTTAATTTCCATTTGTGATCTTTTTGGGGGCCATGAGCTATTTAATTATGGATTTGCTGAATGTTTAATTTCATGAAGATTTGTTGCTTTATATTTTTAGTATTGTTTTCTGCCATAATTTCACCATAGTGAGATTTCAGTTTTTTTAAATTTGATTCAGCAGATGATCAATTTTGTTTATGTTTTCTCTATATCCTTAATTTTACAGTTGTTGATTTCTAGATCCTAGATAAGTCAATTAAATAATATTTATGTTGCCCAGATTTTCTATTTCCTTAATGATTTGAAAAAGTATTTTGCCTGATATTGAGAGAGGAAAACAGTACATAATGGTGAATTTTTAAAATTCATTGTTTGGTTATTATATTTGCTTTTAATGTTCATGTGTTATAAACTTGAACACTTAAATATTTATAATTGTGGCATTTATGGGTGTTTGGAAACCACTGTATTTATGAAAAATTTTTCTTTACTCTTTTCATAACCTTTTTTTAAAATCTGCTTTGTAATTAGTATGACTGTAACAGTGTTCTTTTGCTCAGTGTCTGCTTTATCAGTTTTCCTTCATCCTTTGTTTCTTTATATTTTGGAGTATCTCTTGAAAAAAGCATGTAAGTGTTTGTGTGTGTGTGTGTGTGTGTGTGTAAATCCTGTCCAACAGTAGTGGTTAAATTAGGATATTTATTTCATTTGTAGTAATGAAATCCCTGTCTTATATTTTATGTATTTTAGTTTCTTAGTTTAAATCTACCATCTATTTACTTGCTATTTCTTTGTTCCATCTATTATGATTTTTTTTACCTCTACTTACTTTCATTTTGGTTGTCAAAATATTTTGTGTTTATCTTTGTTATTTATCCATTTTAATTATCTAATGTTTTCTCTGGTGATTATAACATGTATTCTTTACTAATATGCTTCCAAGATAGTCATAGAACTTTTTGTCGTGGGGGAGTAGATGACTAGGCTCATACCTGGCAATGGTCAGAGGTCATACCTGGTAAAGCTAAGGGACCATATGCAGTGCCGGGGATTGAACTGGAGGTGGTCACACGCAAGGCAAGTACTTTAATTCCTGTGCTATCATTCTAACCCCATACTAGAACCTTAGAACCCTTTATTTCCCTATACCCCTCTTCAATGCAAATGTATATTTTAAATATATATATTTTTATCTATATAATGTACTTAAACATATTTATACTTATAGAGATAAGCACATACAAACATTGTCTTAGTTCATTTAGAGATCTAAAGCAAAATACCATAGATTGGGCAGTTTATAAAACTAAAGCCTAAGATCAATGTTTTTGAAAGATTCAGTATCTGTTGAGGGTTGACTTCTGGATTCATAGATAGCTATCTTCTTTCCCTTGCATAAGTTATCTTCCACATGGTAGAAGAGACAGAGCTTTCTATTGCCTGTTAATGCAGGCAATAGCCATTTCCCAAAGGCTTCACCTCCAAATTATATCCCATTGGGCATTATGTTTAACATGAATTATTGGGCTACCACATTCAGTCTATAATATACTTAATCTCACAGGGTATTGTTATTGTAGTTTTAGTTCATTTTCACTTAGTTAACTTTTCATTGTTCTATCCTCTTTATTACTAATTTCTATGTTTTGATTTTGGATTATTTTCCTTCAGCTTTCTGAAAGGCACCTATTAGTATTCTCTCCCTCCCTTCCTTCCTTCCTTCCTTCCTTCCTTCCTTCCTTCCTTCCTTCCTTCCTTCCTTCCTTCCTTCCTTCCTTCCTTCCTTCCTTCCTTCCTTCCTTCCTTCCTTCCTTCCTTCCTTCCTCAGGAAATACTCGTGGTGGTGCTCAGGGAACCACATGGGATGCCAGAGATTGAACCTGGGTCGACTGTGTGCAAGGCAAATGCTATACTATTGCTCCAGTCCCTAGTGTTTTCTTTTAATTTTATTTTTTATTGAATCACTGTGAGATACAGTTACAAAGTTTTCATATTTGATCCACCACCAAACCCCCACATACCCCCCTCCCACTCCCCCTCTGCCTGTGTGGCAGAGATTTTTCACTTTACTCTTTCCTTACTTTGATTACATTCAATTTTCAACAGGGATCTCACTATCATTATTTGGAGGTTTTCCTCCAACAGTCAGACATGTTGGATGGCATCAATAGATTGTATGTTTTCGTTTTTTAGAAAAGGTTCGGAGCTGTCCCAGTCCTGCATCCCGGAGCCGTGTTAGTTGCTGCTCATTGTCACCGGGACTCCATCTGGAGAAGGCGTACCGGCTGTGCCTCCTCCGTCTGGCTCCCTGGTGTTGCTGGCCCGGTCTGGGTTCCAGAGCAGCCTCCGGCCGCGTTGCTTACCTGAATGCCTGGATTCTTCTCTGTTGAATGTGGCAAGATGGCGCCGAGGGTGGGTCAAGGGCGTGACTTCCGGCGGCTGGGGCAACCTGGAGCCTGGGCTGGTGCCGCCCCACAACAGTGGCCCCCCGCAGTTTGGAGCTGTCCCAGTCCCGCATGCCCGAGCCGTGTTAGTTGCTGTTCATTGTTGCCGGGGCTCCATCTGGAGAAGGTGTACCGACTGTCCCTCCTCAGTCTGGCTCCCTGGTGTTGCTGGCCTGGTCTGGGGTCCGGAGCAGTCTCCAGCCACGTTGCTTACCGGAACGCTGGATTCTCTCCAGTCCCTAGTATTTTCTTTTGAGTACTTCTCCAAGTAATACATGCTCTCAGGTTTTGCTTTATATAGCATAAATTTATTTCACTTAATTAAAAAACATTTTACTCGTTATTAAATTCAGATTGGACATTATTATCAGTAATTTGAAAATATTATTCTGTTGGATTCTGTTTTCCAATGTTTCTGTTATGAACTCAGATACCAATTTATTGTTATTTCTTCAAAGGTAGTAGCCTTTTTCTTTGATTACATTAAATAGTTTATGTTTCAATATGCTAATAAGGATTGATTTTTCTTTTTTTTAAATATTTTTCTTTATTGAATCACTGTTTGATACACAGTTATTAGGTTGTTCATGATTTTCAGTTATACAATGTTTGTTTGTTTGTTTGTTTTCACAGATTTATACATTTTTGTGCTCATGTTTCCCTCATACAAAGTTCGAGAACCCATCCTTTCACCAGTGCCCATTTTCCACCACCGATAAACCCAGCATCCCTCCTACCCTCCCCAATCCCATCTCCCCCCACCCCACCCTGCCACTGTGACAGGGTATTCCCTTTTGTTCTCTCTCTCTAATTAGGTGTTGTGGTTCACAATAAAGGTGTTGAGTGGCCACTGTGTTCAGTCTCTAGTCTACATTCAGCCTGTATCACCCTTCCCCTGCATGGCCTCTGACCGCATTATACTTGGTGATCCCTTCTCTGAGTTGCCCTCTCCCCAGAATGTGAGGCCAGCCTCCATACCATGGAGTCAACCTCCTGGTACTTATTTCTACTATTCTTCTATTCTTGGGTGCTAGTCTCCTACTCTGTTATTCTATATTCCACAGATGAGTGCAATCTTTCTATGTCTGTCTCTCTCTTTCTGACTCATTTCACTTAGCGTGATACTTTCCATGCTGATCCACTTATATGCAAAATTCATGACCTCCTTTTTTTCTAACAGCTGCATAGTATTCCATTGTATAGATGTACCAAAGTTTCTTAAACCAGTCATCTGTTCTAGGGCACTCGGATTTTTTCCAGATTCTGGCTATTGTAAACAGTGCTGTGATGAACATATAAGTGCAGATGTCATTTCGAATATAATTTTTTGCTTCTCTGGGATATATTCCCATCAGTGGTATTGCTGGGTCAAATGGTAGCTCAATATCTAATTTTTTGAGAATCGTCCATATTGTTTTCCAAGAGGGTTGAAGGGTTTGATTTTTCTTTGTTAATCCTTATACCTTAGGATTTTTTTGTTCTTGAATGTAATTATCAACAATGTATTAAGTCTATTAACAGATAAAGAACTTTTGTTTCTTCTACTGGTGCTTTGGCTCTTTGAAGTTTTACACGTTTTACACATATGCATATTTCTTAAAGTTGTTTTCTCTCAAAGGATTATTTATGTCACTGTTGTCTCTTATACCCTCCCTGATTCCTGTGACTTTTATTTATTATTTACTTATTTTTATTGAATTACCATGTAATCCACAGTTACAGAGTTGTTCATGATTGGTTTTCAGACATAGTGTTACAACATTTCCCACTACCAATGTCCCCAGTTTCCTTCCTGACACATCCCACATCCCCACCACTATTCTTTTTCTGTGGCAGACACTTCCCTCTGTCTGTCTGTCTGTCCCTCCTTTGGGGCATTATGGTTTGCAGTACAGGTACAGAAATGTTTTCACATATCCCTTTACCTCCTTTCAGCACTTAGTTCTTGTCCAGAGTGATTATTTCTAACTGTCATTGTCATAGTGGTCTTTTCTCTGTCGTAACTGCCACCCTGCCCAACTTGTGGGAAGCTTCCAAACGTGGACTAGTCCTCCTGGCCTTCATTTCTACTGTCCTTATGTGTTAGTCATTAGAGCATCGTTAATCTGAACTTTAATGTATCGTCTTATTTGAAAATTTCTTAGATTACATCTCTTCAGCATGGTACATTTTCTCCATTCTCACACCTTTCTTCCAGGTATTTTGAATATGGACCCTGGTCTTATTAACATCTCAGATATCTCTTGTATGAAAGAGCTGCTTTTTAATTTTTCTGTCTTTTTATTTCTCTTTGTTTTGTATGTTTTTTTGTCTGATTTATTTGTTTTGGGGCCACATCTGGTGGTACTCAGGTCATATGTGGTGCCAGGGTCAGCTCCATGTTATTTTATTGAATTTTACTATATTTACTATCTCTCCAGCTCCTGTTTGATGTTTTATCCCACTAATTCTGTCCTTAGCTTTGTATAAGTTTTTGTTATACCAATCTATCAATTATTAATTCAGTTTTATTTTTCCACTTTAGAATTTCCTCATTTTTAATTATATTTTCTCATATACTACTTATCTTCTCTCTTTTCTAATAGTATATCTCTAATATGAGAATTCCTTATGGGACTGTTCCTTACATTTTCTTGCATTTTCTCTTAGTTTTTGCCATAAGCCTGTTAATTTTTGGTTGATGTAAAAGTATATTTAAAAATCTAAAATTTAGTGAGGCATAATAATATGTATATATTGAGCATATACATGATTTTCTTATAAGAAGATAAGGCCACTAAATTTTCTAGATGATGTTTATCAAATCAGGGATTAAACTGATTTTAAATTTGGAGCTGATCCTCTGGATACCTGATTTACTTTTGAATCATACTTACTCCTAGAAAATAGTCCTTCAGATTCTCAAAATATACCTATTTGTCAAGAAACACATTAATTATATATTTTATAGATAGTGTGGATAGGAACATTATTGTTATTTGTAGATTTGAGATGCTTATTAAAGCTATTTTTTCAGTATTACCTCCCAGTTCTTTGCCCACTAGACATGACCAAGATAAGGGTTGCCACTTCAGAACAATAAAGAAAGAAAAAGAATTTTAATAAATAACTGGCCTTCTGCTTGCAGAGGATGAGATATCTGGGAAATTTCTCACTACTTTTTTTATCCGTTTTTGTAACATGGTATTTTTTTGATCTCTAAAATGTAATCATTTCTATATTTCTTATACTAATGTTATTCTCCTCTTTATATCCTGGAGCTTTCTTTGTTCAGACAATAACTACACATTGTGATTCATGAATTCTTAAGTCAATTAAGAATTGCCTCAAATTTCTAAATGAGTTGAAGAGTTGTGTCTTTAAATTTTAAACACCACTTATATTTATTTGCTGAAGCAGAATATTTTTGTTTGTTAGTTTTGGTTTTGGACCACACCCACCAGGTTTAACGGCTTACTTTTGGCTCTGTGTTCAGAGAGCACTAATATTTGGGAATCTACCCTATATATTTCCTAGAACTGAACTCAGATCATGATACTATCTCTTCCAACCTTGGAAGCCTCTGTTTAAATTTGATACACAAGGACGTTTGTGCATTAATACACTGTAAATAAAAAGTTATGCCATTAGCTCATCTGTTAATCATTATGGAAGCCAACTGTAGGCCTGATCTTCACAAACTTTCCACTTAAATCTTGTATGATCTGTAGTAAGTTATATTAATGATTGACTGTGTTAAGGAAGTTAAATTTTGTTTTATTTTGTGATTGTTTTTGAGCCATACCGGGCAATACTCGAGGGCTACTCCTGGGTCTGTATTTAGGAATTACACCTGGCAGTGCAGGGTTACCATATGGGATGCTGGGATTAAACTTGGGTCAGTCATGGGCAAGGCAAGCACCCTGTGCCCTAAGACAGTGAAATTTGGATGTTGTGTGTTATAGCACATCAAAACACCTATTCCTATATTTCTCCCTTTCTGCTTATATACTCTATTTGTTTCATATTGTTTGTAATCTAAGCTACTACTGTCTGGAGTGCAATGTTAGATTCATGACCATGAGTGTAGGTGTTTATTCTGTATTGTTCATTGGTATAGTTTTAGTGCCTATAATAGGTAGTGAATGGATTTTTATTCAATGATTGGATGAATAAATTAATAAAATGAGTGGATATTTGATTGAATAGGTGATTATGAATAGTGAGGTCCTGGTTAACACATTTTTCCCCACCACCTTCTTATCCCCCACCCACCCCAAGTTTGTGCATTCTAAAATTAAGTAAATTATTGAATTAATGTTTTCTTCTGAATAGCATGTGGCTATAAGAAGCCACATGTAGAGTTCAACCAGTGCTTTATATACCATTGATATCAACCCCTTATCTGATGGGTATTGTGTAAATATTCACATCCAACCCCATCAAAAAATGGGGCGAAGAAATGAACAGAAACATTACCAAGGAAAAAATATGAATGGCCAAAAGGCACATGAAAAAGTGCTCTATATCACTAATCATCAGAGAGATGCAGATCAAAACAACCACGAGATACCACCTCACACCACAGAGACTAGCACACATCCAAAAGAACAAAAGCAACCGCTGTTGGAGAGGATGTGGGGAGAAAGGGACCCTTCTACACTGCTGGTGGGAATGCCGACTGGTTCAGCCCTTCTGGAAAACAATATGGATGATTCTCAAAAAATTAGATATCGAGCTCCCATTTGACACAGCAATACCACTGCTGGGAATATATCCCAGAGAGGCAAAAAAGTATAATCGAAACGACATCTGCACATGTATGTTTATCGCAGCACTGTTTACAATAGCCAGAATCTGGAAAAAACCCGAATGCCCTAGAATGGATGACTGGTTGAGGAAACTTTGGTACATCTATACAATGGAATACTATGCAGCTGTTAGAAAAAAGGAGGTCATGAATTTTGTATTTAAGTGGATCGGCATGAAAAGTTTCATGTTGAGTGAAATAAGTCAGAAAGAAAGAGACAGACATAGAAAGATTGCACTCATCTATGGTATATAGAATAACAGAGTGGGAGACTAACACTCAAGAATTGTAGAAATAAGTACCAGGAGGTTGACTCCATGTCTTGGAGGCTGGCCTCACATTCTGGGGAAAGGGCAACTCAGAGAAGGGATCACCAACTATAATGTAGTCGAAGGCCATGCGGGGGAAGGGAGTTGCGGGCTGAATGAGGGCTAGAGACCGAGCACAGTGGCCACTCAACACCTTTATTGCCAACCACAACAGCTAATTAGAGAGAGAGAACAGAAGGGAATGCCCTGCCACAGTGGCAGGGTGGGGTGGGGGGAGATGGGGTTGGGGAGGGTGGGAGGGATGCTGGGTTTACTGGTGGCAGAGAATGGGCACTGGTGTAGGGATGGGTTCCCGAACTTTGTATGAGGGAAGCATGAGCACAAAAGTGTATAAATCTGTAACTGTACCCTCACAGTGATTCACTAATTAAAAATAAAGAAATTTTAAAAAAAGAAGCCACATGATCTTTGCCAAATACATTTGCTCTTGAACAGAGTAAATTTCCAAATGTCATAAAAATTTTAACTACAAGGCAATTTGAGGTTATAAGGGCATAAGAATTAATAACAAATTGAAATTTCTGTGTCTTTGGAGATCTTAATGCATCAATACAGAACTTCTGAATCACTTATCCTTTTCATTGTTGAAACAATAACTTACGGAATGTATCTAGCTATCCATTTAATCCATCCATCTATTCATCCATGAGCCCTAAAACACTGATAGCCTATAATTTTATTAGTGGGTAGGGATTCATATACAAGCAGACATTGATTTCAAGGAAGAAGATGAGTTTATTGCATGGTCTAATCAGTAAGCTGCTCTTTACGAATTAAATGACAGAGGAAGAAACAAAGCTTTCAGTATGGCGGTCTTCTTCCTTGGTGATAACAACTTTGTTATATCCCTTTGTAACAGCCAGCAATTTACTAGAAGCTTGTTTAATTTGATGTATCAAAAATTCCTCGTTTTGAAAGCAGAAAACAGATCATTACTTCTTTTATCTTCAAGTTACTTGTTTCTGTGATCCGAGAGACCTAAACTATCAGGGTTAGGAGTACTTTGTTTGTACTCATGGAGCGATTTTTAGAAAGAAAGCACAAGCGATATTTTATTGGAAGTGACATTCTGTGTTTGTTGAGACAGAGTGAATGCTGCAGTGCCACTGGGCTGTCTCCATGTTTAATAGACCATAAAATTGAAATTTCCACCCTGACCTCCTAGAGATGAGTCAGAAAGTGACTCATTCTCTAATGAGTTGGAAGCACAACCTTTATTGTCATTTACCTTGGATTGGGTAAAATAAAGCAATTTTATGATAGTTGTACTGAAATTATTGCAGCAAGGAATGATGGGGGGAGGCTACCTGTTACAATGGGCTGAGCAACTCTTGACATTTTCTCCACCTAATTCTAACAAGGTGGTTGCTATAGGTCTGGTTTTGAAACTAAATATAGAAACAGAATGAAAGGGATCCCGATAAAGCTAGAAGGTTCATTTTGCTATCTTAATGAGATCTACCAAATTCAACATGATTATGTCAGCCAAGCTAGTGGCCAACGCACACGAAGATAGTCATAATGAATGTTCTTTTTTTTCCTAATTAGTACCCCAGTTGATCTCAGAAAGACCCCGAGATTAAAAAAAATTATGACAGGGAATCAAAAAAATGAAATACTTCAAATAGGGTATTGATGAGCTGATTTATATTCATGGCATCTTATGACATTTTATGCTGCTATCTGTCCTTGTGAGAATGTTTTTTTTTAATGAAGGAGCAACTGATATTTTTTTGGATGAATTGGTAGCGATTACTGAAATAGATGAAGCAGAAATGAAATGCTTAAAATACGAATTTGTTCGTTTGTTTGGGGCACACTCGACAGTGCTCAGGAATTACTCCTGGCTGTGCTTGGGGGACCATATAGGATGCCATGGATCAAATCTGAGTCAGTCAGGTGCAAGACAAATGCCTGCCCCACTGTGCTATCACACTGGCACCTGAAATATGATTTTTGATGGTAAAATGTAAAGAAATAATCATTGATAGTTGGGACATAGGAGGTGAAAGAGTGTGTGTGTGTGTCTGTGTGTGTGTGGAGGGGTGCTTTATTATGAGAAAGAGATATGCACCTCTCAAACCTGATCTGCCACTTCACTGCGGGTCTTGGTACTTACAGGTAGGCCATTGTGGTCTCCCACTTTACATAAGCTTTATCATAGCACTAGTATCTAACAAGATTACTCTGCAAATATTATGAAGTGAGACAAATTAAGAACACTTCATTACCTTGTCTGGGTGCAGAAGAAAAGATGACTATTGAAACCACAGACATCGCTTTTCTTAGCAATATGAATGACTTTATTCCTTACCAATTACAGCTTTAGCTTTATTCTATTCTGCTCTCCCTCAAGATGCATTTGATGAAGATATCAATGATAGAATTATTTCCATTTAATCAAGAAAAAAATCTAATATTCTCTTGAACTCTCCCAACATAGCCTAATGTTAAACCCAAGTAAGATAACAAATTCTAATGCCCTACTACTGAGACACCCCATAGTTTTCATGGATGTGTTTCACTTTATTGTAATGAAAGTCTCAATTTGTTCAAATGATAGTGGGTTTATTTATGACACACACACATACACATACCTGCAGACTCACATACACACTACCTCTCATAATATGAAATAAAATGCTGAGCATTATTTCTTGGCTCCTATAGGATTTTACACTTTCTTAGGGCTTTATTTATTATAGCTGACAACTCTGAGCTCTTTTCTGAAAAGTTTTACCAAATGGAAAAGCTTTCTGTATTCTGTTTTCTGCTATCATGACTTTATACTGTGAGCAGATTATGTTATTTATTCCATATGAGCTTTGGTTTCCTTATCCATAAATTGAGACAGAATAGCTAGTTTAGGATTTATAGCGAGGATTAGAGTGTCATATGTAAAGTACACTACTCAGTGCGTGGTATGCACTCACTAGGCATTCATTCCCTGCTCTTCTGCCAAGCATTCTATCTTACTTTCTGGACCTGGGAAAGTAACAAAGGCAGAATCACAGACTGTTTTGATGTTGCCGAGCTCTGTGCTGACAGGTGACTCAAATGTGTTGTCTGAGTAGAACAAATTTAGGACTATAAATATTGCTCATGCAAGGATAGAAGAGGTGATGACTCAGTTCTGGGCGGATTTTGTTTGGGTTAGGTGTTGGCAGCTCTAGGTGTCTGTGGTAATAATAATATGGATATCCATTTCCCAGGTCATGTAGACTGTCAGTGTACCAGTTGTTCCTGTGACATGTAAAAACTTCATTACATATCCTTAGGACATTAAAGAAACAACTTGAGATTTTTGGCATGCTTCTAAAGGATGGTTTTCAATCACTGAAACCTTTATTTCTCTTGTTCCCATTTCTTTTTATGTAAACTCTTCGCCTATTGCATAAGTTGACAATTTTTAGTACAGTCCCAGAGAATACAAATTTTAGACAGACTATGTGGTATCTGCTACAACTACTCTGATTTTCTGTTGTGACAGAAAATCAGCTAGAGACAATACATAAAGGGTTATAACTTTGTTCTGTAAAACCTGAGTTATGAATATTGAATTTTAAATATATCATGATTTTCATGTGTCGTGGAATACGGTAGTTTCTCTTTCTAGTGACGAAATTCCCATTGCCTCCAGAACAATATCCCTATTCCCTAGTATAAAATTTGAAGATTTCCATTATTTAACACAAATCTTCCTTTACATTGGATCCATTTTTTGCATTGCCAAGGACAGAACTCAACCTCCTTTCCCCCACCCCCTCCAGCCTCCAGTCCTGCTGTTCAACCTGGTTTTCCATTACAGTCCTCCATAGAGCTAGGAACTGAGGAATATAAACCAAACACCTCTATAAACAAGTTCTGAGAGTGGTACATAGGCCAAAATAACTAGGGTAATAGATTGGTGTGGCCATTGCAGGTGGGACCAGAAAGATGGGTCAGATTATTTTGAGATCCAACTTTTCCACCTTCAACATTTAATTGATTGTAAAATCCAGGCAGCCCCTTCCATCTATCTACAGTTCTAATTCATCTCTTTGTTCTGTTAACTTTCCTATCACCCCAGCATGAATATTGATACTATTCTCCCTGTTACTATGCACAGTCTGTCACTTTGTTCTATTGTCTCTCCACTCCTACCCAGGTATCAAATTACTACAAGGTGTCTTTCTAAAATTGTCTTATCATGGCCCCTTTGTCATCACCAATCAGCACTTATTACCAATTTTTTCTGTTGATTCTCACCAACGCAGTGGTTAGTCCTTGGCCAGGCTGCTCGGGTGGAAGCCAGGCCCTACTACTCACCAGCTATGATATATGATAACATGCTTTTCATTTTATTGCTTTCCTCATCTATGAAATGGAGTTCACAATGTTCACACAGAGTCACGTGGATAAAAATATTTGGAGTAATTTGGGCCAACCTCATCTGGGGGATTTTCAGGGACTATTCACAACGTACTCGGGGGGTGCTTTCACAGTGCTCAGAGGACCATGTGGTATCAGGAATGTAGCCCAGGCCTCCAGCATGCAAAACACATGCACTATCCCTTTCAACTATCTCCTTGACACTATATTGCCAAGAAGATAGTAACTTTTAAAATACATCTATAGTTTTAAGCACACACACGTTTTCAAAATTACACTGATTTTATATATACTTAATTTATAAAATATAAGTATATTTCATGGAAATATGTATTTTTAATTGCATTTATTTAAAAACATATTTATTTTAAAAGATAGCAAATTTTAAAAATAAGAATAAAGAGGGCCTAGAGCAATAGTATAGCTGGTAGAACACTTGTCTTGCACCTGGCCCACCTGAGTTCTATTTCCAGGACTCCATGTCCCCTGAACACTACTGGGTATGACCACCAAACCAATAATCATAATATTAAGCATAAAGACTCAATAGCGAGTGCTGGTATATAGAATGTATTTAACTAATTATAATAGCTAATTCAGACGACTGGAGTGATAGCACAGCGGGTAGGGCGTTTGCCTTGCATGAGGCTGACCCGGGTTTGATTTCTCCATCCTTCTCAGAGAGCATGACAAGCTACCGAGAGTATCCCGCCGGCTCGGCAGAGCCTGGCAAGCTACCCATGGCGTATTCAATATGCCAAAAACAGTAACAAAAATGGAGTTTCAAAAATGGAGACGTTACTGGTGCCCGCTCGAGCAAATCGATGAGCAATGGGATGACAGTGACAGTGACAGTAACAATAAGTTTAATGGCTAATTGGCCATTATAACTCCCCATAAAATGCTGCAACATTTGAGATGAACTCTGTAATTAATTGGTTATCTTTTATCTTAGAATTTTGAATTAATTTTTTGGTTACATCATTGATATTCATTTCTCTCCTTTTTCTCTTGGGTAGACAACTAAAGGTTATAACTGGTGAATGGTTTTTTGAAGAAAAAGCAAAGCGTTTCAAGCAAGTCAACACTCCTGGAACTGAAGTTATCCGACATTCCATCTTAAGAAGAAACCCAGGTAATTAAAGCCATTGTTTTCTTTCACAACAGCTTTGCTTTTCATTTTGGTGATTGAAATAACATCCTTGTGTTATGAAGCAAATGAGCACACTTGAATTTCTTCAACCTCTTTGGCTGTATCAAAACCTCAGCATTGAATCTAAATCTGCAATTCATGCAAGGGTAAAGGAAATTAGATAAAATGAAAATCTTGTGATTGTCCATATATCTGACACATGAAGATTTTTAGAGGAGGTAATTAGCTTCATTACTGATAGTTTCTTTCCCTCTATGCACTTCTAGTATTTTTAAGAAAGCAGCCAAAAATCCACATGAGTTAAATGGTTCATACTGGGAACACAGGCCCTAATTTTTCAACAGGAATTATTTTTCTGATTCGGTGATTTTTAACCAAATATTAATGTTATGCACTCGACACAACCCCCCATTTTCCCAATCTGGAGAAGCATTTTTTTTTCAGTGCAGGAAAGGGGTTTATTACAAGGATGAGAAAATAGTATGAGTATATTATGTTTAAAATCCATGTTAAAGATTTTATTCAATTGTTTATTATTGCAATTATCAGTAGACCTTGAAAATTGCTCTTCTTTGTTAATGACTGTTCTGAAGAACACAACAACAAAAAATAGTTAGGCCTCACAAATTTCACAAGCTATTGATTGTTTCAAGTGCCAGTAATAAAGTTGGTAAAGTCTCAATAATATAGAAAAATGTTTTATGTCATCAGTTGTAGATTAAGTTACACTTGGAAGGTCTGGTGTTACAGCGTGCTCAGGTCAGTCACTCAACATTGAAAATCTTTTGACTATATCCTCAGTCAGTCAAGATTGGATGGGTGATGAAATGGCCAAATTTAGCAAAAATTCAAAGAAAAAAGTGAATTTTTTTTTTTTTGGTTTTTGGGTCACACCCAGCGATGCACAGGGGTTACTCCTGGCTCTTCACTCAGGAATTACCCCTGGCGGTGCTCAGGGGACCATATGGGATGCTGGGATTAGAACCCGGGTCGGCCGCGTGCAAGGCAAACGCCCTACCCGCTGTGCTATCGCTCCAGCCCCTGGAGAAGCATTTTTAAATTTAAGGGAGTATTTGTGGTTGTCATGACAATGGAGTAGGAATTGATATCATTAAGTAAGTGGGCAGAAGCCAGAGAGATATTAAGTGGCCCCATATGCAAAGGACAGTTTCAGTAAAAACTTACACTGGCACCAAACGCAAATAGCACTGTAGCACTGTCAACCATTGTTCATCGAACTTGGGTCGACCGCATGCAAGGCAAACTCCCTACTCGATGTGCTATCGCTCCAGTCCAAACACAAATAGCACCTTTAAAATGTTGTTCTGTGCATTCAGGCCATTTAATGGACTGATTAGTGAGTAAAAGTTGTGTTTCAAACACATTTCTCATGTATGATGGAAGGAAAGGTAGCTTTTGACTTATTCCTATGCTACCTCTCATATACCACAGATAAGTGCCCTAGCCAATGTTCACCAGATAGTACTGGTAGCCTTGAAACTAGTTCTACTTTTACTTCTGGGAGCAAGGAAGGGCTTGCAGGCAAGATCAGGTCTGATGCCTAAGAGGAACCAAGTAGAGAAGAAACATTTAACTGATTGATTCCTCCACTCAAACTTAGCTTCCTCCAGAGTGTAGACTTCCTTTTTTTTAACTCTTAACGATTTATTTATTTATTTTTTTGTTGAAATATTGAATATAATCAAAGTAAAGTGAAAATAAAGGGAAAAAAATGAAAAAAAAATAAATAAATCAGAGTGTAGACTTTCACTTGAACCATGAAGTGTGTGCACAGGTGTCCACTAGCTCCAATGTAGTCCAGCCGACGTGCTTATAAGCCAGGGAATCCTTTCTAGAATCCTATGCTGGAATTCCTTTCGATTCCTTTCTAGGAATTTGGAGTTTTCACGAACCCAAGCTCCTCTATCCTAAAGTATCTGTGGAAGGGAAAGTTTATCTGAGCACACATTCCACTGCTGAGTCCAGATCATCTGGAACACCCAACAATTTAGACAAAACTCTTTGACTAGGAAGCTTGGGATGGTAGTATCATTGCCAGTTTTTATAGATGGTTTTGTTCTCAGCAAATGTAGAGAAGTCAATACAGATCAGCACATTGCTCTGGTTTCCGGTCATTTTGTATGAAAAATTGTCTCCTGAGCTCTTCTTGTTTGTGTGTAACAAGGAGCGGAAGGAATGCAGAATGAAGAAAAAACCTTCCAGGATCCAGAAAAATCAGACCTGCCACCTTCTGATCGGCCCAAGAGAAAAGGGTAAGACATGATTTTGTCAAGGAAAGAAATGTTTTCTAGTAATCTCTGAAATAACGACTTCTTGGATTTGCAAGTCTGATTGTTACTATTATCTCTGATTATTTGTCTCATAAAATGCAATTTTTTATTGCTTTCAATTCTTAGATAAATAAAGGTCCCTTCTGACCTGAGTATGTAAGAGTCTTTCCATCTTTTGCACATATGGCCGTCTACCTAGTGCTTCCCATTACTTATAGGTAGACTTCTTGTCAGTCAAGTTTTGTCTTTCCAGAGAAGGTCTTTAGTGTAGAAACAACTTCCCACCCCCAACTAAATGCTGATATGATATAGTGAAAGGCGAAATCAGAAATTTGTAAGTGGCTATAAAACATTATATTTCCTTTCGAAAAATCAAGCCTTCCTTTCCAGAAAAAAAAGAGAATCATTTATTATTAGAAAGCAAATCTGTTTGTTATCTATCAAGAATAAGGGTGTGAAGCCAGATTCAGGGAGGTCATGGGAAACTGGAGGTTAGTAGATGCTATCAAAGGAGTCCCCCCGACAACGCTCTAAGGACTAGAGCAAAACATATGTTTCAGAGCCTTGCAGTTTTCAGTCTTCCTGCCACAGACAATCATGGGCCTATCTGGTGGCTGAAGAGGTAAAAGTTCTGCTGCACCACGGCACTGTCAGGTGCTAATCTGATAATGTGTGTCCTGCTATGAGCAGCTCTCTCCGTGTGAGAGCTTGCAGATGTTTGAGCTTTCTCCAGATCTTCAGAAAGACTTCAGTTTGGGTTGTTTTTTTCTTTCTTTTTATTCTGTTTTATAATTTTAAACAAAGTAACAGTGAAACATAAATGTCCTCAAACTCTCATGACTAATCAGACTTCATGAATTATTGACCAACGGGGAAAGATCGCCTAGAGTTATCCTCCTTCCTGCTATGTTCAATCTCTATTTTATTCCTCAGGTTTCAGCAGTTGCTCTGCCTGTGCTTCACTGCGTTGACACCACAGTTCCACTCCCACCCCTTGCAGAAAAACAGGCTTAATCATAAGTCCCTTTAGAACGGAACAAGTAGCTAGCTGTCTGTTTTGTTTTTGTGCTCCAGCCTCCAGCAGGTTATTTGGCTCTTCAAAAACAATCAATGGCTTAAAGAAATAAGTCGCTTAAAGCTCACAAGGACCTTCTAGGGTCTGTATTTGGTAGATTTCAGCCGAGGCATCAGTGCTTAGGCTGCAGGATGGGATCTGCAGATGGCAGACAGGAAGTAAGTTGCTAAAACAATTAATTCTATAAACCCTGATGGTTCTGTTGTGGGTGACTAAAATCATATGACAGCCTCAAGAAGGGAGTCTAGTGATTCCCTTCTCTACCCAACTTAGTCCACCAGAGAACTGCCTGGAAATGTGGGGCTGAGGAGAGTCTGTTCTGAGCACCTGCAAGGTTTGGGCCTGATGTGTCACCAGCCCCAGGAGGTAGTAGTCAAACAGTACCTGAGTTGCACTTGTTCTGCCCAGAAAATGATCTCTGCCACCAATACCTCAGGAAGTGTAGAACCCAGGCTAGAGTGAGGAATTGATCTTCCTAGCACAGGAAAGTCAGAGGATGGAGCAGTAGTACATTGGGTAGCGTGTTTACCTTGCATGCGGCTGACCTGGGTTTGATCCCCAGCATCCCATACGGTCCCCCGAGTTCCACCAGGAGTAACCTCTGAGCATCACTGAGTGTGATCCTCCCCCAAACAACAAACAAACAAATCTTAAAAAGAAAGAAAGAAAAGGAAAGTCTGTTGTAAATTCTACCAGGTCTCCTAAAGAGTCTTTCTTCAGAGTAAAAATTTCAGGAGAGAAAGTATAGCAAAGTGAAACAATTTTATTTAGAGATTATGAAGGAAAAACAGATAATAAAATGTTTGAAGAAAAATTATGGTGTTTTCTACAGGAGAGAGAGCCCTGCAAGGCTTTGGGGATAGTTGTATATGGATAGTCTTCAAATTGCCTTGGTCTGGAGGTTTTTTTGTAGGCATTGAGAGTTATTCAGGGTATTTGGTACAGAGTAAGAGTTCTGAACTTTTGATGATCTTCCTTTATTTCCTTATCCGCCTTTTGTTTCTGCTGAAGCTTCTCCACCTATCAGGGGCCCAGACTTCTCTTGAGCAATTACCAGCGCCACTTGAAATCTTATTGGGCCTCAGTTGCTCTGTCCACAGAGTGCTTCTTCCCAATGAATGCTCTTGGTTACTTTAGAGCTGGGGATCAAGTAACTTCTTGAAATCCCATCTTGGTTTTATTACTTACTGAGAACTTGTCACAGATCTCCCCAGCCATCTACCTGTCTACTTCATTTCCAACAGTGATAGCACTGGGCCCTTCTAAACTTAAAACTGGGATGTGATGGTTGTCAGGAATCTAGGAATGTAACACATCAAGTTACAAAAGGGACACACCTGAAAAGTGAGTATATAGAGAAGGAAATTAGCATAATATAGGAGGACGATAACACTGCCTGAAAGTTGGTCTGAAACAAAGTGGGTATAAATGAACTGCAAGAGATGAAATAAGGCAGGGCTGGAGCAATGACACAACGGGTAGGGCGTTTGCCTTGCATGTGGCCAACCCGTGTTCAATTCCCCGTGTCCCATATGGTCCCCTGAGCACTGCCAGGGTTAATTCCTGAGTGCAGAGCTAGGAGTAAACCCTGTACATCACCAGGTGTGACCCAAAAAGCAAAAAAAAGAGAGAGATGAAATAAGGCAATAAGTAATTATTAACTAAGTGACTTAGTGTTTGTTGTCAGTGTCAGTGAAGCACAGGGTCATCCTGAAAGACATTAAATTGTAGTAAGTGGAACTTGACAAAAAACTTAAAAAGGGCCCAACATTTTCTTAAAAGAGGCGAAGGGTAATTCTGGTAATTCTAGGTGGGGACTCCTTAAAAAGAGCAGAGATGGGGACCAGAGTGCTAGCAGAGTGGGTAGGGCTCTTACCTTGCATATCATCCAATACTCCATATGGTCCCCTAAGTCCCACCAGGAGTGATGTCTGAGTGCACAGAGCCAGGTGTAATCACTGAGTAATGCTGGGTATAAACATTCCCACACACACACCTTCCCCCCTCCCCAGATATTTTTAAAAAACTTAGAAGCAGGTGAGATAGTACAGGAAATAAGGTACTTGTCTTGCCAGTGGCTGACCCTGGTTGATTTCTGGTACTGCATAAGGATAAGGTCCAAGTCTTAGGAGTGAACCCTGAGTATTGCCCCAAATTTGGGAATGGCCCCAAATTAAAAAACAAAACAATAGAAGTGCATTGATGGGGATGTGTATAAGATGGTTATCAGAGTAGCTTAGATTGACATTCTATTAAGTACTGTTCTTATACACACAAAATGCATTTTTCAGTTAGATTGAAGTTTTTGACAGTTTGACAAGATAGTCTTCCAGGGGTCTTTGAGACAGAGACAACCTGGCAGATTCTATTAAGATTGTCCCAGTTCCTCGGGATATGTCATTCTCCTTAGGAGACAGTAGAATGTAAATAAATTGGCCTTTCCCAGTGCATCATAAAAAGATTATAGTCCAGTGCATCATAAAAAGATTATAAACTTAGCCTAAGCGAATACCTGGGTTGAGGGTGTGGTGCTGGAAGAATTCATGTGGGAAATCCTAAAAACAATTTGTAAAACACGGTGCTCCAAATCAAAAATAAAGACAAATAAAAAGTATAAAAATTCAAATGCAATGAAAAACAATTTTTGTTCATTAAGCAGCAATCATTATTACTTGAATGTCAGTACTTGAAAAGCTATTTGTCCTTAATTTTAGATACTTTAGTGAAATGGGAATGCAGTTGACTTCCCCCAACACTCCATTGTTCAGATTTCATTTCTTGAAGGGGAAATACCAGGGAAGATATCATAGCGATTTCGACCATTCTCATTTCACGTACTCCTTCCACAAGATTACACTGGGTTGCGGTTAGTGTCAGGCATCAAGTTAGGCTCACAGGATCTGGTATGGAATCAGAAAGGCAGAACTTGATGCTCCCATGCAGCTGCAAGTCTACTCATTTGCTACCACTGTTTGTTCCAGAACATAATCTTGGCATCACCTCTAAGATGAGTTCAAGTGTAAGATGAATTCAAGTTCCCTATTATCCTCAGCACAGCTTCGAACAAGGTCAGCTCAGGCAATACTGCTCCATCTCCTGGTGCCAGGGCTAACTTTCCCAAAGTTGATGATCTTTTTTTCTTAGGAGGTACAGAGGCCTGGCTTCCTTGCAAGTGGTCTGGTCTTAGGAGAACGTCATAACCACCACTCTTGACGTTCTACAGTGAAGGCTCTAGGGAGAACCTGGAACCGCTCAAACCCATGCTCATTTTGTTGAAGATTCATTTACTGTTGGAAATACCAGAAGGGGTATTTTTTTCTTTATTGAATAATCTTGAATTACAAAGTTGCAAAGATATTTATAATTGAGTTTCAGGCATCCGTTGTTCCAACAACCAATCCCTTTATCCACTATCCTCCGCCCACTACCCTCCACCAGTGTCCCCGGCTTCCCTTCCATCCCCCAACCTGCTTCTGTAGCAGGCACTTTCCCCCTCCCCCAATTGCCCTAGTGTTCCCTTCCCTAACTCATCCCCCTCACTCTGACCCAGTGCCAAAATTCCTGCTGAAGACCCATTCTCCTGATTTTTCTTTCTATTGCAATAGTATTCTTGAAGTGACTATTTTGGAAGGCTTTCATTCTCATGTTGGAATGGTTACATTCTCAATCTGTATAATTTCAGGTTTCTATTCAGTAAGTTCAGATCAGTTACCAAAGGAGAAATCGTAACTCCCAGAACTGAAAGTGCCCGGAGCTACAGCCTGGACTTAGACAGCCAACATTTCCGGAGTGGCAAGTCAGTCGCTGGTTCAGACAGGTAAGACATACACATGGAGCAACCTGACCTGAGGAGAAGTTTGATGAGTTGGCATCCCGCTGTGCTGTCAGATACCTGAAGACTTTTGCCTCCCAGAGCTCTTGTATTGGGTGATGTGAAGACCAGGAGGAAGGTTTTTAGTTGATATGCAAAGCCTTGCTATTTCTTCTACAATTGTACTATGGAAATCATTGGTGTCACCTGTGTTTGGGTGGTTTGGTACTGCGGTTCAAATGAGAATGCAAAGGGAAAATTTTCTTTTTCATTGACATGTGTGACTGCTGCTGTTTTTGTGTCACACTGGTGGGGCTCAGGCGACCACTTGCTTGGGGGGACCTGGTGTGCCAGGAATTGAACCTGGGCCTCCTACATGAAAAACCTGCAGGTTTTTTTTAAAATTTTTAAATGAATCACTAGGAGGTACAGTTACAGACTTACAAACTTCTGTACTTACGTTTCAGTACTCTTCCCTCCATCAGTGCCCATTCTGCACCACCAGTGATCCCAGTATCCGTCTCACCACCCCACCTCTGTGGCAGGGCATTCCCTTTTGCTCTTTTTCTTCTTTTGGGTTTTGTGGTTTGCAATAGAGGCATTGAGTGGCCATTGTGTTCGATGTATAATCTACATTCGGCAGGCATCTCCCATCCTGAGCGGGCCCTCCAAGCACCACTTAATTGATGGTCCCCTCTCTATCTGAACTGCCTTTTCCCCTAGCCTGTGAGGCCAACTTCCAAGTAGTGGAGCAATCCTCCTGGTAGTCATCTCTACTGTTCTTGGGTGTTAGTCTCCCATTCTCTTACTTTATATTCCACAAATGAGTGCAATCTTTCTGTCTGTCCCTCTCTTTTTGACTCATTTCACTTAACATGATACTTTCCATGTTGATCCACTTATACGCAAATTTCATGACTTCATCTTTTCTAACAGCTGCATGGTATTCCACTGTGTAGATGTTCCAAAGTTTCTTTAACCAGTCATCTGTTCTTGGGAACTTGGGTTTTTTCCAGATTCAGGCTATTGCAAACAGTGCTGCAATGAACATACAAGTGCATATGTCATTTCTACTATACTTTCTGCCTCTCCGAGATATATTCCAAGAAGTGGCATTGCTGGGTCATATGGGAGCTTAGTTTCTAATGTTTTGAGAAGTGTCCATATTGTTTTCCAAAAGGGCTGCACCAGTCGGCATTCCCACCAGCAGTGAAGGTGAGTCACTTTCTCCCCACATGCTCGCCAACACCTGTTGTTTTTGTTCTTTTGGATGTGTGCCAGTCTCTGTGGTGTGATATGGTATCTCATTGTTGTTTTGATCTGCATCTCCCTGATGGTTAGTGATGAAGAGCATTTTTTCATGTGCCTTTTGGCCATTTGGATTTCTTCTTTGAGAAAGTTTCTGTTCATCGCATCACTCCGTTTTCTGATGGGGTTGGATGTTTTATTTTGTAGAGTTCAACCACTGCCTTGTATATCCTTGATCTCAAATCCTTATCAGATGGGTATTGGGTGAATATCCTTTCCTATTCTGTAGACTGTCTTTGTATTTTGGTCATTGTAAGTTTTGAGATGCAGAAGCTTCTTAGCTTAACACATCCAATTTGTTTATCTCTGTTTCCACTTGCTTGGTCAGTGGCATGTCATCTCTGAAGATACCTTTAGCTTCAATATCGTGAAGGGTTTTGCCAACCTTGTCTTCTATGTACCTTATGGATTCTTATCCGTTGTTGAGATCTTTAATCCATTTTGATCTGACTTTTGTACATGGTGTTAGGTAGAGATCTGAGCCCACGTATTTTGCATGTAGCTGTCCAGTGTTGCCAACACCACTTGTTAAAGAGGCTTTCCTTGCTCCACTTCACATTTATTGCTCCCTTATCAAAGATTAGATGATCATATATTTGAGGGAGTGTGTAAAGATATTCAACCCTTTTCCATTGGTCTGCGGATCTACCTTTGTTCCAGTACCATGCTGTTTTAATAATTATCTCTTTGTAGTAGAGTTTGAGGTTGTGGAAGGTGATGCCTCCCATCTTCTTTTTCCCAATAATTGCTTTAGCTATTCGTGGGAGTTTGCTGTTCCATATGAATTTCAGGAGTGTTTGATCCATTTCTCTGAAAAATGTCATGGATATCCTTAAAGGGATTGCATTGAATCTGGACAGAAGGGGTGAGAGTAGGCATCCATGTCTTTTCCCTGATCTTAGAAGGAAGGCTGTTAGTTTTTCCCTATTGAGAGTAATGCTTGCCATAGGCTTGTGGTAGATGGCTTTGACTATAATGAGGAAAGTTCCTTTAAAGCCCATTTTGGAGAGTTTTCATCATAAACGGGTGCTGGATTTTGTCAAATGCTTTCTCTGATCTATTGATATGATCATATGGTTTTTATCTTTTCTTTTGTTGATATAATGGATTACATTGATTGATATCTGAATGTTAAACCGTCCTTGCATCCCAGGATGAATCCCACTTGGTCCTGGTGTATGATCTTTTTGATAAGTTGTTGGATTCTATTTGCTAATATTTTGTTTGGGATCATCTCATCCATGTTCATCAGGAATATCGGCCTGTATTTTGCTTTTTCAATGGTGTCTTTGTTTGCTTTTGGTATTAGGGAGATATGTACCTCATAGAAACTGTTTCGGAGACTTTTTGTTTCTTCAGTTTCCTGGAAAAACTTGAGAAGAACTGGCAATAGGTCTTCTTTAAATGATTGGAAGAATTTGCTAGTGAATCCATCTGGACCTGGGCTTTTGTTTTTGGGAAGACGTTTGATTACATTTGATTTCAATTTACTTGATAGTGATAGGTCTATTCAGGTATTTCAGATCTTCTTGGTTCAGTCTTGGGAGAGTATAGGAATCCAGGAATTTACCCATTTCTTCTAGGTTCTCTTGTTTCATGGCATACAGACTCTCAAAGTAGTCTCTGATGATCTTTTGAATTTCTTTGGTTTCCATTGTGATGCCCCCTTTTTATTTCTGATTTGGTTTATTAGGGTTGTCTCTCTCTCTTTCTCTTTCTTTGTGAGTCTTGCTAGTGGTTTATCGATCTTGTTTATTTTCTCAAAGAACCAGCTCTTAGTTTCATTGATCTTTCGGATTGTTTTTTTTTGTGTGTGTGTTTCCATGTCGTTAATTTTTGCTCTAAGTTTTGTTTATTTCTTTCCTTCTGCCTGGTTTGGGGTCGTTTTGCTGGACTTTATCTAAAATCTTAAGCTGTGAAGTCAAGTTATTCATGTGGGCCCTTTATTCCTTCCTGAGAAACACTTGCAGCGCTATAAATTTTCCCCTTAATAGTGTTTTAGTTGTGTCCCATAGCACTGTAGCACTGTAGTCTACTCGCTGTGCTATTGCTCCAGCCACACCATTCTGCGTCCCATAAGTTCTGGTAACTCATGTCTTCATTCTCATTTGTTTACAGATATCTTTTGATTTCTTCCTTGATTTCCTTCTTGACCCACTCATTGTTCAACATTGAGTTGTTTAATATCCAGTTGTTTGATTTGGTTCGCCACATCTGTGTGTGATTAACTTCTATCTTCCATGCATCGTGGTCCGAAAAGATAGTTGATACAATGTCTATCTTCCTGATTCTACTGAGGTATGTTTTGTGACCCATCACATGGTCTATTTTGAGAATTGTTTACGTGTGCACTGGAAAAAAATGTGTATTCTTTCTTTTGGGGATATAAAGCCCTGTATAGATCTATTAGCCTTCTCTCTTCTATTTCTTCCTTCAAAGCCAGTGTTTCCTTGCTGAGTTTTAATCTTGTTGTTCTATTTAGAGGCGCTAAGGTAGTCTTGAAGTCTCCAACTACTATTGTGTTGGTAGTAATGTCCTTCTTAAAATCATATAGGATGCTGGGAATTGAACCCGGATTGGTCATGTGCAAGGCAAATGCCCTACCTACTGTGCTATCACTCCAACCCCGTCTGTTGATTTTTTTTTGCTTTTTGTGTCACACCCAGCAACGCACAGGGGTCACTCCTGGCTCTGCACTCAGGAATTACTCCTGGCAGTCCCCAGGGGATCATATGGGATGCTGGGATTCAAACCTGGGTTGGCTGTGTGCAGGGCAAATGCCCTACCTGCTCTGCTATTGCTCCAGTCCCCAGTCTGTTGATTTCTTGATCGTTTTCTATTTAAGCTTCTGAGAAAAATAAACCTCAAAGTACCATATAACTGTCCTTGCAGCTCTTTAAAAATTATTAATAACTTCATGATTTGAATAATTTCTCAATTTTCATATATTTCTCTTCTTTCTCATTCCACTGCCACTAACTTATTATCAAGTGGGGTCAAGGGAGACTCTTGTAGGGTTGCTTTTGTCCTTGAAATAATTTCCTTTGATATTCCTTAGGGCATCCTAAGTTACATTATTAATTGTGTCATGTATAGAAAATAGACATTTTTTCTTTGATTGTTGAACTCCTGACTCTCAGATGGGATCAAAATTGTTTGTAGATAAATTAGTGTTGAAGATTTTCTTCAGGGTTTTGAAGAGGCTGTGGATGAGTGGTTTGTACTAGATGTTAGCATTTAAGAGGAACAAGACATAGATGCAGATTGAGATAATTAATGTATTATAAAGAAGTGATGTGGAGTTCCTTATTCAAAAGTAGTTTCCTGGTCACACAAAGAAAAATTTATTTTAAGACTGGAGAGATGACACAAGCAGGTGAGGTACTTGCTTTGTACTTGGCTGAGCTTGGGTTCCATTCCTGTTACCCCATATGGTCCTCTGAGCCCCACCAGGAGTGATCCCTGAGCACAGAACCAGAGCTAAACCCTGAGCACAGCTGGATATGCCTCCAAAAACAAAATAAAACTTTCCACTTTACGTTAAATTTTCTAACAGTTACTTATCAAGAGGTATCTCTCAGGGCTTGCGCCATTCCTCTAGTATCTGCCTGCCTGTGTTTATTTCTTACCCACTGCTGAGTCTTAATAACATTAAACTCTTTGAACTTATTTCACCAAGTCATACTGTATTTATTTAGAATTTCATGTTATTGACCTGGAATGAGGTCCTTCAGTAGACAATATCTTTTTGGGGGGTACTGGGGGAGCTTTTTGGGTCTCACTGGCAATGCACAGGGGTTACTCCTGGCTTATGCACTAAGAAATTACTCCTAGCGGTGCTCTGGGAACCATATGGGATGCTGGAAATCGAACCCGGTTCAGCCGCGTGTAAAGCAAACGCCCTACTACTCGCTGTGCTATCGCTTCTCGTCCCAGACATTATCTTTTAAATTGTAAGTTCATGAAATGGTTTACAGATAACCACAATAGTGTCTTCAGGAGTGGTTTGACTTAAGCATGCTGACTGAAGGAATTAAGATATTTGGGAGATCAATAGAGCAAAATGTCATTTTCCTAGAACATACATCCATAACAATGACTGATTCCTGAGCTGCTATTGTGAGATGAGTTATATTAGCCTAAAGTTATTCCTTAGAAAGTTGGGGTGAGTGATAACCCATCTTAGTGCCCATCATTTAAGGTTTTTAGCTCTTCTGTGGTTGGAGTTGCAATAATTCTGCGAGGCTGGGTGGTAAAACTGGTGGACTTTCTTATGTCCCCCAATTCTACAAGTGAAAATGCTTCATTGCCTTAATTTCTTCATTAAGAAATTCCCCTAAAGACATTATGAGAGTCCAGGATTTTTGTTTTATTACCTGTCCCACGGACTGGAGCGATACCACAGTGGGTAGGGCGTTTGCATTGCACACAGCCGACCTGGGTTTGATTGTTCGATTCCTCCATCCCTCTCGGAGAGCCTGGCAAGCTACCGAGAGTATCCGGCTCCCACTGCAGAGCCTGGCAAGCTACCCATGGCGTATTCAATATGCCAAAAACAGTAACTACCAATCTCACAATGGAGATGTTACTGGTGCCTGCTCAAGCAAATCGATGACATTGGGACAACAGTGCTGCTACCTGTTCCACACTAGTTATGAATTTCATTTTCTCTCCAACACACATTTTTCATGTTTATTTGTAATTTTCTTCATGGTTCTTTGCTATTTTCCTGCAGCTGCTGGGCTTGCTGTAGTTTTGGTTGGTTTGTTTTGTTTTGGAGCCACACCCAAACATACCCTGATAGTGGTTTACTCCTGCCTCTGCTTCTCAGGAATCACTCTTGGCAGACTCGAGGAGCATAGGGGAATTAATTCCAATTGGCCACGTTCAAGGCAAATGCCCTATCTGCCATGCTATCTCTCTGGCTCCAAAGCACATATCAGAGTGGAAATGCTATTTTATGGGATAGCTAGCTGACTTCACTTTTCAGTCCCTTTGGAGCAGGGAAAATATTCATGCATTGGACAATGCCCAGGAGCCTTTCAGAAAAGCCACTCTTCTGGTTGCTAGAGATTTGACACCTGAGACAAAGGTGATTAAAAAAAAAAGAAAACAACTGTATAAATGTAAACTAGAGTTAGTGGACAGAATGCCCATTGAGGCAGTGAGTCCTAGCTCTTGATGAGCTATTGGTGTGCTGTGTTTTAACAATGAGGTATTTTTGGAGAAAGAGGGTGTTGGAGGAGGGAGTTCTCAAGTATTGCTTAGGAGGGCCAGGAGTCTCAGTTCAATGTAAGGGCCTGTGGATAAGATGCTGCTCAGGTCCTGCAGTGCCACAGACACTGGGACCACCCTTGCAGTGCCTGTGCGGTGTCGGGGGCTGTAACAAGTGATGCTCAGGAGTCCAATAAGGTGTGTGGAATCACGCTTAGGTCACGAGAATGCTAGCATGCACCCTAACTATTGTACCCATGTTGTGAGATTGTTACCTTAAGTGATGCTCTCCTAGAAAAGAATCTTTGGATAAAGATACATAAGCGCGTGATTTACCAATGAAATGGTTCCAGGAGGAGACAGTCAGGGAGAAAGAGCAACAGAATAGAGAAAAGGAATAAGCTACGTGACGGAGCAGGCGAGGTCTGTGAGTTCTGAGTTTGAGGGCTCTGCTTTATACAGCAAGTGATCCTGTAGCATCAGTTATCTCTGAATATTCCCATTTGGAGGCGCTAGACCACCGCACACCTATACAAATCAGTCAGTGACTATGGGTTCCCTTGGATAGATAGGGTTTCCAGATTTAGAAAGTTGATATAAAGATAATTTGAATTACACATAAGCAACACTCTTTGGGGGGGCCACAGAAGCAGTGTTCAGGAGTTCCTAGGGGTCCACACACTGACTCTCAGCTGTCCGACCAGCTGTTGAATGTGAGGATGTGGTGCTGCTGGGACGGGGAATTCTTGGGGGTTACCTGGGCATCCCAGAGTGCCTGGAGTCCTCTAGAGTCACACGGTCACACCCAGAGGCCCCCTGGATTGTGCCTGGTAATGCCTGGGCAGACCTTGTGGTGCTGAAGATTGAACCATGGTTGGCCACATGCGAGGTATGTGCCCGAACCTGTGTATTTCCTTTTATTTATTTATTTATTTATTTATTACCTTTCATTTATTAATTTATTACTTTTCAACTCCTAAATAACTCTTTAAAAATATGGGCATACCCTCCCCAACCTCAAACTTTACTACAAAGCAGTAATAATTAAAACAGCATGGTACTGGAACAAAGGCAGAGCTGTAGACCAATGGAACAGGGTGGAATATCCCTACACACAATCCCAAATGTATGATCATCTAATCTTTGATAAGGGAGCAATAGATGTGAAATGGAGCAAGGAAAGCCTCTTTAACAAATGGTGCTGGCACAACTGGACAACCACATGCAAAAAAATGGGTTTAGACCTTGACCTGACACCATGTACAAAAGTCAGATCAAAATGGATTAAAGACCTCAACATTAGACCACAAACCATAAGGTACATTGAAGACAAGGTCGGCAAAACCCTCCACGATATTGAAGATAAAGGTATCTTCAAACGTGACACAGAACTAAGCAATCTAGTAAAAACAGAGATCAACAAATGGGACTACATTAAACTAAAAAGCTTCTGCACCGCAAAAGATACAGTGACCAGAATACAAAGACTATCCACAGAATGGGAAAGGATATTTACAGAATACCCATCAGATAAGGGGTTGATATCAATGGTATATAAAGCACTGGTTGAACTCTACAAGAAGAAAACATCCAACCCCATCAAAAAATGGGGCAAAGAAATGAACACAAACTTTACCAAGGAAGAAATACGAATGGCCAAAAGGCACATGAAAAAGTGCTCTACATCACTAATCAGAGAGAGGCAGATCAAAACAACCACGAGATACCACCTCACACCACAGAGACTAGCACACATCCAAAAGAACAAAAGCAACCGCTGTTGGAGAGGATGTGGGGAGAAAGGGACCCTTCTACACTGCTGGTGGGAATGCCGACTGGTTCAGCCCTTCTGGAAAACAACATGGACGATTCTCAAAAAATTAGATATTGAACTCCCATTTGACCCAGCAATACCACTGCTGGGAATATATGCCAGAGATGCAAAAAAGTATAATCGAAACGACATATGCACATGTATGTTCATCGCAGCACTGTTTACAATAGCCAGAATCTGGAAAAAACCCGAATGCCCCAAAACGGATGACTGGTTGAGGAAACTTTGGTACATCTATACAATGGAATACTATGCAGCTGTTAGAAAAAAGGAGGTCATGAATTTTGTATTTAAGTGGATGGGCATGAAAAGTTTCATGCTGAGTGAAATGAGTCAGAAAGAGACAGACATAGAAAGATTGCACTCATCTATGGTATATAGAATAACAGAGTGGGAGACTAACACCCAAGAATTGTAGAAATAAATACCAGGAGGTTGACTCCACGGCTTGGAGGCTGGCCTCACATTCTGGGGAAAGGGCAACTCAGAGAAAGGATCACCAACTATAATGTAGTCGAAGGCCATGCGGGGGAAGGGAGTTGCGGGCTGAATGAGGGCTAGAGACTGAGCACAGTGGCCACTCAACACCTTTATTGCCAACCACAACAGCTAATTAGAGAGAGAGAACAGAAGGGAATGCCTGCCACAGTGGCAGGGTGGGGTGGGGGGGAGATGGGATTGGGGAGGGTGGGAGGGATGCTGGGCTGGGTTTACTGGTGGTGGAGAATGGGCACTGGTGAAGGGATGGGTTCCCGTACATTGTATGAGGGAAGTATAAGCACAAAAGTGTATAAATCTGAAACTGTACCCTCACGGTGATTCACTAATTAAAAATAAATTTAAAAAAATAAAAATATGGGCATAAATTATTATTTTCATTTATATATTATATGAGTATATTTTATACTATTCCTTTTTTATCTGAAATTTAAATGAATTTTTTTCTGGTTTGGGGGACACACCCTATAATATTCAGAGGTGACTCCTGGCTCTGTATTCAGGAATCATTCCTGAATGATCCATATAGGATGCTGGGAATTGAACCCAGGTTATCCGTTTGCAGGCATGCACCTTACCCTCTGTACTATCTCTCTGGTTCCTGGAGTTCTGTATTTTATCTGTGAAATATGGTCTGGGAGGGCTGGAGCGATAGTACAGCGGGTAGGGAGTTTGCCATGCACGCAGACTACCCGTGTTCGATTGCTCCGCTCCTCTCTCAAAGAGCCCGGCAAGCTACTGAGAGTATCTTGCCCACATGGCAGAGCCTGGCAAGCTCCCCGTGGCGTATTCAATATGCCCAAAACAGTAACAAGTCTCGCAATGGAGGCGCTACTGGTGCCCGCTTCAGCAAATCGATGAGCAACGGGATGACAGTGATACAGCGGTAGAGTGATGGTCTGGAAGTCTGGAGAGACATACTCCAAGGTCTGTGTAGAACACTAGCTCCAGCCCAAAGGGCATATCTCTGAAGGTCAGATGCAAGCTGTTAGCAGAAAAGCACACAGAAGCCATGGATGAATACACAAATCTGTAACAAGGAATGGGAATTCAACTGTGTCTTCTAACAAATAGACAGGAAATTTTGAATTTTGAATTTTCAATGGACGGCTTAGTAACAATAGATAAAGGGTACAGCCATGTTTCTTAGCAAGATTTCCATCATGTCATTGAAGGACACAGCAAGCATTTTACCATGTGTCGTGTATGTTCTTATAACCAACCGTTTTCTCATTCTCCTTCCTCTGTCCCAAGCACATACCGATTTATCCAGTTATAATCAGTTGCTGCCTCCCTCCCCCAAGAGTCCTGTCCTTTAGCCACGCCTACCATCATTCCAAGTGCTGAACTTTTTCTGTGTGTCTTTCTCTGTGTCTCTGTGTCTCTCTCTCTGTTTCTTGCTCTCACTTTCTCCCCTCACACGCCCTCTGTCTGTCCATCTCCACCCTCTGTCTCCCACTTCCTCTCCCATTATTCCCTCTTCCTACCCCCTGACTCCAGTAAAAATGACTTATTTGGTCTCACTCTGACTAAAATATTCATTCTTTCCTCACATCTGTTCTACTGGCATAGTGAGTTTATGTGACCCCTTCCATGGAGAAATGATTCTATATCCTTTTTTCATCAAGAGCAAAATTATTTTCCTTCCTGAATTTAATTGTCGTAGACATCTTTGCAATTAAAATGCCAATTAAGCTGCATCCTCTTACTCATCTTTTGAATATAGCAAGTTGGGAGTGTTCTAGCCCTGAGTCAGAACCACATTCACAAAGTCAATACTGGTGTTTTAATATGTTAGCTATAATGCCAACAACTAGATGACTTTTACCCTTAGCAAACATCCTTCTTATCAGGCTCTAAAAAGACCTGTTCAAATTTATAGCATATCCCTAAAAGTATGTAAATATTATTCCATGATACTAGCTGTAATTGTTTATAATTCAGAGGAATAAGTAGGGTGAGGATTATCCTGTCAAAAAATTGCCTTCCCTTCTTCCCTGTGCCTTCACTTCATTTGTGCATGAGTGCTAGTTTCTTTATCTCCCTATTTTAACCTACCATGGGTGAGCACATCTCTTCTTAGTGGAAGCACAGGATGGGCAATGAAAGCCACAAGCTGTTAAAAAATACTTACATCCCAAAGCAACTCACAAAACATGGTGACCTGAGAGCAGTGCACCTTATTTCCATAAGTGATTGGCAGGAGGTAGCACAGGTAAGGAAAGGTGGATTCACAAGACTCTTTCATTTACTTAGATAATGACCCCATCAGTAGCAGTTACGACGAACCGACTGGCAGACCCTCTCAGTAGGAGTTCTAAGAAGACTGGAGTTGCCAAATTATTCTTCAACTAGAAACTTCTATCTATAACTTAAACTCTGCTTTTAAAATTCATTCTTTGGCAACCATACACATCTAACTCGCTTATCTTGGAATAAAGATCGTAGACAAATAATTTAGGATGCCATCTCTTCGAAGTCAGGGGATGAGGAAGTGAGTTAGGGAAGTGAAAGAAAGTATGTCATTAGACCAATTGTCCTCTCTGAGCAGCTAGAACTATCTCAGTGGACCACTCTAGAAAACAGTATACATTATCTATCATTCTATCTATCTATCTATCTATCTATCTATCTATCTATCTATCTATCTGTCTATCTATCTATCATCTATCTCTCTCTCAATCTATAATCTTACTTTATTTTTGCTTTTTGGGTCACACCCAGCGATGCTCAGGGGTTACTCCTGGCTCTGTAATTGGGGGACCATGTGGGATGCCGAGGATCTAAAACGGGTCGGCTGTGTGCAAGGCAAATGCCCTACCTGCTGTACTATCACTCCAGCCCTGGAAACAGTATACATTAGACCTCAGAATTATCCTGTCAAGAGATTGAGAATCTTGGGTATTTATACACTAGCTCTCAGCTCATTATTGGAGGTTGCTTCCTAGGCACTGACTCTTTTCCTGCTTCTGATGTGCTCTATCCAGGGGAGCTCCATGCTCCTATGATCCATAAGAGCCCTCAGAAATACCATTGAAGGTGTTCTCAGTAGGGAAGATTTTATTGGAATTGTTGAGTGCTAAGAGAAATGGGCACTAATATCTGCTTCAATATACCTTCCTACCAAACTTCAGTTTCTCTTAAAATCTCCTCCAAAACCTAGCTGCTTCTGTTGTTTCTGAAATTAATTTTTTTTGCTTGGGTCCACACCCAGCTGGTTCAGGGAATACTCCTGACTCTGTCTCAGGGATCACTTCCAGTTCCTCAGGGGACCATATATGATGCTAGGGATTGAACCCAGATCAGGTGTATGCAAAGCAAGTGTCTAAATGCCATACTATCTCTCTGGCCCAAAGTGTTCCTTCTTAAACTGTGGATCAAATAACTGAATGTGGAGGCCATAACTTTGAAAATAAATGTATAATTTATTATCAGCAAATGTTCAAACAGTCTACCTATTTTATATACCCAGTGACATGTAAAACTTACTCGAAGGGAAGGGGTTGTGAGTGGAAAAAAAGAAGTCCTACTCCTAAGGTCCAGTTTGTTAGACTACTTGTTGGCTCCTAATTGTTTTCTTTACAGGCATTTGACTTTCCTTATTCTGATTTCAAGATGTGAGGAGATATGGAGACTTGTCACTTTGATAACTGAGTATTTTGATAATTTGGTACTTTGGTTGAATGATAAGTGAGTTCTTGACTTGCCTTCTTTTTTTCTAATTGAATCACTGTGAGATACAGTTACAAAGCTTTCATATTTGGGTTTCGGTCATACAATGATCAAACACCCATCCTTCCACCACTGTACATTTTCTACCACCAATGTCCCCAGTATCACTCACGATCCACAATCCCACCCCTCCCCCAGCCTCTATGTCTTGTCTGTTTCTCCAAATGTTTCTCCCAAATTTACTGAATTTTTATTTCTCTGAACTAAATTAGCACCTATTCTTCCTCCAACATAATATGTTTTTGTTATTCATTTCTATTTTGCTCACTGTTACTTTAGGTTTATTGTGAGATGTCTTCTTTTTCATAGTGGCTAAGACATGATCATGGATTTTTTATTTTTGTAAAATTATTGAATGGACATATATGACTCAACTAGGCATTTTATTTATACAAATAAATTCAGCATGCATTTCTGTCCAGATTGTTAATCCAGTATATGCCAAGTATTAATGAAGATGTTATTACACAGTGGTACTATTTCACCTTTTCATGAAACCCCAATTTGGCAAGGAAGATTAGGATGAATAAAAAAAATTAAATAATATACTATCATGAGAGAAAATGTTCTGTAATACTTTGGTAAAACCAAAGATGGGCCTTCTAGATATTTAGTCAAGCTTCATGGAGATGACTTTTAAGAAACTTGCCTATTTGAATTTGGCCAAGTAAAGAAAAGCAAGAAGAACATTCTAGACAGAGGAAATTAAAAAGTATAATGGTAAGAGACAAAGCAATTTTATATGTGCTGGAGACGAGGTTTGGGGTTGTTGGAATGTAAAAATTGAAGTACAATATAAAATATGTGAGATGGAGAGCTAAATTGGACCAGGTATGGCTTTGGTTACCTTGGTAAGTTCCTTCTTGTAAGCCACGTAGCATTCTGGGTATCAGAGTTTAATCTGAACTGAGTACAAAGTAAGCATTACTTCTATTTAGTCACTGAAAACTAAATTCTGCTAAACATTTGCTTGCTTTTGTGTCTATAGTTAAGAGCAATTGGCTTTCTTTGTGCTCCCAACTTTTAGTGCACGGCAGTTAGTTTTCGTGACTGCAGGCACCTCTCACATAACTGACTTCGAGAAATTCTTTAGAAATCAGACATAAGATTAGGATTTTGTTGTGATTGTAAAAGATATATATTATCAGAGTGAGAGTTCTACCTATTCTTAGCTGCTGTTTCATCGTACTCAGTTCTGTTAGGCAACCATCTCCTCCATTTTAAAAGAAGTCATGTTAAAAGAAGCAGACTCTTTTAGAAACCCCTAAACATTTTCAAACCACCACACAGATCAGCTTCTGTTTTAGTAAATGCAATTGTAAAGGCCTCATACAACTAACACTAAGAATCATTGAACAAAATTTCAGTGAGCACCCACCAAATTGTCCTTTTTGTAAAAAGGGAAAGAAGGAAAGTCTGTTTTAATTAAGCCACAGAAAAACGATACTTCTGAAAAAATTGCATCTACATGAGCTGCCTGCAGATAAACTTTCCCAAATCCCTCACTTCTCTGATTCCCTAATTATGCATTCAGGAAGTCCTATGTTGGTTCACCTATGCCCGAGTATAACACACATGTACACAAATGTATGTTTTATATGAAATTCAGACTTCTGTGATGATTTTATCTCTTCAGTATTTGTGTGCTTGTGTTCCTGTTTGTGTAGATCACCAGCCTTTTCTGGTAAAGCTACAAAAAGCTATTATTTTTGTTTTTATCACCCACATGGTCTTGTCTCTGCTGTTATTACATCAAAGCAATTATGCACAATACACAGATCAGTGGGTCTGTCCATTCTTAGCTCACAGACATATTAAAACAGATGGACATCCCAATTTATTGTACAGGTCTTGGTTTTCTGATCCCAGGTACTATACATTTACTCACCACACAGAAAACGTCTTTCCATTTATTACAGTCTGAACCATGAGCACAGCTTAGTTCTCTTAATGTCAGGAAATTAAAAAAATAGTGGAGGAAGGGAAAATGTAGGTGGAAGAATGCCTGAAATCAATGAACTTAAACAAAGCCACAGTTAACCCTATGTGTCTCAGTCCTACCATCATATTGGAGCCACCCAGTGGGATATAGAACATGTAAGTGCTGAGATCACATGTCCAGAGATTCTGAGGTGATTCTGAGGCTATAGACACAGGTATAGCCTGATCAAGAAGATTTTAAAAATCTCTCCATCTGTTCCATTGATAGTTATGATTGAAGGATGCCCATATCACATAAGACTCTTGCCAAAGACATTTGAGTATCCCCCAAAGTAGACTGAGAAACAGAATTATGAACAGACTTTTCTCTTTTTATTCTCATTAAAAATTCCTTTAACCTTTTTATTCTTTGGGGAGTATGGGTCTCACCCGGCAATGCACAGGGTTGACTCCTGGCTCTGCACTCAGGAATGACTTCTGGTGGTGCTCAGGGGACCTTATGGGATGCCAGGGGTCAAACCCAGGTCGGCCGCGTGCGAAGCCAACACCCTCTTCACTGAGCTATCGCTGCGCCCCCCCTCCTTTAACCTTTTAACCATCTCCTCACTCTTCAACTACAACTCCACTTGTCTTTCCTGCATATTAAATTACTTCAGGTCTGAAGTAATTCTAAAGAAGTTAGGGAAACTCATAAGCTTCAGGGCAGTAACACATTGTGTGTGAGGCTACTTATTCCATACTTCCGTTATCCCAGCGAGTGTAAGAACATCTCAAACGAATGCTGCCTTTTGGTTCATCTTTCATATGACAACAATCATTTAGCTATGTAGACAGAGGTTGGAATTATTAACACATTGTGGGAAGGTAGGGTTTTTGAAAATGACTTCCTGCATGCAGCTCCAGGAACACTGCTATGGAAACAGAAAGACTACAGTTTAAATTGTGGTGTCTGTCCCTTAGCCTTAGAAATGTCCCTCTAGAAGTGGCTATATGTAAGAAGTCATCATGAAGTTTGGGGCCCAGTGAGGAATTAAAAGGTAACAAACTCAGAAGGCTTTGAAAGGTTTCATAACCAAAAGTAAATGAGAGTATCCCTATCTTAGAAAATTTGTTTTTCAAGTAATCCAATATATCCAAGCTACCTGGACAGGCTCATAGCCCCATATTCGGGTATCTATTGGGAAAAGACAAACGTGTTTCTGTCTTGTCAATTTCCCCTTAGAGTAAATTTTAGCTTATGGTTTATTGGCACTGCTTTCTAATCCTTCTAATTTAAATATTTAAAAAACATTTAAACATTTGAATCAAAAATAGCTGTCTTAATTGATCATCAAAATTCCCCGATTTAAACTTGAGGAAATGTTATCCTCTTATTCAAGTGGACCTTATGTCCTATTTGCTAGAGCATCTAATAGTCAGCACTCAAATGTTTATGACAGTTGTCTCATACTCAGTAATTTTTAGCCTAATCAACTGAAACAAGCAACTGTGAGGAAAATATTTTTCGAGAAGCTCACAGTAAATGTCAAGGTCAAATGTGAAATGTATGTATCATTCTTGAGAGGATGCTTCTGGCCACAGTACCTTCCTGCCACTGATTTACAATCACAAAACATGTTTTTTTAAAGAAGGCTCTTGAACGTCATCATCACAACTAATAAACCTTTGTTGGGATATTCTATAATTCGGACTTTTGGTTCAAGCAAGACTAATCCATCATAAAGAGTTATGAAACCACCAGAGTCTGGGAGGTCTTTCAGGATAAAATCAAGACATATTATGATCACTAATAAAAAATTAAAAAAAAATATTGACTTGTCTCTTCATATTATATCGGCTCATTTCTGTGAAGTTCACTATAAGCCTTACTTTAAAAATGATATTTTTGCCTTTAAGAAAGTAGTAAGAGCTTATATGTTCATCGCAGCACTGTTTACAATAGCCAGAATCTGGAAAAAACCTGAGTGCCCTAGAAAAGATGACTGGTTGAAGAAACTTTGGTACATCTACACAATGGAATACTATGCAGCTGTTAGAAAAAAGGAGGTCATGAATTTTGCACATAAGTGGATCGGCATGGAAAGTATCATGCTAAGTGAAATGAGTCAGAGAGAGACAGACATAGAAAGATTGCACTCATCTGTGGAATATAGAATAACAGAGCAGGAGACTAACACCCAAGAATAGTAGAAATAAGTACCAGGAGGTTGACTCCATGGCTTGGAGGCTGGCCTCACATTCTAGAGAGAGGGCAACGCAGAGAAGGGATCACCAAGTATAATGTGGTCGGAGGCCATGCGGGGGAAGGGTGATGTGGGCTGAATGCAGACTAGAGACTGAACACAGTGGCCACTCAACACCTTTATTGCAAACCACAACACCTAATTAGAGAGAGAGAACGAAAGGGAATACCCTGCCACAGTGGCAGGTTGGGGTGGGGGGAGATGGGATTGGGGAGGGTAGGAGGGATGCTGGGTTTACTGGTGGTGGAGAATGGGCACTGGTGAAGGGATGGGTTCTCAAACTTTGAATGAGGGAAACATGAGCACAAAAATGTATAAATCTGTAACTGTACCCTCACGGTGATTCACTAATTAAAAATAAATAAATTTAATTAAAAAAAAGAAAGTAGTGAAAGGGGCTGGAGCAATAGCACAGTGGGTAGGGCATTTGCCTTGCACACAGCCAACCCAGGTTGATTTCCAGCATCCCATATAGTCCACTGAGCACCGCCAGGGGTAATTCCTGAGGGCAGAGCCAGGAGTAATCCCTGTGCCTCTCTGGGTGTGACCCAGAAAGAAAAAAGAAAAGTAGTGAAAGATGTTTGTGGTATCATTTCTCTGAATTTAGAAGCTCTGGTAGTCACAGGTTAATGCAACATCATGGGTAGGTTGCTATAACCTGTGAAGTAGTATTTAGGAGATGAATAGAATCACTTAGAAAGACCAGTTTGGTTAAACTCTTCTCAAATGTAGAAATAAAGCAGGAGCACTCAAGAAAAGCATCAGGAATCATCATTTTCAATGGGCTGAAACTATTCAGTCACAACATTTTCTTTTCTTCTTCTCAGAATCAAAAGATACGCTTATGGATCCCTTCTGAGGCATCCATCATAGTTTAATTTATTGAACTCCCTCTCTGGAAAGAAGGCAGAGACTGCTTTTAGGTAGTATAATAGGAATGTTTCCCTGGAATTTTTCATAGTTATCTTAAAAGTTTCAAGAGACAAACTCCCAGCTCTCTGAACCTTTGGCTATCATCTTGCTAATTCATTCTTGCATTGTATATCCTGCTCAGATATAACAGTTTTGTTCTCGGTGGAATGATGACAAAGTATTAAGAGAAAACAGAATAAGCACAGACGTTAGCACAGATCACTCTTAGGCATTTATCTGAAGGATATGAAAACAAATTCTAAATGTTATTTGCATCCTTATGTTCATATCAAAATGATGTATAATAGTCAAATGTAATGTCCATCAACAAAGGATTAGATGAAGTCATGTTGTGTGTACATACATACAACTGTACATGTACATCACTGTGTCACTGTCATCCCGATGTTCATCGATTTACTTGAGCGGGCACCAGTAACATCTCCATTTGTCCCAGCCCTGAGATTTTAGCAGCTTTTCTTTACTCGTCATTCCCAATGATTGGAGGCTCTTTTCAGGGTCAGGGAAATGAGACTGTTATTGTTACTATATTTGGCATATCAAATATGGCATGGGGAGCTTGCCAGGCTCTCCCAGGGGCTGAAGCGATAGTACAGCGGGTAGGGAATTTGCCTTGCACTTGGCCAATCCGGGTTCGATTCCCAGCATCCCATATGGTCCCCCAAACACTGCCAGGAGTAATTTCTGAGTGCAGAGCCAGGAGCAACCTCTGATCATTGCCTGGTGTGACACCCCCCCACCATACATGTACATATTCAATGAAATAATAGGCTACCATTAAATAAAATTGTGACATGGATGAAACTTAAGGTAAAATAAAGAAGTGAAAGATAATTTCCAGATGATTTGAAACTGGCAAACAACAGCAATAACAAAACTAACACCTACACTAAGTGAAAACTGTGGAGGTTATCGGGGGGGAAATGGAGTGAGGTTAAAGGAATTGGGTAGAGTAGTCCTTTTGGTGGCAGGATAGTTCTGGAACAGTGGTGCTGGGTATGGCAAATCTTATATACACATATAATCACGAACCACGAAATCCTGTTGATCGTCAATTTCTCGAGCGGGCTAAGAAACCTCTCCATTCATCCTATCCCTGAGATCTTAGAAGCCTCTCTTCACTCGGCCTTCCCAACGATGCCGCATTGGAGGCTCTTTCAGGGTCAGGCAAATGAGATCCAGCTTGTTACTGGCTTTGGCATATGGATACACCTTGGGAAGCTTGCAAGGCTGTTCCATGTGGGCAGGAAACTCTCAGTAGCTTGCTAGTTTCTCCTGGAGGGGAAGTAGATATAAGACATCACATGGCCGCTTTGCGGCTGAGCGCTCCTGGAAGCTTGCTTTTAAGTCTCTAGATGTTGGCCATTTATGGGATTACACACACCTGGGTTCCTCTGCCGGTACCTTCATGCGTGAGGCTTGTCTGAACGTGTGGAGAGTGGCCTTGAGCATGACTGTGGCTATGTTCCGGTGATCTTCGGCTGCCAGGAGCTCTGCTGGGGCGAGGAGGGAAGCTGGAGCCCATCCCCTCTGAGGGGCCCCAGGGAAAACAGCCAGGCGTGTGGGCAAGAGACTCTCTGCATTGCTCTCTTCTGGGAGCTTGCTTTTAAGTCTCTGGCTGTTGGCCGTTGATGGCATTACACACACCTGGGTACCTCTGCCATTATCTTCAGGCATTAGGCTTGTCTGAATGTGTGGAGAGGGGCCTTGAGCATGGCTGTGGCTAGGTTCCGGTGGTCATCGGCCACTGGGAGCTCTGCTCGGGGCGGGGAGGGAAGCTGGAGCCCATCCCCTCTGAGGGGCCCTGGGGAAGACAGCCAGGCATGCGGGCAAGAGACTCTCTGTATATACATACACACACATATAAATTATATTCCTGAGATTTCATAGCATTGTTGCTCACTGAAAGCTAAGTTAAATACATTTGTAGAGATAGCTCAGAGGGCTGGAACATATGTGTGCCATGCGCAGGACCCCAAGTTCCATCCCTGGCATAGTATGGCCATTGCTGCATATAGCCCTGGTAGCCTCCAGCACTGTGTGGCATAAAATAACTAAATACAAATTTTAATACTATTTATAGGATTTGGGGATAATAGAAATGGTCTAACACCTAGAAAATCTCGTTAAAGGCAACTGCTAGGTGCATATTAATTGAGGGAATAGGAGATTGGTAGTACCAATTGGTACTATTTTGGTATCTCCTTTTGTGTGCTGTATTTAAAAAAGCATAATGAGCCGTGGTTGGTAGCTCCAATGGTCATAGTTAATTCATTCTTCTGTTGCATGTGTCTCCTAGCAATAATGCTAGCAATAAGGCATTGTTTCATGTCTCCTGACTCGCTGAACAAGAAGACCTAATCACTGTTAACTATTCCTACTATCTTTCAAAACTCAGATACTTACTATTGTAAATTAACATAATGTTAAAATAGTAACTGAGGATGGAGGAATCATATGAGGGATAAAAACACTGACTTTGCAGGTGGCCAATCCTGGTTCAGTTCCTGGCACCGCATATGGATCCCCCAGGTACCACTAAATATGACCCCTCAGCACAGAGATGGAAGTATTTGTTCCCCAAACACTAGTGGGTGTTCCTTTCCCCCAAAATAGTACCCAAAAGTGTTAAATTCTTAAGAATTGCTGTTTTAGCACAGTATATTTTGAGCTCATGGAAGGTAAGGAACAAAACAAATCCAGCCTTCTTTTAAAGTATAATTTGTCAAAATGTGTTTACTTACGAAGGTTCATTTAACAAGAAAATTGGAATCACCTCAATGGTAGGAACTTTTTGGTTAGTCATTATTGAATGGAATTAAATCAGTTTCAGCAAACATTAAAGTGGGTCAAGCCCATTTACCAAATGTCAGTTTGATACCACATATATTAAATATACACCATGAGCCAGACACTAAAACAATACACAGAAATAAAATATCATTTCCTATCTTTGATTAATACGGACTGAGTGCCTCCTTTACACCAAGGCATTATGGATGTGTTGGAGATGCTTTGATAAATTCAGCAGGAGTCTGCCCCCAAAGAGTACAAATTGAAAGAGGCACCAAAGCCTGTAGACGTAGATCAATTATCGAGCTAAGCAAACATTATGTAGTGAAATGCTACATAGTTTGGCAAGGACTGTATGTCAATAGGAATTGAGTGGTACAGAGACTGCACAGGAAGTCAATAGGGATTGAATAGAACAGAGTTTGCAGCCTCCTGTTAATGACAGACAATATCCATTGAGGGACACTGGAATTCAGCATGGCCTTGAATGATTTATTTGTGTAGAGAGAAAGCAGTAAATAGCATGTACCAGGCAGAGAGAACTTGAACAAAAGCCTTCGCAGCATTAGTGTAAGCATGGGAAATGCAGAGAATATAGTAAGAAACTTGGACTCACTGAAGAATGCTAGTGAGCAGTAGGAAATAATGTTGGAAAGTAGGATGAAACTCAATTGCGAAGATCCTGGAGTCAGTCAGATGGGGTTCTAGTGTCACTCTGATATTCTTTCTGGTGTTACCATCATCTTCTTGTCAGTATTCCCTGTCTTTGGCTGCTGTCCTGCTTCCATGCTAAAGTCAAAAATTCTTTCTCTTTTAGGGGAAGCGCTGGTTCCTCAGATCTCAATGATCAGGAAGTTGCTCCTGGGACCGCAAAGAGCTTCTGGAGCAGCGCAATAGCTTCAGTCATTAAGAGATCACCAGCTTCAAGCACACGCAGTGTGACCTCAGGCAGCACTAAGGTAAGTATACAGATTTGAAGGGACACTTTGCTTCTGGGACTGTGCCTTACCACCTTGGCATTGCAGTTGCCACTCTATCTCAGAGCCTGTGTTGAAGCTCATTAATAGTAGAAGCTTCTCGATCAGATCTAAACCTCCTACCCTTAGATCTTGGTATGAAATCTAAAGAAGAGAACCAGTAGGTTTCAAGTTGGCATTTGTATGATGTGGTTTAAATGATTCCGATGGTTTAAACAAAGTATAATCTTTACAATAGAGTCCAATATTGAACCTCCATGTTACTCCTGAAGAACACATTTCCAAACTGATTTAGATCAGTAGTAGTAGAATACTGAAGTCATTTTATTGTTTTCTATGCAGTTGTTCAGATAAGAGTCAGCACATAGGGAATGGAATGATAGTACAGTGGGTTAGGCATTTGCCTTACACGTGGGTGACCTGAGTTTGATCCCTGGCACCCTATTTGGTCCTTTGAGCACACCAGGAGTGATCCATGAGCACAGAGCCAGGAGTAAGCCCAAATTACAGCTGGGTGTGGCCCCCAAACCAAAAAATCAATACACAATAACATAAATGAATCATGAATATATATAAGTTAAACATGTATTTTCTTGTGTTTCTGATTTTTTTGTTAGTTATATTTTCTTAAATTGTATTATAATTTTATAAGGAAGTTCACAATATTTGATTACATTTACTATTTGAAAACTAATCTCACCAGCCATGTTTGGATGTTTCCATCCCGAACTCCAACCCCTGCCCTGAAGCAGAACCGAAATAATTTATTTTGTGTTGTTTGTTATGAATAAACCACTGAAAATGCTCCAAAAAACTTTCCTTAGAGGAGAATGCATGAAGATTGTTGTATTTCACCCAGGGGCCATTAAGCCCTTCTACAAGAGATTACTAATATGTTGTTAAGTGTTTCTGGTTTTAATTGACGTAAAATCGGTTTGTAAGACCATATGATTTAGGGATATATTATTACTGCAACATTCCAGCATTCCTCTACCACAGTGCAGTGCATCTCTCCACCTTTTTGCCCTCTCCCTACCACCCTCAGTTTTGTGGTCTAAGGGTTTGTTTTCACCAGACTTTATCTATTCCCTTGCTTTGTTTATTTATATACCACATATGAGTGAGATCATCTAGCAGTTGTCTTTCTTCCTTCTGTCTTACTTCACTTAGCATGACACACTATTTACATCCATATTATACCTGAATACAAGATATTTTTTTTGCTTTTTGGGTCACACCTGGTGATGTACAGGGATTACTCCTGGCTCTGCACTCAGGAATTACTCGTGGCGGTGCTCAGGGGACCATATGGGATGCTGGGAATCAAACCCAGGTCAGCCGCGTGCAAGGCAAATGCCCTACGGGCTATGCTATTGCTCCCAGCCCCAAGATTTTATCTCTTAGCAGATTAGTACTCCATTGTGTGTGAATGTTATACCATGTCTTTATTCATCCTGGGCACTTGTTTCTATGTGTCTTGGCTGTTAACACTGTAGCACTGTCATCCCATTGTTCATCCGTTTGCTCGATCAGGCACCAGTACCATCTCCATCTCCATTGTGAGACTTGTTACTGTTTTTGGCATATGAAATATGCCACGGGTAGTTTGCCAGGCTCTGCTGTGCGGGCGGGATACTCTTGGTAGCTTGCCGGGCTCTCCGAGAGGGATGGAGAAATTTAACCCGGGTCGGCCGCATACAAGGCAGAGGCCCTATCCACTGTGCTATTGCTCCAGTCCCTGTTATAACTAGCATTACATAAACATGTTTGTGATGATGTACTTTTCAATGCATTTTGTTTTGTCATTTGGATACCTAGGAGTGGAATTGCAGGAGAATATGGTAGATCTAATTTTAATATTTTGACAAATTCCTATACCATTTCTTGTAGGGACTAGATCAGTTTACAGAAGCAGGGTTCCTTTTTCTTCACATCCTCATCAATATTTGTTGTTTCTTACCTTTCTGATATAGGCAATTATCACAGATGTGAAATTATATCATATTGTATTCTGACTTCTATTTCCCTGATAAGTGATTATGAGCATTTTTTCCATGTACCTATTGGTCATGTGTATATCTTCTTTGGTGGTAATGTGTCTGTTCATGTCTTCTCCCCATTTTTTAAATTATTTTTTGCTGTTTGCCAGCAGTGCTCAGGCTTACTCCTGGCTCTGAGTTCAGAGATCTCTGCTGGCAAGTTCGGGATGCCGGAGTTGGGGTGCCGAAGATCAATCCTGGGTTGACCGCATGCAAGGCAAACACACTACCTACTGGCCTATCACTGGAGCCCCTAGTTTCCCCATTATTTGATGGGTTGTTTGTTTTCTTGTTTTCTTCTTGTTGAGTTTTGTGAGTTTCTGGTGTAGTTTAAATATTTGCCATTTCATGTCAATGGCTAATATTCGAATATTTCTCCCATTCAACAGAATGTGTTTTTCTTGGAAAGGTGTTTTACTTCACTGTGCTCACGCTTTTAAATGCATTTTATATAATCCCATTTGTTTATTTTTGCTTCTGTGTGCTAGGCTTTGGGAGTCAAATCCTGAAGACCACACTGAAGCCAATGTTTTGAAATAATTTGCCTATCCTTCTCCTTTATATTTTCTTGTTTGGGGTATTAACAATCTATCACGAATTCATTTTCTATGTAGTAAGATACAGAGACCAAATTTCATTCTTTTCACTGTAGTTATCCAGTTCCCCCAGAACTATCTATTGAACAATTCCTTTTTACATACAATGCTCTAAACTTCTTTTCATAAATTATCTGTTTATGTGAGGATTTTCATATTTATTTATTTTGGGGCTGGGGCACACCCAGCAATGCTTAGAGTTTACTTCTGACTCTGCACGCAGGAATCACTCTGTAGGCAGGAACCACTCTAGGAACCATATGGGAATTAGAACCCAGTTGGCCACATGCAAGGCAAGCGCCTTTCCCACTGTACTCTCTCACCAGCCCTCCCAGGAGGATTGATTTATGGACACTCAAAGTCTATTTCATTGTTCTTTTTGTCTATTTTTATTCAAATACTACATTGCTGGGATTACAATTGCTTTGTATGTTAAAGTCAGGGTGCATTTTCTCAGTGTTCTTGTTACTTTTTGTCGGATTGCTTTACTATTTATAATCTTTTCTTGCTCAGTACAAATTTCAGTAACACTTGCTCTATATTTTATAGAGTGTCATGGGGGGGGCTGAAGAAATATTATAAGGGATATGGCACTTGTCTCGTATGAGTCTAACTATGGCTTTATCCCTGGTACCACAGTAGATCCCCTGAGTAACCTCTAGGTACCTCCTGAGTACCACCAGGTGTGACCCTAAAACAAGCAAACCAAAAAAGAACGCCATTGGGATTTTGATAGGAATTGCATTGAGTTGTATAATGCTTTGTGTAGGATGATCATTTTAAAACTATTGTTTCAATTTATGAGCATAGAATGCATTCGCATTTCCTTGTGTCTTCTACTTTTGACAGTGACTTATTACTATTATTATTATTAATTTTTGTATGGTCATTTAAAATTATTATTTGGCTTGGAGGCCACACCCAGCAATGCTCAGAGCTTACTCCTGACTTTGCACTCAGGGATTACTTTTTGCAGGACTCAGGAGACTGTATGTGATGTCAAGGGGCAAACCTGAGTTGGCCACATAGAAGGCCCTACCCACTGTTCTATCTCTCTAACCCACTGACATAGTTACCAGTGTACAAATCTTTCACCTCATTTGTTAAATTAATTTGTAGGTCCTAATTTTAATGTGATTATAACTTGGATTGATTCCTGATTTATTTCTGTTTTAGTTCATTTGCATATAAAATGCAATATATTTTCTCTATTTTGTAGCTTGTATATTGCTTTATTGTTTCTATAGTTTTTAGAGTTCTAGTGGTCTTTAGGATTTTCTATGTATATTATACTCTCATGTACAAACAGTGGTAGTTTAACATCTCTGATTTCCACTTCATATCCATTTTATTTGTTTTCTTGCCTGATAGCTGTGGTTAGGATGGAAGTTTTTTTAAAAATGCTTAATACATAACTAAGATTTGTATTGTTAACATCAATGAACACAGATGAAAGAATATTTGTGAGTCAAAGTTATATAGCTTACATGATAACAAAATAGTTGATTTTATTCAGAAATGATTTGAATACATGTCTGGGTGAAACAAAAAGATTTCAATAACTTCACTTCCATTTGAGTTCTTACAATAAGTTCATTTGGAAGAGAAAAGCAGAGCTTTGAATGTACCATTTATGCATTTTACAGTTACTCTGATTCACCAAAGTGCAAATTCCATCCCATTAGGCACATTTTAAGTAGTAGACAAAGAAAGCACAAGAAACGCTGATTTGGCTTAAGAATTTGTCTAATTAAAGTCTTTTTTTTTCTTTGAAGATTTCAGAACACTCCTTCTCTGTTAAGTTCCCCAAGACACTTGATGAATTTCCAGTACAAAGTGTTTTCTCAGCTTTTCAGTTCATTCTTGATGTCATGGATCTTCTTTTTAATTTTCAGTTCACAATAGTTTTATTTCTTCTCTTAGGAGGGCATTTCCAACTACAGTCAAGGGCTTTATCTTTTTAATGATATCTTTAAATATCTTTTCTCTAGGTTCAACTTGTGAATGAGCTTTTAGGTATGCTAGAGCCCTTTGGTCAGGTTGTTATCATTTTTTTCAGAAAGCTTCGCATTCACAATCTACCTTTGACGTTTCAATTTTGTTTTCTTCTTAAAAATTTAGAGAAATCTTTTGGAGGGCCTAATGCTGTCTCATCATTTTTTAAATCCTCTTCAACTTTTCAGCATTTCAAATTTAGTTCCACTAGTCCTTCATTCAAAAGGTTCAAACACAAAAGCAACCGCTGTTGGAGAGGATGTGGGGAGAAAGGGACCCTTCTACACTGCTGGTGGGAATGCCGGCTAGTTCAGCCCTTTTGGAAAACAGTATGGACGATTCTCAGAAAACTAGAGGTTGAGCTCCCATTTGACTCAGCAATACCACTGCTGGGAATATATCCTAGAGAGGCAAAAAAGTACAATCGAAACAACATCTGCACATGTATGTTCATCGCAGCACTGTTTACAATAGCCAGAATCTGGAAAAAACCCGAATGCCCCAAAACGGATGACTGGTTGAGGAAACTTTAGTACATCTATACAATGGAATACTATGCAGCTGTTAGAAAAAAGGAAGTCAAGAATTTTGTAGTTAAGTGGATGGGCATGAAAAGTTTCATGCTGAGTGAAATGAGTCAGAAAGAGAGAGACAGACATAGAAAGACTGCACTCATCTATGGTATATAGAATATCAGAGTGGGAGACTAATACCCAAGAACCGTAGAAATAAGTACCAGGAGGTTGACCCCATGGCTTCGCGGCTGGCCTCACGTTCCGGGGAAAGGGCAACTCAGAGAAGCGATCACCAACTACATTGTAGTTGAAGGCCATGTGGGGGAAGGGAGCTGCGGGCTGAATGAGGGCTAGAGACTGAGCACAGTGGCCACTCAACACCTTTATTGCAAACCACAGCTAATTAGAGAGAGAAAACAGAAGGGAATGCCTTGCCACAGTGGCAGGGTGGGGTGGGGGGGAGATGGGATTGGGGAGGGTGGGAGGGACACTGGGTTTACGGGTGGTGGAGAATGGGCACTGGTGAAGGGATGGGTTCCCAAACTTTGTATGAGGGAAGTATAAGCACAAAAGTGTATAAATCTGTAACTGTACCCTCACGGTGATTCTCTAATTAAAAATAAATAAATTATATAAAAAAAAGAAGGGATATTGGAACCTTGGCGGAGTGAGGTGGGTACACAGGTGATGGATGTGACATTGAAATTATGGACAAGGTAAATCATCATTAACAGTGCTGTAAACAGAAGTACCCCAACCAATAAAAAAGTATAAAAAGCAGTATTGTCAATCACAGCACCTAAATAAAACAAATTTTAAGTGATTATACATGTAAAAAAAAATAAAAGATTTAAAGGCTTCCAGGGGGGCTACTCAAAAATCAAAAACACACTCATTGTTTGTTTGTGCCACACCACAAATCATTCAGGCCTTACTCCTGGCTTACACTCAGGGGTCATTCCTGGCTGTGCTCTTGGGACCAGATAGAGTGCAGGGGATTAAACCCAGGTCAGCTGTGTGCAAACAAACACCATGTCCACTGTACTATCTCTCTAGTCTCACAAGAGCACACACATACACATACACATCTTTATGGCTATATAGGGGGCAGGTCTGTTAAATCATTGATATTTTCTTAATAACCATAATGCATTTTAATTTTCTGTATTGCCTAAATAGTAAATATTGAGGCAACATAAAGGAATAAGATTTAACAGGAGTTTTGAATTGATGGTAGGAAATTTATAAGGGTGCAAAATACAAGGTACGCTATTGGTAGATTTAAGCAGAGGCAGGAGACACTCTCAATAATTTTTATCTGGTCATAACAGAATGAAGGGCTCGATGAATGTGAACACAACTGTTGCTATTGTTAATAATAGCAATGTCAACAGACACTGAGTAAAGTGACCAGAACCAAGAAATATGTAGAAAATAAAACTACAATGAATGTTATGCAGATAATTCAAGAGAGACTACAGGAGCAAGTGGGAATGAATATGAGATTCCATAAGTGCACTTCCTTATATGTCCATAATAATTCATGTGGTACTTTGACTCAGTCTGTAATAATTCATGTGGTACTTTTCACTCAGTGAATGTTAACTTATTAAACATGTGGTGAGTCACTAAAAAAAAAAAAAGGTTCAAACAAAGTTTGGGGTTCAGATGAAGACTCTGGTTATGAGTTTAGTTAAGTCTTACATCTTCTAGGTAGAGTGCATGATGATAAAACTATATTAATTGACAATATCCAAATTCAGTGATGCATGGCAGATGAAATTTGGATGTACTTCATTCTTTGAAATATCTTTCTGTCACTTATATTTGGTTCTTCTCCTTTTCCATTTCATTTGGAAATAAGGTCCTTTCCCCTTAATTATATTTGCTTCTTGAAACTTCCTATTTGCCAAAGTACAAATTCTTTTCATTTTTTTGGTCTTTTCTAAATGCATTTGTCAAGAAAATAGAAACCTCCTCCACAATATTGTATCTACTAAAAAAAAAAACCCGTATTCTTCCAGTGTTTTCTGGTATCTATTTCTTCAAGAACTGTTTGCAGTCTACTTCCTGCCACCAAGATTCTTTCTTTTAGATGTCATCAATCACTTTCCTCAACTTTAAATTGTCAGTTGGATTTGTTGATCCAGGTCCTCTGCTTCAAAGCCAGATAACACCTGTAGGAAGCAACGCAAGGCCTGATGCTGAACATTAGAAATACAATTTAGATAGCTGGCATCTGTATTTAAGAAATATATGTGTATATATAGACATCATTTTTAAAAATCCAGTCAATATTTACTCAAGGTTATGCTAAGCCAGTCAGATGGTCAAATGAAGTGTTGAAGGAAGTAAAAGCTGTTCAGGGGGTAGGGTGTTTGCCTTGCATGCGGCCAACCCGAGTTCGATTCCCAGCATCCCATATGGTCCCCTGAGAACCTTCAGGAGTAATCCCTGAGTTCATGAGCCAGGAGTGACCCCTGTGCATCACTGGGTGTGACCCAAAAGGAAAAAAAAAGCTGTTCAGGGAGCTGGAGAGAAAGTACAGGGATTAAGTGATTTGTTTTGCATGCAGCAGGTTCTGATTCTATTCCCAGCACTGCACATTTTTCCCTGCACACAGCCAGGAGTGATCCCTGTTCATAGCTGATTGTGGGCCAAACAAACAAAACAGTTAGCCATTCATAAGTTGAATTAAGGTGTTCTTCCAGGTGGGGACAGTGGATAAAGCTGCTTTATTTAGTTTTGTGTGGCTTTCACATTAAATGGTGAATAACCTTGCTCAACGGGTTTCTAATTCCCATGGAGGAAGATGGCATGCAAAGAACCTGAGATGGGAATATGCCTGGTACTTTTAATAAAGAGCAAGGAAGAAAGCATGACTATTGTGCATGAAGGAAGAAAGAACTGCTAAGAAATGGGTTATAGAGGTCAGCAGGGCCAAAAAGGGTCTTGGAGCCCTCTCTATGTACTTTAGATTTATACTGAGCAAAACAGGGGAATTTGGAGGGTTTTGAGTAGAGCAGAAACATGATTTGCCTTCTGTTTACATAGCATCTGGGTCCTATTCCATGAAATAGCTATGGGGAGTGACTGGAAACTAGGAGACCAGGTAAATGACCACAGCAATACTCCACATGAGAAACTAGGCTTCGGACAGAGAGTTAGAAGTGGAAGTTATGAGGGGCTGGAGTGATAGCACAGTGGGTAGGGCGTTTGCCTTGCACGCGGCTGACCCGGGTTCGAATCCCAGCATCCCATATGGTCCCCTGAGCACCACCAGGGGTGATTCCTGAGTGCAGAGCCAGGATTAACCCCTGTGCATCGCCAGGTGTGACCCAAAAAGCAAAAAAAAATATAGAAGTGGAAGTTATGAACAGTCAAAATCTCTATAGATATTTTAAAGGAAGAGGTGAAGTCATTCAGACAAGTTTAATTCAGACAATATTAATAATAGATTTAAACATTTATCATCTAAATAGTACTTTCTGATAAGATCAAGTGCATATTTAAAATTTCATAAATACTTATTCTAAGTTCAGCATTAATTCTGCTCAGTGGCCAAAAAACTATAGCTCATAAGTATATTCACTTTCTGAAAACAACAAGAATGATATTCAAAGTATTTACCAGGACAAGGGCACTGAGAAGCAGAGATACTGACACAAAGTTGGGGTACTGTCCTGGGAGACTCAATGCCATGTAGTAACCTGTACTGTAGGTTCGTGGAGGGGGGTAGGAGGACGAGAGATGTGTGGATGAAATAGGACATAGAAAGGCAGGAAGGACTAGAAGTAGTACTATTTGCCAAATGATGTAGAAGCATGTAAAAGTTTTTAGTGTCTGGTATAATTGTACCAGTGGGATACAGTTGAATTTCAGGAAAGTAGGCAGCAAATTATCCAAGTACTTTTATCATAACAATAATAATCTTCCTAAGTACCATTGACTATGAGCTGGTAATCAAGTCTGTCATGTGCCCGGATTAGGGCAGGGTATAATTCGGCAGTAGAGCTCTTACATTTATGAGGCCCTGGAATTGAACCCTGCCACTGCAAAAACAAGTGAATAAAAAAACCAAAACCCACCCCAAATTCCCCCATCTAGATTCTTTGCTATTGAGTTGCGTACATGTGCATGAATTATATGTAGTGCTTATGTTGATCTCACTCTTACATTCTGGTTGATCTAGCTAAATTTTCCTAAGAGGAAAAGGGAGACAAAGAAACATTTTCTGTTGAATAACAGTACTTTGTGAAGCAGTTTTTTTGCTACACGCTGAAGGGAAAAAATATAGAGGTCTACCATATTCTACCATTTCTCAGCATCCCTTTGTCTCAATATTATTTTTCTAATTTAACATGTATAAAGTTTGTTGTTTTTTTAATGGAAAGCTCTTGGAACATGAAAATCCTCTATCCTCTATTATGATGTAACCTGTTAATTTTAAGCTTCACCTCCTGACTCTGCTTGTTATATATAGGCTGTTAATGGACTATATAATATTAATTGGCCTGTTATTCTTCAATATTAATGATACCCCCAGAGTACCAATCGGAAAATTTGCTGTCAATATAATTGCTACTGAGCAACTTGGTCTTGCTTCACTGAAGTACTCCATGTGTGAACAACTTTTTGAAGAGGTGTTGAAAACAGATCGAAACTAATTTATCCACTTGACCTCTGTCACAGCCTTTTAATAAACCTTGGTAGTCAGTGGCAATTAGAGGAGTTAGGAGCTGTATTTCTTCTGCCACAGGTAGTGTGTACTGCAGAATAATCAAAGACCCCAAAACAGTCTAGATTGAAGTGGTACTAATTAGCATTTTAAGCAAGTGAGAACTGCATCTCTCTGCAGTGGGTTCATCAGTCTCCCACAGTATCTAAGGTGTAAGCTAAATATAGAGCAACAAGAAGTAAATTTCTATGTATAGGAATTTGTTTATGTAAAGAAAATCAAAAAGTCTGAGGCTTGATCAGTAGCATAGCATGATGCCATTTTCATGGACATTTTTACCTCAGTTGGGTTTTCAAGAGGTCCAAATCAGCTCTCCAATGTTCAGGCAAACTTGGTTTGATTTATAGACTACTAAATTCCCTAGAGGAATGGGTAAAGTTGAGACAGAGTTTTCCTTTATTAACAAATGTTACAATGAAATAAAGTCTCGGTCTAAATTCTGCAACATGCAGTAGCATTTATTAGCTAACACACACACACTCTTATCATAAAGTATGGAAGTCCTGTGCTTTTTTCTTTTATGAACTTTGATAAGTATCTAATAGGAAAGACTTTTACCAAAACCAATGTAATCAACCATGTTTTGATCATCAAGCCAGCTATATAGAAACATGGTGTTTTATTCTGTTAGATGGGGATAAAGGTGGTATAAAGGATGATCACTGAGAGAGGGTGAAGGGATGGGTGTTCGAGCATTGTATAACTGAGACTTAAACCTGAAAGCAATGACTTTTTTTTAAATATCCATTAATTTTTAACTGAAAAAGTTTTGGACACTTTCAGGCTAATTAATGAATCTTTTTAGTATACATGTTAGCAATTACTGATGGTATATGTTTTTATGTTGTAGGGATTCCTGATGAGAGATCTCTAGATGACAACCAGCTCTTCCTAATGAATAATACACTTAGCTGTGTCTATACTGATATATATTTATATGGAAGGATTTTAAAGTAATCTGCAGTCAGTATAATGGTTTTATTTTGCATTTCTACTTTGTGACAAGGAGCACGGTTTGGAAACCTCGATGGATTTGACTACCATTGAGAGCACCTCTGAGAACTTCAGAAAGGGTCATCGTAGAAATGATTCTGGCACACCATCCATAGCAGTGTCCAAGGTCTCCATATCCTCAGGTGGGTATTTGCAACATAACTACAATATAACTACTCTGTTGTAAAAAGTGAGCATGTTAAATGTGCCTTTAGAGAATAATCATACACTGTACTCGTTTGTGATAGCACAGTAGCACTGTTATCCCGTTGTTCATTGATTTGTTCGAGCAGGCACCAGTAATGTCTCCATTGTGAGACTTGTTGTAACTGTTGTGTTACTGCTTTTGACATATCGAATACGCCACGGGTAGCTTGCCAGGCTGTGCCGTGTGGGTGGGATACTCTCATTAGCTTGCTGGGCTCTCTGAGAGGGCTGAAGGAATCAAACCTAGGTTGGCCGCATGCAAGGCAGCCTTACCCGCTGTGCTATTGCTCATTTGTGGTATATTAAGATATATAACATAGATAGATAGATAGGTAGATAGATAGATAGATAGATAGATAGATAGATAGATAGATAGATAGATAGATAGATAGATAGATAGATAGATAGATGATAGATGAAGGCTAATACCCACTGCTAGGAAAAACAGGGGCTAGGAGGACTGGTTAGTGGTTGGAATCAACCCCAAGTATGTGTGGGGTAGAGGGTAGGTAAGACAGAGAAGGGAACAGTATGATAATAGTTGGGAATGATCACATTGGACAAGAACTGAGGATTGAAAGTAGGTAAAGGAGGGGCTGGAGAAATAGCACAGCGGGTAAGGTGTTTGTCTTGCATGCAGCCAACCCGGGTTTAATTTCCAGCATCCCATATGGTTCCCTGAGCACCGCCAGGGGGTAATTCCTGAGTGCAGAGCCAGGAGTAACCCTTGTGCATCGCAAGGTGTGACCCAAAAAACAAAACAAAAAACGAAAACAAAAACAAAAGTAGGTAAAGGGATACTACTGATAACCTTTCAGTATCTGTATTGCAAACCATAATGAGAGGGAGAGGGAGAGAGAGAGGGAGAGGGACAGAAAAGCGCCAGGTTGGGGATTGGGGTGGGGGGTGGGGGGAGGGAACCTGGGACATTGGTGCTGGGAAATGTACACTGGTAGAGGGATGGGTGTTAGAACACTGTATGACTGAAACCTAATCATGAACAACTTTGTAAGGGTCTATCTCACAGTGACCCAATAATTTTTTTTAAAAAAGAAAAAGATAGAGAAAATAATCATACATTCTTTGACCCGTGGTGATAGAATGCCATAAGATTTTCTTAAAAGTAGACAGTGATGCCTTGAGTGTCTTATATTTATACAGGATTCACTTATTAAGCATACACTCTTGCCAAGTTTGAGAGCTCTGCCAAATGTCAATAGACGAGTTTCAGATAACCTAATTGGCTCATTTGTTACTAAAGGTAGAGCATCCCAGAATTTAAGGAATGATAGTTGACTTGATGTAGTCATCAGATGTTGTCATCAGAAATTCTACATATCTAGAAAAAGTAATCATCCCATGGTAAATGAGATTTTTTTATGAATAGCATTAAGTTATTATTACTACCACTACCAATCCCTTTCATTTGATACATTCGAGCATTTTATTTTGCTTCATCATCCCAATAATCCTCTGAAGCAAATTTATTGCCAATGAATAAAGAAACTAGACAAAAAATGTCCATTAATTTGTCATTGATATGACATTTATATCCCATGTGTAGAACTAAAATCATAATGAAGTTCTCGGGGCTGGAGAGATAGCACAGCGGGTAGGGCGTTTGCCTTGCACGCGGCCGACCCGGGTTCAAATCCCAGCATCCCATATGGTCCCCTGAGCACGGCCAGGGGTAATTCCTGAGTGCAGAGCCAGGAGTAACCCCTGTGCATCGCCAGGTGTGACCCAAAAAGCAAAAAAAAAAATCATAATGAAGTTCTCAACATTACAAAATTACCTGGTTTACCTAATGATGTATTGGCATAAAGCGTAAGGCTGGACTCTGAGCTTGGGAATCTCTCCTAATCAGAGAGCTCTTCAATGGTTTTTTTAAAGGTAGTGGTCGCTATGTCATTTGTTCAGTACTAGAAACTCAGTTCACCTGTTACATTAAAAAAATTAAAATTCACCTAAAAGCCAACATCATAAAATATATTCGAGTACTTTAACTCAGTAACTCCTGCTCGTTTAGCATATACACTGTCAGGTATTCGGCTATGCACTTCTGCACTATTTCATTTGCAATTTCAAACATAAGCATACTGCTGCGTTTAGTCTTTCTCATTTAAAAACCAATAAGTCTGTCTCGGCAGGGCTTTGATACAGAACTGTAAATAGTGTCTTGATTGAGTTTTGCATTATTTAACTTACATTTTTGAAGCAAGATATTCTTCTGATGAAAGAATGTTTTAGTGCCAAAAGAAATAGACTCTCTCAGGAGAAGTAATGGGTGAATTGGCACTAGGGCTTCAGTAACACTGGTGATATGTAGATAGCCATGTATCCAACACAGACTCAATAAAAGTGAAAACATGAGATTTGAGCTGCAACCACTGAAATGTGGCTGTCAAGCTGACAGCTGGGGATTGCTTGGGGGTTCGGTGTAGAGGCTATACAGGAACACTGATGGAGGGTAGTTGACAGTGGTGTGGAATTGGTGTTGAAATATTACACTCCTAAAACTCAACTATCAATAACTTAAATCACAGGATTTTTAATTTATTTTTATTTTTAAACTATTTTTTTGCTTTTTGGGTCACACCTGACAATGCACAGGGGTTACTCCTGGCTCTGCACTCAGGAATTACCTCTGGTGGTGCTCAGGGGACCATATTGGATGTTGGGAATTGAACCTGGGTCGGCCGCGTGCAAGGCAAACGCCCTACCCGCTGTACAATCACTCCAGCCCCATCAGAGGTTTTTTTAAAATAAAATTAAATTAAAGGAAAGAAAGGAAGGAAGGAAGGAAGGAAGGAAGGAAGGAAGGAAGGAAGGAAGGAAGGAAGGAAGGAAGGAAGGAAGGAAGGAAGGAAGGAAGGAAGGAAGGAAGGAAGGAAGAAAGGAAGAAGGAGAATCTCTCTGTTTAATTTCATTTTGTGCTAAATATAAAGACACTCTGAATTCCTTAAATATTTAAATTAAGAATGGTTATTGCTTGGAGGTTGGAGAGATAGTACAGCGGGTAGCCGCTTGCCTTGTATGCAGCCAATCCAGGTTCAACCCCCAGCACCCCATAAGGTCCCCTGATCCCTCATAGGCACTGCTGGGTGTTGCCCAAGGAAGAAAAGGAATGGTTACCGTTTAGTTTTTTCCTAAGATTATGGGGGCTTTAAGTTAGTGAGCAGAGCAGAGCCCGATGTTGCATTTCATAGTAGAGCATTTAACCTCCTTGATCAAAGAAGTGACCACATTGCAGTTAAGTTCAAGGAAACGTCAAAACATATGGAATTTTGGAGAAGGTTAAAAAGCATCAAGCTACTTTCTGTGCCGATTGCCTTTTATAACACTATGCCCTGTGCCTAGAAAGAATCAGCAAGAAGATGAAGAATTTTAAAAAACAAATCAAACCTATTATTTTAAAAAATATTATTTTGGGGGGTTCTTTGGGCTACACCCAGCTGTGCTCACGACCTACTCCTGACTCTCTGCTCAGGAATTAGTCCTGTCTGTGCTTTGGGGAACCATATGTGGTGCTAGGGATCAAAACAAGGTTCACCTCTTTAAATAAATCAAGCACATTAATCCAAGTACTCTCTCTTTGGCCTCCCTTTTATTGTTTTTAGGTATGGCTTATTTATTTGAATCTTGGGGCCACATTCAGTGGTGCTCTGAGGTTATTCCTGGCTCTGTGCTGAGGCATCACTACTGATAGTACTGGGGGGAGGGGGTGGCGTGGGGTGCCAGGGATCAAATCAAAGGCAGACGCTTGCAAAAGCAAGTGCTTTGATACTATTTCTTTCCCCCTCCCCCCAAATTCTGTGTTCTGACACAGTAAGCTAATTCACATTTTTTCCTTTTTTCTCTTCTTTCCTCTAGACCAGAGTCGATCTGAGCTCGATTTGAGTGGGTTTACAGAAGACTTTGAGGATATTGTCAGTTTAAGAAGCAAGTCTGTCCCCAGAACCATAGACAAAGAATTGGTAAGTTGGATGTGGAAGGGAGTCCAACGATCATGAGTAAAAGTCCCAGTCTGTCCCAAATCTGTCTATAGGTGATAAATTTGAGAGTAAATATATGCAATAATCTCTATTTGTCTTCCTAATCAGCGTGTCAAGTATCTAAAGGATGATTTAGAAAAGGTAGCAGGTAATACAGTAGAAAGTGAAAATTATCTGCAAGAAAACTACTGGAGGGCTGGAGTGATGATAGTACAGTGGGTAATGCATTTGCCGTGCATGCAGTCGGCCTGACTTCCATCTCTGGCATCCCATATGGTCCCTTGAGCATGGCCAGGAGTAATTCCTGGGTGCAGAGCCAGGAGCAAGTCCTGAGCATAGCCAGATGTGGCCCCCAAACAAACAAACAAACAAACAAAAACAGAAAAGAAAGTAAATAGCAGCAGGGGCCCAAGAGATAATAAAGGGGTTAAGGTGCTTGCGTTGTCTGCATTCAGATCCAGGTCTACCCTGATCCTCCTCATTGCATGTGGCTCCAGATTACCATGAGGAGTGGCCCCCATCAACACCCTCAACCCTCCCCTCCCACCACCACCCCTGTCAAAGGAAACCTCCATAGCCAGGGACTTAGCTTCAAGGACTGGAGTAGATGCTTTACATGCCTGAGACTTGAATTCTATCTTCCTACTATGCATGAGTACTACCTGGAGTGCCCCAAAGCAACCAGAAGGGAGTCGACCTTGACCTGATCAGGTGTGATGAAAAACCGAATAATAAAACTTTGATTAGGGACTTCACTGAAAGGATAAATGCACATTACTTAATTCAACACCTCCTATCAAGTATTACTAGATTTATCTGTTTGGGATGAACATTTTTACTTCTTAAGTTATATCCCAATAAACTACCTTCTTGAGACTAATTTATGTGCAAATCAATGTTAATTGAACTCATTTATAAAATGAGTAAAATGAGTATGTTATACTCATTTATAAAATGAGTATAAACAATAATTTGAATTAAATTATTGTTAAGGCCCCTTCCGGTTGTAATATTCTGACATTATGATTTCTATAATTGCTATAATGTAATTTGAACTCCTTGGAAGAAAGACATAATACAAATGTTAAGTGACTAAAATATTTTCCAAGCCAGGAAACTAAGAGTTCTAGAGCACATATTCTTATTCTATATTTTTAAATTTTTATTTATTTATTTATTTATAAAAAATATTTTATTGAATCACCGTGAAAAAAATTACAAAGCATTCAGGTTTAAGTCACAGTCATATACTGATTAAACCCCCATCCCTTCACCAGTGCACATGTTCCACCACCAAGAACCCCAATACACCTCCCTCCCACCCCACACCCCACCTAAGTAGCTAATGATATTCCCTTTATTCTCTATATACTTTGAGTACATTCCATATTTCCATACAGAACTCACTATTATTGTTTGGAAATTTTCCCCAATAATCAGGCCTGCTGAATATGCACCATCTAATAATTTCTCTTCATTTCTGAGAGTGAAGACTCTGCGGTTTTGGGTTTCTAATATTTTAGGTCAGTTCACAGTCAAAATGCATGGCTGCAAGAAGCCGCTCTGGTGCCAAAATGGGTTAGGAGACCTCAGGATCACAGTCTTTAGGAGCGGAGGGTCTCTCTATATTTTTTTTTTAAAAAACCAACAGGGAAGCTATTTTATATTCAGCCTCAAAAAAAAAAAAGAAATGAGAGCAATGAGATCAAATATTCTCAAGCTTGTGTTCAATCTTTAGAAAACAGTTGTAATTCTTTAGATAGCTCTGAAAATCTTAAATTATAGGGGGCCATAGTAACCTTAAAATAATTTAAAAAACAAAATTGTTATCTACACTAATTTTTGAAGACATATGCAAAACTTCAAACACAGCAGCAAATAAAACCTTGGAGTGAATTAAAAAATACAATAATAAAGCCAAGTAAATTTTATTCTAGGAAAGAATAGATGAATGTTTTCCTGAGCTCTGCCAGGAGTAATTATGGAGCACAGAGCAAGAAGCAAGCCCTGAACACCACTTCCCCTCCAAAAAAGGGGGAGGAATATGTTGTATAATATGTCAAAGGAGAAAATGGATATATGATGAAAACTATTGACACAATTTTGTAGTCATAATAAAATGTTACTTTAAAATTAGCAGACATTAAAATATTATAAAATTGCTAAATATTAAAAACCTATAATTTTTATTTTAAAATGTTGAAATGGCAAATCTGTTGACATTAGAATCATAAAAAAACAGCTTTCCATTATTGCTATTATAACATTAGTTTTGAAAGTCTGGGAAATGTATTAAGAAAAAAATTATCTTTACAGTTATTAAGTAATATATTAAATTATATATACATATATATATATATATTCCCCACTAATGTGTTTGAAAAAATCCTGGGAGCTGGGGAGATAGTTCAGTGAAACCTAATCATGAGCAACTTTGTAACTGTGTATCTGTTGGTGATTCAATTAAAAAAAAGAAAAAAATTTTAAACTACAATGAAGTATTGGACTGGAGCGATAGCACAGCGGGTAGGGCATTTGCCTTGCACGTGGCCGACCTGGGTTTGATTCCTTCATCCCTCTCGAAAAGTCTGGCAAGCTACCAAGTGTATCCAGCCCCCACAGCAGAGCCTGGCAAGCTACCTGTGGCATATATGCCAAAAGCAGTAACAACAAGTCTCACAATGGTGACGTTACTGGTTACTGGTGCCCGCTCAAGCAAATCGATGAGCAACGGGATGACAGTAACAGTGACGATCAAGTATCACTTCATACCTACACTGTTGGTCCTAAGTAAAAAAGAAAGATGTGAAATGATAACCTCATGAGATTAAAAAAATTGGACACAGATTATTTTAATAGCAACCTCTAGTGACGAACTTCTCAATAAATTATCATCTTAAATATTATGCAACTATGTCATGGTGAAATAGAAATAGCATAAAACTTGCCATTTGTCCTATTTCTGCATTTGTACCACACCAAGCTGTGCTCAGAGAGTACTCCTGGATTTGTACTCATAAATTGTGTTCCCCGGGGTGCTTTGAGAATAGACCAGGTGATATCAGGAATTGACCCTGAGCTTCCCACATGCAGAGCAACCTTTAAGTCATCTCTTTGGCCCCTATATTATCTATTTTTTAGCCTGCTGTTTTGTGGCATTATGTAGGTTCATAGGATTATACAGTCATCACCACCATCCAGCTCCAATAATTTTTCATCTCAACTAAACCGCTGTACCCATCAACTACTAACTCCCCATTTCCCTCCCTCCTTTCAACCCGTGGCAACCGTTATTCTACTTTCTTTCTCTTTGTGTTGTACGATTCTCAAGGCCTCATATAAGAGGAATCGTACAATATTTTTTCACATATGCGAATTTTTTGAGACAAGTGAGAAGACAGCTGAGACCTGTGAAAAAGAAAAGGGCATTTTGAAAAAGAAATGGGATAATTGCAACTTATTCTTAAATATAGATGAAAAAAGTCCTAAGCAAATGTTTAGAAAATCTCAGAAAATAGGAAGGACATGGAAAACCATCATTACCAGTTTTGATTTATTACAGGTTGCATGGTTTTTTTAAAAAAATAAATTATTTCAAAGTAGTTTTCAACTCTGGCACTGGAGAGATAGGACAGGAGATAAGGCACTTGCTAGCACGTGACTTACCTTGGTTCAGTTCTCAGTTCCCCATGTTGTCTGCCAGGAGTAATCCCGGAGCATAGAGCCAGAAGTAAGCCCTGAGCACAGCCAGGTTTGGCTCTAAAATCAAAGATGTAAAATAAAGTAAAATAATTTTCAACTTATAGATAATTGGACAGCATATGGATTTTCCAAACCCATTTCCCCCATTGGCATCTTTTATCAATATGGTACATTTGTCACAAGTAATGAGACAATATTAATATAATTAGCTAAAGTCCATACAATATTTGTTTTCCTTACTTTTTATGGAGCGATAGCACAGCGGATAGGACGTTTGCCTTGCCTTGCACGTGGCCGACCCAGGTTTTATTCTTCCATCCCTCTCAGAGAGCCCAGCAAGCTACCGAGAGTATCCAGCCTGCCCTGCAGAGCCTGGCAAACTACCCGTGGTGTATTCTGTATGCCAAAAACAGTAACAACAAGTCTCACAATGGAGATGTTACTGGTGCCCGCTTGAGCAAATTGATGAACAAACAAAAGGATGACAGTGCTACATTTATCTACCACTCCTTTTGTTTTCTTTTTTGTTGTTTGGGTCACACCTGACGATGCACAGGGTTTACTCCTGGCTCCGCACTCAGGAATTACCCCTGGCGATGCTCAGGGGACCGTATGGGATGCTGGGATTCGAACCCGGGTCAGCCGCGTGCAAGGCAAATGCCCTACCCGCTGTGCTATCGCTCCAGCCCCTCTACCACTCTTTTTTTTTTCTCCAGGATTTCATTGGGTCAGAAGTATGCAGCATAAGATGATGCATTATGTCTCTCCTTAGTCCCCTCTTGACCTGTGACATTTTTCTTCTTTTTCATTATCTCAACACCTTTAATTTCAGTTTGTCTGACATTTCTATCATGATCAGAAAGAGATTATGTAGTTTGGGGTGGGGGCCACCAAAATGGTGTTCTGGGGAACCTGGCACCATCCCAGAGATACTAGGTCAGCTGAGCCAGCCATTCAGTGCAGGAGCCCAATGATGTGGTGCTGCTTGGGCCCTGTGATGCTGGGAACACCCATAGCCACCCCCACTATGCTCTGCAGCCCCCAGGGCCACATCATACGGTGCTTTGGGTCCTCTAGAGCTATACCCATTAATGCTTGGGGGCCTTTGTGGTTCAGGGAATTGAACTGGGAACTATCTCCTATGTACTAAAACTATAATCTCTCTCTATACCTATACTATACTAAACTACGTGCTATCTCCCTGACTCTAGGAGATGTTGTATTTTCAGAAGGGAGAAAACCGTGACAAAGCACCATTCTTACAACTTACATCAAGGATATATAGGATATATTGTGTCAGTATAACATATCGCTGTTGATGTTGATTTGATCCCCTGAAGTAGTGTTCATCAGGTTTCTCCACTGTAATACTGCTCTTTCTCCACCTCGTCTTTCACAGTTCACTTCGTTAGATAGGTACTTGGTATAATCCACAGTGAAGGACTGAGGAATTATTCCAGTACCTACTTGAAACTGGGAATAGCTACAGGAATTATTTCCCATGAGTTATTTAATCTCCTTTAGCCCATTGATTTATGATTCAATCACATATTTTAGTGCATATTCATGAACACATCTTTGGAATGAAAATCCCATGCCTCTTAAATTTGTTGTTGATTTTTTTCAGAAATTATGGTTTGTTGTGAGTACTTCCTTTTTATAGCATGCTCCTATAGACAAGGCTTCCCGTAATTTTGTGAGCTAATCCATGCGAATATGGCAAATAAGCCAGAATTAACTTAGAGAATTTTGACCAAGTATGGTACAAAACAGGAGATTTCTTTGATCAATAATTAGGAAAGATGCCCAACTTAGTAATAAGAGACAAAAATTACACTCATGAAGATTTTAGATGCCTCATGGATCACAAAAATAAAAAAAGGATACTACCAACTATTGGAAGGCAAGAATATGGAGTCCAGGAACCGTCATTGATCATTCGATCTTCAGTTGGTACAACTACTGAAATCATGACACTATCTTTAAATAATGTAGAGAATCACGTAGGTATGCATGCCCTATGACTTGGCAGCCGTTCTCACTGGTACATATTGAAGGGAAATTTGTGCTTCTGTGTACAGGGGTATAGACTCAAGTATATTCATAGTGACTTCATTAATAAATTGGCAACAACCCAAATATTTAACAACAAATCAACAGATAACATGAAGGCAATTGTCTTGTACGTGTCAGACTGGTTTGATCCCCAGCACCAAAGTGGTCTTCCAAACACTGCCAGGCATAATCCTTGAGCACCACAAAGTGTTCCAAAAATGAAGAATAATTTTAAAAATGGCAAAAGATAAAGGAATGGAAAACATTTAATTATATTTATATAAAGTTCAAAACAGACCAAAAATGTTTAGGGATGTGTGCTTAGGAATTAAAACTATAAAGAAAAGCAAGGAGACAGAGAGATACTACAGAGGGTAAGGCCTGAGATTGTTTCAGCCCTTGCACATGTGGTGCCCCAAGCATTGGAAAGAGTCACTCCTGAGCACACTGCTAGGACTAGCCCTGAGCACTAAAGGGTGTCCACCCCCCCAAAAAAAAAACAGTTACAAAAACAAAAGAAAGAAAAGAAAGGATGTGATTACACTGTCACTGTCATCCCATTACTCATCGATTTGCTCCAGCGGGCAAGAGTAACATCTCCATTGTGAGACTTGTTACTGTTTTTGGCATATCGAATACGCCACAGGTAAATTGCCAGGCTTCTGCCGTGAGGGTGAGATACTCTTGGTAGCTTGCCGGGCTCTCGGAGAGGGGCGGAGGAATCAAACCCGGGTTGGCCATGTGCAAGGCAAAAGCCCTACCCACTGAGCTATCACTCCAGCCCATGTGATTACATAAAAATTAAAATATTATCAAGACAGGATAAAGGATTTGTGATAAGGACAGGGCACAAATGGGGCTTTTGATTGATTATATTGTTATTATACTATTTAATTATGGTTTAGGTACTTTAGATGTATCATATTTTATGAAAAGATTTCTTTTTATAAGGCATAACATTCTTCTGTAAACTAAGGTGCCTTTTAAGAAAAATAAAAATATTCAGCATTTACACCAGATAAAGTATTAATCTAAGATGTATGAAGTACTCACAAAGCTAAAATAAAAACAAGACTAATAACCCTATAAAAATAGGCAAAAGAGATATACAGACACTTCCAGAAAAATAACTCATGGATAGCCAGTAGGCATATGAAAAAGTGGTCACCCTAATTATTAGAGAAATAGAAATCAAAACACAATGATTTATCATCTTACACCAGGGAGAGGAGAATATTCCAAAAACGTCTGGAAACCAGTGTTTGGCCAGGATGTGGTGAGTGTTAGATAGAATGCTTTCTGGTTCATCCTTTACAGAAAACAATAAAGATTTCTCAAAAATCAAAAGAAGTAGGGATAGAGCTTCCATATGATCCATTGATTCCTCTTTTTGGGATCTATCCCCAAGGCCTAAAACATTAATTTGAAAGGATATATGCATGCCTATGTTTATTGCAGTGTTTAGTGCCCTAGCCTGGATATAAGAAACAGCTCAGATTCCCCAAAAGTGATTAATGGATCAAAAAGCTGTGGTCTCCAGATAAAAATATTACTGTGCAGCTGTGAGAAGAGATGTAATCTTCTAGTTCACTGCAATTTGGCTAGAACTGGAGGGTATCATATTAAATACAATAGGTCAGTGGGAAAAGAACAAATATCACATGATCCTACTCATCTCTAATGAATATAGAAAATCTAGCAATAAACAGTATTGCATGACAAAGCCTTGATCTTGGATTATAAAACTGAGATTACTGAGTAGGGAACGGGGAGAATTAAGAGTAGATTGGAAGTGACATAAGGACAGTGGCATGGACACTTTGGTAGTGGGCACAATCTTGCCCAGTTTGCTCAAGCGGGCACCAGTAACATCTCCATTGTGAGACTTGTTGTTACTGTTTTTGGCATATCGAATATGCCACGGGTAGCTTGCCAGGCTCTGCCATCCGGACCGGATACTCTCGGTAGCTTACTGGGCTCTCCGAGAGGAACGGAGGAATGGAACCCGGTTTGGCCGCGTGCAAGGCAAACACCCTACCTGCTGTGCTATCGGTCCAGTCCTTGGTAGTGGTATGGTGCAATAATTATATACATGAAGATCATAAACATTAAAAAACATTAAACTATTTCAAATAATAATAATACAATAAATATGGAAGAGAAAAATTTCAGTGTCTAAAATAATTTAGTCTATTGGATGATTTTTTTTAGATAGATTTTCCCATCTTGGCGCAAACATATGCATGCACAGACCCAACTTAAAACTTGTTTAATAAACACATTGATCAATGTAAATCACCATAAAGTTCAAGGAAGTAGGAATGGAGCATAAGGGTCGGTGTAATTCCACGTTTCATATTATTTTCATTAAGCAAGCATCACTGGCAGGCAAGCAAGCACCCTACTCTGCTGGTGACATAATTTTTGTTTTGCTTTGGGGCCACATATAGCGGTGCTCAGGGCTTAATGGCTTACTCCTGCACTCAAGGAGCACTTCTCCTGCTCTCAAAGAGCACTTCTGCACGGGAAACTCCCTACCTGTTGTCCTATCACTTCAGCCCTTGGTAGGATACTTTAGGTCCGCATTTTTTAAAATATATATGTATATATATATTTAATTGAATCACTATGAAAAAAGTTACAAAGCTCTCAGTTCAAGTCTCAGTCACTCAATGATCAGACCCACATCCCTTCACCAGTGCACATGTTCCACGACCAAGAAGCCCAGTATAACCCCCTATCACTCTCTCCACCTGTGTGGCTAATGATCTTCACTTTATTCTCTCTATACTTGAATGCATTCAATATTTCAACAGAAAACTATTATTATTTAGAATTATCCCCCAACAGTCAAACCTGCTGAAAAGGCATCATTTGATAATTTGTTTTCCATTGCTGAGCATGAAAAATATATGACCTTGTGTGGCCGCAACAGTGGCCACGCAGTTTTGGATTTCTGATATTTTAACTCAGTTCACAGTTTCGTGTGCGGCTGCTCCATATCTCGTCTGGGCGGATAGCGTGCTGGTAACACCCCCATCCCAAGATCTCCTGCACACCATGTCACTGCGAACTCGTACCTCTGGGTAGTGGGTTCTAGAAGATGACGGTTGCCACGTGGGTGCTGCTGCCACCGCTGCCACCACCCAAGCTGAAAGAAAAGGTCGAGAGAGAAAAACCTTTCCCCTCCCAGGGAGGCATGGGGTTGTAGCTCAGTTCATAGTCTAGATGCATTTCTATAAGAAGCCACTGGGTGCCAAAAGTGGTTAGTAGACCTCCAGGATCATAGTCTTTAAGGAGCAGAGGAGCCATTAAGTGTGCGGCTGCTCCGGAGCTCATCTGGGCAGAGCTAATTTAGGTCAGCATTTCTCAACCTTTTCTACACATTCAGACTGGCACTAGTCTACAAACGGGCCGTTATAACCACTGTGGTAGACCAGTGGTTTTCATTCTTTCTATACCTGGCAATCAGCACTAGTCCAGGTTGATTTTCACTGAATGAAAGACTAAAGAGAGAAACCTGGGATTTGGATGATTGTTAAATATTTTTATCTGAATTTTTAGGTTTTTAAAAAAGAATTGTTTGAAGCCAGACAGATAGTACAGCAAGTATGGTGCTCGCCTTGCACATGGCTCACTGGGGTTGGACTCCAGGCATTCTGTTTGGTCCCCCAAGCACTGCCAGGAGTGATCCATAAATGCCAATCTAGGAGTGAGTCTAAGTGCTGCCTGGCGTGGTCCAAAAACAGAACAAAATAACAGAAAGAATGGTTATTGAAGTCAAAGAAACCTCTGATATTTGCTTTCTTTTTAGGTTCCCATGAGAATGACTGAACAAGGTATTCAAAACTTAGTGTCTTCTCGACTTTCTCCCAACACCTACAGTCTAGCAAGTGGCCTGTCAACCGTATGTACTCCTTTAGTCCATGCTAGCAATTGTTGCTTTCTTTTCCTGAATTTCTGTGTATTTGCAAGTAGGTATGAACATTCTTGGAGAAATGTATGCCAGTGGTTAAATGTCATTATTGCCCACTTTCCCTTTATCACATTTATTATAGTTCTAAATGTGCCTTTCTTAAGATTGTTGATTGCTTCTCCCTGCTTCTATGGTCCTCACCCCAGTTTTTCAAACTTCTTCCCACCCTAAACATCAGTTTAGACCTATATGGCAAGTCCTCAAATAATGAAATTTCATTCTATTCTATTTTATTATAATGTTGACAAGGAAAAATATTATCTGGGCTCAGGTTGAACTGAATAATATTATTTCAGAATCTTTTTATTTACACATAACTTCATTTAAAGTTGCATATTTCTAAGAACCTATTAGCAACATTAACTGTGTGCTTATTAGAAACTGTTCTATTTCTCAGCTGATGCATTTCCCTACCACCATTTTCTCAAAATTCCCAAATTATCTTTGTCTGCTTCTAGTCACATTCGTAAAATGTGCAACCAACCAGTATCCAACCCCTACCTAAATACTATCAATAGTGTCCTACTGCCTGTAGAATTAATTCACTTTTTACATTAGTTTTTAAGGCTTTGTGTAAGAGGTGGATGTCAGGAGTCCTCTGTCTCTTTGCCTTAGTTTGTGCTTCTAACTCTTTTCTTTGCTTCTAATACTCTTTTTCTTTTTAACCTTTGGGCAACTTCCTTAAAGAATTCTCAAGCAGGCTCTTACAGGAAATGGAGCTTCCTAAATGTGCCTGATGGTGACTCAGACACTGTGAGTTTTCAGTTTTTCCTTTTCCTTCCTTGTAGCCATACTTGACAGCTGTTATGGTACGTGTTATGATATGAGTAGGTGGATAAGTCTACCAGAATTATCTTTTTCAGATTTTCTCCAGTTAGCTAGTTTCTCTTGTAAAGGATAAGTGAGTTTATCAGAATCCAGGTATCCCACAGAAATAACATTCATTAAATATGAGAATCTCAGTGACAGTCAACAGACACTAGGTCTCCAGTGATTACTCTTAACGAGATGCATTTATAATAAACCTATTTTAGCTTGGTGAAGAACATAAAATTTAGTTAGCAATAAAATTGCTGTAACTTCTTCATTCCACCCATATTTCAACATGTGTGGATTCTCAAATTGTCTTCTGTCTGTGAAGTCCTTTGATGACAAAATATTGTCATTGGAAATGTAACTATAGAGGGGTATAAAAGTAGTGAATTATGGTGATAAGATTCACAAACTAGGGGCTGGAGCAATAGTATAGCGGGTAGGGCGTTTGCCTTGCACATGGACGACCTGAGTTCAATTCATGGCATCCCATGTGGTCCCCAAACACTGCTAGGAGTAATTCCTGAGTGCAGAGCCAGGAGTAACCCCTGAGTATTGCTGGGTGTGACCCAAAAAGAAAAAAAAAGATTCTCAGACTGAAAGTCTAGAAACATTGTTTTTTTTTTCAGAGGAGTATCCCAGGAGGTTTTCAGGAGTTCCAGGGATCACAATGGAAATTTTCAGCTATGTTTAGCACAGGATTCAGTATGAGGGTCAGCTCAAGTGTCTAAGGATTCAGTGATGCTTGAGAGACCATGAGGTGCTGGGAATTGATCTTGAGCATCCACCCTAACCACTGTACTATCTTGCCTTTTTGTAGTGAAGCAAGATAGTTTTTATTAAATAAAACTTACTTAGGTGTGATGGTAGAGAAAAAGTACGTGTTCAAGAAAGTAACACAGATTTGAGAGAGTAAGCCACTATCTTACTTTTTATGTTATGGCACTATAAATAGTTTTGGTGAGCCAGACTTTTCTGTTCTAGAAAGGGACTATGTATTATTCTAGGAGCCCGTAACCTTCAAAGCATGGTCAATAAGCCAGTGGCTTTGTACCATGAGATCAGAAACTCTAAAACTTTGCCCATTGTCCAAGTGCCTGATGTTTCAGTAATAGCAGTTAAAGGTAAAAAATAACAACCAACTCGCCCATTTACTAATATTTAGCTTAAAAACTCTTAATGAACACTGGTACTAAAACTTGGCAGACACTTGAAAATAAAATAATGCATGCAAATTGAAATGAAAAATGTTGGCTTTCCATTCTTAACTAGCCCATAATGCCCTTACTAGTGAGTTGTGTGTACCTGCTGGGCACTGCATTTTTTGTCAAATCTTAGAATCTTATTGGACATTATCACCTTTAATTCCTATACCATATAAATTGCCATTAAAAAAAACTCTAGCCACAGAAACTACCAAAATTCAGTTTCACACATTCTGTGACATTCACTATCACTGTATCACTGTCATCCCGTTGCTCATCGATTTGCTCGAGCAGGCACCAGTAATGTCTCCATTGTGAGGCTTGTTGTTACTGTTTCTGGCATATCGAATATGCCATGGGTAGCTTGCCAGGCTCTGCCGTGCGGGCGGGATACTCTCGGTAGCGTGCCGGGCTCTCCGAGAGGGACGGAGGAATCGAACTTGGGTCGGCTGCATGCAAGGCAAATGCCCTACCTGCTGTGCTATCGCCCCAGCCCCTATGACATTATGGGGGAAAAAAAGAAAATAAAGTAAGCTGAAAAGATAGTACAATGGATAAGGTGCTTGCTTTTATCTTGGTTGACCAGGTTTGAGCCCAGAACCACATATGGTCCCTCAAGCCCTACCAGGAGTGACCCCTGAGCACTGAGCCAGGTGTAAGCCCTGAGCACTGGCAGATTCGCTCCCTCAACACAAGAAAAGAATAAAGTATGGTTTATTATTTTATTTACTGGCTTTAGGGCCACACCCCATCGATGCTCCAGGATTGCTCTTTGTCAGGGAACCACGCCATGCTGAGTATCAAACCTGTGCCTTCTGCATGCAAAACATGTGCTCCAGAACACAGGGCCATCTGCCCAGCCCAAAGAATTATTTACTCTTGACAGACGTTTGCATGATGACTGACAGATCTCACTATATTTCCCTTGAAGACTTAAAATTCCTGGTTCTGCTTCTGTGAATTTGCTATGATATTTTAGATTGTTTGACATCCTTTTGGGAACTGGAGATCTAGAACTTTCCTAGAAAAGCAGACTCTCATCCCAGAATCTTCCTTTTATCCAGATGCCCAGGAAATTTAAATGCAATTAACATTTTAAATAGCTTACAGAGATGAACCAGGGATGAAGGCACTCGCCCCAGCACCGTATAGGCCCCCGACCCACCACAAGTGACCCCTGAGCACTGGAGGGTGCCTCCAATACATATAAATAAATGCAAATGAAGTTTGATAATAAATAAATACAAATGAAGTTTGAAAATCATTGCTCAGAGCAAACTGCTAATGAAAATTTTGCTGTTTTTAGTAAATAGGGAATAAATTACATCACTCATGAGCTCTCTTTAAATCAACACTTCCAAATTACTTTAGAGGGGCTGGAATGATAGCACAGCGGGTAGGGCATTTGCTTTGCACGCGGCCGACCCGGGTTCGATTCCCAGCATCCCATATGGTGACAGGAGTAATTCCTGAGTGCATGAGTCAGGAGTAACCCCTGTGCATCACCAGGTGTGACTCAAAAAGCCAAATTACCATAGAATCATTGCTTTGCTCTTCCCCTGACTTAAGCCTAGAAGACATACTCGCCGCATCACCCATATCCTGGTCTTTTATAAGTCTTGTCTCTGCACAATTAGAAGAATATGATGAATGTAAAAGGAAAAGAAATCTAAATTCTCTTTGCCAACCCCATCATCCTTACTACCCAGAGGTTCACAGACAGGGCTTTGGAAAGTACTGGGTCACTTATGTACGCCTCCCAGGTGGTCTTATGTGACAGTTGTGTTGCTAAGATACAGAGTTTGTGCTTCTGGCATCAAAAGATAATTTTGTTACGTTTAATTGAAAATATGTCTCGTGCCATTAGTTTCTGGTGAGCAATTCATTCATCCTGGTAGATTTGGACTGATGATTGTCTACATTATTTATAGGTAGGTATACTAATTTATTGCCAAGCGTTTTGTTTTTGTGAGTTGCTATTTTATAGAGGTTTACAGAATGGGTTGCTGTTCAACAGAGTGTCTTGTGCTACCCATGTGGTCACACAGCTGCTCAGGGGACAGCCGGCAGCTATACGATTTTAACTTTCTCCTGTCACGCTCTTCTTAAACCTGCAGCTCCTGCTCCCCAGAGGCTGGCGGGATACTCTCTAGGGGTGCCAGAGGAGCTTGTGGTTCCTGCTAATACAGATATTGAAATCATCTTTCCTTTGTCTCAACCAGTGTAGTCTAGATCTGGAAGGTTAATGGTAACCTTAAGTCTCCCACTGTCAAGGAAGAAAGCTACGAGGATGGAGAGAGAAGGCGAAATTCAAACTGCCGCATGGCCCTGCCCCTGTTTTCAACTGGGAAAAGGATAAAGAAGGATTAGGCACTAATTTTCAAAAGTGGTGCTTCTCCTCTCACCAAGTTTTCTGCTTTCCTTACTCGCCACCTAAGATTTTTTTTTTTTTTTTTTGCTCTCGCTCAGGCTTGGATTTAATACACCACCAGAAAAACAAGTAGTTTTTGTTTTCTCTCACCCTGGGCATCCCAGTTTTGTTTTTTTAAATAAATGCCATGTACTTTAGTTGACAGAAGGGGGTGGCAGTGCGGGTTTTGTGAAGAGATGACTGATTAAAACAGCACTGGATTCATCTTTTTTAATCTTGTTCCTTCTAGACCAGCCTTAACAGCATGATGAGTGTTTACAGTGAAACAGGAGACTACGGTAATCTGAAGGTCAGCGGCGAGATCCTTCTGCGTATTAGCTACTGCTACAAAACTGGAGGACTGTACATTTTGGTCAAGCAGTGCAGAAATCTAGCCATAGGAGATGAAAAGAGACAGAGGACAGATGCGTAAGTGAAAAAGTACTCCTCAGACTGTTTCACTCACTGCCTTGTTGCTACATTGGTATTTTTCTTGAGTCTCAGAATCCTGGTTTGGTGGGGAGGGGCTGGCCACACCCAGTGGTATTCTGGGCTCACTCCTGATTTGACACTCAGGGATCACATCTGGCAGTACTCGGGGAACCATATAAAGTGCCAGCGATTGAACCTAGGTTAGTTGCATGCAAGGTAAGCATCCTACCCATGGTCCTATTACTCCAGTCCTCGGTCTTGGAATTTTTGACTCAAAGTTTTCTCAGAAAGCAGTCACTTTCCACCCATGCCACATTTCTAAGGATAATTGTAAGTGTATGTGTATAGCTGGGCCCACCACTACCTGTTTTTTATTTTATTTAGTTAATTTTTTTTCTTTTTGGGTCACACCTGGCAATGCATAGGAGTTATTACTGGCTTATGAACCAGGAATTACTCCTGGTGGTGCTCAGGGGACCATATGGGATGCTGGGAATTGAACCCCGTTCGAACACATGCAAGGCAAACGCCCTACCCGCTATGTTATCACTCCAGCCCTGCTACCTGTTTGTTTTTTTTCAAAGAAGATAATTCTTTTATTCTCAGAATTATTCTATAGGCAACATTCTCTCTTGTTTCCCAAATTGCTATCTTAAATCATTCTTCTTTATCTTCCTTTATTCCTTATTTTTCTTTTTTTTTCTTTTTTTTTATAATTTATTTATTTTTAATTAGAGAATCACCGTGAGGGTACAGTTACAGATTTATACACTTTTGTGCTTATACTTCCCTCATACAAAGTTCGGGAACCCATCCCTTCACCAGTGCCCATTCTCCACCACCCGTAAACCCGGCGTCCCTCCCACCCTCCCCACTCCCATCTCCCCCCCCACCCCACCCTGCCACTGTGGCAGGGCATTCCCTTCTGTTCTCTCTCTCTAATTAGCTGTTGTGGTTTGCAATAAAGGTGTTGAGTGGCCGCTGTGCTCAGTCTCTAGCCCTCATTCAGCCCGCAACTCCCTTCCCCCACATGGCCTTCGACTACAATGTAGTTGGTGATCGCTTCTCTGAGTTGCCCTTTCCCCGGAACGTGAGGCCAGCCGCAAAGCCATGGGGTCAACCTCCTGGTACTTATTTCTACGGTTCTTGGGTATTAGTCTCCCACTCTGATATTCTATATACCATAGATGAGTGCAGTCTTTCTATGTCTGTCTCTCTCTTTCTGACTCATTTCACTCAGCATGAAACTTTTCATGCCCATCCACTTAACTACAAAATTCTTGACTTCCTTTTTTCTAACAGCTGCATAGTATTCCATTGTATAGATGTACCAAAGTTTCCTCAACCAGTCATCCGTTTTGGGGCATTCGGGTTTTTTCCAGATTCTGGCTATTGTAAACAGTGCTGCGATGAACATACATGTGCAGATGTTGTTTCGATTGTACTTTTTTGCCTCTCTGGGATATATTCCCAGCAGTGGTATTGCTGGGTCAAATGGGAGCTCAACCTCTAGTTTTCTGAGAATCGTCCATACTGTTTTCCAAAAGGGCTGAACTAGCCGGCATTCCCACCAGCAGTGTAGAAGGGTCCCTTTCTCCCCACATCCTCTCCAACAGCGGTTGCTTTTGTTCTTTTGGATGTGTGCCAGTCTCTGTGGTGTGAGGTGGTATCTCAAGCAATCTAGTAAAAACAGAGATAAACAAATGGGACTACATTAAACTAAAAAGCTTCTGCACCGCAAGAGATACAGTGACCAGAATCCAAAGACTATCCACAGAATGGGAAAGGATATTTACACAATATCCATCAGATAAGGGGTTGATATCAATGGTATATAAAGCACTGGTTGAACTCTACAAGAAGAAAACATCCAACCCCATCAAAAAATGGGGCGAAGAAATGAACAGAAACTTTACCAAGGAAGAAATACGAATGGCCAAAAGGCACATGAAAAAGTGCTCTGCATCACTAATCATCAGAGAGATGCAGATCAAAACAACCTGCTACCTGTTTTTTAAAGAGCTATTTCTCAAGGTGATTCAACCCTGTCATATTTATAGTTTATACAGAAACAGTTCCTTGAGATAGAAAGTTGACCTGTTAGCTGACAGCCCACAAATGTATGAGCATCCTGTTCCTTTTTTTTCCCCTGGGAAATCCTCCAGAGAAAATTACTGGACTAGAGAGATAATAGAGATGTTTAAGTGCTTGCCTTGCATGCAGCACTCTCGCCGACTCTGATTCCCAGCACCACACAGGGTCTACTGAGCACCCCACCCCAGGAGTGATCCCTGAGCAAAGAATCAGGAGTGCTACAGTGTGTGCCCCTCACCACCTCCCCTCCCTGATAAAAAAAAGAAAGAAAATTACCAAGATGTGGGGCTGGAGGGAGAGATAGTACAATGGGAAAGTGGTGTGCCCTATACGGCCAACCCGAGTTCGACTCCTGCACCACATAGGGTCCTGAGTATAATGACAGCAGTGACCTCTGAGCACTGATGGGCATCACTGTCACTGTATCACTGTCATCCTGTTGCTCATCAATTTGTTCGAGCGGGCACCAGTAACGTCTCCATTTTGCAAATTGTTGTTATTGTTTTTGGTATATCGAATACACCACGGGTAGTTTGCCAGGCTCTGCCCTGTGGGCGAGATATACTCTACCCCTGTGCTATCGTTCCAGCCCACTGATGGACATAGTGAAAAAAAAACCCTAATAAAAGCAAACAAGCAAAAAATGACTAAAGTTTTACCCAACTGAACAACTCAAAAAGAAAAGTCTGGGGATTGGCCTGGGAAGGCAGATGCAGACTATTTTGTTGGAATATTTATTAGAATTAATTTTTCAAAAAAAACTTTAGTGGTCTTTATTTTTAAAACCTTTATTACTTTCAGTGATCAACTGTGGAAGCATAGGACTTCACATATAGTCAAAGTGGCAAAAGGAAAAGGCACATGAGGAAAGTCCTGGAGAATCAACACTTAATTGCCAAGTGTCCTTTCCTTGTGAAGTGGCATGGCATGTGCACAATTTTTCCAGTAACAAGTAGTGACAGTTCTTGTATGATATCGTCTACAAGGAAAGCTCATTTAGAGACACAACAGACAACATACTAAAATTTCCATCTCCCACAACAAAAGCAGGTATTTGGCATAAACAACTTTTGAAAATAAATAGTTAACACAGTAAGCCACTTACATCACTCTGGGAATGATGAAAATCTTCTCAAAGCGCATGTACTCAGAGGCCAAAAGCCCATCTTATAAGCAGGCATTTCTAAGGATAGCTATCTCAGGCTTCTGTGTTACCCCTTTTCCTCATAAAAATGCCCGTGGTTCAAAAAAATCACTGTATCACTGTCATCCCGTTGTTCATCAGTTTGCTCAAGTGAGTGCCAGTAACATCTCTATTCATCTCTGTCGCGTTCAGGTTCAGGGGAATGAGACCTATTATTGTTACTGTTTTTGACATATCGAATACGCCACGGGTAGCTTGCCAGGTTCTGCCATGCGAGATTCTGCATTGCTCTCTTTTGAGATAAATGTATCCCAATTAACAACATTAATATTGAAAGTGATGGCTTCAAAATGATCCGGCTTTGGTAATGACACTTTCGGCTCTGACAGCCAGGAGAAAAAACTGAGAAAATGCTAGCGTAGAACCCATCAGGTTATAGCAGGTTTCCATTGCCTCTCATTGGACGTCAATGTTGAAATGGAAAACATAAACCCAAAATATATTGGTGATCATTATTAGATTATACTTATGCATAAAATATGAGGTCCAGTGTCACCCAATTTAGTCCTCACAAATCCATGGGCTACAGTTAAATCAGATTTATAGATAAGAAATTGAGGCAGAAAGAAGTAAACTAACTTCGTCACTTCAGGAAAATCAGCCAGCAAGGTACGGAGTGATTAAAACCCAACTGACCTGAATCGCAAATTCACACTTTACCACTACACTGCTTGTCCTATGTAGATAAAGGACACGTTTACTTTGTCTCTGTCTCATATTTACTGGTCTGTTCCCTTTACCTTGTTTTTTGTCGCTGGTGGGGGGTTTGGAGAGTACATACCTGGTGGTGCATAGGGCTTACTCCTATATTTCTGCTCAGGAATCACTCCTGCAGGGCTCAGGAAACCATAAGTGGTGCTGGGGATTGAACCCAGGTTGGCCACATGCAAGGCAAGCACCTTACCTGCTATATTCTCTCCAGCCCTCCCTTTACCTTTTTAATTTACTAAGATCCCTGAGCACTTTATAGAATACTTACCAATAATTACTTTTGTCTTTTATCATTTACAGTTATGTCAAGTCATATCTCCTTCCTGGGAAGTCCAGAAACAATAAACGCAAGACCAAAATCAGAACAGGCACCAACCCAGAATTTAATGAGACACTAAAGGTAAAATGCCTTCTCATCGTAACTCAAGGGATCTCACAGTCTCATTGATTTTAGAAATACAGAAAATTTGCATGTCAATGTTCATATACGTTTTGGAAGAGTAAAATTTGTATAAGTTATCCTGATACCCATAAGTTTATTCACAGTTTTGGAAAAGAGAAAAAATGGAATTATTCTTTCTTATTTATTTCTCTGTTACTGCTGCAGTTGCTTCTTATTTCAAGATGATCCAGCAAAATTATATATGTGCTGCTATATCATGTTGCAAATTTGCTTTCACCCTTAGGAAAGCTGTGTTCTTTTGAGTTCTTCTTAAAAGAAGTTTATCACACTTTGATAATAGCAGATCACTTTGTATGCATTAATTGTTCTGCTAACACATTTTGAATATGTTCCATTTAGTTAGGGTTTCAGAATCTGGCCAGGTTTAGGTGTATAATAAATGAATATAAGATATAGAAATTGGATTTTTTTTTTGCTTTTTGGGTCACACCCGGCGATGCTCAGAGGTTACTCCTGGCTCATGCACTCAGGAATTACTCCTGGCAGTGCTTGGGGGACCATATGGGATGCTGGGAATCGAACCCAGGTTGGCCGCGTGCACGGGAAACGCCCTCCCCGCTGTGCTATTGCTCCAGCCCCAAAAATTGGATTTTTTAATCAAAAAGATGATAAATTTTAATTTTTTTCATTTTTCATTCATTTATTTTTGATTTGGGGGTACACCCTGCTCAGAGGTTACTCCTGGCTCTGTGCTTAGGAATTACATCTGGTGGGGCTACAGGGCCATAGGGAATGCTGGTGATAGAAGCCAGGTTAGTTGCATGCAAAGCAAGTGCCCTTTCTACTGTACTATTACTCTGGCTCCAAAATATGGTAAACTTGGTCACTCCTTTCCTGCACATCTGGAACTTAACTTCACAACACCTAAATGATCTGTATGCTAAAACTGAATTTCAGCAAAATGACTTGTTTTCTTCTTTGTTTGGTTCATATTACTAATGCAGATGATTTATATGATGGAAATAAATTTTAACTTGGTCTTGGAGTTGACCAGGGCCCTTCTTGTGGAAGATGATGTTGAAAATTTCTTTTGCAGTACACTATCAGTCACACCCAGCTGGAAACGAGAATTCTGCAGCTTTCAGTCTGGCACTATGATCGATTCGGACATAATAGCTTCCTTGGAGAGGTGGAGATTCATTTTGACTCATGGAACTTTGAAAATACAAGTGACATGTGGTTTGAGCTTCAGCCCAAGGTAGGAAATGCTTCCAGATTAGTCACTTATGCAACTAGACAAGTTCAGCAAAATTGACGTCATGAACCTAAAGAATTCAAAGACTTTCCGGTTTCAAGTGACAGTCTGAAAAGGTTAGCATGGTTAATATTGGCATAATAGACTATATACTGCAAGCACATAATTTTTATTATTTGGTCTGCTCAAAATCATTAATCATTTAAAGGTTTCCATGGAAATTCATACCATTTGATCCTATTAGAGAAAAATATCTTCATTTACCTACAGGCAAACACATATCTATAGAGTAAGGTCCATCTCAAAATATTTTCCATAAGCAAAAGTGATCTTGCTTGGCTCACATGGTCAAGTGACAATAGCTGAAGTATCTGATTTTCTACATTTCTACTTAGAGATTCATAAGCCAGACCTTGAGTTATATTCAGAAAAGTAATTGCAAAACTGGTGCTAGAAACTAAATGCCAACATAGTATGTTCTAAGCTAGATCAACAGTATCTTGGATTCATTTTATAAAACTGGAGGCTCTATACTTTTACAGTAATTTTAAGACAAAAGTAAGGTAGAGAATATTAGATTTATAAAACCAAAGATTATTGTTATATAACAATGAATGAAAAGGATATGATGGTGGACTCAAACTTTTCGGGCTCAGCCCTGGTCTTACCACTATGTTAGTTTGGGCACATTATGTAACTTGCTGGGCCTTGTTGTTCTTATCTGTAATATAATGATTGAAATGAGCTTATAAGGATGCTATGAGGCTTGAGCTGCATCCCATGTGATGCTTGCACTATAACGTCAGGAACATTGTACACAACAATTGCTAGGTAGCTCCTATGTTACATGAGTCTTTAGATGGCAATTGACAGAAATGCCAGATTGCAACGCTAAGAAGATATAAAAGGAAATTATTGTCAGTGCTTATCAAGTGTGATTTGATCCAGATTCTTTAATCTTATCTAAGACCCAAAGTTTCTTTCATCTGTGTGGGCCTCCCTCACTAGCTCTAGTCCTGCACAGCTATAGATCTTAGACACTTGAGCGGCTGTAAGCCTCTCACCACCCTGCATCACTATGTCAGAGAGGAGAGAGTACATCTTCCAACAATCCAACCAATGCCCTTGGTCCTGGCTCTTCTAATCCTCATTACTTTATTTGCTCGTTCCGAGCTAATTCCTGTGGCCAGGGAGGTGAGCTACCTCAACTCACTGAAGACAGTCAGCCCGTACTCTGGTCCTGGAGATGGCATTGCTCCAGAGAAAATCCAGGTACAGAAGTACTAAGGGATTCTAGACAGAAAAGCAAATGTTGATTTTCATCAACAGTAACAAACACTGATCAGCATCAACAGCAGCATCACTCATGTTTCATGGGAAATTTACAACCATCCTATGAGGTAAGTATCGATCATCTCCATTTGATTTAATAAAACGGACACTTTGAAGTTAAATAAGGCTTTCTGGTGAGCACTTATCTCTGTTGACCTCATACTTGGACTTTAAATGCATCAAAAAACTTTAAGAGGTAAAATTAGTCTATGGGTAAAATTGACACTAAAATATAACAGAAATCATAAAACACGAAGTAACTACTAACTACTGGCTAACACATTTGATAGGGATAGGAAGCATAGAATTAACAACAAATAAGTCTGCAATAACATAATATTCCTCTGATATTAATATGGGAAACAATGTAGTGTTTATAGTACTAAGTGCCTTCAAATTGAATGAAAAATATCCTTTCATAAAGAGTAGCATTTTAATATGATTTAACAGCTTCCCTTTATAAAAAATTAAGCATAAAAGCCTCATAGTTTTGAAAATATCCATGGCATAAGAAGAGGCAGGACATGGGGTGAAGTACCAGTACCATAGTTCATAAAATTAACCTGCCTGTCATAAATTTTAACTTTAAAGCACACAGGGAATCTGTAGAAATTAACTTGGAGGGTTTCTAGTCTATTTCCTGGAAATGGCCATCTAGGCACGCTCTCTCAGAGATTTAAGGCCCAACAATGATTCCTATTCCCATTGGATCACCTCACTTTCTACCATAAGGGGAAGGCATCTCTCGGATCCCTCTAAGCATACAGGAGCTATGATTGTGTTTCATATCTGTGGAATTCCACTGGTCTGAAGATGTGTGTGCAGGTTCCCCAGATGATCCTCTAACCAGGTCTATCAGAGTTTTATCTCCAGTCTTCACCTGAGACTCTCCTTAGACTTTTTCTTACATGAGAAGAGAACCAGAAGTTCCCAGGATCTAATGTACCTCCCGCCACAGAGGCTAAATCCTTAGCCAGTAACTGAAAGAAGAGCAGGTTTTAATGCGCCACTGCCTTCCTAAGAGAGAGAGAGGAAAAAAAAACCAAAAAACTCCAATGTGTTAACTCTAGTTCTCAAGCAGAGGGGTCGCATCTAGCCTGAGTTCTGCCCTTCCTTGATCTGCTTCTGTCCCCTTCTTCCCTGGCCTCTCCTAGAGCACTTCTTTATTAAGTTGGTTCCCTAAGAACCCTCACTTTACAATCAGTTTCTGTGGCTGTCAACAGTGTCTCTAATCCCTGTCATTTTTCTCTGCTATGCTTCCTCTGGCACACACAGACTTTTGATTCAGACTTGCTTGGATACAACTCGTTCCAAAAACAGGCAGGACGGGAGCAAAAACATGCTTGGTACATTGCTTCCTGCTTCATTAGTGGCTCAGCCTGAAGATGTGTGTGCTTGATTATCAGTCAAGTCTGAGAAGTATCACTTCATTCTTTGTCTCCTGTCTCAGTCATTTAAGTGCAATCATCACTTAATCAGCTACAGCTATAGTAGGAGCAGCCCCAGAGACTTAATGTTTCTTATAGATTCTCCAGCTGAGGAGGTGATGTATGAGCTACAGGGACCAATTGCCTTAGTAACAGAGGATGGGAATTTACAGTCTTTAAATATTCAGAAATAGTTACATTCTTTTGTAGTGGGAATATTGGAAAGACAAAGTGCCTTGTTTATTGGGTCTTCATGAAAGTCCTTTGGCACTTACTTTTGTTTTTGCTAGGTCTTACAGTACTAAGCCATGGAGGAGGCTGATACTGTATGGGAAAATAACTCAAGATGCAAATGTATTGTTTTAAAGGGGGGGCGAGTATAACTCGTTTTACTACATTCATTGTTACCTAGACCTCATTATCTTTCTGAAAAGCATGTTTGGTGGGGAGAAAAGAAGGGCTTGTTGGTATGAATTGCTTTTCATATGTTCCGCTAATGTTCTATTATGAAAACAAGGACTTTTGACACTCAACAGTAAGCTTAAGTGTTTTTTCCCAGTGAAATCTCTATTCTACCTTCAGTTCCTATGGATTTACAACTTAGATGAAAGGGTTTCTCTTTGTTTGACAGTTTGGGCAGATTTGTATATAATTTGTTATTGAGAACTCTGCTTCTCACTCCCATGGAAAGTGAATCTCTCTCTTTTAAAAAATAGTTATCTGACTATCATGCAAGCACTTTCACAGAGTTTCCCCAACTTCTTGTGGCAGCTCTTAAATCAGTAACTGATAATATAATTGATGGAATTAATGGTCACAGTTTGGCCACCAAGTGTATACTATACATTTAAATGTGGGCTACAAAATTAAAAACCTCAGGGGCAGGAGCAATAGTACAGCAGATAGGGCATTGCACATGTCCGACCTAGATTCAATCCCTTACATTCGATATAGTCCCCGAGCACTGCAGGGAGTGATTTCTGAGCACTGGTCCAGGAGTAACCTCTGAGCATCACGGGGTATTGCCCCCCAATTCTTTTTGGCTTTTTTGGGTCACAACCAGTGATGCTCAGGGCTGACTCCTGGCTCTGCACTCAGGAATCACTCCTGGCGGTGCTCGGGGGACCATATGGGATGCTGGAAATGGAATCCGGGTTGGCCGTGTGCAAGGCAAATGCCCTACCCGCTGTACTATCGCTCCAGCCCCTCGCCCAAAAAAATTTTTAAAAATCAATGAAGATGCAAGCATTGTTGCAATTTCTTTTCACCTGTCTCTCTATGGTCAGGTGGAGTTAGCTGCTGATATCCATCATCAGTACAAAGGAGAACTGACAGTTACTTTACGTTACATTCCCTCAAGAGCAAACCTGATGCTTCCACTGGAACCAATTCAAGGTATAATAAAACCAAATTATTTTGATCAAGCATATTCTTTTTCTGCAAGTTTGGGGGGTGAGAATTGGGTATTGGTTGTGCTGTGTCATTCTGGCTCTACATGTACAATATGTAAAGGGCTGGGTGCCACTGCTTGGGGGAGAGTTAAGACGTACCTACAACATGTGGTGAAAAGTGTGTGACTCTTACAAGGAAACTACTACGTTCATACTTAGAAAACAGTCTTGGGGCCAAGGATATGGCTCAACTAGTAGAGTCCATGCTTTATATGTGCATGGCCCTGAGTTCCATCCTGCGAGCATCATCAGTGAGTCCTCTAGAAAACAACAAAATATAACCAGCCTTAATGGTGATATTGTCTAGATGTCTCAGCGATAAAGGATTTTCCCTAGCATGAACTAGAAGAAAAGAGGGGCACAGAAAAGAAGAAGGTCTTCTGAGAAGGGGCATAGATATAGAAAGCTGCTTTATAGATTCATGACATCCAAAGCTACTTCAGGGAATCTAGAAGCAGAAGTTGACCTAGGACGCAGAATGCAAACGAAAATCTCCAGACGGAGACAACTTTTAAATCCCTCTTGTCCTTTTTCTGTCAACTGGAATAGACAGATGTCTTTCTTTTCATTCACTTCATCCTCTTCCACAATATGTGCGGCCCTGTGCAAGTAACTAGTTATCTCTCAGCCTCAGTTTCCTCACCTTAAAGAGATTTTTTAGTATCAAATAAATTCATTCATTCATATCAAGTTTTTATAATGCTAGTAGATAGAGGTGGTGGTGGCAGTGGTGAAAGATTTTATCCATATTTATCATATTTTGTCAAAACAAAAATGTAACATGGGGAGAATTTTTCTGTCATGCATATATGTAATTCTGCCTAGTCCATAGCCTTTATTGCTGACCCTACATAGAGTTTACAGCTTACAAAACTAAAATATCAAATAAGATAGCTATGGAATTGGTGGTGTGTCAGGGGAGGGGGGGCTGGACTGGAGTGATAGCACAGCGGGTAGAGCATTTGCCTTGCACACAGGCGACCTGGGTTCGATTCCTCCGCCCCTCTTGGAGAGCCCAGCAAGCTACCGAGAATATCCCGCCCTCACGGCAGAGCCTGGCAAGCTACCTGTGGCAATTTCAATATGCCAAAAACAGTAATAAGTCTCACAAGGGAGATGTTACTGGTGCCCGCTTGAGCAAATCGATGAATAACGGGGATGAGAGTGCTATGAAATTGGGGGGGGGGTGCTGAATCTTGGTGCTTCTGTGTGGCTTTCAATGTAGCTTTTTCTTGAGAGAAGGAATGTGACCCAGGTTTTCTATTTTATGCTTTTGTACCCCTGTTAAAAAAATAGACCTTGTAGTGCTTAAATATTTGACTTATATGCTTATTTTTAAACAAACAAATGAAAATTCTACTCAGAAAGAATCCAATGTAATAAAGTTATATGAATATATAGAAAAAATACACTAACACAAAGACCACATTGGGTCAGTAAAGGAAAAATAATTTGGCAGACTTTTTTTGTAAATTTTGAAATGGAACCCACCATCTTTATCTCTTCCCTTCTTCTCTTTCCTCTCTTATTTTTATGGCTGATGCAGTGAAGAAGACCTTTACAAGAGAGAAGAAAGAATCACCTATACTTTCTGGAGGAATGCTTGAAGTGTTTATCAAAGAGGCAAAAAATTTGACTGCGGCAAAGTCAGGAGGCACTTCGGATAGCTTTGTGAAGGGGTAATTTGTTTGAGCTAATTTTAATTAATTTTGTTCTAGACTAAGGGATCTATAATACAGGAGATATCAGTCATGGTGAGGCATCCATGTTCTTATTCTAAATATATTATGAAAGAGTTTCCTTTGGATATTGGCTCTTTTTTAATTTTTGGAAAATTTGCCAGGTAGATTAAACTGTATTTAGATTAATTCTATCAAATATTGTTTTTTTAAAAAAGTTTTTTAAAAAACTTAATATGATAAACATAATACTCAGCCTTCTTTCCTCCCTTTCTTTTTGGTTTTTGAGCCACACCCAGTGGTGCTGGGGATCAAACCCTGGTGAGTCACATACAAGGCAAATGGTCTACCTGCTGTACTATTTCTCTAGCAACTCAGCATTACTTTTCTATAGCTAAATTTTAAAGTAGCAAAAAATTTGGACCTGAGAGATAAACTCAAAGGGCTGAAGCACATGTTTTGCATATGGAAACCTGGGTTTTTTTTTAATTAATAGTTTATTTTTAATTAGTGAGTCAACGTGAGGGTACAGTTACAGATTTATACATTTTTGTGCTCATGTTTCTCCCTTACAAAGTTCGATAACCCATCCCTTCACCAGTGCCCATTCTCCACCACCAGTAAACCCAACATCCCTCCCCCCCCCAGTCCCGTCTCCCCCCACCCCACACTGCCACTATGGCAGGGTATTCCCTTTTGTTCTCTCTCTCTGATTAGGTGTTGTGGTTTGCAATAAAGGTGTTGAGTGGCCATTGTGTTGTCTCTAGTCTATATTCGGCCTGCATCATCTTTCCCCCACATGACCAACAACCATATTTTAATTGGTGTTCCCTTCTCTGAGTTGCCCAGAATGAGAGACCAGCCTCCAAGCCATGGTGACAACCTCCTGGTACTTATTTCTACTATTCTTAGGTGTTAGTCTTATAGTCTATTATTCTATATTCCACAGATGAGTGCAATCTTTCTATGTCTGTCTCTCTCTTTCTGACTCATTTCACTTAGCATGATACTTTCCATGTTGATCCACTTATATGCAAACGTCATGACCTCATTTTTTCTAACAGCTGCATAGTATTCCATTGTATAGATGTACCAGAGTTTCTTCAACCAGTCATCTGTTCTAGGGCACTCAGGTTTTTTCCAGATTCTGGCTATTGTAAACAGTGCTGCGATGAACATATAAGTGCAGATGTCATTTCGACTATACTTTTTGGCTTTTCTGGGATATATTCCCAGCAGTGGTATTGCTGGGTCAAATGGGAGCTCAACCTCTAGTTTTTTGAGAATCGTCCATATTGTTGGAAACCTGGGTTTGACCCCAGCTACCAGAAGGACCTGTGAGCATCATCAGGAGCAATCCCTGAACACAGGGGCAGGTGTGACTAAGCACTGTGGGAATGATTTCCCTTCCCCCAAAAAACAATCCAAAGTAAAATACAAAGTTGTCATGAAATACTTAACATTGAAGAATAACAAAGAGTTAATAGGTAACATGCATTACAGAAACATGTTCCTGAATGAATAATGGAAAGTACTAAAACTTAGTTGACAGGGGTCAGAGAGAGAGAGAGTTCAAAGGAATGGAGCACATGTCTTGCATGCAATCTAGGTCCCCAGGTTTTATTTTTGGCATCACATGACCTTCAAAGTAGTACAACAGGCCTGGCCACGAAAACCATCATGTCTCAACAACCCCTGAGCATTGCTTGGGAGACCACCCCACTCCCCCACCACAGAATAAAAAAGAAAACAAAATTGTAGTTGACTATAAGCCCTGCACTACACTTAATATTTCTTTTTCTCTTTTTTAAATCTTTGAATAACCGTGATACAGTTACAAAGCTTTCATGCTTAAGTTTAGTCATACAATGATTGAACACCCATCCCTTCACCAATGTACATTTTCCACCACCAATATCCCCAGTATTCCTCGGCCCCCTGTCCCGCCCCTCTCCCTGCCTGTGTGGCAAACAATTTCCCTCTTTCTCTCTCTACTTATGGGCCTTATATTGTTTGCAATACATATAAAGAGAGGCCATCACGTTTGGTTCTTTATCTGTGTTTAGCACACATCTCTCATCCCAAGCAATCCCTCCAACCATCATTGACTTAGTGATCCCTTCTCTATCCTAACTGCCTTCTCCCCCATCTCATGAGGAAGGCTTCCTACCCTGGAGCAATCTTGCTTGCCCTTGTCTCTACTGTCCTTGGGTGTTAGTCTCATACTGTTATTTTATCACTGAATATTTCTTTTTTTTTTTTTTTTGCTTTTTGGGTCACACCTGGCGATGCACAGGGGTTACTCCTGGCTCTGCACTCAGGAATTACCCCTGGCCATGCTCAGGGGACCATATGGGATGCTGGGATTTGAACCCGGGTCGGCCGCGTGCAAGGCAAACGCCCTACCCGCTGTGCTATCTCTCCAGCCCCATCACTGAATATTTCTTAAGTAGAAATTGAGGTTCTGAGATTCTTCATCTGTAAGACGCAATAATCTTTATTCTTTGATTTCTTAGCAAACAATATGTATATTGAATGCTGTATCTGCCATCTAACAATTCATATATAGAAAGAGCTGCTATTCTAACATTCCTGCTTCCATCATATTTCATGATTCTCCATCCCTCCTACCCTCGGGAACTTTCAATTTTCCTCTGAGTTTCATTTCTTGAAAGAGGAAAAAATTTTGAATATGCTTTATCATCATTTGATGCTGGCAATGTACTACCACAAAAATATTGAATCCTTGATAGTTTGCTGTCTTGGGGGAAATCGTAAAAATTGAAGCTGTCAGAACAATCTCTGGAGATATCCACTACAGAGTGCTTTGGGCCACTCTTGAATTGTCTGCTTGATATTTATTCCCATTTTTTGGTGTACAGGGCAGTTTCTTGCAGAAATTCACCCTTTAAGTAAACATTCTAACCCATTGTAGACTACCCAAATAACAAAACCCTATTGATAATCTTTTTTAAGTTTTCCTCCCTTGTAGTTTCAGAATTAGAATAATGACTTTTATTAATTCAAGCAAACACATGAAGACACCCGGACCAAACACTACTGCTACAGTTTCGAAACTGAGACATGAGTCCAACCCACACAGAGAACACAAAATAGAGAAAATAAAACAGTTCCCCACACTAGCTGGCCATGAGAATAATTCATAATTATTTATCTGGTGATCATTTTTGGTATTTTTTTAAAGTGAAGCAAGACTGTTTACTAGAAAGAAATTTACTTAGAAAGATGTGGAGGGAAAGAAAGGAAGGAATATGTATTCAAGACATGAGCTTAAAATGCCTCAATATATTTTCCTTCAATTTTTATTCAGGCTTTGTGATAAACAGTACTGTTAATAATAGTTTTAGGTACACTAAACAACCATTACAGAGTCAGTGTACCTCCATCAATATCTCGAGATCTCCTTCCACTCCCACCTGACCCTTTAGCAAATTAATTTTAAAATTGCAATTAGTATAGTTTGGGTCACATACCATGGTGCTAGTTTTTACAGTTATGATGTACCCAGTGAGTTCATTTCTTTACCATCAAAGTATTCACGACCTTCCTTGGTCCATGTTAACTCTAGTTTTTCTCATCATCTCCAACCTCCCAAACACTCCTCACTTTACTTGACATTCTCAGTTTTCTGGACAGTGAATCTATGACAAAGGACTCAGTGCATAATTAGAGCAAGGAAAGCCTCTTCAACAAATGGTGCTGGGGAAACAGGATAGCCATATACCAAAAAATAATAATAATAAAGAAATTGGATCCATTTATCACACTGCAACAAAAGTTAATTGAGGGGCTGGGGCAATAGCACAGCAGGTAGGGCGTTTGCCTTGCACCCGGCCGACCCGGGTTCGATTCCCAGCACCCCATATGGTCCCCTGAGCACCACTAGGGGTAATTCCTGAGTGCAGAGCCAGTAGTGACCCCTGTGCATCGCCGGGTGTGACCCATAAAGCAAAAAAAATAAAAAATAAAAAAGTTAATTGAAGACCTTGAAATTAGACCAAAATCTGTAACCTACACTGAGGAAAAAAAGCAGAACTTCCCAGGATAAGAAATTCAGAGTTGTTTTTCATTCATTTCATTCCATTGGCCAGAAATATACAGGGCTTCTAAAGTCCTCTTAGAAAAGAGTAATTTTCCCTACAAGCCTTTGCCCTCACACATTCTAACCAGCACAAAGAGTGGGTGCCTGAAGTATCCTCACTGGTTAGTGCCCCAGTCCCAGTCTGTTTCTTCCAAATACTCTTTCTCACAGTAGATTTAACACAGAAGAAGCATTTGATTTGGATCCTGCTACTGAACTTTGCCTCTCTGCCTACCTACTGAGTCTCGCTACTCACAATCTTATGAGATAATCATACAGCCTCAATGTGACCTTGCAGGGATGACTTAACCTCTGATGTGGTTTTCACTTGATCATGTTGAAACTTTGTGAAGCAGAAATAATAAAAGACAGTATCTTTGTTCTATAAAGGCAAATAGCCAGCAACTTTTGAGTAAATTTTTCCTCTAATTAAGGATTAAACTAGTTTTAAATGAACCTCATATTTTTTAAGAATATGATAGGTAAAGCAAGAATATATCCCTAATGTAAGATATAACTTTATAAAACATGAAACATGAAAGACCTAATTATTGTATCTCATTGGACAGAACTTAGTCACATGGGTATAGTAGCTGCAAGGTAAATTGTGTAATGTAGTCTATCTGGGCAACTTATACCCAACAAGAAAAAATAGGATTCCTTTTTGTTGCTGGTGGTTATTTTGAGAGAAAAATATGAAAAGACGACTAGGAAATTAATAGTCTCTACTTTATGCATGAAAGAAAATTTCAAGTGTTCCAGTGTATCTTCTTTATTTTAAGGTCATTTGTTTTCTGTGTTTGGGGGAGATATCTTGGGGGTGGGATTTTGGTACCACCCCTGGCTGTGCCCAGGGACTGTTCCTGGCTTACTGGAGGGGATTCATTACCTGTGGTGCCTGGGAAGCCATGCAGTGCTCAGGGTCATACCAGTGTTCCTTCATGCAAAGCACATGCTCAATCAGCCCGTTGTGTGATCTCCTCAGACCTGTTTTGTAGCATTTTATTTATTTGTTTATTTATTTATTTATTTATCATTTGATGTACTAATTCCATTACATACTCTTTCTTAAATAAACTCCCGGATTCATCAAGTACCTATAGTCTACTCCTATTGTGGGCAAAATAGTGATTTAAAATTATTTTTGTGGTAGTTTTGCTTTATAACAATATACAGTTTTCAATCAGAGTAGAGAACTGGATTTTTTTAAAATTTTATTTTATTGAATCACCATGAGATACAGTTACAGGCTTTTATGTTTGAGTTACAATCATACATTGTTCAAACATCCATCCCTCCACCAGTGCACATTCCCCACCACCAATCTCCCCAATATACGCCCACTTTCCACCCTCCCCCTGCCTCCATGGCACACAATATTCCCCACACTCTCTCTCTCTCTACTTTTGGGCGTTATGGTTTGCAACATAGATACCAAGAGGCCATCACTTTTGGTCCTTTATCTACTTTCAGCACACATCTCCCATCCCGACCGATCCTTCCAACCATCATTTTCTTACTGATCTCTTCTGTATTCTAGTTGCCTTCTCCCACCGCTCATGAGGCAGGCTTCAAACTATAGAGCAATCTTCCTGGCCCTTGTGTCTACCATACTTGGGTGTCAGTCTCATGTTATTTTGTATTCCACAAATGAGTGCAGTCCTTCTATGTCTGTCAGTCTCTTTCTGACTCATTTCACTTAGCATGATACTCTCCATATCTTCCCACTTATAAGCAAATTTCATGACTTCATCTCTCCTAACAGCTGCATAATATTCTATTGTGTAGATGTACCAATGTTTGTTTAACCAGTCGTCTGTCCTCGGGCACTCGGGTTGTTTCCAGATTCTGGCTATTGTGAACAGTGTTGCAATGAACATAAAGGTACAAATGTCATTTCTACTGTGCTTTTTTGCATTGTCGAGATATATTCCCAGAAGTGGTATTGCAGGATCATATGGAAGTTTGATTTCTAGAGAACTGGGATTTTGCTGTGAATACACTGCAGGAGGCACCAGTATGAGGAAAGAATGAGATAGGAAAGGGAGGAACATTTATAAAAACCTTCTGATTAGACAAGTTACCACTGTAGGCAACTAGCGATTAAATCCACTGGGGACAGAAGAAGCTCTGGGGAACGTACCTTAGGTAGGACTGTCCCTTCAAGAGATAGGAAAGCTGAGGAATTCATCCACCATATTTCTTTCTTTTTTTTTTTACAGAGTCTGAGTTCATTTTTATTTTTTTAAAACTTTTTATTAGTGAATCACCGTGAGGTACAGTTACAAACTTAATGGACTTAAGTGTTTGCATTTCAGTCATACAGTGATCGTTTACCCATCACTCCACCAATGTTAATAAGATTAAGAAGCATTTAACTTGAGTATATTAGACGGAGTATATATATATATATATATATATATATATATATATATATATATATATATATTTGCTTTTTGGGTCACACTCGGCAATGCACAGGGGTCATTCCTGGCTCATGCACTCAGGAATTACCCCTGGCGGTGCTCAGGGGGACCATATGGGATACTGGGATTCGAACCCGGGTCGGCCGCGTGCAAGGCAAACGCCCTACCCGCTGTGCTATCTCTCCAGCCCCCTAGACGGAGTATATTTAACTAGGTTCCTCTGCCGGTACCTTCATACATGAGGCCTGTCTGAATGAATCCACCATATTTCTAAATTGAGTGATTGTAGGTTTCTTTTGTTTGGGGAGCACACCCAGCTGTGCACACGGCTTATTTCTGGCTCTGCACTTAGGAATCACACCTGGTAGTTGCAGGGGATCATACAGGATGACAGGCATTGAACACAGGTCAGCTGCATATATGGCATTTTACCTGCTGTACGATCTTTCTAGCCTGATTGTAGGTTTCTGCTAAGGAAATTAAATCCCCACGGTTTCCTTACTATATATGAGCTGAGCCAGTTCTTACTGCACCGGAGAAAGTCCTTAATTGGAGAAGCCAAGAGACACAGACACTTGAGACAGGAAGCCTGTCAGCATGCCAGGAACTGCTCATTCTGGCTGCAAGTCAACTCTGGTAAAAGATAATCTGAGGCAGACCATTAAATTGTGTTTTCCACCAAAGGTATTTTCATTTTAAGATAAGTGAAGAGCCAAAATCAGATTAGGAAGGAGAGGCTAAGAGCGTTTTGCAATTACCTCACTTAAAAGAAATAATAACCCAATCCAATAAATCCACATTTAAACATAATAGCCAGGAGAAAAGTCAAATGCATAGTTCACACACACACATCCACCAGAAATGATGGGAAAATCAAATGACTACTCAAGGATGCCACTTCCGGCCTATCACCTCACTTATGACCTGACTGTGTTTTCTTTGGCAGCTACCTGCTTCCTGATGATAAGAAAGCCACCAAGCACAAAACTACGGTAATAAAAAACAGTGTTAACCCTCAATGGAATCATACTTTCATGTTCAGTGACCTGAAACCACAGGATATAAATAATGTTTGCCTAGAACTTACTGTCTGGGACAAAGAGGCCTTTTCCAGCAACATCTTTCTTGGAGGAGTTCGTTTGAATTCTGGAAGCGGTGAGGAGCTTTGGGAACCCTGAAATGGTCTGAGACTGGGGATGGGGTAGGGGAGTGGTTCCTTCAGGTGGCTATGGAAGAGGTATCTAGGTAGTTTCAGTTGTGTCTGAAATTGTCACAGATGCACCATTTCTTTCTTTTTTCAAAAGTTTTATTTTCATAAAGTTGTTCACAGTAATTGATTGCATTCAGTATTTCAACACCAATTCCACCACCATCACACCTTCCTACCACCATTATTTTGAATTTTCCCACCACCATTCAAGCCTGCCCCACAGGCAGATGCTAGATTATTTATTTTGTATTGCTTGTTAGGAAGAGCATGAGTGGTCATGCAGCCGCGAAAGTGGCTGCATGCTCCTGAAATTCTAAAATTTTAAATAATTAGGATCTGGAGAAATCTCTGTAGCGAGCTGCTCAATTCCAAGATTCATTTGTGAGTCTCTGGATCATGGCCGTTAATGCACTTAAAAGGGACCCGGAGGCAGTTTGTGGGCATGAGAGCCAGGACCGCATAGGGGCTGGGAGATAGGAAGGAGCGGCTCATCCCTGATCCCTTGAGGTCTGGAGTTTGCAGTCACTGGTCCCGCATATCTGGGTTTTTCACTGGGTTCTGGAGGTTTGCAACCACCGGGATTTATAGGGAGCAAATGGAGGGATAACGCCTGCTCCCTTTTGAGACACCTGGTAAAATTGGATGCACCATTTCTTAAGGGGCTTCATTCGTATCCTTAGGCTAGAATTTTGGGATGTAAAATGTACATATTCAGTCCTTTCAAAAACTTCTTTGGACATTTTAGTCTAAGGAAATTTCACCTACACTCAGGCATTTAGGCTTTGCTTGGAGGAAGATATCTGATATAGCACAAACCTCTGAAGAGTGAGAAAGGGACTTCCAAGACAGACTTTGCTTTATCCTTTCAGTTCTGTCCAGCTCATAGTCATTAATCATTCTGATTAAATTGAAGGGAAATCCAATTTCCCCCTGAAAATAGTATCAGAAGTTATTCAAAGAGTTCATGGAAGTGTACCATTGTTGCCACAAGCCACAACTATAACCAGGTAGATTGGAGGTTGCAGTACTAGAGCATATGCTGTCTTCAAACTCATTATCCCACAGTTTACTTCGGACTTAAAATTGTCTGTGTGCACCATGGTCCACATTACAATATTTCTACTGAGAATGACTCCACCTTACAATGCTGTACTTGTTTATAGATTGAGGACCACTGAGAATATCTATTGAACTAAACTGGAACCTACCCAAAGAACTGGTCTTTTTTTGCCCTTTTGGGTCACACCCAGCAATGCTCAGGGGGTTACTTCTGGATCTGCACTCAGGAATTATTCCTGGCAGTGCTCGGGGGACCATATGGGATGCGAGGGATCGAACCTGTGTCATCCACGTGCAAGGCAAATACTCTCCCCACTGTACTATCGCTCCAGCCCAAGAAGTGACCTTGTTGTCAAGGAAGAGCTTCAAGGCCCGGTTCAAACTGCTTATCTGCCATGGTAATTCAGTCTAACTGAGCCAGCTCTCTGCTGAACCACCTAGAAGAAAAAGAGAAGAGTCATTGTGGGCTTGCTAGTTTGTTCTATCATCTAGGTAGGAGAGTAGTGTAGGCTACAAAGGATGCAGTTCATCCTAACATCATGTGCTCAAGCCAGGGACAACACGGATCTCAAGTCCTGCCAACCCCAGTAGGTAGCAGTTACGCCACATTTGATGTCCACCTGATCTGCGCTGCATGGAAGTTAATCCTCACCACCTGATTTCTCAAGGATCCATGGACCGAGGCTAGAGTGAGGAGTTGCTCTTTGCTGGAAAGGAAAGTCAGTCCTAGGCCTTGGGTCCTTTGTCACAGAAAAGAATTTCAGGAGGAGAAGAACAGTGAAGTAAATACAGATTTTATTTGGAGATTTTGAGGAAAAAGGGGGAGAAAGAGAGCGAGGGCAACATGCTCAAGAGAAGAATGTGTGCTTCTCCAAAGGCAAATAGAGCCACAATACACACTCCAGTATTAGATATGAAAGCATGAAAGTCCACATCTCAAGAGCGGAGATGTGGGTGACATGTGCTCAGGCATCAGGACACATGCCTGGGCTTGGGTAGCATATCCACTTGCCTCTTTTGTTCGAGTTGGCTTTTATAGGGTTTTCCCCAAGCTACCCACATGGGGCTTTATACCTAGGTAAGAGTCCCTTGCTAGAGTGGTTGCCAATGGGGTAGAGTTAGGAGTAGTTAATGGTCTCCTTTGAAAACCCTTTCCTGGCCTTTATTCCTGCTGGAGCTTCTTTTGGGGATGGGGTGGGGGGGTGGGGTCGGGGGGCATGATGTGGTGGTGGTGGTGTCACGCCTTCTCTGGCTCTGTTCTGGTGCCAGGTAAAGGTCTTATCAGGCCTTAGTTCCTGTGTTCACAAGGTGGGATTTTTGCAGTTTTGGGGCTGGTAAAGTAATAAGACCATATTACTTCCCTAGAATTCCATTGCCATGGGGGCCCTTCCCTATCTACCTGCTTGCCTCACTAACATCACTCACTAGATATAGTAAGAATAAGCCAAGTCAGGGAATTGCTATCTGATCAAAAGACTCCCTCAGGAGCTGGAGCGATAGCACAGTGGGTAGGGCATTTGCCTTGCACGTGGCCGACCCGGGTTTGATTCCCAGCATCCCATATGGTCCCCTGAGCACTGCCACGGATAATTCTTGAATGCAGAGCCAGGAGTGACCCTTATGCAACTCTGTGTGACTCAAAAAGGAAAAATAAAAGACTCCATCAAAGATTGATAGATACCTTCCACGAGATCAAAACGTTTTATGCATGAAGTATAAAACTCCCCTTTCATTTTTGTTAGGTGTGAGCTATGGGAAGAGTGTTGACTGGATGGACTCTCAGGGAGAAGAGCAACGCCTTTGGCAGAAGATGGCTGAAAATCCTGGGACCCCTGTAGAGGGTGTACTTATGCTCCGTGCCAGCATGGGGAAGGTTGTGAAGGTACCAGCCTTCTATGAATGAGGTTTCCAGAGACTGTCTGGCTACAGTAACTGACTTGAGACTGGAATTTTCTGTCTGTGCCATTTCTCAAATGAGGTTGTTAGGACGAGAAAAGAGAGATGTCAGTGTTATGAATAGTTAGAATTTTGCCAAGTGTATAAAAGTTATGTACCTCAATATGTTCATGGTCATTGGTCCAAGCCCTTTTTGATTGAATGATAGTATACTACACTGTCCTGTCAAAAAGCATATGTATGATGACTTACACAGGCTTTATACTGTAGAGGAAACTTATTTGAAACTAGTTAAATTTGGGGGATGCCCAACCTTTTTTTTCAGCTACTTTAGTGTTCCTCAAAAGTATATGTTCAAAGGGGGTGTCTCTCAGGATGTAGATTTCTTGAAGAGTAAGAAGAAAGGTGATTGGACACTCTTTCTTCATCTTGGTAATGAATGATCCAAAGAAGGCATTACAGGATGATTGTTGGGCAAGAGATTAGCTCTATTTTTGTAGCAAACTTGTGTGTCAACAAGGTAAGTTTTCAGAGCAATCTGATAGTTTTTTTCTATGCTGTCTATGTAATGAATCATCTAAATCAGCCTACTTTTTATAGAATTTCTAAGAAAGCTAATATATTGCTCCAGAACAATAGATGCAAACCAGGATTGACCTGGGAATGGAATATAGGGTGAATTTAGTGAAGATATAGCTATTAGAGATATCTGTTTGCACATTTATTTTATGAAATTGTCCAAGCAACAAAAGGGTCTCAGCTGAAAGACAGTAAGGAATAACCTACATTTTGGGCCTCTGCTTATAGTGTATCTATTCAAGTCCTGTTGGTCAAAAGGAGTCACATGTTCAAGCCTAAATTCAAGATGCAAAGAAGCACATTGCTCACAGTGCAGCCACGGGGACATGAGGATGCAGGAAAGAATTAAGAATGCATTCATTTACTCTATGGTGTTTTCTGGGGCCAGAGAGATAATATAGTATGTCAGGTGCTTGTGTTGCATGCAGCTGACATTGGTTTGTTCCCTGGCACCAACTATGGTGCCTGAACATTACCAAGAATAAGCTCTGAGCACTACTAGATGTACCTTCTCCCCAGCCCCCCGGCCCCAAATCTATCATACTTACTGTCATATAAAAGTTATGGATTGAAGCAGCAAGCATAAAACTTAAAAATACTTCTGACATATGTCTATATTTTGTAAAGTCAAAACCTACAGTCCAGGGGCTAGAACAATAGTATGGTGGGTAGGGTACTTGCCTTGTACTCATCCAACCCTAGTTTGATCCCAGGCACCCAGTACGGTCCCTAGAGTTCACCAGGAATTGGTTCACAATGCCCGGAGTAAGCCCTGAGCACAGTTAGATGTGGTCCCCAAAACAAAACTAACAGAAAACTACCCATAGCCCAGGGAGCTGGAATGACTAGTTCAAGGTCATATAGAGGCCATGACCATATCCAGACTTAAATCCAGAATGTTACTGCTAGGTCAGTGTTCTTTCCTCTGTAGTCTTTGGCATGGCCCCATGTTCATCAGGATTGATGTAAGCACAAAGATCAAGGAAAGTGGCAGAGTTTGATTATTTGAGTAAGAACATCCTTTATTCAATCTTCTCTTGACATCATATAGTAGCTCCTTAACTTGTTTTTTCACTTGACTTTATAAAAAACAATCCTTAAAAGAAAAGAAATTTTTACCTAGTAGGAAAGTAAGAATCACCTTTAGGCTTATCAGCTCCATTTTTCTATATTTATTCTTGAATTTTGATAAGCAACTTAGAATATAGTTAGCATTATTCTTGGTAATGGAAGAGGAAATTCCATTTCCAATAGTATCCAAATAGGACATCTAAGTTATAAAAAAAAATCGAAGTTGTTGATCTAGTGTAGTTCAGTAAATTTCGAAAAATTCATCATATCCCAAGACCATCCTTCTTAAACACAGGGAAAAAATGTAAAATTATCACTGCTGCCTACATTAGAGAAATAAATTGTCTTCAGGCTTGAGGTGACTTTTTCTGTCATCAAATGACATTTTGTGGGGAGGTGAGAGAATGGGATGGTAAAGCCTGAAGACAGTTACAGAGAAGTTGAAAGGAAGTTTATTTGTTCATTAAAAATGGGGAAAATTATAAGATAAAAATGCATAACTTGGACATTTGTGTTTTAGACCCTAGAGCAATTACACGTGTTCTTAGTTTCATAACATCCCGTATCTCACGATGAAAACTCATGCACACAGAGGTCCAGGAGAAACCTGTAGATACTGCTTTCAGAAATAAAGGCATATTACCTTTAGTTCATTCTCTTTTATTAAGTATGGTGGAGAAGCACAAAAAAAGCTTTTAAATATGGGGGATATATGTGAATGGCATAACATTTAAGTAGCTCAAGATTGTGAACATTAACGTTTTTCTCTTCATATATCCGAATAAAGGTTATCATGTTTGTCCCTTTACCTACTTTCAGTACTCAGTTCTTGTGCAGAGTGATCATTTCCAACTATCTTTGTCATAATGTTTCTTTCTCTATCCTAGCTACCCTCCCCACCCCAACACTTGTGACAAACTTCCAACCATGGGCCATTCCTCCTCACCCTTGTTTCTACTGTCCTTGGGTATTATTCCCATAAAAGTTTTTTTTATATCCCACAAATGAGTCCGCTCATTTTATACTTGTCCCCTTCCCTCTTCCTCATTTCAATTGGCATAATACTCTCCATATCCATCCATTTAGATGCAAATTTCATGACTTCTTTTTTCCGATTCCATTGCGTAGATGTTCCACAGTTCTTTATCCAGTCATCTGTTCTCAGGCACTTGGGTTGTTTCTAGATTCTGGCTATTGTGAATAGTGTTGCAATAAACATAGAAGTGCAGTGGCTTTGTTCAGTGTGTTTTTGGGCCCCTGGGGTATATTCCAAAAATAGTATTGCTGGGTCACAGGGAAGCTCAATTTCTAGCTTTTGAGAAATGCTCATATTGTTTTCCAAAAAGGCTGGACCATGGGGCCGGAGCGATAGCACAGCGGGTAGGACGTTTGCCTTGCATGAGGCCGACCTGGGTTCAATCCCCGGCATCCCATATGGTCTCCCCAGCACTGACAGGAGTAATTCCTGAGTGCATGAGCCAGGTGTAACCCCTGTGCATGGCCGGGTGTGACCCAAAAAGAAAAAACAAAACAAAACAAAAGGCAGGACCAGTCGGCATTCCCACCAACAATACAGAAGTGTCCCTTTCTCCCTGGAACCGTGCCAGCACTAGTGAGACTGGAGTGAGAGCACAGCAGGTAGGGCATTTGCCTTGCCCGAGGCTGACCCGGGTTTGATTCCTCTGTCCCTCTCAGAGAGCCTGGCACGCTACCGAGAGTATCCTGCCTGCACTACAGAGCCTGGTAAGCTACCCGTGGCGTATTCAATATTCCAAAAACAGTGATAAGTCTCACAATGGAGATGTTACTGGTGCCCGCTTGAGCAAATCGAAGAACAACAGGACGACAGTGCTGTAATGCTATATATATATATGTATATATATGCATATATATATGATGTATGCCAGTCTCTGTTAACAGCCTCTATTTTTAAAAAATAGCTACAGGATATTACATTATAGGGATCCATCAAAAATTTTAACCAAACTTGATATTAAATATGGTCATCTATGTTTCGTGGCTTGACTAGTCAATCTTTCAAAAAAATTGAAATGAGGTAAACATATTACGTAGAAAATTCAGTTTTATCTATTCTGATGAAATAGATTACAGTGAGAAATCAGTATGTACAGGGGTATATATTGCGAAACATTATAAATAACTCAGAGGCCATAAGTGCTGGCCTTCTAGAATATCACATACTCCTAATTTTTTGTTTTACTTCTTGCTTCTTCATTTTCACTCATCCTCTATACCGGTGTTTCTCAACCAGGGCAGGGGTGAAATGGCAACTCCATGGATTCCCAGGAACACATTGCAAAAGAAACACAGTGAAAATCATGTAACTGAGGACCACAGCTGTAACCATTTTTCTGGTTTCACTGCAGTCTGGCTTTACAACACGTTACACTGCAGTCTTCACTGTAGTCAGCAGTAACAAGTAAGCACTGCACTTTCCCTCAAGGTTAGCACGTGAACAAAGGGGAAACTATTTGATTACTCTTGACTTCACAGAGTGTATTTCCTAACTAGAATTTGAGTAGCCTTAAGAAAAGGGCGTCCTTCAGCCTGCCTTTCATTGAGTCAACGTTTTGTACTTCAGTACACACCTAGCTTTTTTTTGCTACCTAACCTACTCTCTCTGTCTCTGTTTAACCCTATAACACTGGACTGGCACTAGTACTAATTGTCTCCTACTCATACTAATAATGCTGCTATTACTGGTATCAATAACTATATTCTCTATGGCGCAGAGTAGTATTGTTCGCTAAATAACAGTTACATAGAGATAAAAAAATCAGTTGTTGCTGGGATGAGAGAGAGAAAGCAAGTATGATTACATTTTTTCCTGCTATGTGCCACATGGACGTTTCTCACATCATTCTCAAGTGATAAAAATACAGGCAGATGGACCACAGTAAATGGAATCTACAGATCTATACTGTCTGTGGTGGACCTTATTATAGTCCATAGGTTAGACATTTCCCACCTTTATAATATAGCTTGGAATCTTTGTGATGATGGAATAGTTCTGTACCAAGATTGTCATAGAGGGGCCAGAGAAATAATACAGTGGATGCAGACTACCCAGGTTCGATCCCCAGCATCCCATATGAACATTGCCAAAAGTAATTCCTGAGTGCAGAGCCAGGAGTAACCGCTGAGCATCGCTGGGTGCGACCCATAACATGAGTCTTCCCATATGGTAAAATGACATAGACCTATTCACACACATGTTACCAGTGTCATTCCTGGTTTCTGGACACAGTTCAACAGGCTGTGATCACTGGGCAACTGAAGGGTGCAAAGGACTGCTCTGTGTAACTTCCTGTGACTCTGCTGATTTCAGAACTAAAAAAATTTAAAACTATTTTGCAAATCTTTCCAATTATTTTTAATAATTTGACAGAATGCACAGAAGAGCCTGGCAAGCTCCCTGTGGCATATTCGACATGCCAAATCCAGTAACAATAACAGGTCTCATTCCCCTGGCCCTGAAAAGAGCCTCCTATAGTTGGGAAAGATGAGGAAGGACAGGCTGCTAAAATCTCAGGACTGGGACGAATGGAGACATTACTGGCGCCCGCTTGAGTAAATGGATGAACAACGGGATGACAGTGATACAGTGAGGACCACAACATGAAATTAAATGACCAACCAGTAGGAAAGGGGAGGCATAGGAAAGAACCCAGGCCATGGTTGAAAAACGATGGAGAAATGCTGCACAGTTTTAAAATAGCGAGTTCTTCTTTCTTTGCTCCTCACACCCTCTCAGGCATCACCATGTCCCATGCAACCTCTCCAGACCAGACCCTTCCTGTCAGCCCCAGCCCCAGCTCCAGAAGCCTGTTTGACAACTCACCAGGAGTGCTCAGGCTCTTCACATATTTAGAACTGAATTCTTCATTCCACCTTCTCCCTTGCCAGGCAGGCCGTTTGAACCATACATGCCACCTCAGTAGACACTGGGTGTGATCTTTGATTTATGCCTCTCTCTTTTACCCAGAGGGAACAGTAATCAGCAAATCACATTGATTGCTTCCTCCAGTGTATCTACCCTGTTCTCATCATCTTCATGCTACTAGCCTCACCCAAGCCACCAGCAGCGCCCTCTGTGATTATTGAACTCACATAGCTACTGTCTCGGCTGCTGCTCTTGCCCTCCTACAATTCATTCTCCATCTTATGGCCAATATGATTTTCCCAATATGTTCATTTAAGCTGTTCAAACACAGAGAAAAGTTTTTTTTTCCTTTTGGCTCACACCCGGCAATGCTCAGGGGTTACTCCTGGCGGTGCTCAGGGGACAATATGGGATACTGGGAATCGAACCCAGGTCAGCTGCGTGCAAGGCAAATGCCCTACCCTCTGTGCTATCGCTCCAGCCCCCAGAAAAGTTTTAAAAAATCTACAATGAACACTCTGATGCTGACCATCCAAATTCAGCTTCTAACCAAAAGTATACTTATTGTAGTACCTGTCCATCCCCCAGAGTGGTCTTATAAAAATGGAAATTAAATCATGCATGCAAATCATCCATGACTATCCATTCCCTTGAGGAAAATACAATTCCTACATAAGAGGGTTTCTGCCTCCTCCCAGATTGTTGCAGGCCACACTTCCTCATTCTTCCTTTCCTTGCATCACACACTGCAGTTTTCTGTGTCTCCGTTATGCCTGACTCTATCCCATATCACGGCCTTTGCAGGGAATGCCTTTGCTTGCTTTCCTTGTTGTCTGAGTTTCTAAAAGGATCCGGGTCTTGAGTGTGGCCTGCTCCTGATCAGAGAAATCTCCCCTGCTTACTCTCTGCCTGACTAGGTCATAACAGCCTGCCTCTATTTCCCCTTTATTGCACACATCACAGTTATGATTATCCTTATAATGAGTCTTTTATGTCTGCATTGGTTCCTGGTTCTTTCCCCAAACCATCCTTAGAATATAATATTTCTAAGGAAGAGACACTATTTTTTGTTCAAGGCTATATTTCCCATGATCAGTTCATAGTGGATAATAAAACTATTTGAAATAAGTGGGAAAAAACCATAACAGAATGTTACATTAATAGGTTTATTTAGAGATCATGTCTAACTTCCAACTTACAGGTAAGAAAAATGGGGCCAACACAGGTCAAGAAATATCTCAGCAACAAATACCAACTGGTGTTAAAACAAGCCTTCTGAGGCCAGGGAGACCGTTCAAAGGGTTAGAGAGCATAGACTTTGCACATGAGAGTCCCAGATTTAATGTGTACCCATGTTAAAAATTACCATCCTCATTACAAGTAGTAAAAGGAACCATTCTATCACAGAGTAGTTTATGTCCATCATTTTGGGTTACGCTGCAGTTAGAGTGATTGGGATTTACAATGTATTTCCTTTCCCATCCTTTTCTAGTATTATTTAAAATTGGACATTTGTTAAAAGATCATTGGTTTTCGGTTGATGTGAAGAAAAAGATGTCTAGACTTTCATGAGTCTTCTTGCCTTTGACGTTCTCTGCCACCCCAATTAATTTGTCCTTCTTAATTCACATATATCTTCTTTGATTGTTGTTCTGCGTGATGGTGTACACCAGAACTTTCGGAAATGGCTTTAATGCTCTTTTCCCACGTGGATTAATGGAAATATTATTGTTACTTTCACTCTTTCCTACTATCCCCAAAGTGAGCTCTTTTTGAATTATGGGCTTTTTTTAAAATGCTGGAGGTTATACCTGGAGCTTCATATATGCAAAGTATGTGTTCTACTGCTGAGTCACACCTCTGATCCTCTATTAGAGTTATTTGCTTGCAAGACATCTGATTTCATAAAGTCAGTTTTATTGCTTGAAGGATTGCTCACCTCTGTCCAGGATGCCAAATAACCTGAATCACTAAACATCCTTGCAAATGTAATGAGCAGAACTCCATTAAGAAACAGTATGGTATTAGCCGGAAGAAATCATTTGTATATGAGTTGATACATAAGGAAAACAACCTGTGCCTAAACATTAGTGCAGAGTTTCTAAATTCTAAGAAACACCGGTCTGGTTAGTGACAGGGCTTTTGTAAAACGGGGAAAACAAATTGAACTAGACATGCATTACTGAGGACTTAGGAAAAATTTTGCCACCATTGTTTTTTGGTATGTGTGTATCCCTTCTCTAAAAAAGTTTTCCTCCCAAAAATTGTACAAATACTCAGTGAACAATGGAGAGAAGTACCACATCATCAGTGCAACAATTAGCCTGGCTCTGAATGCACCTGGGTCCCCATTTCTGGAATGAGCATAGTTCTCATGAGGAGGCTATTTTTCTTTAGTTTGGAGATGAATCTAAGGACTTAGTGGACTCAAGGAGGAAATACTTTCAATATCCCCAGAATAGCTAAAAACATCACTTGATCATTGGAACACTGGGATGGGGACTCTCCTTGGGCAGAAGGAAGAAATAAGCTTAATTTTCTGAACTGTACCAGAGACTGTCACACATATTTGTTTCTGTTTTGTCCCTAACAGCCAGAAGCAGCTTTAGCTGCCCATTTATTTTCCTAGACCACTGCTGCGATTGGAAATTGGACTCTTTTGTTTCTTTCTGTGATATTAATCGTTTTTATTTGTTAAAATAGTAGTAGGTTTTTAGCAAAATTGAGTGGTACAAAGAGACTGTGTTTACTATTACCACCACCCCACCCCCGAAGTTTTTGCTATTGTTATCATCTTTCACTACTGTGGTACTTTTATTACAATAAATTATGAGTCAATAATGGTACAGTGTTTTTAATTGAAGCCAATAGTTTACATTAGAATTCTTTCTTGGTATTATATAATTCTGTGATTTGGGCGTTGCATAATATATAACTAGTTGCATTATCATAGAAAATAGTTTTTGCTGCCCTTAAAAATCCCCCATGTTCTAACCCCGTTAATATTTGTATTGTCTCTACTGCCTTAGAATGTCATGTAGTTGAATCATATGGTAAACAGCCTTTTCTGACTTACTTCTTTCATTTATTGATATATACCTAAAGTTCTTTGATATATTTTGTGGCTTAGTAGCTCTTTTTATATTGTGGTAAGATACATAGTATGAGTTCTACCCTAAGTAAAATTTTACGTGTATGATATAGTATTTGCATTTTTGTTTTTAAGAGAGAGAAAATCATGGAGAAGCTGGTAAGAAACAATTTAAATTTTTTTAAAAAAAACTCTGAGAATAATGGGAGGTTTGCAATCACTTTGCTATTTTTTGCTTATTTCATATTATTGTTAGCCACAAACTATTCCTATTGTTTTGCCATGTTTTGGTTCAAAATTAATAGCAATTTATAAATGCTTAGCATGTCTATTTCTAATCTTCTGTATGGAATATTTACCCCAGACCAAAGCTTTGTTTCACCCTGTACTGATTGTGAAGTGTGTGATGTTTATTTTTATTGGATTCACCGTCCTATTCTCTCTAATAAGATCTATTATAAGTTATTCCTAACTTCCTGAAGATGGAATATATTTCCTTAATGACGATTGTGTCTTTCCTTATTTAAAATACTTGTATCTTTGTATTCCTCCATCCCTCTCGGAGAGCCTGGCAAGCTACTGAGAGTTATCCTGTCCGTACAGCAGAGCCTGGCAAGCTACCCGTGGCGCATTTGATATGCCAAAAACAGTAACAACAAGTCTCACAATGGAGACATTACTGGTGCCCGCTCAAGCAAGTCGATGAACAATGGGACGACAGTGCGACAGTATCTTTGTATATACATTTGCTGAATTGAAATATGGGTGAGTGGTATCTCTGTTAGGTGGTTGTTTAACAACTCTTCTTGGTGCTCAGCTAGTGAATCTTCCCCTCATTTTGGTTTTGGTTTACCAGTCTTCCTATAAATTTAAACCCTGACACCATCCTCCCTCACCCTCCCCTAATAAGCAAAACCATGGCAAGGGATTTAAAACAGCATTAATAGAGCACATTAGGTGATTTATAACTTGTTACCTAATTCATTATTTGTGTTTTTTAAAATGACAAAAAAGGGGGCCTGAGAGATAATATAGCAGGTAAAGCCTTGTACCAACCAGGTTTGATCCCCAGCACCACATATGGTCCCCTGAGTGCCTCCTTGAATGATCCCTAAACACAGAGCTAGGAGTAAGTACTGAGTATAGCCAGGTATAGTGTCAAAACAAAACAAAGGCACAAAAAGACAGGAGTCTTGAGAAGTTAAGTGACTTACCCAAGGTACCAAGTTAATATGTTACTCCGCCTCCATAGAGCTCCCTCCTTAGCTCCGATTCTAAAGCCCGGACTCTTGTTACAAGCTGCATCCTAGATAGAAATTCTGTGTTTTTTGTAGGTTGAAATCTTGCTCCTCAAAGTATGATTCATAAACTAGCATCATAAGCAGCACCAGGGAGCTTGTTGAAAAATGAGAAAGATTAGGCCCCAGGCCACACCTGCTGCATCGAAATATTCATTCTAACAATATCCTTGGAGGTTTCAGAGATTCTTCTGCAAAACAAATCTTGAGAATCATTGGGAAATGATCCTCGTAATGAAAGTAGCAGAATTGAATTTGATCTTTAATGTTGTAGTTAGTGTAAACATTGGCCTAGGGATCAGCCCCTCTCCCCCAGCATTTATAAGTCTTTTTTCTTTAAGTTCTTTTTTTCCCCTCAGTTTTGGTTTTCCCTCCATAAACACTTGCTTGGCTTCCATATAATCTGCCTTTGTTTTAGAATGCATATAATCCCCAACTATTGATGGTTTGATTTAAGATTTTTCAACTTGGTAAGAAAGCAATGCACATTCAGTGGACTCTGTATTCTGCATTTTGAATTTTCATCTTTTCCTGAGTGGCAAGATGCAATATGATACTCTTTCCATGTGAAAAGGCAGTGACAGGAGCCTCTGCTCCCCATCAGTCATGTGATCATGAGGGTAAGTGATAAAAAAACATGCATTGCCTATGTTTTTTAGGAAAAACAAAAGCCGTTAACGCACAGTCTTTTCAATAATGTGTTTATCAGCTGTAACCCTATGGTAAGTTGAGTAAAATGGGAACTGAGAATGAAAGACCTGTATCCTTTTTAATTCTAGGTAAGTTGTCCAACCTGCAAAAGTTTGTGAAGACTAACTAAATCATATAGTAATTCTTTCATCTAAGAAAGACATACATGACATACACATGTCACTAAGTATAATAATGCCAAGTTCTATCCCTATTGCCACAAAAAGCAATAATACATTTTTTCATTGCTAAATGATAGTCAATCACAAATTATTTACTCTTCCATACATCAGTGAGCATTTAGGTTATTTCCTTGCTTTACATATTTAGATAATGCTACTATGAACATGATTGTGTCACTTTTATCTTCTCTTTTGTTACATCAATGGCTTATATGTGTTGAACTATCCTTGCAACCTTGGAATGGATCCACTTGGTCATGATAAATAATTCTCTTGGTGTATAGTTGAATTTACAAGATTTTTTTTCTTTTTGGGTCACACTCAGCAATGCTCAGGAGTTACTCCTGTCTCTTCACTCAGAAACTACTCCTGGTGGTGCTCGGGGTACCAGATGGGATGCTGGGAATCAAACCCGGGTCGGCAGCGTGCAAGGCAAATGCCCTATCCACTGTGCTATCGCTTCGGCCCCTTTTTGAGAATTCTTGCATCTGTGTTTGCAGAGGTATCTGTCATGTGTGTGTGTGTGTTGTGTGTGTGTGTGTGTTTGTGTGTGTGAGATACCCCCGCTTTAATTTTTGGAAAGTGTTTAAGCATAGAATAATTTCTTCTTTGGAAGTTTGGCAGAATTCACTAGTGAAGCCTTCAGGCCGTGGGAATTTTTTCTTAGAGGACTTTTGATTATTCTTTGGATTTCTGTGCTTGTATTTGTTCTAGACTACTCTGCTTAAGTGATCTTTTTTCCCTATATCTGTCTTAAATAAGGTTGTTAGATTATAAAATAATATGTCCATTTTCTCCTTTGTGGTACTTTTATTTCCATAATATCGGTCATAATTTCATAATTGCTCAAAAATTTCTCATTCTATTTATTAATGTCTTCTCTGTTTTTGTCTTAGTGTGTCTAGCTAGGGGTTTATTAATTTCTTCTCTTTGAGTCACACCTGGCAATGCACAGGTCTTACTCCTGGCTCTGCACTCAGGAATTACCCCTGGGGGTGCTCATGGGGACCATATGGGATGCTGGGAATCGAACCCAGATCGGCCGTGTGCAAGGCAAACACCTTACCTGCTGTGCTATCGCTCCAGCCCCCATCGTTTATTAATTTTGTTTATTCTTTCATAGAATAAGTTTTTGTCTTTAATACTATCATTTTGTTGTTTTTTTTTTCATTTATTCCTACTACAATTTTTACTTCCTTCTCCTGAATTTTGGTCTCACTTGGTGTTCTTTTTTTAGTTTCTTCAAATAAAAGTTTAAATGGTTAATTTGGGGCTTCCCCTGTTAATTAATGTGGGTTTATATTAGTACTCAATATGACTTATTGCTTCTCTCAAAAATTTTACAGATCATCTCTTCATTTCATTTGATTTCAAGGTAATTTTTTTGTTTGGGGGTCACACCCAGAAGTGCTCAAGGCTTACTTCTTAATCTGTGCTCAGGGATCACTTCTGGCGGCATTCAGGGGATCAAACTTGAGTCAGGTTGCTCTCTCTCATCTCTGCCCCTCCTCACAGACTGGCAGAAAGAATAACTGTGAGCAGCATGTCATTTGTTGAGGAGGTATGGTTGGGGCCCTAAATATGTTGTAGGTTAGATGTGGAGGCTGCTGGGACCAACCCAGGTGGGAGGGATTCTTCCTCGGATTAGAGCTCTGCCTCCCATTCAGAATAGGCCCAGTGATATATATCAGAGGCAAGCCTCACCTGGGATGGTGGACAGGAAGTAGAAGGCCCTCAAGGTAATATTTTCACTTGTCCTTTGATTTCTTTGTTGACCCGAGTTATTTAGAAGCATGTTGGTAAGCCTCCCCATGTTTTAGATCTTTCCAGTTTTCTCTTTGTAGTTGATTTTTAGCCTCATGCCATTGACGTGATTGCAATCTTCTTATATTTGAGATTTGTTTTGAATCTCTACATATGATTTATTCTTGAGATTTTTCCATGTACACGTAAAAATAATGTGTATTCTTTTAAGGTGTAAATGTCTGTGGGTCTACTAAGTCCGTCAGTTACTTCTCTTAAGGTCATTATTTTCTTTATTAGTTTTCTGGCTGGATAATTTTTCCATTTATATAAGTGGTGAGATTGCCTGTTATTTTTATGTAATTTTCAATGTTTCCATTTAAGTCTATTAATAATTGCCTTATATAATTTGCTGTGTTGTATGTGGGCATTGAATTTCATCTTCTTGCTGGATTCTTCTCTTCATCTTTACAGTGTCATCTTTGTCTCATATTTAACTTATTTGCCTTTATGTATTTATTTATGTATTTATTTATGTATTTATTTATTTATTTTTGCTTTTTGGGTCACACCCGGTGATGCACAGGGGTTACTCCTGGCTCTGCACTCAGGAATCACTCCTGGCAGTGCTCAGGGGACCATATGGGATGCTGGGAATCGAACCTGAGTTGGCAAACGCCCTACCCGCTGTGCTATCACTCCAGCCCCTTATTTGCCTTTTTTCATCTGAAAATATATTTCATCAGATGTGAGAATCATATCTCCTGCATTTTTCTTAGTGCCCTTGCCTTGAAATACCTTACACCAGGGGGCTGGAGCGATAGAATAGCGGGTAGGGCGTTTGCCTTGCACGCGGCCAACTCAGGTTCAATTCCCAGCATCCCATATGGTCCCCTGAGCACCGCCAGGAGTGATTCCAGAGTGCAGAGCCAAGAGTGACCCCTGTGCATCACCGGGTGTGACCCAAAAAGCAAAAAAAAAAAAGTACCTTACACCAGTCATTGCAATAATTTCCAAAGATATTTTTTCATTCATTATGGTCTTCATACTCAGTTCTTTAAAATTTATAGCTTCATTTAAAAAAATAAATAAAATAAAGAGTAAAATGGGTAAAATAAAATAAAATAAAATAATTAAAAAAATAAAATTTATAGCTTCAATCTTGGATAAATAACCTCTTCTGCTCCTGCATTTCCTGTCTAATGCACAAATTTTTATGTACACATAAAAATAATGTGTATTCTTCAGTATTAGATTGAATTCTCTATTATATTTTTATAATCAATAAAATATTATATTATATCACTTATAATATAATATATAATATTATATATTATATTATATTAATTATATTATAATTAATATAATTATAATATATAAGTATATTGTATGTTATATAAAATATATAAATTATTATATATTTTATAATCAATATAATATAATTATATTCTATTGATTCTCTTTATACTAACTTTTCCTCCATTGTCCTTTTTCTGGTGGTGCTCTTTTAATTTTATTTTATTATAGTTTAGGTGACATGGTTGCCTGAAACGTTAAGGTATTGATGTACAGAGTTACTGCAGCTCACCACCACTGAAGTGCCCATAAACCTCCACCACTGTCCTATGTCATTTCTGCTCCAATCCTTCATTTCCCTCAACACTCCCCCAAGACACACACTGCTTGGTAATCTGATTTTTTTGTAATCTAAGACCATGGGTTTATTTTCATTCTATACTGTCTTCTCCCTTTTTTTTCTCTCTATGTATGCTACAGATGAATGCGGTCATCTGGTTTGTCCTTCTCCCTCTGACTTTTTCTCTAAACATGATACACTCCAGTGCTTTCCTTGTTGCAATAAACTGCATGATTTCATCTTTCTCTTACAGTTTATAGTATTCTATTGTGTCTACATGCCATATCTTCTTTTTTCATCTCTCACTGAGCATTCGAGTTGTTTCCATATCTTGACTATTGTACTATAATAAATATAGTGCTATAATAAACATAGGTATGCACATATCTTTTTCAAATTGAAGTTTTTGAAATTCCCTGTTCTTTAGACTCCCCATTTTTTTTTTCAGTAGATGGCGATGTGAGTAGTTTGCGGTTTGGCTTTGTACTTTCCACCTTTGGTTCTTGTGGGGAGGGACCAATTTGGAGAGAGAGTTACCATAGGGAGAGGGAGAAGTCAGCTAATGTATAACATCCATCGTTGTCCTTTTTCCCCTTGTGACCGGACCCATTCCTGATCTAAACACAAAGTCTGTGGGCCAAGATCCCTTCTACAAACCTAGTTACAGGTGTCTCTTGCCACTGCTCTCAAGACAGGCATTCCTTGATCCCCAGGGAGCACCACCATGCTAGTGCCTGCAAAGATTCCGTGTCTGGTAGCAGCATCCAGCTCTACAAGCAGGAAGTGGGGGTCTTCCCTTCCTCTGTGATTGATGTCATTGGAGCCCCAGATACTCGAGTATCCCCAAGTCCTGGTCCTCTATCTGCTTGGTTAGCAAATCAAACTGCCGTAGCTGTCTACCCTGCTGCGCTTGAGACCCATGGTAAGTTTTTGCAGTGAGCAGCAACTTAGCTCTGAGGACAGATTTCCCAATAAGGTACGGGGAGAAGGGGACTCAGTCTACCATGTGGTGCCCACAAAAGTCATTGGAATGGCAGAGTCAAGGCATTGCACCCAACTTTGGGAAGCAGTGGGAACCTTCCTCTCCTCTGTGAAGGTGCTCAATGAAATGTTGGAGGCATGGGTGCACCTACAGTCCTGGATCTATTCTTTGCAATCTGCTGCCACTGCTCTCTGCATCTGCCGCAGTTAGGACTGAAGCATTTACATGCCTCTCCCAGTTCTGCCGGGGACTTTGGCCACCTAGCTTCAAAAACACAGATGCATGGCTAATCAGGCATCCTGCAATGATGAGCTCACGTGAGTTGCATGACATATTTAGTTTCTGCTTGTATTTTATGGAGATGTTTTCCTGATGCACTTTATTCTGCCATGTTTTTGGGGGGTTGGGGGCAACTGCCAATTGTGTTATGTCCATCCCTGAATTCTTTGTACTCCATTCTTCATACTGCTTCAAGGATTTTGGTTGGGTTTGACAAAAGAAGATACTAGTGGGAGTTAAGTGAAAATTAGTGTAATTATTTCCCTGGTTCTTTTCTGCTGCGTCAGAAAATGACTGGCCTATATTCCTCTACTCAGGGTTACAGGTCTTGTCAAGGGGCAACCTCCTATAGCTTGAGTGACAGTAACCATTCCCTCCCCTTTACCTCTTCTGGCCTATGAGTGGTAAAGGTTCCCGGATGTTGGTAATTGTCCCTTGTTGCTTTCCCTTAAGCCTGATCACAATTTTGTAAGTAGTCATTTCATTAATCTTTCTTTAATGTCACAGACTTTCAGTATTCCATTTGTTTCCTGCTAGGACCCTAATTGATATAGTAATTGGTATCAGGAGTGTCCTTATGAAGAAGACTTGCAAAATGGAATTTTAGATTTATATTGTGCATGTATTTGAGAAAGATTGTCAGCACTTAACAAAGTAATAGGTGATTAGCTAATAATACCTGTTTGATTAAATGGGCAAGGGAAGGTGATCTTAGTACCTCTAATCTAAGAAGAAAAAAAAGACCAGAAATCAAAAGGGATTTCCTTTCCTCTTTAAGTTTCTCAAAATGTGCAAATGGATCATTGAAAGACATGTTTCTTCAACCTGATTCCTGTCCTCTGTATAGGCAATTCCATTTCCGATTTTCTGATAGGAAGGAAAAATAAAGATGTTTTCACCATCAATATCCGGTACCAGGGACTTTATTGACTTTTCTTTAGTTATGATAGAATATCTAGAATACCAGAATTCTTACAGTATGGTGGCTTAGCATGCTACACTCTATATAAATATGATCAGCGTCACTCTGGGTACAAAAGAGCAAAGATGTAGCATTTAGTAAAGAGAATCTCTTCTCTCACGCGGGTGCACTGCCGTACTTAAACCCAAGAGTACTTTATAGCTATCTCCTGTAATCAAGAAACTCATTTTGGGGGCCAGAGCAACAGAACAGCAGGTAAGACGCTTACTTTGCACACAGCAGACCCATAAGTTCAATCTCAAGCACCCCCTATGGTCCCCTGAGTCTGCCAAGAGTGATTCTTGAACACAAAACAAGAAGTAAGCTCTGAGCACTGCCAGGTGTGACCCAAAAACAACCACCCGAAAATGAAGAGTGCTCATGGTAGTTTTAAGGCTTTATATTTCTTGTGAGTGTGGTAAAACTGATAGTTAAGCAACAGGAAGATTCATAAAGGATTAGAAACTAAGCAGTTTAGATTTTTCTGGGTTTATGGTATTCATTATTTTTGCTCCTCTGTTTTTATAGAGCAAAACCAACCATAAACAGTATGTAAAAGAATGCGTGTGGCTGTGTCCAGTAGAAACTATTTACAAAACACGAACCTTCCGTGGCAAGAATTTGCAGACTTCTATAGTAGATAGATGGTGGGACATGTGATTTCTAGTCAGACAAAATAGTAGAAGCTGAGGGAAAAGGGGATGAATAATCCTGGGTAGTCTCTATCCCCCAGAACCCCTGTGCAAATTTCGAACCTACTTTGTGCTTTGCTCTTTTGCTCTTTGATTTTTAGAGATTTTCCCCACTGGAACTAATAGCAAGAGATTACAGGACAGAAGAATGGTTTTGGTGATACTACTGAAGCTGAGATGTAGAGCACCAGGTCACTTTAAATCTCTGCCCCTGGAACAGGTAGCCAATCAGAAAGTAGAATGGGCTGGCTGGGGGCGGGATTTGGCTACAGATAAAAGGAGGCGGGGAGTGCCAGGAGGACCTTTGTCTGCTTCTCCTGGACCCACCTCTCTCTGCGGGACTCCAGGTCAGGTATGGCTGCGTGAACCTGGACAGGGCCTAATGCAGGCGGGCATCTCGGAGCCAAACAGGGCTTAGACGTCCAGGAGGACATAAAGTGCTGAGCGTTGAACTCTTACCCACGCCCACGTGCCCATGGCCCCCGAAACCAGACAACTGGAACTGTTGGGGTACAGCTGGGAGGCCCAGCAACACTACAGAGCATGGGGATCTTGCCAATGCACCTGGGGCTGTGGCTGGAGGCTGGGGAGGTGCCCACTGGATAGAGAACAGCTCCAGGGACTGGACCGGTGACATCGTCCACGGGAGGAGAGTAGACAGCATGGGACAGGACAAGGCAGTTGTTCACGGGATCGGGGCAGTGCCAGGGATAGGAACTTCTCATCCTTCACGGGTAAAGGAGAACCTGGAAGTCTGGAGAGGGACCTGGACATCTTTTCTGTACAATAACTTTCAATCTTTGAGTTTTTGTATGCGAATCTTTCATAGGAGTCTCAAGTACCCACCAGCAGAGGAAAAATACGCTTTCTCGCTAACATAGGTGTTCATTCCAGAAGCATCTTCCCTCCCGAAGGAAGATTATTAAAAGGCTTCATTAAGTGGATCGACATGGAGAGTATCATACTAAGTGAAATGAGCCAGAGAGAGATGGATAGACATAGAATGACTGCACTCGTTTGTGGAATAGAAAGTAATATAATGGGAAACTAACACCCAAAGGTAGTAGAGATAAGGGCCAGGAGGATGGCTCCATGGCTTCAAGCCCGCCTCACATGCTGGGGGAAAAGGCAGCTGGGATAGACAAGGAACCACTAAGTAAGTGATGCTTGTGGGGAGAAATCACTTGGGATGGGAGATGCGTGCGGAAAGTAGACTATGGACCAAACATGAGGGCACTTAGTACCTGTATTGCAAACCATAACACCCAAAAGGAGAGAAAAAGAGGGAATATGTCTGCCACAGAGGCGGGGGTTGGGAGGGAGGGATACTGGGAATACTGGTGGTGAAGAATGGGCACTGGTAGAGGGATGGGTACTCGATCATTGTATGACTGAAACGTAATTACGAAAGTTTGTAGTCCGTAACTGTATCTCATGGTAATTCATTAAAAAAAGACATCATTACTCTACCTTAGACTGGATTAACAACAGCAACAAAACCCTATGGAGCCAAAATAGTTTTTAAAAATTAATGTAGTCAAAGTAAGTTACCCTCAAGACTACGGAGCCAAACACTATGCTATAGTTCTCTCTGGGTTGCAGTAATAGTCGTCTTCATTTGCCTTTCAGGCCTCTGGTGATAACTGTCCACAGGTGCTGCTAATTCTGCATTGTTTGTCTCCCTAATTGAGGTTCCTTTACCATGTGCACGCCATTGTAAATGAGCCTTTCATTACGTCCTTTTCAATTCCCAGTTGAGACTGCCATCTGTTTTGCACCAGGATTTTGAATTTTTTTTTTTAAAAAAAGTAATTGTGACATACTTGCTGCTTCAGAGATGTTAAAATGTGACAGAAAATGTGGGACTTTAGAACCAATGAGGTAGGCCGGCTGGCTCTATATTCCTGGTGAATGAAAGAGCGGCTGAGAGATTAGCATTCATGGTGCAGGTATCTCCGTGACAGACAGTGCAGTGGTGCAACAGACCGTTGCTCAGAATGAACTGCCAAAATCAGAATCAACACTGATTCTTCTTAAGCACACAGATGTTCTCAGCCTTGCGAGGGGTAATCACAGCAGGCCATGATCTTGCCGAGCACTTCTGGGTGTTACACCAAGTCCAAACTTTGCAAATGTTAGTCATTCCATTTCTCATGAGCTAACTCCAAAGCAACCGCTACCAGTATGGATGCATTATCATATTCATGTTAGAAAGATACAATCTTCCATGTCTATGAGTTTGATTTCTGGAGATGTGTTATTTTCTTCTTCCAATGCCATATTCCTCTTGTCTCAAGTTCCTTTGTGTATTTTTCTGATTGTCCATTTTGAATCTGGAGCAACTTAGAACTTAGTGCTTGTATTTCAATTTTCAGAATATGGTGTTATGGATGTTTCGATTTTTGTTACTATTGGAAGCCTTAGACAAGTATGTAGCTGCTGCTGTTAGTGGGGTAGGGAGATATATGCAGGGGGCTAGCTGTGATCTTGGATGACTTTGTACTTTACTGATGGGATTTTTTTTTTAATTAAAAACAGATTAAATCACCGTGAGGTAGTTACAAAGCTGTTCATGGTCAGGTTTCAAACATATAGTCATCCAGCACCCATCCATCCCTCCACCACTGTACATTTCCCACCACCAATGCCCCCAGTTTCCCTCCCGCCACCTTCCCCATCCCAGCCTGTCTCTATGGTAGAATCTCTCTCTCTCTCTCTCTCTTTCCCTCTCTCTCCCTTATTGAACCCCCTCTATAGTGGAATCACCAAGGGCAGTCTAGTGTGTGTTCTCTTGATGTCCTCACTGCTAGGGTCCAGTCAACTTGGAGCACCCCATTCCTTCTTCAGTCTTCACCTGGGCCAGTGATATATGCCTCCGTGCTATCTCTATTTTTCCCTCTCCAGGCTTGATGTAAGTTTTAGTGCAAGAATTAATGGTTATGTGGTTTTATAAATATAAATTAATTTATAATTTAATTTATTAAACATGTCACATATAAATTGATATTGAAGTACATTTAACTAATGCACTCCAAATGATTCTTCTTATTCATTGCTCACCCCATTAAGCTGAACCCCAAGAGCTTTGCGATCTTGCCAGGGGATATTAGACATTTTTCTGGGAATGGCCTGGGCTCTTTTACATTCTGTTTCACCCTTTACTAGTCTTTAGATAATACTCAAACAGCACCTACTGGACCAGCCTCCTACAGACAACGATACCTGAATAAAATATAAACTACCTGGATGCACTGAAGTGTAACCGAGCTAGGGAGGACACTGGAGGGTAATACTTTATAAGAGCAAATTTGGTGAGTCCTCGGGGTTTTGCCTTAACACAGGTTGCAGACACCATGCAGGGGATGTTGGGAGCTACCAAATGAAGGTAGAAAGCCTGTCCTCTTACTGGCTCCGAGAATTAGAGAGAGCAGGTGCAGCAACCACAATTGAGAATATTCAGGAAGAACATTGGCAAAGAGTAGGAGACCTAGATTCTGTATGCAAATTACCTTCATTTCTCAATGACTGAATGATGCATCTGCAGGCCCCAGAGTGGGGGCAGTGCAGGCCAGCCCTGCAAGATTATAAGAGGTATGATTCCAGCTGCCAAATACAAAGACCATTTTTCAGTCTGTGTTCAGTCACTTTAACTGTGTATCCCTATGACCATGAAGTTTTCTCCTGTGTGCACACAAGCAGAGCTAAGTTTTATTTCTATGAGATCTACAAGGCACATAGGAAAATTCTATAAAGTTTGCAGTAAGAAATAAGTTATCAGAGCGCCAATTAATCTTTTAAAATGCCCCGGCCAGAGACAGGCTGCCACCAGGATATGCCAAAGTACAACACTATTTTAAGCTGACACGCCACTGGCCAAGCAAGTGAAAACAGAGATAGATAAATGGGATTATCTCAAACTAAGAAGCTTCTGCACCTCAAAAGAAACAGTGACCAAAATACAAAGACAATCTACAGAATGGGAAAGGATATTCATGCAGTACCCATCCAATAAAGGGTTGATAACAAGGATATACAATGCACTGGTTCAACTCCACAAGAAGAAAACTGCCAACCCGATCAAAAAATGGGGTGATGAAATGAACAGAAACTTTCCCAAAGAAGAAATCCGAATGACTGAGAGGCACATGAGAAAATGTTCCACATCACTAATCATCAGGGAGATGCAGATCATAACAACAATGAGATATCATCTCACACCACAGAGACTGGCCCACATCCCAAAACACAAAAACAACCGGTGTTGGCATGGATGTGGGGAGAAAGGGACTCTCCTTCACTGCTGGTGGGAATGCCGACTGGTTCAGCCCTTTTGGAAAACAATATGGACGATTCTCAAAAAGTTAGCTCCCATTTGACCCAGCAATACCACTCCTGGGAATATATCCCGGAGAGGCAAAAAGGTATAGTGGAGATGACATCTGCATTTCTATGTTCATTGTCGCTCTGTTTACAATAGCCACAATATGGAAAAACCCAGAATGCCCGAAAACAGATGACTGGCTAAAGAAACTCTGGTATATCTACACAATGGAATACTATGTAGCTGTCAGAAAACATGAAGTCATGAAATTTGCATATAAGTGGATCAACATGCAAAGTATCATGCTGAGTGAAATGAGTCAGAAAGAAAGAGACAGACATAGAAAGATTGCACTCATATGTGGAATATAAAGTAGCTGAGAGGTACAAGCTTACAATGTTGCGATTTCTGGCAGATATTTCTCTGGACTTATTTACTAAAATACAGAAATCCAAAACTGTGAGACTACTAGTGCGGCCACCTGACCTCTTATCTCTTCATTCTCAGCAATGGAAAACAAATTATCAAATGCTTTCTTTTCAGCAGGTCGACTTTAGGGGGGAGAAACTCCAAATCAATAATAGTGAATTTTTTGTTGAAATATTGAATGTAATCAATGTAAAGTGAAAGTAAAGTGAAATTTACCAGTTACACATGTGGGGTGGGGGGCTGGGGAGGTGGGGGAGGGGAGAGGTATACCGTGACTCTTGGTGGTGGAATATATGCACTGGTGAAGGGATGGGTGTTTGAGCATTGTATAAGTGAGACTTAAACCTGGAAGATTTGTAACTTTCCACATGGTGATTCAATAAAAGAATAAAAAAAAGTACAACACTATTTTGAATGGAAGGAAATTGAAATACAGAAGACCTACGAATGATATTTTGCCTAATTATCTCCCAAGAGTAGGAAATAAATCTTGTCTGTGGTGGTCTGGTGGCAAGCAACAGCAACATTTCTAAAGTCTTTTTTTCAGTGCATATATTATCCTGCAAAGGAAAAAACTGAATAACAATTTAATTTATATCTATAAGCCCCTTCTGAGACTATATAACCTCACTGGAGTGAACAGATGACTAGTTAGCATTTCTCCCCAACTTTCCTCTTTGCCCACAGATTTTGATTTAGGTTTCATTTTAAATACCACAACAGTGCATTAATTTTTCAGAGAGTCTGCATATCTTATTGGGTAATGTCAAGTTCATCAGGAAAACTGGTTTGAAAAAGTTTGGGCAGTTCCTTCAAATGTCATCTCCTCTTCAAGACCTTTTCTCTGTAGTGCTCGGGGGCACAGGCTGACTTGTCAGAGATAGAGTCCTATTGTAGGTTGGTATGTGCTAATTTGCACACAATATTTTGAAAGTTTTGTGGCTTTCAAACTAACCACATCTGAAGGAGATAGGAATCAAAGAGAAACTTCTAATGTCTTTTGCGTAAAAACTGTATTTGTAAATAGGATATTAATTGATTCACAAGACTAGTGAAGACTAGTGACCACTGCCTAATTATTTCTAAAATGTCAGTCTTGGAGCTGGAGGACTAGTACAGCCGGTAAGGTACTTTGCCTTGCACACAGCCAATCTGGGTCCATCCACAGCACCACATTGTCATCTGAGTCCACCAGGAGTGATCCCGGGGCACAAGGGCCATGAGCACCGCCAGGTATGCCCCTGCAAAACAATCATCATCATCATCATCCTGTTGATCGTCGAATTTCTCAAGCGGTCTCAGTAACATCTCCATTCGTCCTAGCCCTGAGATTTTAGAAGTCTCTCTTTACTTGTCCTTCCCAATGGTGCTGCATTGGAGGCTCTTTCAGGATCAGGGGAATGAGACCCAGCTTGTTACTGGTTTTGGCATATTAATATACCATGGGGACCTTGCGAGGCTCTTCCATGTATACAGGAAACTCCCGGTAGTTTTCCAGGTTCTCCCAGAGGGAAAAGTAGGCTTTAAGATTAAAAGAAAGCTTCCAGGAGCTTGCTTTTAAGTCTCTGGATGCTGGCCATGGATGGGATTACACGGCGCTGGGGGCCGTGTAATCCCATCCACGGGTGTGACCGCCTCGCTACTGGGAAATGGGAAATCTGGGCGGAGGAGGCCCAGTCCTGATCCGAGCAGGCGTGGAGGTCCCACACACCTGGGTACCTTCATGCGTGAGGATCATCTGAACGTGTGGAGAGGGGCCTTGAGCATGGCTGTGGCTAGGTTCTGGAGGTCTTCGGCCACACAACAAAAAAGAATCATAAAAGAATATCAGTCTGCTTTCAGTTTTAAAACTGTTTATGAATAGATTGAGAGTCAAACTGATGAAGGGGAAAGTTGAGGCTTACCGGGAAGAGTCGAGTTTGATGCCAAACTATAAACCTATGGCATGTGCCTTTCCAGGCCTGACCTTAGACAATTCCAGAGGCTATGCTTGAGAAGATGTCACAGTGCATAGCTGCCCTCCCTGTAGTCTTGGTGCACAAACAGTGAAGTTTCATACTTTATGTCTAGTAGGTCCTAAAAAATGTCTTATCATGCTGATTATGGCCCAAGTTGAATGAAATTATTATTTGAGAACCTGGTTTCATTATGTATGGTCTTCCCTAATGTAGCAGTTTCTGAAAACCTACTGGTGAAGTTCAGTGGGGACTTACTGTCTCAGCATGCTGAGAGTTTCAGAGCCTTCTTTCCAAGATCTCGTTATCTGAGACTCTGGGAGAGGTCTGGGGCTTCCTCTGCTGAGTCCTACTTAGAAGGAAGCAGAAGACGGAAATATGAGGATGCTTATTTTCACGCTGATACAGTATCTGATGCTTTTCTACTTTGAGCCCTTCTCTGATGCAGGGTTTAAAACAAAGTGAAGGAGTTTTGGGACTTTCTCAGTAGCATAGTGACACCTCAAGTCTTCATTTACTCAGGTGACCTTACTTACACTAGTCCATTTGAGAAAAAATAGAACAGTGAAAATTAGTGCTTTCTCCCATTTTAGCCTTCTTTTTTTTCTGGGGGGGGGGAATGCTCTTCTTGCTCAGGGAACCATAGGGGATGCCAGGGATTGAACCTGGGTCAGCCACACACGAGGCAAATACTCTATCCACTGTACTATAGCTTCAGTCCCCTGTTTTATCCTCTTAATGGCATCACAGTGATTCCAGGCCTTTTTTTTTTTTGGTGTGTTGCCTTAAGGAACAATTCCAATTCCTGCAAGCTTAGCATTCCTCAGCTTAGCAACTCATAGCACTGCACTGTAGCACTGTCATCTTGTTGTTCATCGATTTGCTTGAGCAGGCACCAGTAACGTCTTCATTGTAAGACTTGTTGTTACTGTTTTTAGCATATCGAATATGCCACGGGTAGCTTTCCGGGCGCTCCGAGAGGGATGGAGAAATCAAACTCGGGTTGGCCTCGTGCAAGGCAAACGCCCTACCCACTGTGCTATCGCTCCAACATGACTAAGTTACAATTGTTCTGTTCCTAAAACTTTGTGCCGTTCTTTCAAGTATCAGAACCATATTTGCTCAAAAAAATTTATTTATAAAAGCTTTACATATAAAACAAGTTAGGTGTCACAATGAGTAACACATCGCAAGGATGAATATAGTTGTAGTGTCTAATAAACTACAAAATTAACCAGCCATGTGATAGTAAACAACGAGCCAACTGCATCACTTTTAGAGCACTTCAAAGTATGAGAAGTATTGTGCCGAATTTTAAGTACAGAGAAAGCTCATAATAAAATAGACTTTTAAAATTACAAATAAAAATCTGTACATCAAGAGTTCATCTTTAAGGCCTTTCCATGGGCACAGCACCGTGTAGGAAATAAGAGAAACTGAGAAATTATTCTCTCAAGCAGTACAGGTCTGACCCATTTCAGCTTGCAGCAGCATCTCTTCTTTTCTCAGGGGGAATGTGTCAATCAAGTTGAAGAGGGCTACAGGTGTCACCAGAGAGACGTAGCGTTCTTTGTCCATGCCATGCTTATCCACTAGCACCATGCTGAAGGAATAGAGTGGGATTCGCAGCAGCAACCTAGGACAAAGAGATGACCGTTAAATCCAGGGTTCCTGGTGAATCAGAGTACACAGGATGCAGAGAAAAATCTAATAACACAATGACCTCTCAGTATCTCTATTGAAAACCATAATGCCCAAAAGTAGAGAGAGAATAAGAGGGAAATTGTCTGCTGTAGTGGCAGGAGGAGGGATGAGATTTGGAGGGGGCGGGTGGGATACAGAGGACATTGGTGGTGGAAAATGTGCACTGGTGGAGGGATGGGTGTTTGATCATTGTATGACTGAAATTCAAATATGAAAGCTTTGTAACTATATCACAGTTATTCACTTAAAAAACACACAAAAGACTGAACCCTGCTTTAGACTATTGCTATTCAAAGTATAATTCTTGGGTATACAGCATCACCTGGACACTTTAGAAATAGAGAATTTTATGCTCCATCCCAACCAACTAAATTACAATCTGCGTTATCATGGTCCCCAGACATCTGATAGGTACAAAGCATGTAGAATGCTAATAGTTTCTGCATTCCATTGCAGACACTCTGGTAGCTCAGTTTGCACAACCATCCATACACTAGGACTAGGCCAATAATTGTCTCTCCCCACCTCAAATATATCTGCTTCTCATAATGGGGATGATCTGTGATCTAGGGGGTTGACACCAGAGATGTTGCCTAAGATTCTGTAATGCACAGGACAGGCTCAACCTGATCAGGTGAAACTGATTGAAATAATTTTCCTTACTTTGTAGCTCTAGTGGGATCAACTCAGAGCTACTTTAGAAAAATGAGAAAAGCGAGACCATTGACCACTAATGCCTCTTCCACACACTCAGGCTGGTCTATATTACCTGAGAGGTCTTTCCTGAATCTCGAGTTTTCCCATTAGGAAAAGAGCCAAGAGGAGACATCCAGTGCCCCCAGCATTGTGGAAACCCTATTTTGGTTTTGCCCTATGGAGATTGAATGGAAACCTACAGAGCTCAAATTATGACAGGAAAGTTTATAATAATGCATGCCTGTCAGAAGAGCCCTACTCTTTCAGATATGACAGAGATGCAATAGATCATAAGACTACATTGGAGGATCTAGAAGAAAGGAACAAATTCTTAGACTTCTGTAACATTCCACGGCTGAGTCAAAAAGAAATAAAAAACCTGAACAGAGTGTTTGAGGTATTCAGAAATATCCCCCCAAGCAAAGGCTCAGTACCATATGACTTCACTGGTGAGTTTTACCAAACTATCAAAGAAGATTGGCCTCTCAAGCACTTTCTAAATTTTTAGTAAGAGGGATGCTTCTAAATACATTTTATGTCATCAACAGTATTACCAAAAGCAATAAGGGTCAATAGCGCTGACAAGCATTCATTTAACAAAATCAGCAGTGCATAAAAAATGATCACATACTGAGAACTGGTCTTCAGTAGGAAGCTCAGTACAGGGGAAGGGGTGGATGGGAATATGACAGTGGTGGAGGCTACGATGCCTATATGTCAGGGTGCAAAGGTAGATCAGCATATACAAATATTATTTTTTTTGCCCATGTGGCATATCAATTGATGCAGGAAACATTTTTACAAGAATCAACATCCATTTATGATAAAACTCGTAATAATGTAGGGATAGGAGGAACATACCTTAACATGATAAAAATTATATATAACAAAGTAACAACAGTCAATAGTGATAAAAGATTTAAGGTCAGGGGGGCTGGAGCGATAGCACAGTGGGTAGAGCGTTTGCCTTGCATGTGGCCGACCCGGGTTCGATTCCCAGCATCCCATTTGGTCCCCTGAGCACTGCCGGGGATAATTCCTGAGTGTAGAGCCAGGAGTGACCCCAAAAGAAAAAAAATAAAGATTTAAGGTCAGGAAGAAAACAAGGATGCTAGGGATGGGAGCCATAGCACAGCGAGTAGGGCATTTGCCTTGCACCGCCAGGAGTAATTTCTGAGTGCGTGAGCTAGGAGTAACCCCTGTGCATTGCCAGGTGTGACCCAAAAAGCAAAAATAAAAATAAAAATAAAAATGAGAAAAATTTAAAACCTATGATCACAAAATTCCACTCAGCCTGTTAGGGGATTTTTAAAAAAAAAAACAGCTACCAATAAATTGTCTTAGAATCCTTTAAACACAGATGGAATTTATAATTAGGTTCTGTAATACTACTTATTGCTTATCACTTAGAATTTTTTAAAAGACTATTAGATATGGAGAGAGAGTACAGTGTGTAAGTTGTTTGCCTTTCATGCAGATGGCTCAGGCTTAACTCCAGGCAACACATGGTTTCCTTACTCAGCACCACTGTATATAGCCCCCCATCCCCCCTTCCCTGCCCCTCTCCAAGAAGACTATTAGAAACCATGAGTAAAGTGGAAGATTTTGAAGTATATAAACTAGCATAAAATTAAAACAATGTCATATATAGTATATATAGTCATATATAGTACATTTTAAGAAGTACTAAATATATGGGGGGAGGAGTTTTCTTTATACAGGTATTTTATCTCCTATAAGGTATTATTGAGGGGTCAGAGCTACTGATAGCTACAGCATTTAGGGCATTCTCCTTGCATGCAGCAAACTCAGGTTAGATCCCTGGCACCCCATGTGGTCCCCCAACTCCATTAGGAGTGAACCCTGAGACAAAGCCAGGAGGAAGCCCTGAACACCATGTGGCTCAAAAAATTTTAAAAAAAGAGACAATATTGAGGACAGGAGAGAAACTTTAAAGGGCTGAGCCACATGCTTTATATGCAGATGACCTGGCTTCAATCCCAAGGACACGTGGCTCCTCAGAGCACTACTATATGGGGTCCAAAATTCAAAAATTTTAAAAGACACTATAAAAATAGAAGATTACAAATAAAGAACATTACATGACTATGGTTTGACAGAATTCTTAAGACATTTAACGACTAGAACCAACCATGAAAACCCAGCCAAAGCAATCCTGAGAAATAATATGTAAGTATCCCACTCCAGCTTCAAACTTTACTACAAAGCTATGTTCATCAAAATACTATGGCATTAGATGAGAAAAAGGTACACAGGTCAATGGAAAAGAATTGAGAGTTCCCACTCCTGGGGGGGGGGGGGAGTAAAACTACCTAAAAGTAAGTAGATAGCTGACATATAACAAAGAAGCTAAGAGCATACACTAGGGAAAATAAAGTTTCTCCATCAAACTACAGGAGAAAACTGGACAGACACATGCAAACCAATGAATGTAGACTGTCAAAATGGATTATGGGGTTGAATGTAACACCTGAAACCAAGAAATGCTTAGATTTCCAAAAATAATGTCCAAATCTGATGGCTTCTGATTCTAGTGACAAATCAAATGGGACTACATCAAATTAAAATGCTTCTGAATATAAGATTGATATTTAAAAAGACCAGGAACAGTAAGTGTTGGCAAGGTTGTGGAGAAAAGTGAACTTTTGTATATACTCAATGGGAATTTAAATTGGTCCAGCCTCTAGAGAAAAAAATATGAGGGTTCCTCAAAAACAAAAAATATGAACAGGACTACTTTATGATACAGCAATTTTACTTTAGATATCTGAAAAACATGGGAAGATTCTAGATATTTAATTCAAAAAGAAATATGCTGTGTTGATCACAGCATCATTCATGACAGTTAAGATTATGGAATAATATACATGGCACTGATAGATGAGTGGATAAATGTGTTTTTATGAATATAATGGAATATTATTCAGCTATAAAATAATGAAATCTTGACATTGACAACTACATGGAACCTAAAATTTCAAAGTAGATAAACAAATTGTTAATATCCCACATGAATAAAATCATGCACTAAGTGAACAGACAAAATGAAAATCCTTGGAGTCTGACAATTTGACCCATTACTAGAAAGTGGGAGTGGGATCAGACACTGAAGGGATGTCAACTTGTACTCAGACATAGTGCTATAATACAACATCACACATCAGTAAAATTAGAATCCAATGACAAGCTGCATGTAAGAAATGATTTTTATTCTTAAATAGAGTGGAGGGATGGGAAAGCTATGCCAAGAAAATGGTTACTAAAATAAAAACTAATACAAATTAGACTTGCCATTTTTAATTTAAAGAGCCTGTCATTATGTAATGATAGAGGTTAGTTCATCCAGGGAATGTAACAACTGAAAATTTACACATCCAACATTAGAGCAATACATTCTAAATGAACTAATAACAAAACTAAGAAAAGTCTAAGAGCAAAAAGAAATAAACAACAGTACCATAATTGTTGTATTAGCTGAATAGACAATTAAGAAACAGCATATATAAACACTATAGACTACATAAACCGAGTACACATATATAGAACAATAGTACCATATAGTCTTCAGTGTATGTAAATTATTTTTAAGAATACATCATATGTGCAAATCAAAACAACAATGAGATATCATCTCACGCCACATAGGCTGACACACACACACACAAAATGAACAATGGGAACAAGTGCTGGCATGGATGCAGGGAGAAAGGGACCCTCATTCATTCAGTGCTGGTGTGTATGCTGACTGGTCCAGCCTTTTTGGAAAACAATATGGACATTCCTCAAAAAAAAAAACAACTAGAAATTGAGCTCCCATTTGACCAAGCACTACCACATCATGGAATATACGGGGCCCCAAAACCACAGCAGAAACAATATCTGCACTCCTATGTTCATTGCAACACAACTCACCATAGCCAGAATCTGGAAACAACCTGAGTGCCTGAGAATAGATATATGGATACAGAAACTGATACATATACAAACTGGAATACTACAAAACTGTTAGGAAAAATGAAGTCATGAAATTTGCCTAAAAATGAATAGACTTGGAGACTATCATGCAGAATGAAATGAGTGAGAAAGAAAGAGACAGATATAGAATGACTGCATTTGTGGGATTTAAAAAGAAAACCAGTAAAAAACTAATATCCAAGCATGGGAAAATGGGCCACCAGGACTGCTCAATGGTTGGTCAATGGTGTGGGAGATGGAGAGTAGTTAAGATAGAGGAGGATCCATTATGACAATATTAGTTGGAAATGATCACTGGACAAGAACTAAGTGTTGAAAGAAGATAAAGGGATACACATGATAACCTTTCAGCATCTGTATCGCAAACCATAATGCCTAAACCATAATGCCTAAAATGAGAGAGAAAGAGAAAGAAGATAAGTGCCTGCCATAGAGGCAGGCTGAGGTGCAGGGGTGGTTTGGAGGGGTGGAAGGGGAACTGGGGACACTGGTGCTAGAAAATTACACTGGTGAAGGGCTGGGTGTTGGAACATTCTATGACTGAAATGCAATCATGAACAATTTTGTAATGCTCTATCTCAGTGTTTAAATTAAAAAAAAAATTAAAAAAGAAAACATCACAAGCCACAAGACAAATCTTAGCAAATGTAAGCACTGTAGCACTGTCCTCCCTTTGCTCATCGATTTGCTTGAGTGGGCACCAGTAACGTCTCCGTTGTGAGACTTGTTACTGTTTTTGGCATATTGAATACACCATGGGTAGCTTGCCAGGCTCTGCCATATGGGTGGGATACTTTTGGTAGCTTGCCAGGCTCTCTGAGAGGGGTGGAGAAATCGAACCCGGGTTGGTCTCCTGCAAGGTGAACGCCCTACCGCTGTGCTATCGCTCCAGACCAATAAGTATCAAGAAGTAAAAAAAGATCCCAAATAATCTATACTTTAAGGCATTAGAAAAGAAAAACTGAGCTTAAGTTAGCAAGGAAAATTAGCATGGAAATGAGAAATAGAAGACACTGAAAAAACATAAACCTTTTATCTAGATTAGTGAAGGAACAGGAGGGAGTCAAATCAACAACAAGGAGATAGTAAAACTAACAGCACAGAATACAAAGAACCTACGAGGTTACTGTGAACAAACAGAAGCCAGCAAACAGGACAACATACACACTATAAAATGGAAAAAATTTTAGAAACTGAAGACTACCAAGACTAGTTAGTATGAAATGGAAAACCTGAATTTAGACCAAGATCTAGTAAAGGGCGAATTAGCAATCAAAACTTTTTCCAAAGAAAAACCTACTAAACATAAGAATTAATGTTAATCCTTCTCAGAAATCCAAGAGGAGTGTACATTTTCAAACTCATTTTACGATCAATGGCCTCCTTTTACGCAAGCCAAAACCAAATACCAAGTCAAAAAGTAATAAAAGTTGCTTGTAAAGATGTGACAAAAAGGTACATTTCTGTTGCTGGGATTCTAGCTCTGGAATAAATCAAAAGGAAATGAAAGCAACCAACTCAATGATGTATCTGGAGCCTTTATGATTAGAGTAACTTTATATTAATAGCCAAGCCATGGAAACAAACCTATCAACGGGTAAATGAATAAAGAAGCTGTGATGGGTGTACACACACATGCAATAGTATGTTCTTCAGCAATAAAAATCCTATAGATTGCATCAATATTGATGAGATTTGAGGGCATTCTGCTGTGAAGCAAGTTAGAAACAACAAGCTTTTTTTAAAAAATTTATTTATTTTATTAAATCACCATGTGGAAAGTTACAAAGTTTTCAGGATTATGTCTCAGTTATACAATGTTTGAACACCCGTCCCTTCACCAGTGCCCATATTCCACCACCAAAAACCCCAGTATACTTCCCCCTCACCCCCCACCCCCACCTGCATAGCTGATAAATTTCACTTCATTTTCTCTTTACCTTGATTACATTCCATATTTCAACACAAAATTCACTATTGTTGTAGTTTCCCCCAAAATAACAGCCCTGCTGACAAGGAAGCATTTGATAATTAGTTTTCTATTGCTGAGAATGAAGAGATATGATGTCATGTGGCCACGATAGGATTATCTGTATTCTAGTATTTTAGTAATTAAGTCCAGGGAGATTTATGTTAGAAATTGCATCATTTCCCTTCTTGGGGCAGCATGGGGCTATGGCTTAGTTCACAGTCTAGAGACATTGCTGGAAGCAGTTGCTGGTACCAAAAGTAGTCTAGCTCACCTCCAGATCGTGGTTGATTAGCAGCAGAGTGGCCACCCGGGTCGCATCTTGGCGGAGCACGCACCGGTATCGCCCCAGCTCGAGATTGCCCATGCGTCGTGCTGTTTCAAGTTCAAACCTCTTTTTTCTTCTTCCCGTGCCACCAAGTTTGTACCTTCTTAATGGTCCTCATAATATGGCGGACACCATGCCGCTTTTCCCCGAAAAGGGGGGAAAAAAAAACGAGAAAGATGTTTCCCCTCCTCAGCCAGTGTGGGGCTATGGCTTAGTTCACAGTCTAGACACATTGCTGGAAGCAGTTGCTGGTACCAAAAGTAGTCTAGCTGGCCTCCAGATCGTGGTCGATCAGCAGTAGAGTGGCTGCACAAACGTGTGGCCACCCGGGTCGCATCTCGGCGGAGCACCACAACAAGCTTTTAGTTCTAGTATCAGGCATACTGCATACTCATTGTAGCTCACACAATTCATGGATGATATATGAAAGTTCTTAGGATTTACTTCCAGAGTCATCACATGGAAAAAATGTTTTGCTTTTTGTCTATAAATATTTTGGTTGCTAATTTATTGTGGTAATCATAATATATGTAAAGCATTATGCTATACACCTTAAATGTACAGAGATGTACTATGTCAGTTTTAGCTCAATAAACCTGAGGGAAAACAAAATACTTTTCCTCATAATGGGTCAAGTTTTGAAGAGTATTACATAAAATCTAAACTGACAACACTTCTGTCTTTTACAGGGGGTATGTCATAGAAGATGGGAATCATTTATATAGTATGCCAGTGGGAAGCTTAATTGCTAATTCACCAGAACTATAAGAGCATTATCTGTGAAGATATCCTGGATTCTTAGAGTGTAGGCGGTTTAGAGGGCTACATTAATGAATTTTTGATTATGTGGATGATGTGAGGTGAGAATGGAAAGTAAAACTGTTCTAAAACTTTTAAGAAGAGGAATAGAGGGTGTCAGAGTGATAGTACAGTGGGTAGGGCACTTGCATTGCATGTGGCCAACCTGGATTCAATCCTCGGCATCCCATATGGTTTCCTGAGCACCACCAGGAGACATTTTTAGTGCAGAGCCAGGAGGAACCCTGAGCATCACCAGGTGTGGCCGCCAAAAGAAAAAAACAAAAAGCAAAAAAAAGAGGAATACTGAGCTTTTTATGGAGTAAGGGCAGGGTGTTCCAGGAATCAGATGAATAGAAAAGTTAGCAGATTGGGAAGAAAAGAGCAGTGAAGCAATGTTGTGGTTGGAGCTTATGGAAAAGGGCAACCAAAAAGGAAGTGGAGCATTTGAGGTTTCAGTGTTTGAGGCTAAGATGCAAACCGTCGCAATGTGCTGCCTCTTTCCCCAGTTTTCATGTGAGCACTATGCCCTGAGTCACAGAATATAAAAAGGGGGAAATCACCATTGAACTAGATAAGGTCAAACCATCAAACTCTCAACATATTCATAGGAACTCTTCCCACTATAGCCAAGAAACCACAGAAATCTTGGGGCTGGGTGTTCAAACACCCTACAAAATGTGTGATGAGGGTTAGTGCCAGAACTAGGTCAGTATATCTTATCAGACTGGAATGAGGTCTTCCTGGAAAATATTCTCGATAACTTTAGGTTCAAATCCTATGAAATGTTCTAGTTTGAGATGGTATTGTAGGAATATCCTAAATCACATTCTTCCCACACACACATAGGGAATCTACAACTGGATAAACAATTTGCTTGGGTGAGAAATGCTCATAACAATCAGAATGACTTCATTGAGAGCAAAAAGCAAATAACATGGAAGCAGATAGGAAGGAAATGCAGAGAGAATCTCATCAATAGTCATAATAAAATTAAAATGCCCAGCACTGGCAAACCAGAGCTGGGAGGAAATTCAAAACCCAGAGTTTCTCCCTGAAGCATAAAGGGTTCATGCCTCACATTAGGAATAGCAACTTTTGAGACATGCAGCTGGGAATTAAACCCCCAAGATACCTAGCTTTGAAGATCAACAGCAGCATTTGTATCCACAAGATGCTAGGGGTTATGGTAAACTTATAAGTGGCTTTTAAGGAGCTCATGCATGAAACTTGTCCCAGGGCACAGCATGGAAGCAGATGTTTGAAAAGCTTCCAAGCTGTCTGTGGAAAGCGGCTCATTTGACCATTTTAAAGTATCAGATTAAGGAGCAAGAAAGAGTGCTGGGATATTCCCTGTAGACAGAGAGACTGGTTGTGGGTGCCATTTTCACTTGCCCTCTCATTTGCTAAAGCTGCTGGGTGCCATTTGTTTACTTTGCCGCTGGGCACCTGCTTCATTCTCTCTACCTGACTGAAGCCAGCAGGCACCACTTCTCCACTTTTTGCTTTAGGGGGAAAGGAGGGTGGTGTGATCTTTGCACCTGCAAGGAGGCACCATTTCTGAATCCTACCATCCTACCTCTGCTTTATTCCAGAGTGCCAGTTGCTTCCTGTATTCTACATGTATCTGGTGTCTTTGGTTTTATTGTCAGCTTTCTGGGTTTTTTTTGTGGGGTTTGTGGTGTGTGTGTGTGTGTGTGTATGTTTGTATGACTACTGCTCAGGGGATATCCTCTGGCTGGCTCTGGAGGTCATCAGGCCTTGCAATTCTAGGTCCCATGGCATAACAACTGAAGAGAATTTTTGGCAGACCACTGCATCCAGCACACTACACTGGCAGCAGAGTCAGACACAGCCCTAAAATTTCTGGAAAAGAAATCAATTTGCTTGTCTAGGAGCTCCAGCTTACGTTAGACTTCTGGTTTGGCAAAAATCAAGAGGCTAATGACTATGCTTCTCAGGCATCACTGTCATCACTGTCATCCCGTTGCTCATTGATTTGCTCGAGCGGGCACCAGTAACATCTCCATTGTGAGACTTGTTGTTGCTGTTTTCGGCATATCGAATACACCAAGGGGAGCTTGCTAGGCTCTGCCGTGTGGGTGGATACTCTCGGTAGCTCACTGGGCTCTCCGAGAGGGGCAGAGAAATTGAACCCAGGTCAGCCACATGCAAGGCGAATGCCCTACCCACTGTGCTATCGCTCCAGCCCAAGATATGCCTCTCGGGCTTATCTTCCTAAAAGGAGTTGACCTCCTTGTGTCTAAAAGGAGTTTAGGTTTCCTGAGTTTTGTGGCTGCTGCCATAAAGTAGTTCTATGTCACCTCACTTTGGTGTCTAGTGGGGTTTATATCTATATAGACAATCCTTGAATGGCTTCATATGCTTCTCCTGCCATGCTCCAGAGTGCCTGATTCTATTGCAGAGGAGTTCTAGATGTATCTGTTGCCATGGTGTGTGTGTGTGTATGTGTGCCACTCAGGGAATAGCAATTGATTATCTGGTTCTGGTGGCCAGGGAAGTATATATTTCTGGACTTTGGGTTTTTTTTTGGGGGGGAGGGGGTTTTTGTTTTGCTTTTTTCTTTGGCCAACATCCAATAATATTCAGGGGTTACTTCTGATTCTGTACTCAGGAATTACTCTTGGCGATGCTTGGGGGACCATATGGGATACCTGGGATCAAACCCAGGTCAGCCGCATGCAAGGCAAGTGCCCTACACACTGCACTATCTCTCCAGCCCAGGAGTCCACAGGACTTTAATGGTCAGTCTGTTCTTTTTGCTTTGTTTGTTTTAGGCAGGGGGAGGGGGCAGGAATGACTATGCCTGGCAGGGATCACTCCTGGCAGGGCTTGGGGGACCATATGGGATGCTGAGTTGGCTCGCATGCAAGGCCAGTGGTCTACTTGCTGTACTAGTGCTCTGGCTTCAAATCAGTTCTTGACAAACTATAACACCCAGGGCATTACGTAGACAGACTGAGCCACCTGCCCCCCACTGACCAACCCGCATACATTTTTTTTCTGTGACAGAGACAAAATTTGCTTGTAAACATTTTCTTTACAATAATTTGCTTGTCCTTGAGATTTGGCCTCAGAGGCAGGCATTTGTTTGGCACACATAGAGCGCACAGAAGGGTGCGTGGAACCGAGCCTGAGGTCCATGTCTTTGTACTCTGCTGCTTTGCCACAGTTCACAGATGTGTGACAGAAAGGAGCTTGAACACTCAACTGAAGTCTTAATTTTTCTGACTGCGGTCCAGAGAACACCTCCACATCATTTAGCTCTGGTGAACAGCAGGAATTTTGGTCGTGGGCACACTGCACTGTGGCTTTAAAACTTCTGCCTGAGGGTCTGCTTCCAATCAGATTGAGTCTCTAGGTGCTGGGATTTTCCCCTTTGAGACACTGACAGATGTTTACTCACTTGCAGAAGCTATTAAAAATAGGAACCTTGGACAACTCCAGGTTTAAGATACAGCAAAGGACAACAGTAGAGTGTTGTTTTAGGATTTGTTTTAAGGATGTAAACACCAAGATTGTTTCCTATACAAAACTATTCCATCAACACTGGGAGTTATTCCTGCTTCGCCAAATGCATAGAAACCAACAGAGTTAAGAGAAAAAAAGTAGAGAAAATGTCCAACATAAAACAAAATAACCAAGCAAGCAAGGTAGGGGGGAAAGCCTTTTAAAGTGAGATAGTTTACCTGATCGAGTCCAAAGTAATTATCTTAAAGGTGGTCACTGAATTCGTAAGAGTGAGCAAATGCAGTGAGACCTTCAATAGAGATAGATAACATAAAATGTCCAGTAGAAGTAATAGAGCTGGAAAATAACTGCACTCAAAATAAAATTCAAAGGTTCAGAAGCATGATAAAGAACAGTTGACTTGAATACTGGACTATATCTTACCTAAGAGCCTGGCAAGCTCCCTGTGGCGTATTCGATATGCCAAAAACAGTAACAATGATGGGTCTCACTCCCCTGACCCTGAAAGAGCCTCCAATGAGGCACTGTTGGGAAAGGTGAGTAAAGAGAGGCTGCTAAAATCTCAGGGCTAGGACAAATGGAGACATTACTGGTGCCCGCTCAAGCGAATCGATGAACAACAGGATGACAGTGATACAGTGATACCTTACCCAATCATCACAAGGGCAAAAAAACAAAACAGGCACAGATTAAGGGCACTAGGAGACAACATCCTATGGAATAATATAACTGAACTGCAATATATGCTATATGACTAAATGAAGTAGCAAAAACAATTTAGTGAATTCAAATGCAGTGTAGTGAAACCCCAATCAGAGCAGCTAGAAGAATGGAGAAAAGGTGAACATATATATTAAGGGACTAGGGCAGAAAACAGTTGGGAAGAAAATAGTGTTGAAATGTTCCCTAACCTGGGGAATGAAACAACTTCAACTTCAGGAAGCACAGATTCAAGAATATGGATACACAGTCCATGACTGCTATATATAGAATGTCAAAGGTAAATACAGGGGCTAGAGATATAGTACTGACTAAAAGTATTATAACAACAACAAAAAGCAAGTTAAAAGCAAGTGAAAGTACTTGCTTTCCACATGGCTAACCCAAGTTTGGTCCCTGGCACCATGGTATGGTGCCCGGAGCCCCACCAGGGGTGATCCATGAACTCAGAGCCAGAAACAAACCCTGAGTCCTGCCAGGTGTGGCCCCCCAAGACAAACAAATAAAAAGAGATTAAGACTTTAGCTAAACTCACCAGAAAAGGGTTCAAAATCAGAAGTGAAAGAAGATGTTACAACTAATAATACAGAAATTCAAAGGATAAGAAACTTGTATAAATCATATGTCAACAAATTAGATACCCTAGAAATATACCAAGACTGAATCAGGAATAAAGAGAAAATCTGAACAGACCAATTCCTAGTAAAAGCATTGACTCAACAAAAACCTTCCAACAAAAGTCCAGGACTAGATGGATTCACTGATGAATTCTATCAAACATTGAAAGAAGAATTAATACTAATCCTTCTCAAACTTCATAAACACAAGATAATGCTTCCAAAGAAAATTGCAAGCCAATCTCTGATGAATATAGATGAAAAATCTCTAAATATCAGCAAACCAAATTCAATAAGACATCAACAGGATCATTTGTCTTGATCAAATGGGATTTGTTTTAAGGATGTATGGATGATTTAACAAGCACTAAAGTCAATGTGATATGCATTAAAATGATTTATAAAAATCACACAATCACTCCAATAGATGCAGAAAAGGCATTTGTATAAGAAGAACTTTCTATCACGAAACGTTTAATCAACTGGGTACTGAATAAATATACTTCAACATAATGAAGGCAATATATAATAAACCCTATAGAAATAGTATATTTATTGAAACAAAACCATTTTATTTTAGAAAAATAAAAAGCTTTTGAGTCCAATTATTTGACTCAGTGGTGGAGTACATGCCTAGCATTATGAGATCCTAGATCTTTTCACTAGTAATACACACATTCAAAACCTTTTCTTATATGATGAGGAACAACATAAGAATTTCCATTCCCACTCCCTTTCAGTATCGTATGTGGAGTCATTGCCAACTCAATTCATTGGCAACTTGATTTTGAAAAAAAACTCAATTTTTCTTCGACAAAGAAAAGCCATCCACATTCCAAAGGAAACAATAAAATTTTCTATTTGCTGGTGTGTGACCTTTAATATAGAAAATCCTGAAGAGTTCATTAAAAACACTCCTGGATAGAGGGGTCGGAGATATAGAACAGCAGGTAAAGTGTTTGCCTTGCCGTGTCTGACCTGGATTCAATTCCCAGCACCCCATATGGTCCACCAAGCCTGCCAGGAGTGGTCCCTGAACACAGAGCCAGGAGTAAGCCCTGAGGACTGCCAAGTGTGGCCCAACCCCCCACACTTAAAAATTTTTAATTTTATAAATAAATAAATAAGCACTCTTGGAGTTAATGAAAGATTTCAGTAACTTGCCTGATGCAAAAATCTACAGAAATCAATTCCATTGATTTATATTAATGATGAAACATTTTCAAAAGGAAATAAATTCTATTTATAACTATACGCAGTTTGGAATTAATTTATTGAACTAATTAAAAATCTGTACAGTAAGGGGCTGGAGCAATAGCAAAGCGGGTAGGGCATTTGCCTTGCATGCGGCCGACCCAGGTTCGATTCCCAGCATCCCATATGGTCCCCTGAGCACTGCCAGGAGTAATTCCTGAGTGCAAAGCCAGGAGTTACCCCTGTGCATTTCCAGGTGTGACCCAAAAAGCAAATAAAAAAATCTGTACAATGAAACTATGACTACTGAAATAAAAGAGGAGAACTCATCTTTTGGTAATGGAATGGAAGTATTTCTGTTAAAATAGCCATTTTGCCCAAAGTCATCTGCAGATCCAATATATCCACACACATCAAAATACCTTCGTCACTCTTCACGGACACAAAAGAATCCTAATATTTTTGTGAAACCACAAAAAATATCCCAAAAGAGGGGGAGAGAGAGAGAGAGAGAGAGAGAGAGAGAGAGAGAGAGAGAGACTGGGGACTGGGAGAGAGAGAGACTGGGGACTGGGAGAGAGAGAGAGAGAGAGAGAGAGAGACTGGGGACTGGGGATGGGTAGTGGGAGGGAAACTGGGAAACTGGGGACATTGGTATTGGTGGTGGGAAATGTACACTGGTGAAGGGACAGGTGTTGAAACATTGTATGATAGAACACAATCATGAACAACTTTGTAACTGTATCTCATGGTGTTTTGATAAAAAATTAAAATGTGGTATATCTACACAATAAAATATTAGTCACAAGAAAGGAGGATATTTTGTTACCTGTGAAAGCAAGATGGAGCTTGAGAACACTGTACTGACAGACACATGAGGTGGGGAAGTGAAATTGATATTGTTTAAGAATAGAAACATGTAATCAGCAATAAATAAGCCATAGAAATCCAATGCATAGTGTAGTGAATATAGACAATAGTACATATATGTACATCAATATAATAAGTTACAAAAGAAATAGTATATGGGGGCTGGAGTGATAGCACAGTGGGTAGGGCGTTTGCCTTGCACGCAGCCGACCTGGGTTCAAATCCCAGCATCCCATATGGTCCCCTGAGCACCGCCAGGAGTAACTCCTGAGTGCAGAGCCAGAAGTAACCCCTGTGCATCGCCGGGTGTGACCCAAAAAGCAAAAAAAAAATATATGTAAATGAACAAATTAATAAAGTTTATAACTCATATTTATACAATGTTAATGTAAAGATTACCCAATAAAAATTAACACACAGGGCCAGAGCAACACTACAGCAGGTGGGGTGCTTATCTTTCACATGAATGACACGGGTTTGATCCCCTGTACCCAATATGATCCCATGTGCCCTACCAGGAGTGATTGCGAAGCATAGAACCAGGATTCTGCCCTGAGCGCTGTCAGGTGTGGCTCAAAAACAAACAAAATTAACACCAAGAATAAAGAAAACACAAACTTGAAAAGATTTGTTAGCATTGTTTATTGGTATGTAATTTACAGCAGTATGTAGCCAAGATATGGAAACCAGATTTTAATAGTGGATGGAGAAGTAGAGATGTGGTGTGTATACAGACACATACATACATACCTACATGCACACAACACAGGATTAGTCAAGCACAAAGGAAATCTTTGCATTTTCAATAGTATAGATGGAATATGAGAATATCATGCTAAGTCATAGAAATAACTGCATGATCTGATTTACATATAGGATGCCAAAACACAAGGACAACCAAACGGAATACACTGATACGGATATACAGATATCTGTATAATATAATATACAGATACGGAATACACTGGTAGTTACCAGGAACGAGCATGTGAACCAAGGGTAGGAAGATCAAAAAGTGCAAACTTCCAGTTGTAAAATATGTCATGGAATGTCACATAAAGCCTGGGGACTACAGTAATTTTATATTGCATTTGTGAAAGTTGCTAAGAGTTGATCTTAAAAGTCGTCACCACAAGAAAGAGAATGTGTACTATTTATGCTGACAGGTATTAACCAGCCTTACTGTGATCATTTCACAGTATATACAAATATCAAATAGTGAAAGTCTATTAACTAAAAAAATAATGTATGTTAGATATACCTCACAAAGGTATGAAAATGGCACTTTTTGCTTTTATAGTTCTTACAGTTTCTAGAAAATCATTCTGGGGAGCAAGAATTATTCCAACCATGCAGATCTAAAAGAAACAAGAGAACACACAGGCAGGTAGTGACCTTGAAACACCATGCACTCTCTCTCTCTCTGCTGCTTCCTTTCAACTGTTTTAAAATAACTTCAGTGCTATTTGAAAAGAAGATTCAAATTACAGATTTTTTACCTAGAAACCCACATCTTTGATTCTCCAGGTATTCCGCTTCTTTTTTCATGTTTCCCATGCTTTGCTTAACTAGCCTCTTTTCCTCTGCACTAGATTCTAGAGTAGGAATTCAAAAGGAGAAAACCCAACACATCCATTTGCCACATTCTTTGCTTCTTGTGGCTAGAGCTAATACGGAGGACATGGGGTGTAATATCAAACTCATTAGCTGATGCATCTCAGTGATCACAATGAAAAAGCAAACCTCAGATTCCCCTTGCCAGCTGCTGTAAACAGCTTCATTGTAGCTGTCCCCATTTTACATTTTAAACATTCTGCAAATTCCTGGCCTCTCTCTGAAACTGAGGAAGTTAATAGTTTTCCCTGGCCTTGGTCTCACCTGGAATGTAAGAGATAATGGGAAACACTGGGACAGATGGTCATATAAATAACCTAAAAGGCCTTCAATGACTAAACAGCCTCACTAAGTGGAAATACAAGACCTATTTTTTCATGTCTAAGTGGAAATACAAATTATACCGGATTTTATGATCTCAGTAACATAAAAAGGTCCTAAATTAGCCAGACGGCTTTATAAAACAAAAAGGAACCCCCACATTCTTTGTACTAATATTGTCCATTGATAAGAAACTCAAAGACCCAATTTTTCTATAGAATCCTCCTTGCATCCCCTTGTCCCCCCAGCCCCCAAAATCATACTTTGTCCTATACTATGTTCCTTCCCCAGCTGTGGAGTTTCTCGCACTTCAACTTTTTAACAAACTTTTTTATCTCTTTCGAACTGAGTTTTAGCATCTATTTTTTGGTCAACTTTCCATGTGTAATTTGTGAATCTTCTAGTAAAATACTAAACCAGTGGTGTTCACAGTGTGATTTGCAGGACAACATCTGGCAACTCAAGAAATGCAAATTCTCGAGTCCCTCTGAAATTCAAATCCTGGGTGGTTCCCCAAAATCTGTTTTAATGAGTCTCCAGAGAATTTTTTGATGTGGGATTAAGTCTGAGATTCATTTATACAACTTTTTGCTGCTTAAATTGTCCTCACCATGTGGAGTTCTATAGTAGCCCAGAGACATAAAATCTGAAGGATTATAAACCTGTATTATTAAAAAAAATTACTAGAAGATTCTGAAACAGATTTAAGAAAATAAAAAAGCGGGCCAGATCACCATCTATACTCCCTAGTATATATAGAGTGTAAGGCACTTGTCTTGCTTACTGTCAACCTTGATTCAATTCTGGGAACCACATATGGGCCCCAAACACCACCAGAAGTCACTCCTGAATAGAGCTGGTAAAAGCCACTGGGTGTGGCTCACAAAACCTCCAAACTTAAAATAAATGAAAACAAAATAAAATAACTGAGATGTCTGGATGTCACAAAGGTAGAAATAGAAGACAGTCCCTGCTTCCTACCAAGAACCTCAATAGAAAGCTATTCCACTCTCATGAATTGAAATAAATAACATTGTTGAAATGATTTTACGTAAAGCCTTAAAAACCTCCCTATAAAAATTCAAGCAGTATTCTTCACAGAAGCCCAAAAAATCATGAATCTTTGAACTACAAAAGTCCCTGGATATAAAAAAAAAACAATCTGGAGGGAGAAAGATGAAGTTATCAAACCCCATGACTTCAAACTCACTTATAAAGTGATAGTAGTCAATGCAGCATGAAATTACAATAAAAGCAGATATACATGTCAATTGTATTGATTGTATTGACAAGATTGAGAGGAAAGAAACCCACACATACCTAGGCAATTAATTTGCAAAAACGCATGAGCACATATAATGGAACAAGAAAAATCTCTTCAATAAATCCTTACAAATACATTTAAACAAATTAATCCTGACCATTATCAAACACCATCCACAAAAACGAATCCAAACTGGAATTGATAAATGCTCAGATCTATTAAAAACTTATAATCCCTGAAAAAATAAAACACATGAAGGAAGCATAGGTGAAACCCCATATGATCCACCTGAGTCTGTCAGGAGTGATCTTTTAGCTCAGCGCCAGGAATAAGCTTTGAGCACTGCTGGGTGTACCTCACAAAAGAAAATGAAATTAAAGAAGGTGTGGTGCCTATTTTCTGCATCAAAGAATCTCCTGCCCCCGTGCCAGGCTGTCTTCACCGGGGCACCTCGGAGGGGGGCGGTTGAGTTTCCCTTTCTGCCCCAAGTAGAGCCCCAGTAGCCAAAAAACTCCAGAACCCAGCCACAGCCATGCTCAAGACCACTCTCCACGCCCTTGGACGAGCCTCACCCATGAAAGAACCGACAGAGGAACTCAGGTATGCGTAACTGGTGGCTGAGATCTCCAAGCCTGCTCAGATCGGATGGGGCCTCCTCTACCCAGGTCCCCCATTTTCTAGTAGCTTGGCATCCACACCCACAAACTGCTCCGGTACCATGTATTTTACACGTGATCCCTGCTGGAACTCTATGCGTGATTCCTGATGGACATCACCAGCTCTTCTGCAAGATTTGGACAGAATGGTGTCAGTGGGGCATGGAGAAACTGAGGCAGCAGTCGCAGCATCGCCGCCTGCCCTGGCCAGGCAGAGTCGCAGCTCCGTTGGACATAGAGCCGTGGTGGCAGTGCATGCAGTGGCTCATCCACTGTGGGGTGCTGTCAGTCAACCACCGGGTGACCTGGAACTCTGTGCAGGTGTTCGATCTGGCACAGACCCTCCACGATAGGGTCCTGCTCTGCCAGATGCTCAACAACCTCCAGGCACACTCCATCAACCTCAAGGAGATCAACCTGAGCAGCAGATGTCCCAGGTGCTGTCCAGAGACGCAGGCAGGTGCGTGTTTGTCAGTGTGCAGATCATTACAACATACCAGTCGACCAAAAGCTTATATTCGGTAGACTAGGAACATCTGTAAAGGAGATTAGAGGCCGCCCCAAAAGCCTTCGTCCCTCAAGGAGAGCCGGACAAGCTACGGAGAGTATCCCACCCACACGCCAGAGCCTGGCAAGCTACCCGTGGCATATTCACTATGCCAAAAACAGTAACAATGACGATCCTCATTCCCCTGACCCTGAAAGAGCCCCCAATATGCCATTGGGCTACACTAGCATGCGACAGGAACCGAATGCAGACGTTACTGGCACCCACTCGAGCAAATCAATGAACAACGGGATGACAGTGATACGACAATGGTGTCTATTTGTAATACCATGAGTTAATGATATATTTCCATCATTTAATTTCTCAAGGAATTTCTGTGTCTCTCGAACATCTGTGACAAGAGGCAACAAGTGCTTTTTCAGTCTGCAAATAAAAAAGACTAAGTTTTCTAGAAGTCCTTGAAATTTGATCAGAAATATGTGATATGTCCTGGACAATGGACCATGAATGAGCAACTTTATGTTTCTAATATGAAGCAAGAAGTACACAGGCCTTTTTGGAGTGGGGGATTTTGGGTCACACCTGGCTGTGCTCAGGATGTACTCCTAGCTCTGTGCTCAGGGATCACTTCTGGTGAGGTTCTGGGGACCATTTGTAGAACCTGAGGATTGAACAAGGATTATCTGCATTCAAGGTCAACACCTTACCTTCAATTCCAACTCTATGGCCCTAGCAACGTGTTTTTTTTATTCCCTTCCCTTTATGCAGAAATATGGAAAACGTCTGATCTCGATGTTGCTTCAACAATATGATGGGTTTGCCATCAACCAGGACCCTGAAAGACTAGAATGAGGTCTGTACCTCCCCTACCAGTGGGAGGAAAAAAAGATGTAAAGAAAGGATTTTCAGCAGTTTTTCTTTGTCTAATTATCATTTTCATGTGGTCAAGAGATGCAAGAAAACTGGGTTGTTCTGGAATTACATTTTGGCTCTTGAGTTATGTTCCTCAGAATCTGAACAGCACAGTTTTGGCTTTATACGCATAACCACAATAAAATTGTTAAAATAGAGGTATGGTGCCTTAGAAGAGTGGTGGAAAAAGAGAATAATTACTCTGGAAAGGGTAATTGGATGCCTGCCCTCCTGTTATGTATTAAAGATCACTTAGGTCCTTTTTAAAGACTCTTGTTTCTCTCCTACCCCAAACAAAAAAAGACCAAGCAAAAAGAATAATCTGATGCAGAAAGAAGTGAACCCTAGTAATTACCCACTATGTGATGTATTTGGACAAAAAGCAGCATGCCAATTAGCATGGTTATAATAAATAATATCCCTGAATAAAAGCGATTAAACGTTGGTGGATATAAAAGCTCTTGAACATTGATGGATACCCGCAATCATTACAGAATGGAAATTAATCAGGGAAGCTCATGAAGAAACACTAAGTCCCCTTCTTAGGGGGTCAGAGTTAGAGACAGGACATGCCCTTACCTGAGCTGCAGAGCTAAGGCTGGAGGCATTATCTTTGTTCTTATCCTGCCGATGAGGGTCGGGAACACACCCACCAGTTCCACCACAGTGATATGTCGAAGATCCAGGCCACACTGTGCTTGCTGGGGGGAGAAACCAATAGGTAGCGGTTGAGTATGGCAGAATAGAGACTTTCATGTCAAAACACGGAAGCACCACCGGCCTGTTTGGGGACAGGTATTTGGCCACTCCAAACTGTCCTGAAAAGCTGAGGAATTGGGATGAAACCAGTAGATGTACAGACCTTCAAGAAGAATCATTCAGAAAGAGTTTGGCAATGGGATTTTTGAAAACCTAAGTAAAATGGCAGCTTATGTATTTCCAGATGGGGTGAGACCTTGCAATGAGTCAAACCTCCTAAAAAGTATCCAAGACCACACTTAGAGGATTCTAATTTGGTTTTTGTAAGGAGAGACTATTTCCAGAAGCCTCTTCTATGCCCTTGCTTCCACTCTCTACATATCCCTTCCTTAACCTTCAATGCCACCCAAACTTTGGGGAGGGAAAATGAAAAGGCTCCAGCTGTCTGACCAGTTATTGGCAGGAGCCTTGGAAATGGGACCCACTCATCCTCAGTGCCAGGAGGTCTCATCAGGAATGGCAATAAGAAACAAAAAGCTAACATTAGGCAAAATTGGCTACATGAGTAAGTTCAAACTCCCCAATTTTTGTCTTTGGGGTCGCACTCAGCTGGGCTCAGAGCTTACTCCTGGCTCGGTGCTCAGAGAACATACACAGTACTAGTCATCTGGCCTTCAATTTTATTTTTTCACATTTCCACTGAAACATCTGGTGATAGAAATGGTTGAAACTTGCAAAACCTTTCCTGAAGACTCTGGTTAAAATGAAAATGCAACACATTGGGACTGTGTATCGCACGGTGATTCAATAATGAAAAAAAAATGTAATACAAAGGTGGTGTTAAGGAATGATGGAGCCAAATATCCAAACCATAGAGTCAACAACACTGAAATCAAGCGACCCAAACTTTTAACAACCAAACGTAAAAAGATGCCTGTCCAGAGGGCAGGCTGGAGAGGGTGTGGGGGGGTCTGGGAGGGAACCTGGGAACATTGGTGGAAGTTCACACTGGTGATGGTATCAGTGCTGCAATATTGTACGTCTAAAACACAACTATGACTAATCTTGTAAACCATGGTGCTTTAATTTTAAAAAGGGGGAAGAAAGAAGACGTAAGAAGTGAGCCAATGATATATAAATGCCTTGGTAACAAGAATTTATCCAGCTAGTCGGGAAGTTAGCAAATACTTGAAGGAATGGGAGAGACCAGAGAAGGGATAAACAAACGTTTTTCTATAAAGGGCTAAGTAGTAAAATTTTAGGTTTCACAAGACTGAGTGGTTGTGGGATGTTGTCTATTCCAGTAACTCAACTATAAGGTACCATTGCCCTGCAAAAGCAGCCAGAGATGATGCACAGATGAACAATGTGGCTGTTTCAGTAAAATTTTACTAACAAAAAACAGCAGTGGGTCAGATTAGACATATGCATCGTAGTATGCACACCCAGAGGGAAAGCAAGTTTTTTTAACCTACTCATTTTTCTATGAGATCACAATCACGATCACGATCAAGATATCCAGTTAATCACCGATTTCTCGGGCGGGCTCAGTAACATCTCATTTCGTCCTTTCCCTGAGATCTTAGAAGTCTATCTCGACTCGGCCCTCCTAACGAAGTTGCACTGGGGGCTCTTCAGGGTCAGGGGAATGGGATCCAGCTTGTAACTGGATTTTGCATATGAATACACCATGGGAAGCTTGCAAGGCTGTCCCATGTGGGCAGGAAACTCTCAAGATTGCCAGTTTCTCCCAGAGGGAGAAGTAGGCTAAAGATAATCTCTCTGGATGTTGGCCGTTGATGGGATTACACACACCTGGGTTCCTCTGCCGGTACCTTCATGCATGAGGCCTGTCTGAACGTGTGGAGAGGGGCCTCCAGGATGTCTGCAGCTAGGTTCTGGTGGTGGTCTTCGGCCACCGGGAGCTCTGCTCGGTGTGTGTAATCCCATCAACAGCCAACATCCAGAGAGACTTAAAAGCAAGCTCTCAGAAGAGAGTGATGCAGAGAGTCTCTTGCCTGCATGCCTGGCTGTCTTCCCCGGGGCTCCTCGGAGGGGATGGGCTCCAGCTTCCATGAGATATGGTCAGGAAATTATGATCATGGAATATAGCCTGATAATTTCCCACAAAAGTGGAGTGGTCTGTGTCTCAGCTTGTGTGATCTAAAAGTATGGGCCTAGATGAGACCTGGAGGGAAAAGGATGGCGATGAGGAAACAGGGGTTGGGAAATGATAAAAAGATGAAAAGAGGCAACAACCTAGATGTCTGTCAAGGGAGCCTAAACTTTTTGTATGGCACCCTAGAGTTGACAGGAAGTCCTTCATGAACAGAAAATGATTGGAGAAGTCTTAACTAGTCATTGGATTAATGCCGAAATGAGAAAGAAAATAATAGCCTTTGATTAAAATAAGGCTGCTCTAAATACAGTTGTTTCCTGTATAAATCCCGTTGCTCATCGATTTGTTCGAGTGGGCACAAGTAACGTCTCTCACTGAGAGACTTATTGTCACTGTTTTTGGCATATCCAGTACGCCACGGGTAGCTTGCCAGGCTCTGCCGCGCGGGCTCCATACTCTCAGTAGCTTGCGGGGCTCTCCGAGAGGGGCGGAGGAATTGAACACGGGTTGGCCGCATGAAAGGCGAAAGCCCAAACACTGTGCTATCGCTCACACAGAAAATAAAGAGCATGTTACACCATAGTTAATACAATTCATTGTATCCCACTTTTTTTGACAATTTAGAAGGTTAGCTACTTTTATTACCAACCTACTTCATGACAAAGATCAACATGTTATAGTGTTCTAAATGGATACTTTCCATTTCTAGTGTTTTTTCTCTTTATTATTTATTTATTGGGGGGGGGGGTCACACCCGGCAATGCACAGGGATTACTCCTGGCTCTGCACTCAGGAATTACTCCTGACGGTGCCTGGGGGACCATATGGGATGCTGGGAATCAAACCCAGGTCAGGTCAGCCGCGTGCAAGGCAAACACCCTACCTGCTGCTACTATTGCTCCAGCCCCTTTCTCTTTATTTTTATTTTATTTTTTTTGTAAAACACCAGTTGATTACTTTTGTAGGTATTATATGGACTCAGAGAAGAAAAAAGTTCCTAGAAAAGTGCTCCTGATTCTTTAAGATACTTAGAAATCACTTGAAAGTTGTTTTTTTTCTTTAATGTAGATTCCGATTCAGTTGATCAGGAATGGGGTTTGAGAATTTACTTTGCTAACCAGCTCCCAGGTGCTTCTGAATTAGATAATACAGAGGAATTCTAAAGCTGTTCTGTCACTCTCTGAAGACTGGCTGTGGGGCCTGAGAGCTGCCGGACTGCTCATTCCTTGGGGACAAACCACTGATTGATCACCGCCTGCCAAGGCATACCCTGGACAGGTTCAACAAAGCAATTCTTTGGCTGGCCTGGACAGCATGTCAATTAAGCTTATTAGTGAATACAAACCAACCTCATTAGTCGGAAAAGAAGCGGGCTAGCTCCAGGAGTCAATGTTAATCATGTTATGCCCACAAACCAGAAATGAATGGGGGTAGTCCGAGAGTGTCCCCTGAAGCTCACAGTAAATAAATGCATTAGGCCTTGAATCTGCTTCGAAGGAAATGACTCAGCTCTCCATGCTGCAGGCCTCCCTGCCAAAAGGACTCACCTGCAGCATTCCCAGCTGCAGCCGGTATAGGAGATTTCGGGCGGTCGGCGTGGATACAATGAGAAGTCTCCTTTTTTCATAAAACTGGTCCAGAAGCGCAGCTGCTGTCCTGACACCCACGTTGACATTCATGGCTGTAATTGCAAGTGACCAGATGAGTCAGACACTGCCGGCTCCAACTCGGCCTGTAATGACGCACAGAACTACTACGGCAAGGCTAGGATTCAAGTCTAAGTCGAGCTGAGCCCTTGAAAGGGAATAGGGGGCGCTGGAGCAATAGCACAGCGGGTAGGGCATTGGCCTTGCACGTAGCCACATGCCGCTGACCCAGGTTCAATTCCCAGCATCCCATATGGTCCCCTGAGCACCGCCAAGAGTAATTCTTGAGTGCATGAGCCAGGAGTAACCCCTGAGCATCGCTGGGTGTGACTCAAAAAGCAAAAAAAAAAAAGAAAGGAAAGGAATAGGTTAGGAAAGTACAGCGGGTAAGGCTCTTGCCTTGCACACGGCTGACCTGGGAAGGATCACCTGTATCCCATCTGGTCCCCCGAGGCCTCCAGGAGTGATCCCTGAGCACAGACCCAGGAGTAAGCCCTGAGCACTGCCAGATGTCATCCCAACAAAAAACAAAAGAACTAGAGTGCCCATCCACCCCAACACTCTTCTTTTAAAAATTGTTTTAAAATTTATTTATTTTCTGGTCACATCCTCTGATGTTTAGGGTTTACTCTTAGGCTCTAGCACTCAGGAACTAGCCATGGCAGTGCTTGGGGGACCATATGGGATGCCGGGATTGAACCTGGGTAGACCATGGGACAGGAAAACACTCTACCTGCTGTACCCCTCTGGCCCCCACCCCCACCACACTTACACAGCTTAAAGCCCTGAGAGGATTATCAGTGGGCTTTGTTACTGCTCAGGGAAGGGTGTGTTTAAATCTTTGAATGCAGAACCATAAAGATAGAAAATAATCCGTGTCAGGGGGAGATGATGGGAGAGCAACTGGGGATACTGGTGCTGGGAAATGTACACTGGTGGAGGGATGGGTGTTGGAACGCTGTATGACTGAAACATAATTGTGAATAGCTTTTTTTGTGCATTTTGGGTCACACCTGGCGATGCACAGGGGTTACTCCTGGCTCTGCACTCAGGAATTACCCCTGGTGGTGCTCAGGGGACCATATGGGATGCTGGGATTCGAACCCGGGTTGGCCGCGTGCAAGGCAAATGCCCTACCCGTTGTGCTATCACTCCAGCCCCTCTGAATAGCTTTGTAAAGATCTGTTTCACAGTGATTCGATAATAAATTCTTTAAAAAAGGAAAGAATCCATGTGTGGGGCTGAAGAGATAGTCCAGGGGTTAAGGCACTTGCCCTGTACACGACTAACCCCTAAAAAGCACTGGTAGGTTTGACCTAAAACTTCCCCATACCCAAACCAAAACAAAATGTGGTGGGGGAAGCCGTCCATGCATGTGTCAATGGACTCATAGAGGTCAAATACGTGTCATTCCAGGGACAGTAGCTGAATCATGAGATAGCACCAAGCAGTTTTAAGTAGAGTGGGACAATGAATTCATTGCCTATGGCTACTATCATAACCCTCTACAAACTAGTTGTTTTAATACACACATTTATTCTCTTACTGTCCAGGAGGTCAGAAATTTGCAATGGGCCTCACTAGGCTAAAGTCAAAGTGTTGCCAGGACTATCTCCCTGACCCCAGCAGCTCTAGGGGAGAATCTGTTCCTTCACCTTCCGCAGCATCTACAGGCCACATGCCTGGCTTAACTGAGGACCGTTCCACCATCTGCAAAGCCAGCAGTGGAGCATTTTCACATCTCTCCTGCTCCCTCCATTCCTCTCTGACTCTAAGCGTCCTGTGGCACGCTCACTAGGAGACTTGTGGTTACATTGGGCCCACCTGGGTCATTCATGCTGCGCACCCCATTTCAAAATCCTTAACTTAATCACTGTTTTGTGGGGTCAGAGCGATAGGACAGTGGCCCAGCATACCTGCCTTGCATATGGCTGATCCGGGTTCAATCCTGAATATCCCATATTATCCCAGCCGGGAAAGATTCTTTAATGCAGAGCGAGGAGTAAATCCTGAGCAACACTGAATGTGGCTTAAAAGTTCACTGTCTCACTGTCTCACTGTCATCCCATTGCTCATTGATTTGCTTGAGCGGGCATCAGTAGTGCCTCCATTGCGAGACTTGTTGTTACTGTTTTTGGCATATAGAATACGCCACGGGTAGCTTGCCAGGCTCTGCCATGTGGGCGAGATACTCTCAGTAGCTTGCCTGGCTCTCTGAAAGGGGTGGAGGAATCGAACCCAGGTTGGCCGTGTGCAAGGCAAACGCCCTACTCACTGTGCTATCGCTCCAGCCCGGCCCAAAAGTTAAAACAATTTTTTTAATCACCATTTTTTCATGCCCAGGGTTCAAGAGGTTAGGATGTGACCATCTGTAAGGGTGGCACACTCTTTTCTCTACCTCATGGGAAGCAAATGTTTGTTCCTTTTACTTTAGTATATACATAAAGGCTGGAGCGATAGCACAGTGGGTAGGGCGTTGCCTTGCATGCGGCCAACCTGGTTTCGATTCCTCCGCCCCTCTTGGAGAGCCCGGCAAGCTACCGAGAGTATCCCTCCCCCACAGCGGAGCCTGGCAAGCTCCCCGTGGCATATTCAATATGCCAAAAACAGTAACAAGTCTCACAATGCAGACGTTACTGGAGCCCACTAGAGCAAATCAATGAACAATGGATGACAGTGCTACAGTATGAGTAAAGGCAAATGAAGCCCCCCAGAAATATAGCTGAGCTATAACTTCTCTGTCTACCTCTCTCTTACCCTGCCCCCTCCCTGCCTCTCCCCCTTTATCTCTCCCTCCCTTCCTCCCTCTGCCTGCTCCCCCACTCCTTCTTCTGAATAAATGGGATTAAAGGGAAAGCATAGGATGAGAAAAGACCAAGAAGTAAAGGGGGAAAAGAGAGGGCTGGAGAGATAGTGCAGGGGTAGGGTGCTTGCCTTACCCGTGGTTGACTCAGGATCAATTCCTGGAACATTATGCTTCTGTTTGTACGACCCCAAACATTCACAAACATTACGTTTATGTTTGCATGACCCATGAGCCCACCGGGAGTGACCCCTGAGTGCAGAGCCAGGAATAAGCCCTGAGCACTGCTGGGTGAGGCCCCAAAACCAAAGGGGGGAAAAAAGTGCGTTGTGTAAATTTAGACTTATGTCCAGAATTTTCTGACTAATCCAAATTTCATTCTATCATTGCTACCCAGCTCAAATTTTGTTCCTCTAAATAACAGCTGCCATGTACTGAGAGTTCTTTTTGTGCTGGGCACTGCTCAGTTCCACAGTTCAATAGATGACCTCATTTAATCCCAGCATATAAGCTATTCCTCACTCGCATAGGAGACAGTATTCCGCATTTGCAATGTGTGACATTCCAGCCAGTGCAGCAAAAGCAGGCATTTCTTTGTCTGTGCATGGTAGTTGACTGACTTTCTAAAATCACTTTTAGAGTCAGGGAGGAACAAGGATAACTGCAGCAGACTTTGCTGATTCTTTGGTTTGGGGGAGCACACTTGTCAGTACTCAGGACTTACTCCTGGATTTATTGGCTTTGTGCTCAGGAATCACTCCTGGGGATGCTCAGGGGACCAAATGGGATGCCAGTGATTGAACCCCAGTTGGCTGCATGCAAAGCAAGAACCATGCTTGTGGTACTATGTCTCTGGCCCTTGTTGATTCTTTTTATTTCTTAATTTAATTTGTTTTTAAAATATCATTGATAATGGTTTCTCATGGACTTAATTTTAACACCATACCCATCACTGTTAGTACCTGTAACCTTCCCTGAAAGAACCACAACCCCCTCCCCCTTACTATCGCCCCCAACTCAATTCTGTGGCTTGGTCCCCCCATTCTGTGGCATTTGGATGTGCTGATTCTTTTTTTTTGGGGGGGGGTTGGGTCACACCTGGCGATACACAGGGGTTACTCCTGGCTCATGCACTCAGCACACATAAGAAAAGAAATCAGGGGCTGGAGCGATAGTACAGCAGCTCGGCTGACCCGGGTTCGATTTCCAGCATCCACTATGGTCCCCTGAGCATCACCAGGAGTAATTACTGAGAGCAAAGCCAGGAGTAACCCCTGTGCATTGCCAGGTATGACCCAAAAAGAAAAAAAAGAGAGAGAGAAAAATCAGCAAACCAGTCAAGCAGAGGACACAGGTAGGGGAGATGGGTTCCAGCAGGAATCCAGATACTAGTTTCCCCCACGAGATGACTATTTCCCAGTGAAGAGTACGTGATAGCGTTCCCGGTACTGGAATTCAGGAGCAAGGGCAGCTTTAGGCTGTGCTGCTGGCCACATACCTGCACAGGTGGGTTCCGTGCCGGACCAAGCCAGGTTAGACTGACACACTCGGGCAGGACTGCCCTGGAGCTCGTAACCACCGATGCAGGAGAACTCACAGGTGGCTCCATAGTTATCACCATCACTAGAGCACTTCATGTAGCCATTCTCCGGGACGTTGAGTTTGCCACAGCGTCTCACTGTAGGGGACACAAGCCCAGAGGGATGTCAGTGCTGAACTCCCCCTGCACAGAGAAGCCAGGGTAGGTTTCAGGTCAGGGCTCATAGCCCCCAGCCTTGCACTCAGGAATTGGCCTGCAAGATGAGTGAGGACGCACGGAGCGTTATCTGGCCAGTGAGCAGACCATGAGATGGTCACTTCTCCTACCAATGAGACACTGTTAAACTGTTTTACCCCCTGTGATATCCATGAGGAGGTGAAAAGTGAGAGAATAAATTGGTTAGTAATGTGATATCTGAACTATGAGGCATAAAATAAACCTTAGGCACACTTTTTTTTGGGTTTATCAAGATGTGCTGGTGACCCATACTAGAACATTCCTAACCACCTTGCTTATAAAAGGACATGTTGGCTTAGCTGGTCACCCAAGCCCCGAAATGGACATGTTCTTATGAATAGCCTTCTTTCAGGGACCACATGAGCCAGCCGTGGCTGCATGTAAGACTAGTTTATGAGTAGTCCAAACTCCTTAAGCAATCTGCCAGAATTGTGCCTCATACCGATTTTAATTGTTAAATGGGAGTATGAAGACAGTGACAGTCCCAAGCCTGTCCACCAGAGGCTCATCCAAAGCTAGCAGCAGGGACGCACAGAGAGCTCTGGCTTAAGGGCCTGCTGCCCTTGGCTTGTCTCAAGAGCAGAGAAAGCGAGTGAGAAACGTTCTTACCTCTTACTTTAACTCGAAATTTGCACACACCCTTGTTCTCGGCTCTGTCATAGACTGTGTACTGGATCTGGTGGTCTCCTTCTGGAAAATTTGAGCCTGGGGGGAGGCCTTTTAGAATAACACTTTAAAGGAGGGGAAAACCAGAAACAACATACATGAATGTTATGGGCATGTATTGAGCACTCCCCACAGAATTCAGTAATACTCCAGGGGCAGACATTAAGTGAGTTTGACTAGAACAAAGATTTTGTGAAGAATCCAATTTCCTGTTCTTTATTCTACTTTGGAAGAGAAGTCTGAGGGAAAAAATGGAAGTCCTCAATTCCTTAGGATATTCAGATGTATTTTTCTTGATAGAGGATAGAAAAAGAGGAGGGAGAGGGAAAGAGTGTAATGCGTGATTCAGAATTTACTTGTACGTGCTGTTATCTGCAATACCATAATCCCCTTGATTTCAGGGAACCAACCTTACCCAACATCCCTTGATATAACCATGATTTGTAATTTCTTATCTTATGATATCCTGGCTGTACTATATCCCCCCAACGTCACTTCTGTACTTGATGCCAATGACTTTATAGTCTGTCTCACGCTAGATAAAACAAAATCACATGCCCTATATCAGATGCTCTATATAAGTGCTCTTGGGACCTCTGTTCCCAGGCCAATAGCTTCAGGTGCTTTGCCTCGCTAATGGACCCTGATCTGGCCAGCAACTGCAAATAAAGATCTCTTTGTTTTTCTGCCAAATCTCTGTCTCAGTGTGCTTAGTTAAGCAAACTTCAGTTATAACAATAGTACAGAAGTACAGAGAATAGGGTTTTGCTTGGCATGTGACTGTGCCTGGTTCAATTCCTGGCACCACATATGGTACCCTGAACACCACCAGGAGTGATCCTTGAGTACTTCTGCATGTGTGCCAACCTCTTTTCCCCTCTCCAAATAAAAACAAAAGAGGAGGCTGGAGGAAACTAAGAACCTAGGGCACAGGTTATTCACCCGTCCTGCTGTTGTCCAAGAGGGACCTTGAATTGTCATGATTGGGACCATGAGGGCATTTTCAGAAACATTATTTACAAATATTATCCAAGTAGTCACTGGGAATCTGGGCCTGCAGCAGTTGCAAGAACTTTCTAAACTTTTAAAAATTCATCTAAGCCAGAGGAAATCTTTCTTGAGCAAAAGGCAAGTTCACTGTAATTCCCTGCTGATCCAAACATAATAATCCCTACAATAATAAGAATAATAGTAATTTGCTCTTACATGTCAAGCACAGGTCTGGGCATTTCCTATAATTTGGTTTATCTCCGACAACAACCTTGAGATACAGGTATTATTATTTCCATTTCACAGATCAAGGGATTCATGAGCTGGTACAAGACATAGCTGGAAGGCTGCCAGCATCTTTATTCTTGGCTGTCTGATAAAAACAACAATAGGGGGTCTGGGGGGCTGGCGAGATAGCACAGTGGGTAGGGTATTTGCCTTGCATGTGGCCGACCTGGGTTTGATTCCCAGCATCCCATATGGTCCCTGAGCACCACCGGGAGTAATTCCTGAGTGCATAAGCCAAGAGTAACTCCTGTGCATTGCTGGGTGTGACCCAAAAAGCAAAACAACAAAAAAAAGAACACCAATAGGTCCAACATGATCACATTTTTTTCCACATGCAGTTATTTTTCTCTCTTAAGTTTTTTTTATTGTTGTTATTTTGTTTGGGGGTCACAACCAGCAGTGCTCAGGGTTTACTCTTGTTTTTGAACTCAGGGATCACTTTGGCAGGCTCAGGAGGCCATGTGTGATGCCGCAATTTGAACCTAGGTCAGCCACATGCAAGGCAAGTGCTCTACCCACAGTACTACCGTCCCAGCCACCACAGTTCTTAAGAATGAGGGTATTTGTTTGACTGTCTATGTGAAATTATCATTGTCACCAGTGAGGAGAGCCTGACGCATAGGTAGACAAGGTGGCTGTTTACAGTGCACCTGTGAGGGGGGGCTTGGAAATGTGCCATAATTCCCACCATTAGAGCTGGGAATTTAGGCCCATGTTGCGTTGGGCCTAAAAGTAGCTGTATGTTTTTGCTAAACACAATTAAAGTGCAGATAAACATGAGAGGATCATACTCCAATAGAAGGGAGTTATACAATAACCCCTTGGAGATTCTTTTTTTAAATTTCTAACTAGCATGCATATTAGTCATCAGAAGTGAATAAGAGAACTCACAGGAAGCACTTGTCTGGGCACTTGACACCCGAACCTTCTCTCTTTGAAGGAAATGAAATAATCCACGGTGGTTTGATTAAGGCATGGGGGAAGGGGTCACAAGAGAAATGCTGGAGCAAAAGGGGACAAGACAGCCCTCACTGCTTCCTCATTTTACCAAAGGATGCTCCCCGCTGCATCCTTTCTAGAAGCAGCGCTGAACTGCCTTGAACAGAGAGGTAAAGGGCTGCTGAAATTCTCATTAACAGTGTCACATTTCTAACTATAATGTCAGTGACTTGCCAAAAATGTTACAGTGACTGTCCTCACTAGACAAATAGTCATCTAAATATTTTGTGTTTATTAGATAGAATTCAATATCTGTCATGGTGGTAAAAATCTTAGTTAATGTCTGGGCCAGACATCAAGGGAGGGCCCTAAAGATTCAAAGATAAATCAAACCTAATCCCCGATCATGTCAACTATGATTTAGTTTTTAATCCTAACTGCCTAACGTTTCTCCTTAGAGCTTTGTGACATCTGTCTGTGACAACAAAGATATAATTTTCTGAATACTCAAACTTTATCTTAAGGAGTTACCATGGGGAAAACAAGTAATATTACCCAAGATAGATGCTACACTGAGAAAAAGTTACCAGGTGGTAGGAACAAAATGTGTTCCTAAGGGTGAGAGGCTCAAACATTTTCTAGTAGAAGATATTCTGTTCCTGCTTTAAAACATTTGCTCTGAATAACCGAGCAACACACTGGATACCACAGAATTCCACTTTTGGGTGCCTAGCTAAAGAATACAAAAACATTAGCACAAAAGTTCTATCTATATACAAATACAGAAGCATTATTTATAATAATTCAACTATAAAAAAAACCAACATGCCTCTTGATAAATGATAAAACACCACTGACCAAGCAAGTGGAAGCAAAGATAAACAATTTGAACTACATTAAACTAAGGAGAAGTTTCTGCACCTCAAAAGAAACAGTGACCAAGATACAAAGACCGCTCATGGAATAGGAAAAATTATATACCCAATACCCATCTGACCAGGGGTTAATATCAAAGATATATAAGGCACTGGCAGAATTTTACAAGAAAAAATTCAACCCCATCAAAAATGGGGAGAAGAAATGAACAGAAACTTCCTCAAAGAAGAAATACAAATGGCCAATAGGTAAATGAAAAAATGTTCTACATCACTAATCATCAGGGAGATGCAAATCAAAACAACAATGAGATATCATCTCACACCACAGAGACTGGCACACATCCAAAAGAACAAGAATAACCAGTGCTGGCACAAATGAAAGGAAAGAAAGTGAGTCTCATTCATTGTTGGTGGGAAAGCCGAATGGTCCAGCCTTTTTGGAAAATGAATGAGTATCCCTCAAAAAGCTAGAACTTGAGCTCCCATTTGATCCAACATTATAACTTCTGGGAAAATACAGTGGGGGCCAAAAACACAAAGCAGAAATGCCATCTGCACGGCTATGTTCATCGCAGCACTGTTCACAATGGCCAGAATCTGGAAACAACCTGAGTGCTCGAGAACAGAAGACTGGATAAAGAAACTATGGTACCTCTACACAATGGAACACTACTTAGCTGTTAGGAAAAATGAAGTCTTGAAATTTGCTTATAAATGGAGAGTATCATATTGAGTGAAATGAATCAGAAGGAGAAGGACATATAGAATGACTACATTCATTTATGAGATATAAAAGGTAGATCTCAGTCCTATTCTCAGGGCCACAAGTGGTCACCTAAGCACCACCAGGAGTGATTCCTTGAGCAAAGAGCCAGGAGTAAGCCCCGAGCACTGTCAGATGTGGCCCAACAGCTTCTCCACCAAATTAAGAAGAAAAACAACAGAAGGAAGAAGCGAATACAAAATGGGAAAGAGTAAAAAGTTCTTCATTAAAATACAACACACCCCAAAAGAGAGAGAATGTAAGGGAATGCCCTGCCGCAGAGGCAAGGAGGGGTGGTGGGGGATGGGGTAGAGGTGGTAGGAGGGATACTGGGAACATTGGTGGGGGAGAATGGGCACTGGTGGAGAGATGAGTAAACAATCACTGTATAACTGAAATGCAAACACGGAAGTTCACAATCACCTCACGGTGATTCACTAATAAAAATTTTTTTTAAAGTTATGCATTAAACCATATTCACAAATCACTATGGGGCCAGTGGCTCTATCTGGAGTCACAGAGGAGCCTTCCAGCGAGGGAGAGAATGACTCAGTGAAGCCCGAGACATTGAATCCAGTGCAGGCAATCCCAGTGATTCTGCTCCAGAAGTAACCAAGTGACCTCCTATTCCTCCTCCTGCACCCCCTCTTTTGTCCCATCATGCCTCTCTTTCCTTCTACAAATAATGATGGAGTACCAACTGTGGGAGAGACCCATGTTCTGGGCATAGGGACATGACAATAAACAATTCTATGGTGAAAACAGGCAGTAAGAAATATAAAAGGTCAGATTGATAGTATAGAGGGGAGAGCATTTGCCTTGCACGTGGCCAACCTGAATTTGATCCTACCCACCTTACAGGTCCCCTGAGCCTACTAGAAGTGATCTCTGAGCACTACTTACTGTGACCCCAGAACAAAACAAACAAAAAAGAAATATTTAAGTAAAATGTAGAGTATGGCAGATGGTGAAGGTGACTATGAAGAACACAAAACATTAGTAAGTAATTGCTAGGAATATCCCTACCAGGGCAGCATAGAGGCACATAGACACACTTGCCCCTCCCTGGGTAGTTGATGTCTCACATGAAAGAGACACTAGCGTCCCAGTTGCCATGCTGCACTTACTCAGTTAGAATGCCATCTGCCGTGTCTCTTCCCTCAGGGGTCTCCCAGGACACACGGACCGTCAGCTTATTGGGTTCAGCAATGCGTTCCTTCACACTTGGGCATTTGATTCTTGGAGGTTCCAGATCTGTAAGTATAACCAGAGCATTCTTACCATCATAAAGAAATAGGTCGCCAAACACGGGTTCAACACCCAGCATTTTGGCTCTGTCAACTTCTTCGCATTGGACTCCCTCCCCTCATCTTGCCACACCTCTCCTGTTAAGTCTTGAAGAGTAACTGAGCATTCACATGTGCACAGCTAACTGCAAACAGCTGGCCTTACTAGATGTACTATGGGTACCTATGGGTACCATCTATTAGCTGCAGCAACTTGATCCCCATGCTTCCAAACTCTGCCTGCTGACTTGGCAATATGGTTACTACTCAGTGGTAGCGTTTCCCACCCACTTCAAAGACAACGTCATAGAAAGGTACCTTACTTATCATCTAACTTGAGCAAATTCAAGGCTGCAAAGATTTTAGTACCTGCTTGATTCATAGCATCATTCCAATGGCTGGGGTTAGGGGTACCTAGAAACGAGAACTGGGTGTTTTTCAGAGTTTAGTTTTAGGGGAAGTAAGTCTCATGAAATAGGACAAGAGGCAGACAATGGCACTGTTCCAGGTGAATAATGCTAAGAGCAAATGTCATGGAGGCTGAAAGGAGCCACCCAAATGCCCTTATCATTTTATAGATGTGGAAACTGAGCTCAGAAAGTTTCCATGACTTACTTAATGCCAAGCATGTAGACAGTAACAGTATAAACTGTAACCCATGTCAGAGCACTGCCCCAGGGATGAGTCCTTTCTCTTCTGGCTATGTCTACTCACCAACCTATTGCTTAATATCTCCAAATGCTCATCTGTCTGGGCCCACCTTCCATTCAACCACAAGGTCTTGTGTTCTGGGGACAATAATTTTGTCGCCAAAGCTTTAGTTCTCCAGTGCCTCCTAATTTTTTCCCCAGAGTATCTCTGTTGATAATAGAATTTCTGCTGCTCCAAAATCCAGCAGTGGTTATTGGTGAGGGCTAGAAATAAATGAACGGTCACTTCTATGTTGGATTGGGTTTCATCACTTCTAACTGTGTAATTGTGAAGTGCAATCACAAGAACAGGAGGAATATCAAACTTTTGCAAATTCTACTTGATGATTCAAGGGAGATAATGTATTTAAAGAGGGCAGAGCAAATTAGCAGCATTGAGATTTTCACTGCTTTACATACCAACCAAAAATTATTTAAATGCTACTACAACCTGAGTAGCAATTAAATGTCATTTGATTCTGAATCATAAATATCTTTGAGAGTAAATGCATCAAGTAAAATTTTCATATACTTTCTCCTGCATTTTTTCAAATAACTTTTTGTTTAATTTAGGGTAAAAAATCATAAACACTTTGTTAATTTTTCCATCAGCAATCCAAATTCATATTTTATCAAATGCCATTCTTTAACAGAGTATGATTTTGCAGCCTTATTATACTAAACTTCAATAACTACCGTATTTTATTGACGCTAAGTCAATAACAATTGTCAAATGCACCCCAATTTGAGGGATATTAAAATGTGAAAAAAATGTTTCATAGATATTTTGATATAACATAAATGTTATGATTAAACAGGGGATGCTTTAAATGCATTTGAGGTATATTTTCTGTTGCCACATGATCCATTTTTCTTACCGTTCTGAGAGAAAACATTTTCCTAATTCAAAAGTTTCAGTTTTGGGTGAAATCAGAAGAGAAGTATACAATACTGCCCTCTTCTGGTCAAATCAAACGGGGACTAACGTCATTGAAAGCATATTTAGTTTATAATGAGAAAGCAAAGGAGGGAAGAAGAAATAGATTTCAATGTAAACTGACATTGTGTGACCACATTTTTGTAGATTAACATCATGTCAACGTGAATAGACACTCTTAGTCTCTATGTCACTGCAAATTCTACATCTGGATGGTGTACTTGGTGGTTTTCTGAATCAACTAGGCAGCCTGGAATTGTGTTCCCTACTAGGTTCTCTGGATGAAGTAAAGTCAGCTTATGTTCAGCTACCAACAGTCGGTTGAAACTGGGCTATTTTTTTCTGAAATAATGCTCTTCCAAACCAGAAACAAGGAGAAGTAAATGGAAATATGTTAGCTAATACTTAGGGAACACTTCTGTGTGCCCACCCCCTGATAAGTATTCTCCCAGCATTATCTCATTAAATGCTCAAAACCACCCACTAAGCTAAGCAATTGTGATTAGCATCCCCATCACTATACTGGGAAGCATTTTCTCCCTTTTGGAATTTCTCTGTGGTCTGAGAATGTAGGCCACGATCACACATTCTTCAATTATGTTAATAAGTTAAACACGTCTGCGTGTCTGCTGGCTGCTGACCTAGTTTTTTCCCTCCAGGCCACACACACATTTTTCTGTGGTCGCCAGCAACAGCTTCCCCATAAATCCTTGAGAGCAGCAACAGGGCTTTATTCTGTTGCATACTGAAGTATCATGCCCTCTGTTTCAGCGGTTAGGACTGACTGGCCTGTCCTTCAATAGGTGCTCCAGAAACCCAAGCCTGTTATGAAATAGGCATGGTCAGCATTTCCTATTGATTGATTGATTGACTTTTATTAAACCACCATGAGTTACATAGTTACAATGTTGTTCATGATTGAGTTTCGATCATACAATGTTCCAACACTCATCCATTCACCTGTGTACATTTCCTACCACCAATGTCCCCAGGTTCCCTCCTTCCCCCGACCCCCACCCCAGTCTGCTTCTATGGCAGGCAATTTTCATCTGTCTCTGTCTCTCTTTCATTTTGAGCATTATGATTTGCAGTACAGGTATTGCAAGGTTATCATGAATATCGCTCTACCTACTTTCAGCACTCAGTTCTTGTCATCACTGTCACTGTCACTGTCATCCTGTTGCTCATCGATTTGCTCAAGCGGGCACCAGCAACGTCTCCATTGTGAGACTTGTTGTTACTGTTTTTGGCCTATCCAATACGCCACGGGTAGCTTGCCAGGCTCTGCCGTGTGGGCACGATACTCTCGGTAGCTTACTGGGCTCTCCGAGAGGGGCAGAGGAATCGAACACGGGTCAGCCGAGTGAAAGGCGAACGCCGTACCGCTGTGCTATCGCTCCAGTTCTTGTCACCGTTTCCAACAATCATTATAGTAGTGGTCATAGGATAGAGAATGGTTCATTGCTTTTTTAAATGTCATCATAAATTTCCATGAAAGAAATCAACAACACTACTATACAAATATAGTCACAATCCCCTATTGACTTTCTATAATAGCCCCAGACTCCTATGCCACTCCTCAGTTCAGGATATAAACACTCTCTCTGCACACATTGGCTTTCGAATCTGTAGCCATGTAGAATGTCCATAGGAATGTAATTAAATTTGTTCCTTTCTCCTATTAATCTGCCTAATGTTAATAACTGCCCAATCAGTGTGAGAAAAATTCAGAGGAGTGAGGAGAAAGTTCCTTTTCCTCCCATGGGATCAACTACTAATGATCTGAGGAGGCAAACTATTTACTTGGGAATCCTTAACATACCTCACCAGACAGGTGAGTGGAAATAAGGACTAAATACAAAAGGACAATATCCTAGCCAACAAGTAATAATATGCATCCTAAAACACTCTATAATGTTTGCTTAAATAGTATTTGTAGTAGAGACATAGGATGGAAGAAGATTGTTATGATTCTATGATTAACAGGTACTTCAGAACATGGTAATAAAATGTCTGCAATGTTCTCGAGTGGCGTGGGGTTCCTCTCCCCACCTCCTTCTAAGGCTAAATGATCTTTTATTTGATTTTGTAGCACTGGGAATGGAGCTGAGGGCCTCACACGCACAAGGTTTGCACATTATCATTAGGTCACATTCCTGGCCAAGATATTCTTATCCCAATTAATAGTGTTCAGCTCGTCACATAGACTATTTTTTTTTTGCTTTTTGGGTCACACCTGGTGATGCTCAGGGGCTACTCCTGGCTTTGCACTCAGGAATCACTCCTGGCGGTGCTCAGGGGACCATATGGGATGCTGGGAATTGAACCCGGGTCGGCCGTGTGCAAGACAAACGCCCTACCCGCTGTGCTATCTCTCCAAGCCCCTCGTCACATAGACTATTTAATGACAACTACCTCACTTGCTTCCTACAAACTGCACAGAAACTGACTTTTTTTATTGAACTACTGTGAGATAGTTACAAACCGTTTATGTATGAGTTTCAGTCATACAATGATTGAACATCCATCCCTCCACCAGTGCACATTCTCCACCACCAATGTCCCCAGTATTAACCTCCACCTTTCCAACCCTCTCCCTGCCTCCATGGCAGACAATTTCCTCCGTACTCTCTCTCTGTCTACTTTTGGGCATTATGGTTTGCAATATAGATACTGAGAAGCTATCGTGTTTGATTCTTTATCACTTTCAGCACACATCTCCCATTCCGAACGATCTCTCCAACCATCATTGACTAAGTTTGACTAAGTGATCCCTTCCTAATTCGAGCTGCCTCCTCCCCCAGCTCATGAGGTAGATTTCCAACTATGGAAACCATAGTTTCCATTCCTGGCCCTTGCGTCTACTGTCCTTGGGTGTCAGTCTCATATTATGTTATTTTATATTCCACAAATGAGTGCAGTCATTCTATGTCTGTCCCTCTCTTTCTGACTCATTTCACTTAACATGACCATCCAATTATAAGCAAATTTCATAACTGGAAAGTGACTTTTTAATTGTCGTTTCTCTCAACTCTTTGATCCCTTGGTCTTCACTCACACCAGCTTCTCAATCTGCACTGTCGATGCGGCAGAGACTGGCCGTTTGTTCCCCTGCTCTCTGATCAATTTTCTAGCAAAACTCTGCCTTCCTGAGCCCTTATGTCTTTCAGAAATAAAAAACAACTGTCCATTTTCTAGTGCCAGTGAAATTCTTGTGATGAGTTCTACTGATGTGCTGTGAGAAAGAATGCCATGTTCTACTTCTGGATTGTGCTTCTAAAAAGAAAGGGGAAGTGTGCCCTTTCCCTGTTTCTTTCCTTCTCCAACTGGATATCCTTGTGCATGTGATAGAGAGCCGGAGCAGTCACCTTAGACTGTGAGATGAACACCACAGGTTGAGGATGGAAGAGCAAGAGAAAAGAAGCTTATGTGTAGGACACTGCCTGAGACTGCTTAAGCACAAATGTTTATATGAAATGGGACTTCTATGGGGGCTGGAGCGATAGCACAGTGGGTAGGGCGTTTGCCAGGTTCGATTCCCAGCATCCAATATGATCCCCTGAGCACCACCAGGAGTAATTCCTGAGTAAATGAGCCAGGGCTAACTCCTGTGCATCGCCAGGTGTGGCCCAAAAAGCAAAAAAAAAAATGGGACTTCTATCTTATTTAAAACATTATGATTGGGGCCTGGTAATAATACCTGAGCTCATATAAAGCAGTCATGTTCCTTCAAATTACTTCTATGTAGAATCTTGTGTGACATATAAGAGGATCTATTTTGTTAATGATTTTTATACACTGATCACTAACGAAGTGTTAGAATGGCATCAGTGTCCTGCAAATCTGGTTGCCCCAAATCCACTTAAATATATGCAGCTCTTCTTATTCAAAGATGGAGTTTATTTTCTTTTCTTTTGAAGCTGGGCTAAATTTGTGATTTGCCTTGAGAATGCAGGGGAACTACTTCTGGAACATCCTTAGGATTAGACCCTTTAGAGTTTTGTACTTGAGCCAGAGATTTGGCTCAGTGGTGAAGCATGTGCCACATATGCTTGAGACCCTGAGTTTGATCCCTGGAACGAATAATACAAAACAAAACACTAGTTTGGGGTGAGTTCTTTTGGGCCATACCTGGGAGGTACTCAGGGCTTACTCTTGGTTCTGTTCTCAAGAATCACTCCTGGCAAGCTCGGGGAACCATATGGGATGGTGGGAATTGAACCCGGGTTGACTGCATGTGAGACAAACGACATACTTGCTGTACTATTGCTCTAGCCTCAAAATAAAACTCTGGCACCTTCTTTTATTTTGCTTTTTGGGTCACACTCGGCGATGCACAGTGGTTACTTTTCATGCACTCAGGAATTACTCCTGGCGGTGCTCGGGGGACCATATGGGATGCTGGGAATCGAACCTGGTTGCCTGAGTGCAGGGCAAACACCCTACTCACTGTGCTATTGCTCCAGCCCCCTCTGGCACCTTCTACTTTCACTACCTTACAAGTCAGCTGTCTTCTAATGAAGGTCCAATGATCTGACTGGAAAGGTCATTCAGAGAGAAAAAGAGATGATGGGGTTTTGTTTGTTCATTTAGGGCCACACCTGGTGTTGTTCAGGAGTTACTCTGGGCTGTGCCCTCAGGAATTACTTGTAGCAGTACTCAGGGGATCATATAAGTGGCAGGGATTGAAATTGGGTCAGCCGCAACGAGGCTCTACCTGCTGTACTATCATCACTCCAGCCTCCAGAGAAAGAGAAATTATGAAAGGATAAAGAGAGACAGCCAAACTCTGAGGTACCACATAGTGGAGTGGAGTCATTTGGGATACTCCAGCCCCAGTCACCTCAGCCATGATCACACACAGCACAGCAGCATCTTCTTTAGCTGAGCTGGGCCTTCCCCAACAAGACCTAGCCAAATCTCCAGCACGCCTGTCCCCGCAGGGGCTAGATCGAGAGCACAGCGGGGAGGGTGCTTGCCTTATACAGGGCTGTCCCTGGTTTGATGCCTGGCACCCCATACGGGGGCCCAAGATGGTCAGGAGTGATCCCCGAGCACGGAGCCCAGAGGAAGTCCTCAGCACAGCCAGGTGCAGCCCCCAAACAAAAACAAATTCTCAATCCCCCAAATTATAAGCAATAACATAATCTTTTGAAGTCATTAAATTTTGAGTGCTCTGTTGCACAGCAATAGATTATGATGACAAGTATAAAACAGTTTGAGGCTAATGACAAAGGAAGGACGAGGTACTTTTTTATTGAATTAATGTTGATTTCCATGACTGTGTGGACTGGAGCGGGAGCATAGTGGGTAGGGTGTTTGCCTTGCACGTGGCCAACCTGGGTTCGATTCCTGCATCCCTCTTGGAGAGCCTGGCAAGCTACCAAGAGTATCCTACCCACACAGAAGAGCCTGGCAAGTTCCCCGTGGCGTATTCAATATGCCCAAAACACTAACAAGTCTCACAATGGAGACGTTACTGGTGCTCGCTTGAGCAAATCGATGAACAAGGGGCGACAGTGCTACAGTGGCTACAGTACTTCCATATATTTCAAGGCTAAAATTTCATGGCTCTTAAAATATCTGTTCCCACATCACAGTCACCAAGAAGGTACCAGCAGCTCTCCATCACAGTCTACTGGACTCTACTGGGAGTGACTATCATAGGCAGAACAAATCTGGACATCAAAATCTCTACCAGGAAGTGGTTTCATTTCTTTATTACCATAAAAGATTTCTGAAAGCTTTCCAAGGCCCAGGAGATATCTCTATCTAAAATACCTGCCATGGGGCTGGAGCAATAGCACAGCAGGTAGGGTGTTTGCCTTGCAGGAGGCCGACCTGGGTTCTACTCCTAGCATCCCAAATAGTCCCCCCAGCACCACCAGGAGAAATTCCCGAGTGCATGAGCCAGGAGTAACCCCTGTGCATCGCCGGGTGTGACCCAAAAAACAAAAATAAATAAAATAAAATAAAATAAAATAAAACACCTGCCTTGAGGCCAGAGTGATAATACAATAGGTAGGGAATTTGCCTTACAATTGGCCAACCCCAGTTCAATCCCTGGCATCCCATATGATCCCCCGAGCACCTCCAGGAGCAATTCCTGAGAGCAGAGTCAGGAGTAACTCATGAGCATCACCAGGTATAACCCCAAACAAACAGACATCTGCCTTTCAAGCAAGAGGCCATTAATTTAATTCCCCATGGCACTATATATGCCAAGAACAATCCCAGTAGCTCTCCTAGCTGAGTTCCCCAGCACTGCCAATGACTTCTGGCTGTACCATAGGCAAGCATGTTACCACTACAACTAAAAGGGCTTAACCCCTGGCAAGCACATGCGTGAGCACTGCAGCAAGCCCTGGTGAGCACTGCAAGCAAAGTATGCAGAAGCACTAGAACTAAAGAGTACAAACCCTAGAAAGTAGAGCACTGAGTGTGCGAGGACCAAAACCAAGCATTTGGGTGACATCCCTGCATCACATCAATACAAACAGTGGGAAGGAAAGGCATGAATAAAAGTGTGTGAGCCTCGAAATCATGGGTTTGACCCCAATCACAACACCAAAGGGAAGAGGAAAGAGAAAAAATAATTTAAAAAACGAGGAAAGACTTTTTTTTTTAAAGACTGTATTTGTCAACCTAGGGAAAATGTATCATCATTTAAGATCATCTGCAGCAAAACAGCGATATATTTATTCTTAGCTTTCTAATGCTTATATCCTTAGCTGAATCTCTAGAACTAAAACAAATGTGTCACAGGGTAAACTCAGCTGTCAGAGTGGGGAAACCAGACACTATTTCATCAATCTGTGTATCTTAAATCTTAAATTTTTTTTCCAGAATTCATTTGTTAACTAACACTCTGTAGGACGGGGCTGGTGCAATAGTATAGCAGGGCGAGCGCCTGCCTTGCACGTGGTCAACCTGGGTTCAATTCCCAGGACACCAGACGGTCCCCCAAGCCTACCAGGAGTGATCCCTGAGCACAGAGCTAGGAGTAAGTTAGCCCTGAGCACCACTGGGTGCGATGCAAAAACAAACAAAAACCCACTCTATAGGAAACAGAAGCAGTTGTTCCCACAGAAACAAAGACCCAGTGGGTTCACACATTGCTCTGAGATATGTGTCTTAAAACAAAAAAATAAATAACTCTGTGTTCTCAAAAGACACCCTGCACTTTGATGGGTTCTCATTGTTCATAGATATTTTGGGGATTTGGGCGGGGCCATACCCAGCTGTGCAGAAGGCTTCCTCCTGCTCTGTGCTCAGGGGTCATTTCTGGTGGGGTTCAGGGGGGCATATGTGGTGCCAAAGACTAAACTGGGGTTGGCCACCTGCAAGGCAAAACTTGACCTCTGCACTATTCAGCCTGTCATGGTCCATCATTTTGCAGTTTACATTTTTCTCCTTTTTCTCATGGCCTAGAAATAAAAGTATTGGTTTAAAGGAGAGATCCTGTATCTGCTCAAAGTCTGGCTTCTAGATGAAGACTTGCTGTAATTCCAACTGTTTCTAGTGCTATTTAAATGCCAAGTATAATCAGGACTAAAAAAAAATGAAAAGAAAGAAAACATATTTCCCCAAACAACAGTTGTTACATTCTAAGATTTATTTCATATGTATAAATGGAAGCTGTGATTCTAAATATATTTACCCTCTTGTAATTTTGCTGTATGTTTTTTTTTTCCCTCTGACGTGTCTGTATCTGTTTCTGAAATAAACAGAGATTTGAATCCACTGCCAGAGTGTGGCCTATATTTGAGAATTCATTTTAACTTGTGGTGCTTTTAAATTAGCCAGGCCACAGAGCTAACTACCTCAGAGTCCAAAAAAAAAAAAAAATAGTCCAGTGTTCCCTCCTCCCCTCAGGTCTGGAGGAGAACTGGGACAAGTTTCTCAGCACTCAGCACAGCTCTGGCCAAGATTCGCTGTTGAAGGTTGTGTGGAAATCTGGGAACTGCTTGGTCCCTGTGTGTCAACTCTGAAAATAGGTTGAAGCCCTGAGTTAGGTTCAAGGACCCCCTCACCCCGCCAACAGCAAGTTATTAAAATAATTTAATACCTTTAAAGCCAAAAGAGTAGATGACATACCTGAAGTCAGATTCTCCAGGACAACCTCCAACTTATTTGTTACTAAAATCAAAGATAGAAATGCCTGCTTGCTTTGTCCCATTTTCTGCCTTGTTTTATTGCGTTGGCCCCTCCCACTTAATTACATCTATACCCTGGCAAGCAATAAGCTGAATTGCCTGAAATTGGGGTTCACTTCTTAGTTCCCGCCCCCCTCCCCCGTCTCTCTGGGAAGATTCCAGGCCCATCTGGTCCAGCTTAAATCCAGCTTGTTGCTTTTTGAGAACAATGAGCAGTTTCTTCCCATTGTTGCACATGATGTAAACGGTATGATCCCTAGAGAATGTTTTGCTGATGCTGGCTCAGCAGAAAGCTCTTTGAGTGCCTCCGATCCTCTGGCACTTCTAGGAGATGATGGATTCGGGTTTTTTATTTGGGGGAGAGGGGAGGTCATACCAGGTGGTGCTCAGGGCTTCTGTGCTCAGGGATCACTCCTGGAAGGGCTACAGAGACCACCTGAGGTACTGATGGGACAAATCAGTGTCTCACGGGTATCTCTGTTTCTTTTTGGAAGGAAGCAAGGTAGGAAAGAGGCCGCGATTCCTTGGGAAAAGATTGAGAAACACTGATCTAGCAGACTTCCAGGCCCATCCTGTAATTGCTAAAAAAAATAAAAAGAACTTTCATGAGGTTCCAAGGTGATTCCATAAATACCTAACATCTGAGAAGCGCTGACTTGGATCCAGGACTCTAGCATGTCAGAATGCCTGGGAAGATTCCTGAAGGGATCTGCTCTCCCCACAACAGGTCTAGGTGGGGCTGAGAATATGCAGTTTTAAAGATACCCCAGTGATCCCCCTTATGGGGGCTCCTCCGCAAAACCCAGAGTAAGGTGAAGTAGCCAAATCTAATTCTGTTTAGAAAACTGAGTCTGCACACTGCCAGGGTCAATGGCAAAGGAACAACAGTCAGCTGAGAGGCATGGGAATGATGTCTGCGGGAACACGCCTGCAAAGGTCAACAACTGCTCCACAGAACAGGAGCGATCCCTGAAGCAGCAGGGATGCTCCATTCCGTGGCCAGCCTGTAATTGCCTCAATAATAAGCTGAGCAGAGCCATAGCGATAGTGCAGAGGGGAGGGTGTTTGCCTTGCACACAGCCGACCTGGGTTCGATCCCTGGCATTCCATATGGTTCCCCCGAGCACTGCCAGGAGGAATTCTTGAGTGCAGAGCCAGGAGTAATTCATTGCCAGGTGTGGCACCCAACAAACAAACAAAAAAGCTGGGCAAAAGAAGTCAGGCAAGGCACCAAAGAGATAGTACAATGGGTAAGGTATTTCTCTTGCATGCAGCCAACGTGTCTTCTATCTCTGGCACCACATTTGGTTCCCGGAGCACCATGTACGAGTATTCCCTGAGCACAGAACTAGGAGTAGGACCTCAGCGCTGAGAGAGGTAGCCTCAAAATAAACCAAAGAAGTCAGATAACAGTCACCAGCTAGGGGCTCAGAGAGACATTACAGCCAATAGGGCATTTGCCTTGCATGCTGCCAGCCAGGGTTCGATTCCCAGCATTCCATAGGGTCCCCCGAGCACCGCCAGGAGTAATTCCTGAGTGCAGAGCCAGGAGTAACCCCTGTGCATCGCCGGGTGTGACCCAAAAAAAAAAGTTCACCAGAGAGACAGGTCACTCTTCCCAAGTATGTGCCTCTTCAAGTGTGTGAGATTTTCTTACCGACGCAGGAGGCTGGTCTGCCACTCCAGGCCTTGTTGTCCATGCAGGTGACAGTCCTCTCCCCTTTCAATGTGTATCCTGGTGAGCAATAGTACTCACAGCGGGAGTTAAAGTAGGCGCCATCTACACACTTAAATCCCCCATTCATTGGCATGGCAAGGGTAGGACATCGCTTTTCTGAAAAAAAAAAAAAAGAAAAGAAAACAGATACCCCACATTTGTTAGTTTTTGTCCATGGAGTTCCAGAATACAGAAACTTTTTTCACCCTGGGCCTCAGAGTATAGAGAGTTGAAGGAAAGAAATCAAGGCGGGGAAGTAAGAAGAGGCTGACCGGAAGTAATGGAGGGTAGGGGTCAAGAGCTTCAGTACTTGGGTGGTAGAGAGGAGTGGTACAGCTATAGATGCAAACTGCAGAGTCAGCAACACTGAAAGCAGGAGATCCAAATGCAACAACCAAACTTAAAAATGCACGTGTCAAGGAGGCAGGCTGGGGGTTGGGAAGGAAACTGGAGACACTGGTGGAGGGGTCGGTGCTGGAACATAGTATGCCTAAAATTCAACTGTGAGTAAATCATGGTGTCTTAATTTTATTTTATTTATTCATTTATTTATTTTTAATTTTAAAAAGTTTGGTTTCGGGGCCACATTCAGCGATGTTCAGGGGTTACTCCTGACTCTACCCAGAGTACAGCCCTACTAGTAGTAATAACTGCAAGGCATTACTACTGGCGGTGCTTGGGGGAACCATATGTAATGCTCACCATCAAACCTGGGCTGGCCACATGCAAGGCAAATGCCCTGTCCACTGTACTATCTCTCTAGCTGCTTAATAAAAAAATTGTTTGAAACGCAAGAAAGGAAAGAAGAAAGCAGAAGTAAAAGCTAATTTAATGTCTAATGATAGACAACTGGATAAAGAAACTATGGTCTGAAATTCAGAATACAGAAATGAATGAATACGAATACCATTTAAAAGATGAAAATGTGGACCAGAGAGACAGTACAGGGAGTAAGGTGCTTACCTTGCAATCCAGAGACCCTGGCACTGCAAAGGGTCCCCCAAGCACCGCTAGGGGTCATTCCTGAGCACAGAACCAGAAGAAGCAATCTCTGAATACTGCTGCATAAGCACCCCCCACCCCCCAATAAACAAACAAATTCATGCCTCTTGGGACAAAGTGGAGAGAAATTGAGATGATTATGCTAAGTGAAATAAGGAAGTAAAAGACAAATGGGCATCTTCCTTGATGCGATGCCATCTACCAGTTCTGTGTACCCATCCCATCTGTGTACCCAGATGGTTTCACTTCTGTGGATGATGAGTTACTAAAACAAATGAATTGGCAAGAAACAACAAAAAAAACCTCCCTAGACTCAGTGAAAATCGCAGAAGGATGGGGTGGGGGGGAGGGAGAGGAGTGAGGAAGAGCAGGGACTCTCTGGTGCTGGGATGGCACTGGAACTTTGGTAGGGGAAGTGGTGACAGGCACACACACACACACACACATTCAGAGAACTGATGCAACAGACCTAAAATTCCATCATGTTGGACATGGGAAAATATAATGCTAAGTGAAATGAGTCAGAAAGAGAGGGACAGACCTACAATGACTGCACTCATTTGTGGAATATAAAATAATATAATATGAGACTAACACCCAAGGACAGTAGAGAGAGACAAGGGCCAGAAAGATTGCTCCAGCATTGGAGGCATGCTTCCTGGTCTGGGGGAGAAGGCAGCTGGGATAGAGAAGGGATCACTAAGTCAATGATGGCTGGAGGGATCTCTTGGAATGGGAGATGTGTGCTGAAAGTAAAGGACAAACCATGATGGCCTCTTAGTTTCTGTATTGCAAACCATAATGCCCCAAAGTAGAGAGAGAGAGTAAGAAGGAAGTTGTCTGCCATAGAGGCAGAGGGTGTGGTGGGGGTGGCAGGAGGGATACTGGAGACACTGCTGGTGGAGAATGTGCACTGGTGGAGGGATGGGTGTTCTATCATTATATGACTGAAACTCAATCATGAAGGCTTTGTAATGATATCTCATGGCAATTCAAAAATAAATCCCATCATGTTGTAAAAATGATCAACAAAAATGGTTTTTGGAGCAATAGCACAGCAGGTAGGGCATTTGCCTTGCACGCGGCTGACCCGGGTTCGATTCCTCCATCCCTCTTGGAGAGCCCGGCAAGCTCTCCAAGAGTATCCCGCCCTGGGTTCGATTTCCAGCATCCCATATGGTCCCCTGTGCACTGGCAGGAGTAATTCCTGAGCGCAGAGCCAGGAGTAACCCCTGTATATTGCCGGGTGTGGAGGAGGAGGAGGAGGAGGAGGAGGAGGAGGAGGAAGAAGAAGAAGAGGAGGAAGAAGAAGAAGAAGAAGAAGAAGAAGAAGAAGAAGAAGAAGAAGAAGAAGAAGAAGAAGAAGAAGAAGAAGAAGAGGAGGAAGAAGAGGAGGAAGAAGAGGAGGAAGAAGAGGAGGAAGAAGAGGAGGAAGAAGAGGAAGAAGAAGAGGAAGAACAAGAAGAAGAAGCAGCAGCAGCAGCAGCAGCAGCAGCAGCAGCAGCAGCAGCAGCAGCAGCAGCAGCAGCAGCAGCAGCCAGGCTGTAGAGCAGAAATGTTTCCTAAAGTTGTTCCGGCCCCAGACAAGGCCACTGGACTTTCATCAGTCTTTACCAGTCATTCCCAGACAGGCTGCCCAGAGGATGGTCTCTTTATTAAAAGAGATCCGTCCTCTGAGCAGGGCAAAGCATGATGAAGCACAGAGACTGGGGGATGGGTACAGAGAACTGGTCCATGGGCGCTGAGGAAGAGGTGGGTGAAGCACAGTGCCCACTGGAGTTTCCCCCGTGGAAAGCCAGGTTCCGGCCCTGAGCTTCCGGCCCACCAACAATGAAGCAAGAGTAACAGCACCCATATGGAAAGAGTTGCTGCAAACTCTGGAAGCAGATGAAATACTTGGCACAAGAAAGGTGTTTAGCAAATGGTGGCTGTTTTGAATAACAATGGCATTTAAAACCCTAGCACTTGCAGTTTCCCAAAAGACACAGGACATTTTGTGGGGCTAGCAGGCGGCCCCCCAAAGACTACTTTCAGTCCTCCCCTCTCTTCCCCCTCCTTTTCCTGGAATAAGCATCACTCTTCCCACTCCTTCCTGCCCTCAAAGCCATTTGCCTTTGGGAGAACACTTAGGATTCATTATCACGAATGAGTCCATGGCTTTAAGTCATTCTTTTTCTTGAAGGGAGGGGGTGTAGTTTAGACCACACTCAGATGGGCTCAAAGCTTACTCCCAACTCTATGCACAAGCATCACTCCTGGTGGCTCTCAGGAATTGAAGTGGAGTCTGCAGTGAACAAAGTGAGCATCTTAACTCCTGTTACTATAGCTCTGGTCCCTGAGTCAACTTTTGGCTCCTTTAAGTGACCCTTGGTGAGGATGGTAGATACGAGGTCCAGGGGGATTGCCCCATAGCTGGAAGACTGCTTCATGAGCAGAGGGGAGAAGGCTGAAGAAAGAATGGAATAGAGAAGTAATAGAGAAGAAATATTCCAGATGGAATAGAGAAGGGATCACTAAGAAAATTATGGCTGGAGCAACCAGTTGGGATGGGAGATGCATGCCGAAAGTAGATAATGGACCAAACATGATGACCTCTCAGTGTCTGTGTTGCAAGCCATAATGCCCAAAAGCAGAGAGAGAGAGAGTATGGGGAATATTGTCTGCCTTAGAGGCAGGGGAAGGGTGGGAAAGGGGGGTTATACCCGGGATATTGGTGGTGGGGAATGTGCACTGGTGGAGGGATGGGTGTTTGATCATTGTGAGATTGTAACCCAAACATGAAAGCTTGTAACAATCTCACAGTGATTCAATAAAATTTAAAAAATTTAAAAAGAGAGAGACCCTTGGTGGCAGAGGCTGCATGCTTCTTTGTTTCCAAATCTCCAACGCATTTGCAGAGGACGGACACAGTCTGTGTGCCGATCAATCCTCTGTTCTCTCTCTCTGCCTTTTCCGAACAATTGATCACACCTGTCTGAAATGTGGCTTCTCTCTACCACCATCTCTTCGCAACCCGTGAGACATTCTGCCCACCAGAGAATCTATGTTTCCTCAACGATCACAGAACATTCCTTAAAGAGCATGGAAGTCAGAACACAAGAGCCCTGGCTATCTATCATTCACCAGAGGACCCCATGTGGGGCTGGGCTACTCACGTTTGCAGATGACCTTGTCCGACCACCTTTTGTTTGGTTGGCAGATCAGCTGGGAAGAGCCCTGCAGCTCATAGCCCTTCCTGCAGCGAATGTCACACCGGGTTCCCAGGGCTGTTTTGTAGTATCCTCCTTGAGGGGCCCTGCAGTACACATCCCCATACTTCACCTTGATGGGCGAGCACCATGGAGTGTCTAGAGGTAGCAGAAACAAGTGAGGGGGTGGGGGAGGGGGGTGTCAGTTTCAATAACCGCATCTCCTCACTCTCATAGTGCCTAGCTTGCTGCCCTTTAGATTTTGAAACTCCAAAGAGTACCCCATGTCTCTTAAAGTGTCTCTGTGTGAGGAAGTTATGATCATGAGACTTGGTGTCAGGCATATCGTAATACGAATCTGGTACCTCTGTTGCTGTGTGGTGGTGAATAAGTTGCTTAACCTCTCCGTTAAGGCCTATACATTTAGCACTCTACCCCTCACACAGTAGATGTTCAATAAATGCTTGGTTTGGTATTTCTCTAAGTTAGATACCTGATTCTTCCCAACTCTTTTCCCTTCTCTTTGTTGTTGTTGTTGTTGTTGTTGTGACTGGAGGTACTACATGTTTGCTACTGTGCTCACACACTTGGGTTGTGGTGCTCCCCAGGAGATCACACTGTTTGGTTGCAAGGCTTGCACACGCTCTGCTGAGTTTGCTAGAAATCTCACACGTGATGTTCTAGGATCATATTTGACCTGAGGGGAGGTGCCAGAGATTGAACGCAGGGACTCAGCGTTTGCGAGGCAAGAGCTCTCTCACTGAGCCACAACCCAGAATGCTAGATAACCATTCTGGGAGGGGAAACATTGTTAGTAAATTTTTGTTGTTGTTTTGGGGCTATCCTTGGTGATACTCAGGGGTTACTCCTGGCTCTACACCCAGGAATCACTCCCGGCAGTGCTCAGGGACCGTATGGGATGCGGGGGCTCTAACCTGGGTCGGCTGCATGCACGGCAAGTATGTCACCCGCTGTACTATCTCTCCATTCCCATCAAATTGTTATTATGAGCCCTAACTTCAACCATCTATACATGGAAAGGGAAGACAGTCAGTAATGGGTAAACAAGGGTATTTTCCAAGACTGAATGCATATGAATATTCTTTGCAAAAATTCTTAATACTACCATGGGGGGCAAAAATACTATATTTTAGGTTTGGAGACTAAAATACTATATTTTAGTCTCCCGCAGGCAAAGCATGCACTCCAGTACTTTGAGCCCTGTCACCTGGCCCTAATAATCTTAATGTGAATGGAGCTATGGCTTTCTCATTGTTCTGGTGGGATACAATTTTGGCTTAAAGTCACAGAACAATTATTTCCCTGAAGGGAAGTAATCTCCTTTGGCAGATGTTCCCAGTTATGCCCCATTTCATAAGGAAGTGACACCCATCCTGAATGAGCAACTCTTAGCTAATTTTGATTTTAGGCTCACAGTTACCCAGGGAGGATGACACGAACACAGCAGTCTCTTTGTCTCTCTGTCTCTCTTCTCTCTGTGTCTGTCTGTCTGTCTGTCTCTGTCTGTCTGTCTGTGTCTGTCTCTATCTGTCTGTCTGTCTGTCTGTCTGTCTGTCTGTCTGTCTCTGTCTCTCTGTCTCTCTCTCTCTCTCTCCCTCTCTTTCAGATCCACAATATTATAAACTCTTTAGTGGGAAAGTTCCATGATTATCCAGCATATAAGGGATTTGGCCCAGTGAAAAACTCCCTCAAGTCACAAGGCCACAAACGGGAGCCACCTTGGCCCACAGCTGCCCACTCCTCTCAGCACGGCAGCACCTGAGCTAGCAGAAAGTGGGGTTCGTGTGCCATCCTGTGGCCAGGAAGGAGAACAGATCCTGTTTGATTTTCCTAGGAATTCTCTAGGCTTCTGTCGACTTGAAACCCACGATTGATCCAGGGCGACTGCATCTCCCACTCTTTCACTTGTATGTCTTCTTCTCTTTGGGCTAATGCTTTGGTCACCTGATGCTTTGCACAGGCTGAAGTTCTAAAGTCCGGACTCAGGCAGCATTCCAAAGACCCTCTAGGTAAAGGGCTTACCTGAGGGCTTGGCCTTAAGCGTATCAATTTCAGCCACTCGGAAATAGACTTATGCTTATACAAGACATACACTGGGGTTTTCACAGAGTGTATTTACTGTCATTCTAAGATGAGAAAGATTTGGGCCCAGAGGTAAGGTCCAAAACACGTACATGTCTCTATCATTTACTTCTATGTCTAAAACAATTCTTGAACTGATTTTTAAGTGTTTTAATTCTTTCTTTAGCTATGGCTCCATGTAAACCATGGAACTAGGGGACTCAAGATTACTGGTAAATGAGAGGCCTTAGGTATGTTTGCTGAGAACTTTCATATTTCTCATGTCATGAAGAGGTCTTAAGATATATTCTGGAGACACCAATGGCTGCCACCTCTAAAATAAAACAGATTCAGAACCTGACTTATGTGACCGCTAAAATTATATTATATATACATATATATTCCCTGCCTTTCTTTTATGTCATAGGAAAGACATCATAGGAAAGATCACTTACAAGGACAATCCAAAATGCACCTGGCCTTTATTTATTTTTTTTGGGGGGAGCAATAGCATGGTGGGTAGGGTGTTTGCCTTGCACGCGGCCAACCCGGGTGTGATTCCTCCGTCCCTCTCGGAGAGCCCAGCAAGCTTCCGAGAGTATCCTGCCCACATGGCAGAGCCTGGCAAGCTATCCGTGGCGTATTCGATATGCCAAAAATAGTAACAAGTCTCACAATGGAGATGTTACTGGTGCCCGTTCGAGCAAACGGATGAACAATGGGACGACAGTGATACAGACGGGGGCAGGGGAAAACATCAGGCAGTGCTCAGGGCTTATTCCTGGCTCTGTGCTCAGGGATCACTCTGAGGGTCATCGGGGATTGAACTAAGGTCAGCCACATGCAAGGCAAGCTCCCTACCCACAGTACAATCACTCTGGCTCCTGCACTTTTTTTTTTTTAATTAAAGAAGTGTTTTTTTTTCTTTCCTTGAAAAAGCATTTTTTACACTCTGTGAGGAGACTCCTAGAGCATAAACGTCCAATTTTTTCTGTTGCGCTAGCTCATTATCATCTTCCCCCTCCAAGCACACTGCCTCGATTCCTCTAAGTTTCCACAATTTCCCTGTTCCCCTTCTAAACACCAATGCTTCTGGCCATGCTCCATCTCTAGCCTTGTACTCTTGCCAGATGGGTCCCGTTTACTGCATCTTTTCCCACCATCTCATAGGCCAAATTGGCGCCCTTGACTGAGAACTGGGCTTCACTCCAGAGAGAACAAATGAAATCCCCTTTGGGGCTGGGGGACGGCGATGACCAGGAAGTGAATAGGATAATGCGAGGGAGATGAACAAATCGTGTGCCCATTCTAACTTTGACTAGCTTCTCCAACTGAGCCTGGTCAATTTCACTCCACTTCCCAGGAAACCGGATTTTTCATCTATATGACATAGCAGTGGATTACACTATTTTCCAACTTTCATCTAACTTAGAAGTGGTACAGTACAAGGGCTGGAGCGATAGCACAGCAGGTAGGGCGTTTGCCTCAGATGCGGCCAGCTGGGGTTCTATTCCCAGCATCCCATATGGTCCCCTGAGCACCGCCAGAGGTAATCCTGGCAGAGTACAGAGCCAGGAATGACCCCTGTGCATCACTGGGTGTGATCCAAAAAGCAAAAAAACAAAAAACAAAAACAAAAAGTAGTACAATACAAATTCTTATTCTGCTCCAAGCTCTGATGCATCTCACATCCATACCTACCTCCTTATTTCTTCTGGCGGATAACTTGGAAACTCAGAACAAGCTAAAGGCAATTTACTTTTACAATCTGGGTCCTCATTATGCTTTCACTTGTTGTTTCTTCAACTATTGAAAATATGCAAACCCTGTAACTTCTGGAATTTGGGCTTTTTTTTTAAGCTTGGATCACACCTGGCAGTGCTCAAGACCTGGCTCAGTGCTGAGGGCCACTCCTGACAGTGCTCAGGGGACCATATGTGATAGCAGAATTCAAAACCAGGATTGGCTGCCCCTGCATGATCTCTCCAGCCCTGTAGCTTCCGGGATTTAGTATGAGTTTAAGAGAGACAAAATTTTAGAGTCAACTAATATGAGATATATGCATACCTGAAATTTTTAGCACACGCTGTAACATTCTTCTTTACAAATATACCCAAGGCAAAGCAAGTATTCAAAGCTAACGAGGTACAGAGAGCTAGTACTGAGGGTAGGGCATTTTCCTTTCACACAGCCAACCCAGGTTCGATCCGATAGGTTTGGTTTGGGTGACCATGTGGGGTGTAGCTCTGACACTCCACATGGTCACCCAAACCAAACCTATCGGGAGTGATCTGTGAGTAAAGTGCCAGAAATAAACCCTTAGCACCACTGGTGTGGCCCCCAAACCAAACTAAACCAAAACAGAAAGCTAGCAAGTGCATACAGAGAACGATCTGGGTTGGAGAGATAGTACAGTGGTTAGGGCACATGCCTAGAATGCACCTGACCCAGGTTTCATCCAGGCTCTAAATGTGCCCAGCACTGCTGGGGTAACTTGGGTATTCCCAGCACCCTAAGGCCCAAGCAGCATTGCATTCTTGGACCCTTGCACTAAACTTCCTACCTGTTCAGCTGAGAATCACCAGTGGGGCCCCCAGACCTCCTGAGTACTGCTTTGGAGGCCCCACCCACAAAAAAATAACAAAAAAAAAAGAGAATCACCAGACTATACATATATCATATATCCACGCATTTCTTTTTTTTAAAACTATGGTAAATTGGGGGGGGGGTTAGAGGAGGGGGAGAGGCAGGGAGAGGGAGGGCTATGAAATGAGATAGACAAAAACTAGAAACGGTTTGTCTGTGGTTTCACAATTTTCTTGGATCATTGTCACTGTCACTGTCATCCCACTGCTCATCAATTTGCTCAAGTGGGCACCAGTAATGTCTCCATTGTGAGACTTGTTACTGTTTTTAGCATATCCAATACACCATGGGTAGCTTGCCAGGATCTGCCGTGCAAGCGAGATACTGTCGGTAGCTTGCCGGGCTCTCCGAGAGGGGCGGAGGAATCGAACCTGGGTCGGCCGAGTGCAAGGCAAATGCCTTACCCGCTGTGCTATGGCTCCAGCCCTATTTTCTTGGATATCCATGTACTTCAATACAACGTTCAATCAGCAGATTTTGCTCTACCTTCGTAGTCTTCAATCATCCTAGCAGTATTGGCAGCACAGTCAAATGCTGGGTTGTCAATGTGTGGGCAAAAAATCTTGTTTTCATGTAGTGATGTAGCTCTGTGGAAGAGTACAGACTTTGCATTGTGTAAGGTCCAGGGTGTGATCCTTGGTGCACACATAGAAGCATGTGCACACACACACACCACATTCAAATACCTTATTTATACTTACTTGCAAAAGGAATTTCTTTTGGACTACTTTCTAAGACAAGTCTTTGAAATATATTTTAACAGTTTCACAGCCCGTCAGTAATTAAAATATCTGTGAGTGACTTGAATTTGAAGTGCATGCAAAAACCATGAGTTAAGGTGAATTAGCAAAAATTTTAATCGATGTTTAGAGAAAGTATGTCTTTCTCGTGTGTCTTTAATTAAGACAGGGCTTACTTATGGAGAAACAGAAAACGTTTACCCAGGAAAACTTTCTCATCTTCCTGGGCTAATTTGGTAAGCATTCCCATTTATATAAAAGGAGTTCCTGGGATTATATAACATATTCTTCTGGCGTCACTAGCAGATGGATATTGAGTTAAGGCATCTGGATTTCAAACTTAAATGTAAAGTTTGTTAGCTGTATAACTCTAGGTAAGTCACCTATCCTGTCTAATCTGTGGTTTCTTCACTTGTAGATAAGTATTAACACCATCTCTAATTTTCCCCCTTCATTCAAATTGTGTATAGATCTGATGGCATTCCAAGTAAAACAGCGATTCCAAGATCATGCCTGCCACATACTGGCAACACAATGAATGTTGTTCAAATTTAATTTTCTTCTTTGTCTTACATTAATTTCACTCAAAGCCTCTTATTTAGTATATACTGTATACCAGAGACTGTGCATAAACCTGAGGATATGAAATTAAATTCTCAGTTATCCACGGTTGACCCCTCAAACTTTAAATGAAAATACTGATAATAGGGGCTAGAGAGATAGTACAAGAATTAAGGCACTTGCTTGCACACAGCTGATGCTGATTCAAATCCCTGACACTACCTTTGGTCCCGTAAACACTGCCAGGAACGATCCCTGGGCACAGAGCCAGAAAGTAAGCCTTGAGCAATTCCAGGTGTAGCCCACAATCTCCCAAAAAACTGATGACAGAAAATATTCAAAGTAGGGTCTAGGGCAGGAACATATTTTGGCAATATGGTCTATCTTTCATACTTTTAAGGCTGTGAGGTGAGGTGAGGATGAACACTAGGAAACTGACCTGAGGTCACCAGACAACTTTTGAGGTACACATGAGAACACAAGTGCATATGTGTGTTTTAGGAAAAAAATTCAACTAGGGACTCAAGGGGAAAATACTTTTAAAATCTTCAATTAAGAAGTGTTAGGAACCAGAATTCCTCCTTACTCCAAATGTCCCATTAGTAAGCTTGTGCTTTGCTTCAATGGTTAATTCCTGAGACAATGAACACAGGATCTATGGATAGGAATGACCATCAAAGGTCCTAAGCAAATGTGGGATATGGTGGTATAAAAACACCTGAACTTAGGCACCAGTCATTATATTAGAAAAAACTATTTACTTGTGTAGAAAACAAGTGCTGTCTCCAACCAAGAGTTACCAGTAACACCCAAATTCTACTATAACTTAGACATAGCACAAAAGAATATCCTCTTTCCAGAATGTGGACAACTTTATTGACCAAGATGTCCTAATGGAACTTTCAGAACCATTTTTTTCCAATTATTCCTCCACTGTTGAAGGAACCAGATTCCGAGAGAAATAATCTAAATGTACCTTTGTTTGCCCCTAGGTTCCCTAAGCTTCAGAGAAATGATGAACCAATAGAAATATTTGTGTACATACTTACCAGAGCCTGTATAGAAGGGTCTTGATTAGGATTTTTTATACCTGCTGTGGGGTAGATTGCTAGAAATGTGTAGAGATGAAATTCCTTTATCATTAAATTAAAGTTTCACTGGGCACCACACTTTACTCATCAGTTCAAGAGCCAAGCTGGACTCAGAAAGAGTTCAATAAAATAAAATGATGAAAATCAAGTTTTCCCATTCTCCATTCATCTCAGTACATTAGCAGCACTGGGTCCACATTTGACCTTGAGTGGTTTACTATGGATCATTCTGGCTGTAATGTACGAATCAGGCAGAACTCGGGGCTTGATTTTCACATTCATCAGTGAGTGCTTGGCTTTGCAGAAATTAGGACAGCAAAGAAACTTCTGAGAATAAAATGACCACCAGGGTGCTGAAGGACAGCACTTCAGAAATTTCTAGCTGCTTTTGGTTTTCTTTATAATGTTTTAGTGGGAGTGCATACATATTAAATTTCAAATATTTTTTTTTCTGGACAGGTAATTAGAAGTTAAATATGTTGTCTGGTCACTTTATTACAGTCTACTCTGCGGGGGTAAAGGAAAGTTGTCTTGGCATTAGCAGGCTCTCTTCGGCACATAAGCAAGGCATTCACCTTTATATCTAGTGTGTGAATACCCGACTTCATCGTCTTCTAGTGGTGAGTCTCCAGATCCTACAATAAAAAAGAACAGAATCTACAGCAAGAAAAGCCACATGACATGAATGCATATTTCAAAGCATTGCTTTGGCACAGTGCATGCAAGAGGGGCTATAAGAATGCAGAGCCGAGAGTGAAAGCTTATGTGGCCATCTAGGAAGGGATGGGGGACTTCTCAGAGTGAAACTGGCCAGGCAAAGATTGTTAGAGCCAATCCAATCAAAATGAGCCTAAGACTGTTTTTGGAACCATCGTATGCCAACTGAAATTCTGGACTGGGGATAGAGAAAAAGCCAATTTCACTTTGAGAAGAGGCCAATGTATATGAATTTCATGCCAGAGGAGATGCAGTAAAATGTGTGACTCAGACAGGGCCCACAGTTTCTCCAGCAGTCAAGGAAAACCCTGGGTGTTTATGGTACCTGAAAACTGGTTCTTTTTGTGAAAGGAATTTGGGTGATGGATAATGAGAAATATCAAAAGTCTATGACAAAAGAAATGCCATGCTATCTTTTGAATTTGTATAAAAAGAAGGCTGAAATCAAAGATTTAGATGATTAATCAGAACCTTTCACCAAGGCATGACCAAAGTAAAACTGGGCTAAATGAGTCTTGTTATCCTTGAAAACCGGCCTCAGAAAGATTGAATACAATTTTACAATTTAAACTCACTTGGAAATTGGAACGAAATCATTTTTTGAACATAAAATACTGAATTTCAGTGAGGTGGAGAATCCAATCTTTGAAGTTGGAGCAAATCCCAAACTTGAGAACTGTAATTTTAAATTTACAGGGTTTTCCCTCTAGACTTCCTAGTCTGATCACTGAACATTAAATTGGCACTATCTTGGTCACACATTTATTTACAGGGATCTGCAACTGTAACAGACAAGGATATTGTTATGAGGTTGCTCAAATCCTCATACCAGATAAGCAAATGAGTAATGGTCCCTGCTCCACTTGTTTTCTGGAAACAAGATGGTGAGTGTCGAAGTTGAAAGTGGGAAAGTGATGAAAACTAAACTGCATCCATTTGGAATGGACCAATCATCTATACCAGTTTTTCATTCTACTTCGCTTAAGATTTCTTCAGCTGCTCTCTGGAAACCCCAAAAGACTGCACTGTTTGTTTTTCTATATCAAAAAATGAACATGAACTAGTATTACTCTTCATGAAAGCAACCTAGCTACAGTAATCAAAACTCTAGGCTCAAAATCCATGATCTATTTATTCTACTTCTGAGAATCTATCCCAAGGATATAATATTAATATAGAAAAAATACATGTACAAATTTTCTTTGTAATGACACATGTAATAATAAAAGACTACAAACAGACAAAAAAGTTAATATTAAACCTAAAGCTATAGCATATTAATTGGATATAATATATCAATTAAAATATTTATAAAGGGGCTGGAGTGATAGTACAGTGGGTAGGGTGTTTGCCTTGCACATGGCCGACCTGGGTTCGATTCCCAGCATCCCATATGGTCCTCTGAGAACTGCCAGAAGTAATTCCTGATATAGCCCCGATATAGTACATTTCGAAGCATCAAGAGCTACGTCTTGCCTCACTCCCCTTTTCCCACAAAGCTGGCCTTCATATAATCTAAAAAAGCAGAGAAAGTCACTGGGCATATTACTTATGCCGAGCAATAAAAAAAAATGCCAGAGGTTGGGTTCTTTGGGAAGTGGCTTCTGAGCTTAATGCAGAGGATGTTTCTAGGGATCAACAGCTGTGAAAGAGATCATCAAGAAGAAGGTTTGCATAGACAGTCTATTTGAGTTGTGATGTCAGCTCAAAGAAAGCTTTTCACATTAGGCTGAAAAGTGTTGGGAATCCCTGCTTCTTAGTCATTGGAGACCGCACACCTTGAGAAGAATATGAATTTGGGCAAAGCAGCCTCAGGAACTAAGGCAATCCCTCAAGGAGCTGTAAATTGATGGCTGTTTAAGAACAGCACTGCCTCTGGCTGAGACAACCAATGGTTCTTTAAATAAAGATCTTGTTGGGACTCTATGATTATCATAACAGTCATTGAGAACTAACTTGTGGTAAGTACACTCAGGTGGGTGGTGAGGGGGTGGGGGGTTAATAGAGAAATGAAGGGCCTCACTTTGCCAGGACAGAAGCTTTCTAAGATTCATTCATCACAAATTGTCACTTGTAGAGAAAATTGAATATGTGACACTAAGAGAACAAACAAACCATTTTTTTCTACCTGTAAGCTATTATATAGTCACTAATCCTATGTGAATTAGGGAAATGTATATGAAACGCTGCTAAGCAGAAAAGGTAATACTGAAAGATATACATCTATATATATGTGCAGAAAAATGAAACTGAATACATACATAATATTAATGCTCATATATACATAAAATCTGAAATATGATAAAGTAGGATTACTAAGCAGTGTGCCAGATGTAAGGTCATATATATGCTGGATTAATTGGCTATGCATATAAAGAAAAAATGAGTACTACTTTAGTCATACAAAAAGTCTTTCCAGGCAGATGAAAGGTCTGTTTTCAAAAGCCCAATTTAAGAATAAAGCAAACTGTTCATGAGGTAGGGAAAACCTTCTATGTAAAATTTAGAAACATGACCCATAAAGGAAAAAATGCCACAATCAAAAAAAAAAGCTAAAATGTAAAACTTTTGTAGTATGAAAAACATAGCACTGCACTGGAGCACTGTCCTGTTGTCATCGATTCACTCGAGCAGGCACCAGTAACATCTCCATTGTGAGACTTGTTGTTACTGTTTTTGGCATATCGAATATGCCACTGGTAGCTTGCCAGGCTCTGCCGTGCGGGCAAGATTCTCTCGGTAGCTTGCCGGGCTCTCCAAGAAGGGCAGAGGAATAGAACCCCGGTTGACCGTGTGCAAGGCAAATGCCCTACCCACTGTGCTATTGCTCCAGTCCATGAAAAACATACAAACCTTAAAGACAAGACCCAGACTTGGAAAAAATATTTGAAATATACTAAATATAAAATGATTATCCAGTATAGACAAGGAAAATTGTTCAACAGAAAAAAAAAAGTCATAGATACTTTTTAGAAAAAAAAAAGCAAAATTTGAAGCAAATAACAGAAAGTGTTACTATGAAAGAATCTTTAACCTTACTAGTAATCAGAAACCATACGTCATAAGAGTCAGAAAGCAATTCTCACTCATTAGAGTGGAAAAAAAGCCAAATTGCTAAGGATGCTGTGGTACAGAAATTCTCGATTTCTTTTGGTGGAAATACAATTAATACAATTATGTTTTCATGAAACTTGACATTACCCTTCAAAGCAATTATTCAAGGCTGGAGGTACAGTACTGGGACAGGGCACATGCCTTGCATGATTCGATTCCCAATACCATATATGGCCCCTCAAGCTTTGCCAAAAGTTATCCCTGAGTGCAGAGCCAGGAGTAAGCCCTGAGCACCGCCAGGTGTGGCTCCCAAAACAAAACACAATAAATTTAAAAAGTAATCATTCAACTTCTGAAATCCCCTCTCTATGTTTTTTGAGTTTTCTTATTGAAAATATTATTATTCTAAATATTTCAACAGAAACATAGTGAACACCTGTTAAGGACTACTAACAGTGGCTTGCATTAGCTAACATTTGTGATTCATCCCATACTATTGCAAGTCTTCACATCCCAAAGTTTTGTTGCACTTCTAAAGGTTTGCCACACAAACAAATTCAGGGTCAACTCTCAGAACCTACCTAGGCTTCCATACCCTAGGTTGAGTTTTATCCACTTCCACATTTGCTTATACATACACAAATCCCACAATGAACTTTTTGGAACAGTTTGTGGTTTATAGGAAAGTTGAAATGAGAGTACAGAGAGTTGTCATATATCCCACACCCAATTTTCTTTGCTATTAACATCTCCACATTAATAAGGTACATTCAGGGTCAATATATCACCTTAGGGGAATGGTGTGTAGGTTGTTGAGAACAACCTATACATAACTTTTTTGTCTTTTGGGCTACACTCAGCAGTGCTCAGGCTTACTCCCGACTGTGTTCAGGGATCCTGAACTTGACCTTATTTGCTGCCTCCAGAAGTAGCAGGAATCAACTGCATGTGCTGTTAAACTCAAGATTCCAAGCTTGACCCAAGTGTCATTTGAAAGGTGGAGGATGATTTCTTCAGGCTGCACAAGTCATAAATACACTCACTGGGTAAGACCACAGAGGTAAGATAATTTCTTCAGGTTATGAAAGTCATAAATAGTTCCAAAGGAGTTACATGCTGGTGTGTGTGTGTCTGTGTGTGTGTGAGAGAGAGAGAATGAGAGAGAGAGTGATGTCTACAAATTCACATAATGACAGGTGTATGTAAAAGGATACGTGAAGCAACTGAAAGAGCTCTTATGGTCAAACTGGAATACCTGAGTAAAGCAGTAAATTTACTTTTAATTTGATCAATAAAATATTATACTATCACCCCCAAAATAAAATGAATGTCAATATAGACTGATGTGAAAAATATTGAATATGTAAATTTACATAGAAAAGCACACAAATATCCTGTGTAAAATTCCAAATAGGTAATATAGACACTGTCTTCAAGGAAGTGGAACATAACTCTCCACCATAGGAGCCTTTTAAGCAAGTACAAGTAGAAAAGAGGAAACAAAATAATTTTATAATGGGTAAATCTGATAAATGCTACTTTTAATGGTCAAAGTCAACAATTGTCATTTATGATAGAAGTACAGGATAACCCTTGATATGACATGGTGAAAACGGCAGTTTACCTTTGTGGTCTTACTCCCCAAAGTTTAATCATTAAAAAAAACTATTCAATACATTCCTACCAAAGGACACCCAGTAAAACATATGACCAGTACTCCTCAAAACTGTCAAGGTATGGGGCTGGAGGGATAGCACAGTGGGTAGAGTGTTTGCCTTGCACACGGCCAACTCGGGTTTGAATCCCAGCATCCTATATGGTCCCTTGAGCACCACCAGGGGTAATTCCTGAGTGCTGAGCCAGGATTATCCCCTGTGCATCGCCAGGTGTGACCCAAAAAGAATAAAAAATCCTGTCAAGGTCATCAAAAACAATGTAAGTCAGAGAAACTGTCACAGCCAAGACAAGCCTAAGGGGACATGATGACTAAATGTACTGTGGGATACTGGGACAAAAAAAGAGGGGACTGGAGAGATGGTACAGCAGGAAGGGCACTTGCTTTGCATGCAGCTGACCTGGGTTCAATGCCCCAGCACCCCATATGGTGACCTGAGATCTGCCAGGAGTAATACCTGAGCACAGAGCCAGGAGGAGGCCCTGAGAACTACTTGTTGTGATCCCCAATCTTAAAAATAAAAGAGAGACATGTGGCACAAACCAAAGAAATCTGAATAGATTATGGAGTTTAGTTAATAATAATTAAAAAATTGGTTCATTCATTGTGATGAATGTACCTTATTAATCTGGAGATGTTAATAGCAAAGAAAATTGGGTGTGGGATATAGGAGAATTCTCTGTACTATCATTTCAACTTTTCTACAAACCACAAACTATTCCAAAAAAATAAAACGTTATTTAAAAAAAAAACACTACCAAATTCCCAAGAGGTCAACATGAAAAAGTCTTAAAAGTCAAGGACCTGTCTATAGAACATCTGTTTCACTAAAAGTGAAAAACACTAAAATCACATACAGAGGCAGAGAGAAAGTAAAGGGGTTGAATTATGTGTGTTGCTCACAGCTGATCCTGATTTTATCTCTGTCACAACATATGGTCCCCTAAGTACCACCAGGAATGGTCCCTGAAAACAGAGACAAGAGTTAGCCTTGGCACTGCTGAGTATAGCCCAAAAGACAAAAAAAGTTATATATACGTTGTTCTCAACAACCTACACAACTATACCCCTAAGGTGACAGTCACTTTCATTACTTAGAGCTGGTAAGCAAGACATCTTTTAAAAATACCAAGAGTGGTTTGAAAACGTGAAACTCTCAATTTTAATTTTCATCTATTTCAACATTAATTTCACTCAAAATATAAAACGTTCAAGAGCCCATAAAGTCAATGAAAATAATAGGAAAGTAGCTGGAGCAAACACCAATAACAGTATAAATCTCAAAGTATTTAAATGGATTATACCAGTCTTTAGGAGCTGTATCTTCCCACACATGAGAGCTTGTATTGAATTTAAAGATGTGAATCATTTGCACGTAACTGGGGAAGAAAGGGTAACCTTAGGTAATCCTAGAACTGTGTGTCTCATGTCAAAGAGGGCCTGCAGAATTCACCTTTTCTAGGATGAAACAGGTGACTAATAATTCATGATTTTCAATTCTCAGCCAGTCTTTGAATGTCCAGCAAGGCACCCCTGACTTAACAATCTGAACCTCCGATGAGTACTTAGTATCACGGTTCACAAACACATATCATTGATGATTTGCTGTTGACATCTGTAATTTCTCGTTGTCTATGACAAATTTCCTAGCAGAGGTGTGTTCTAAAGTCTTTCTAAGATTAAGATCTTTTTTTTTTGCTTTTTGGGTCACACCTGGCGATGCACAGGGGTTACTCCTGGCTCTGCACTCAGGAATTACCCCTGGCCGTGCTCAGGGGACCATATGGGATGCTGGGATTTGAACCCGGGTCGGCCGCGTGCAAGGCAAATGCCCTACCCGCTGTGCTATCTCTCCAGCCCTTTTTCTCTTAGCCTTTTTCTGACAGTGTCTCCCTTCCAACCTTCCTTCCGATGCGCATCTTGTGTCCTACTGGTTGGCTCCCTAGTCTCATACGATGCTCCCCATTTATGTGATTTTCACCTTTGCTACCCTCAGAATATCCTGAGGACAGACAGAGGACCATATGGCTATCAGTTGAGAAATGCTGCTCTATAATTCTTTCTTTCATACATTTGTCTTATGCTGTAAGTTGGATTCCGTGGATGCACATTTTTGCAGCACTGGGACACTGATGACTGCCTACTCACCAGCCTTGTGGGGTCTGGATGATGTAATGTTAATAGGGTAGTAGATGGAGCAGCAGCAGTTCCCTAAGCTCTGAGTGACAGGAGTAGTATCTGGCATCTGAATTGATACTACAGGACCATTTCCCTTTAATCCAGACTTCCTGACTTTCATTGTTTCCGCCTTCCAATTTTGTGCGCATCTGACTTCCTGCATTACATTCCTCTTTTGCCTAAAATACTTAGAGAGGGTTCCGTTTCCTATATTAAATCTTGATAGTGAAGCAAAAGAGTGTACAGTTTAAACAGCTCTGGCTTTGTAACTGGCTTTTGAACACGGGGCACGCTGCCAACTGCTCAGTAATCTTTTGAAAATTGAAGAGGAAACTTATGTTGATATGACAAAGGAAAGAAAACCCTGCTAGAGTAACTTTTTTATTCTTCTTCCCAATTGGTCTATTACTTCAGTTAAGTGCAATGTAAGTGGACTCAGGGATGAGTCCGTGGTAAAGCAACTACCTTGCAGGTGTGAGGCTGTGTATTTGCTCCCTAGCACCATCTTATATGCCAATTGTGACCCTGGTGGCACTGGAGATCTTTGGCGCCCCCAAAAAGTGTATGATTTCCAGAACACCAAATCAAGTGCATGTGAGAACAACTAAATTGTACATCCCCTGGCAAGCACCACACCTAAATTATGCAAACTCTTAGCCAAAAGCACAAATCCTTGACAACCAACTGTTTGCGCACTACAACCAAGTGTGTATAATTCCTAGTTATCACAACAACACTAAAAGAAAGAGAAGGAGGAAGTGAAAAAAATTAGGTCCAGAGAGATAGTACAGGGGTTTATGTGCTTTCCTGCACACAGCTGCCACTGGTTCATTCACTGGCACTGCATATGGTAACCTGAGGACTACCAGAAGTGATCTCAGAGCACAGAACCAGTAGTAAACCCCGAAAACTGCTTGGCATGACCCCTCACCTGCCTCCCCACCCTCACCGCCAAAGAAAAAGCAAGTTGAGTTCTGATCAACTGAATGTGAGAGGAGAAAAACCTCATTGACATGTGAGAGGAGAAAAACCTCATTGCATCCTGTGTCATATATTATTGTGTTGGGGAATTTCGATGCATTATTCCATCTAGCCTCTATACCACCATTGAAAGTTAATAATATTATATTTGCAAATAGGAAAAACAAGCATCAAATATCTCTAACAACTTGGCAAGGTCATGTAGCTAGTAAGTGGTAAATCATGGATTTAAACCCAGTTTGTCTGGCCCCCTAGTGTCTCAGGTGCTCTATACTAAACTGTCCTACCTTTAGTGGGCTCTGGGATCACTAGGACAGCAAATAATGGCCTCTTCAGGAGTGCCATAAATAGGTCAAGGAACAATGGATCCTGCAAAACCAAGATGGAGGAATCCACGTGTAGTAGAAGCTGACAGCTCCTGACCAACAGCCCAATAGCCTTCCTCCCATTCCTTCTTGTTAAAAGACCCCAGGTGGTTTCTGTAGTCCCACCCCAGGAGATGAATCATAATGACTGTGTAAAACATTTTTTTCTCTTTCTCCATGATTAGGAACTGAGGAAAAGACTCTTTGATGCTCTTTTCTTGCTTCTTCTGGTGGAAACAGTTGAACTATAAGGATGAATTCCTGAAATTACAACAGTTGTTTAGCAACAATGTCCCATCTCTAAAGACTGTTCAACAGAGAATGGGAGCAAATGGATTAAAAAGAATCAGCCTGGGACAGAGCTATAGTACAGCAGGTAGGAGCTATAGTACAGCAGAAAGCTTGACTCCTTTCATGCAGTCAAGCCATGTTCAATTCCCTATATGGCTCCCCAGAGCCCATCAGGAGTGATCCCTGAGCACAGAATAGGAGTAAGTCCTGAGCATTGCCAGGTGTGATCCAAAAACAAAAACAAAAAAAATAAAAAGAATCTACCTGCTTGGCGCTATGTTGATCTTTTGCCTTCATATACCTTCATACTTGTTAGATCAGCGTCCATTTCCTTTTAATTTAAGCCACTGTTAGCACCATTATTTGTTATTTGCAATTGAATGCATACAAACTAATACATGAGTGGAACATATACTGCCTGCTGTTGACAGGGGGGAAAAAAGAAAAAAGTAAACAAATGGATCTTAGTCACCCCTCCTCCCAAATTTCCAGTTTGTATCTAAGCTAAAATAAAACACCACCTTTCACTTTTAAAATGACCAGGTTAGGAGCTGACTGGAGAGATAATACAGTAGGTAAGGTGCCTGCCTTGCACGCAGCCAACCTGAGTTTCATCCCTAGTATCCCATATGGGTCCTCGAACACAGAAGTAATTCCTAAGTACAGAGCCAGGAGTAACCCCTGAGCACCATTGGATGTGGATGACCACCCCCCCCCGAAAGAAAAACCAAAAAAATGACCATTTTACAAAATGGACATTCTGAATAATGCATAAGATCAAAATGTTCCGCAGATTGTAACTTACTAAAGCAGTAAAACAGACTTGTATGGAGTAGGGAGCGATTTTCCACAGAAAGGAAAGAAGGAAAGAGAAGGGAGGAAGAGGAAGGTGTCCTAACACTCTTCTTTTTCTGTTTTTTTTTAAACTTTTTAATCGAATCACTGTGACATAGATCCTTACAAAGCTGTTTATGATGGGGTTTCAGTCATACAGTATTCAAACACCCATCCCTCCACCAGTGAACATTTCCCAGCACCAATGTCCCCAGGTTCCCTCCCACCCCCCAACCCCCCCACCCTCACCCCATGCCTGCCTCTATGGCAGGTACTTTTCTTTTCTCCTTCCCTCCTTCCCTCCCTCCCTCCGTCTCTCTCTCTCTCTCTCTCTCTCTCTCTCTCTCTCTCTCTCTCTCTTCTTTTGGGCATTGTGGTTCACAACATTGATATTGAAAGGTTGAAAGGTCTTAACACTCTTATTTACTAAAGCCTAAAGGCTATCCCTTTAAAATTCTGGTTAACTGCAGTTTTATTATCACACAACCACTAATCAGTCCTCATATGGTTCCAGTCACCACTCTTTGGAAAGGAGGCTTCAATGTTTCTTCGACACAAATACAAACTCTACATTGGCTCTGAAATTAGGAAGGCAGATCTATGTAGGATTCTGTCTCTTAGTCATAACTACAGCCAATTCCATTTATAATTCTGCTCTCCTTGCAAAAACTGATTCTAATTCAACATATTTTTAGAAAAAGGCCCATTCCTCTTTTTTAAAGCTCAAAGAAGAGTCTTCCTGACCTCCAGAATCCCACCCTTTCAATTTGAATGTACAGTTGGGTAATATCTCTAAGACACTAAAATCAATCTTAATAAATATGTAAGATTGGGCCAGAGTGATAGTACAGTGGGTAGGGCCTTGCACATTTGCCTTGCATATGGATGACCTGGGTCTGATCCCCAGCACCACATATGCTCCCCTGAGCCCAGCAAGGGTGATCCCTAAGTGCAGAGCCAGGTGTTCCCTCCTTTTCCAAAAAGAAATATCTAAGAAACTGTGGAAATTGTACAGGGGTTAAGGCACGCAACCAACCCTCGTTCAATCCCTGACACTGCATATGCCCAACCACAGCTACCAAACACTGCTACGAATGATCCCTAGTCACAGAGCCAGGGATAAACACTGAATACTGCCAGGTGTGGCCCCTAATCCAACAAAAGAAAAAGCTAGGGCTGGAGAAATAGCTCAATGAGCTGGAGAGCATGCTTTGCATACAGGAAGCCCAGGTTGCACTGCGTGGTCCCCAGAAAACCACCAGAAGTGACCCCTGAGGACCAAGCTGGGAGAAGCCCCTGAGTAATGCCAGGTGTGGCCCAAAACTAAATAAAAAAAGACCATGTGAAACAGATATTTGAATGACTTCTGAACAAAGACAAGTCCAGAAAACTGACAAGAAAACATAGTCTAGATATGATGTCAATGATATAAATGTAAAATCCTTTGTTCAGTCAATGAAGCACCTCGGAGTACCCTCAACCATGCAAAAGGCTGGTAAGATTTAAGAGATGAAGGGTGTGTTTTGAACATCCTCCCAATAAAACAACATAGAAGTCGTAATAGACTTGTGGATATGGATTTTTTTTTGTGGGAGTGAATCTCAGAAGGTTCAAAGAAGATGCACTATATAGATGAATTATAGAGAAATATTACCAGCATTACTGTACAAAACAGAAAGAACAAGGAAAAGCCTCTGAATCCCAAGAATTCTGATGTTGGAAGGAGATTTATAGAGCTGTAAACAGGTATTACCTTTCATGAAAAAGAAAAGTATACTCAAAAGAGCAACTCAAGAGCCTAGTAAGGGGGCAGAGCAAAGAACCACAGAAAAGTCATTGTAGACTGGAAACTGAACAAGGAACTATCAAACATTAGCCAAATAGATTTCCAAATTTCTGTGCTAGAGGATCCCTTTTGCCTTCCATCTAAACCCATTTCTATAGCTGTTATACTATGCCTCTTCCATCACTGTAAGGTAGGTATATGAGTAGCAGAACTTCTCCCTTTAGTTTCACTGTTCTATAGATAGAGAAATATTGTATTTGATGAGTTGTAATTAAGAAAATGTGCCCGAGGAAACTCAAGCTCATTAAGAAAGGATGAGACTCTGGATTCAAAGTTGTTCTTCAAAGCCAAGACTTTTAGAGGCCTTGAAAGAGGATGAGTGTATTTTACACCCGAGAAAGACATAAATAATAGAATGAGAAAGGGTGGGCTTTGATATGCAGCCTCTAAGATCTCCCACAGTGATTCTGGTATTCTGAAATTCATTCCTTTGCATAACTCCACTTTGAGTATGGTGGTGCCAACTTTATGACTTTGCCTCTAATAAACAGAATATGTCTGAGGGCTATCATACCTCTTCTGAGGTTAGGTTATAAACACTGGTTTCCTTCATAGAAACACTCACTTGTTGCACCCACCCTAACAATCCAGCTGCCACATAATGAGGGAGAAGTCATTGTGGAGAAAGACCAAAGCCTGCCAATAATCATGTGAATTAGGTTGGAAATTATACACATACACACACACAACTGAGCCTTCATATGAAATCACAGACCAAGCCAACAACTTCTCAGCAACTTTATGAAAATCCATGACAAGCTAATCCATGATCATATCTGACCTATAAAAGTTCTGATATATTAGTATTTTTAAGGAGTGAAATAAATCACAAGGAGACAAATACAGGATAGTCTTGCTCATCTGTGGTAATAGAGAAAGATAATAAGGACAATATTGAAAGATGGCATACATTTGGCTTTCAAGAATAAAACTCAGATTACCAAGGAATGAGGTGGGAGGCGTGGGGTGCAGAAATGGGGAGGAAGAGGTAGATTAAAAGTATGATAGCAGAGTGGTAGAGGGTCTTGGGTACTTTGGTGATGGTGAATATATCACTGTAGCACTGTCATCCTGTTGTTCGTCGATTTGCTCGAACGGGCACCAGTAACGTCTCCATTGTGAGACTTGTTGCTACTGTTTTTGGCATATCAAATACACCACGGGGAGCTTGCCAGGCTCTGCCGTGCAGGCGAGATACTCTTGGTAGCTTACCGGGCTCTTCGAGAGGGATGGAGGAATCAAACCCAGGTTGGCTGCATGCAAGGCAAACGCCCTACCTGCTGTGCTATCGCTCCAGCCCAATGGTAAATATGTATATATTTATGTATAATATAAATATAAATATATTTATTTATATGTAAGTTGGCACCACCATACTCAAAGTATTATCATAGTTTGTCCTTTAAAGCAGAACACCTCCTGTGGTTATTTATATGACTCACAAACTAAAGATACAGAAAGTTATTTTATTACTATAAATTACTGCTATTGAGTCTCTGACATTTTTGTGGCTCTTTCAAACACATGCAAGTGTATATAAGTTTGGAAGGGGTCAACTAATTTTTTTACATAAAGTGAAGTAATGATGATCTCTTCAACAAATGTGGTTGGGAAAACTGGATGCCCCATCTCAAAATTGAAGCTGGATGCATATCTCACACCCTACACAAAAGTCAATTCAAAGTGGCTCAAAGACCTTGAGATAGACCAGAATCTATAAAAACACAATGAAGAAAACATAAGCAGAACATTCCAAGATTCGTACCTCAAAGGTATTTTAATGATACACTTCACTGGCAAAGGCAACAGAAACAAAAATAAATGAAACAAAAACATCAAACAAAAAGGTTCTGCACAGCTAAAGAAACACAGGCAAAAACTAAGATACCTAACTGAATGGGAAAAACTATTTGCTCTCAACACATTAGTAAAGGATTAATATCCAAGATATATATAGCACTACCAATGATCAACAACAAAAACCGACAAACCCTACCAAAAATAAGGAGACAAAATGAACAGACAATTCTCTGAAGAAGACAGATGGATGGCAAATAGACACACACAAAAATATTGATCATCACTTATTATCAGGGAAATAAAATCAGGAAGACTATGAGATATTATGGGATGCTAGTAAAATGACATGCATCAACAAAACTGTACACAAGCTATGCTGGTGCGGCTGTGGTGAAAACGGAGCTCTCATCCATGACTGGTGGGGATGTTGCTTGATTTAACCTCCTATGAAAAACAATACAGATGTTTCTCAGGAAAGTTAAAATCCTCCTCACTAGGGGAGTACCTTTTCCTTTCTCTTATACTTTCAATAAACTTTTCAACTTTCTAAAAAAATAAAATAAAAGTAAAATCAGAGCTACCACAGGACCCCGCAATTCCACTTCTGGGTATTTACCCCCAGGACACAAAAATATTAATTCAAAAGAACATATGCACATGATTATTCACTGCAACACTCAGCACAATAGTTGGGCTATGGAACCACTCTAGGTGACCAACAACAGATGAGTGGATAATGAAAGTATGTAATATATACACAACAGAAATCTATGCAGCTGTAAGTAATAATGAAATGCATTTCACTGCAAATTCGATGGAATTGGAGGATATCATGTTAAGTGAAGTGAGTTAGAAGAAGGTCAAATACTGGATGATCAATCTCGCTCATCTCTGTTACACAGAAGAATAACAGGAAAAGAGCATGCATGGTATTAAAGAGAGGATGCCCAGATACCCTTGAACTTTGTGCATAGAAGTGAGGACAGGGAAGAAAAGAAACCATGGTGGGGGGAATAATGGATGGGAAGTAGTAGGTGTTGGATTCAGACACCTTGAGTACATCAGTGGTGTAGACTAAAGAGACAACAATACTTTAAATATGAAATCCAAACCAAACAACCAAATTTTAACATGTCAAGGAGACAGGTTTGAGTGTGGGAGGGAAACTGGGACATTGGTGAAGGGAAGTTGACACTGGTGTTGGGATTGATGCTGCATGCCTGAATCATGAAATCATGCATTTTGCTGCAACTTGGATGGAACTGGAGAATATCATATTAAGAGAAGTGAGTTAGAAGAAGGACATATAATGGATGATCAATCTCATTTATCAGAGGTATCACTGTATCACTGTATCACTGTATCAATGTCATCCCGTTGTTCATCAATTTGCTCAAGCGGGCACCAGTAATGTCTTCATTTGTCCCTGTCACATGCTAGTGTAGCCCAATAGTGTCTGCTCACTCCAGGAACACGAAGAGCACATTGCTGTTACTGTTTTTGGCGTATCAAAAATGTCATGGGTAGATTGCCAGGCTCTGCTGTGCAGGGAAAAAAAAAAAGAGGAAAAATTGCGTCACTCTCTTCCGTAGCTTTGTTTTATAGCCTCTGGATCTTGGCTACTGATGAGATTACATGGCACCAGGGGGGATTTGTGGGTGTGGCTGCCAAGCTACTGGAAAACTAGGGATCTGGGTGGGGAGGCCCAGTCCCTACCCAAGCAGGCTTGGAGATCTCAGCCACAGGTCCTGCATACCTGGATTCCTCTGTCAGTTCCTTCATGGGTGAGGCTTGTCTGAGCATGTGGAGAGTGGCCTTGAGCATGGCTGTGGCTGGGTTCTGGAGGTTTTCAGCTGCCGGGGCTTAACCCACCCCCCCTCCAAGGGGGCCCCAGTGAAGACAGCCTGGCATGGGGGCAGGATATTCTGCATCACTCTCTTCTGGGGGCTTTGTTTTATAGTCTCTGGATCTTGGCCATTGATGAGATTTCATGTAATGTAATGTAATCTGAGGTAGCACTATAGCACTGTTGTCCCATTGTTCATCAATTTGCTTGAGTGGGTACCAGTAACGTCTTCATTGTGAGACTTGTTGTTACTGTTTTTGGCATATCGAATATGCCACAAGTAGCTTGCCAGGCTCTGCTGTGCAGGCGGGATACTCTCGGTAGCTTGCTGGGCTCTCCGAGAGGGACGAAGGAATTGAACCCCAGTCGGCCACTTGCAAGGCAAATGCCCTACCCGCTGTGCTATCACTCCAGCCCAATTTGAGGTATATAGAAGAATAATAGGAGAATAACACTGCATGCCTGAAACTCAACTAGGAATAACTATGTGAATCACGGTGCCTTAATATCTATTTTTTTTTAATTTGGGAGAGGTAAGGAAGTATGGTCAGAGGGAAGAGTGATAACCCTTCTCTCCTCCCTAGGATAATTTGCAAGTGCTTCCTTTACTGAAAGTCCAAATATAGGCAGAGGTGGGATATTGCAGATTTTGAAGAAACCCAGGGCTGAATCTCACATGCCCAACTGGCAGACAACATCCACTATGTTCCAGCTTGGCAAAGTTTCGAGACAGCAGAGAGATCTCCAGGATCTGTATATAAATGTGTGGGTTTGAAGGAGTAGAGCAAGGGAGACAATTTAGCTTTTCCAGAGCGTCAACTGCTTTTTCAAGACACAGATGCAAAACAATATATAGAGAGAGCCAGAAGTAATAAATAAGACTCTCTTCCTTTGAAGTTTTATAACTCTACACAAATGGCATACTAATGTGTCAAACCTTAACAGTATAAGCAAAAGGATAAACTTACATTGAAGGTGATGCTGTTCTCAGTGGTGCAAAGGAATTTAGAAAGATTTACAAAATATTGTGTTCATCATGAGAAAAAGACTGAAGGCAATTATTCTATCAGTTTTTCTGTTAGACTGGAGCAATAGCACAGCGGTAGGGCATTTGCCTTGCACGCAGCTGACCCAGGTTTGATTCCTCCATCCCTCTCGAAGAGCCCAGCAAGCCTCCGAGAGTACACCTGCAGGGAAGAGCCTGGCAAGCTCCCTGTGGCATATTTGAATGCCAAAAACAGTAACAACAAGTCTCACAATGGAGATGTTACTGGTGACTGCTCAAGCAAATTGATGAACAATGGGACAACAGTGCTACAGTGCAGTTTTTCTGCTGGGAGGGAATATTCACCAAATTAGTCCTATAGGACAAGTTTACAGCATGTCTCATATTCATCTCCCCCTGAGTGTTTTGTCTCCCTTCTCATCACTATCCCAAATGCCTCAGACGTACTACCAATTAGAGTAATGCCTTTAAACTATTGCAACAATTTAATGAGTGGTATTTTTAATGAACAACAACTAAAAGTATCAGGGCAGATACACATAGTAAGGATAAATAATACCGTGTGCAACTTTTCAACTTGTTTCAATCACATTTCAATTACATATACATGGTAAGGTATCCCCAGATTTCATTAGAAAATTACATTTTGTGCCTGTTGTCCCAGCCTCCCAGCCTTATTATTAATAAATAATGTTCTTTCTCATTCTCAAAAGTTTCCTGATTTGGACATTAAATAATATATTAACTCTCCTAACAGAAAGCTAGACTTATTCTTAAGAATTTTAGTTAAAATAACTGTAAAGTTGGTGATTCAAATATATTGAAAACCAGCCTTGCCTAGGTTAATTTGTCTCTGCTTTCTCTGATTATCTTCAGGACATGAATGTTCTACTCCATGGAGTATTAAGCAGCTACAATTTTTTTCAACTACACATGATCATCCTCTCTGGTAGGATCCAAATAAATACAGCGTCTTGAAGTAGAGAAGCCACTTTTCCTTACTGGATCTAAGTTGCTCATCTGCAGAAGGGAATAACAGGAGTGGAGGGACAGGCTGCAGTACATGTTTTCAAATTATGTTCCTCAGAATATTCGGCATCTTCAACCTCTGGTTGGTATCACTGTAGTAAACTCACCCCTCCTCATATTCCTTCAACTAATAATAAGCAGTTAGCATGGTGCATTACTCTAAACTGATCAACTACTTTCATCTCCGTTGTTTGGTTCAAGTGTTCACTGCAACCTGGAGAGGTAGATACCATTTAGGGACTAGACGAAGAACAAACATAGGGAGGGCAGCAACCCTTTGCAACCTTGTTAATAGCTGTACCCTCAACTTCAGAATGCAGTGACTATTAATTACAAGGAAGAACTGAACTCTTTTGAAGGTAAACCCCATGCAATTCTTCAAGGATTCGTTTCCATCATCATGCCCTTACATTGCCCATCTGAAGAATCCTTCCCATGCTCTCAGTTCCTTTCCTCTTTCCAAAACTATTTCAAAGCTTGGGTCCACCACTTAATCTTACAAGTTTTATCTAAAATTTCATTCACGTGTGATCTTCTTTGTTCACATTTTTTAATTAGAACCAACCTTGTATTGCTTTGTGTTTTCAGAAGTCATTTCAGATGTGTGCAGGTTGTGTCTTCCAAGCTACACATGAGTTTCCAGGGAATATGGTTGGATTTTGTTTCTCTTAATTACCCAGTGAAACTAGTAAAGTGCATCCCACATACCAAAGCACAGCCCACCAAAAGGCCCTCAGAAGGGTTCCTCCCCTCCAGACTTTAAGTCTGTACACTGCTGATCTACTTGAGCAGCTCTACCAGGGACAAAATAAGATATCCATTTCCCTCAATGGAGTATGTACTTACAGAAAGAGATATCACATTTAGATTGAATGCAGTGCTCAAATAGAGCTGTAACAGACACATCATTCTTGGCAGTAAACGAATGGTATAATTTACAAAATTCTGGGACAACATGGTAAAACTGAGAACAAGAGGACTGAGGAAAGAAAGATACTAAGAAAATAAAACGAAATCACAGCAGCCTATACAGAGAATGGTAGGCAATAAGACTTTAATTGCACAGCTGTAGGACATTTTAATCCAGAAGAGAGAAAAGACTGAAGAAAGAAATTTGCATAGAAAAAAAACAGCACTTAATTGAATATTGCACATACGTGACAGGCTTCAGCCTGCTCAACAGAAACCTGAGGCTTCTTCCTTCTGCAACGTTTTCTGGTTTGCTGACAGAGGATGGAACACCAGCACCCAAGGATGAAAGTTTGGACTTTACTTGAAGCCCTTCAAGAATGATTTAATCATGCAGCTCTCCCTGTGGTAGGAGGTATAAGAATTTCTTTCCTGGGTAGCCGAAACCACTTTCCATTTTGTGCTCTAGAATTGATGGCTCTACACTGGCTGCTGTCAGTTACTATCATTTTCACTAGAAGACTCAAGTTTTTAGGCGGAAAAGGTGAATCTGTTTTTCTCTTGTTATTTATTTTGATTTGGGGACCACACCTGGCAGCGCTCAGGGTTTACTCCTGGTTCTGTACTCAGGGAACACTCCTGGCAGTGAGTAGAGGACCATATGTGGTACCAGGGATCAAACAAAAGTCAACTATCTGCAAGGCAAGTACTCAATTCACTGTACTATCTGTGTGGCCTGATCAGAAATCAGAAGTAAGATGATTCTGTTTTTGGAAAATGATCTCCAAGCCCATCACACTAAGCCTGGTGCTAGCATCTACTGTGTCTACTGCGCTATCCAGAGGGAATCAGGAACCCTCCTTTTGGAGGCAGGCATCATTCACCACAACTTCTGTGCAGCTCTAATCCAAAATCTTCATCTTATCCCATGACAAGACTTTTATAAATTTATTTTTTAATTGAATCACAGTGAGATAGAGTTACAAAGCTTTCATGATTGAGTTTCAGTCATACAAAGATCGAAACTCATGGGTGCATCCCTCCACCAGTGTACATTTTCCACCACCAATGTCTCCAGTATCCTTCCTTCCACCCCAACCCCACCCCACTCCACCCTCTGCATCTATGGCAGACAATTTCCTTCTTACTCTCTCTCTACTTTGGGGCATTATGGTTTGCAATACAGAAACTAAGAGGCCATCATGTTTGTTCCTTTATCTACTTTCAGCACACATCTCCCATCCTGAGCGATACCTCCAACCGTCACTGACTTAGTGACCCCTTCTCTTTCCCAGCTGACTTTTCCCCCTTATGAGGCAGGCTTCCAACCATGGAGCAATCTTCCTGGACCTTGCCATGACAAGATTTATGGACACCACACAAATCAAGCCGAGATCATCAGATCCTTAAGAGAATGTTTCTCTGGTGAGAAAATAAGGATGATGTATTTTCCTGTATTTTCTAAGGACAAAAACTAAGTCTCATGGAGAACTCTAATCTGAAAGAATGAAAACATCAGAGAAAGTCAGAGACAAAACAGAGAAAGGGGAAAAGAGAGATCCCATATTTCTAGTAATCCTTAGGTCCACCATTGTATCCCAGGCCTTACATAAGCAATGGAATTGTGCCAAAGGTAGCTCAAAATGGGTATCTGTCACTAACCATTAAAACGTCTACCTGATACACTCTTACAAATAAAACACTGCATCAAGAATACATTCACAATAGCCAACAGCTAGAAATAGCTTAAGTGTCCATTTACAGATGAGTGGATAAAGATGATCTACATAATACACAATAGAATTCTACTCAGCAATGTACATATATATATATACATACATAATTATATATGCACACCTATGTATATGTACATAGCATATATACATAACATATGTATATTTATTTTTAAAAAATATTAAAGAGAGTCTCTTGCCCGCATGCCTGACTGTCTTTCCCAGGGCGCCTCAGAGAGGGTGGGCTTCAGCTTCCCTCCCCACCCCGAGCAGAGCTCCTGGCAGCCAAAGACCACCAGAACCTAGCTACAGCCATGCTCAAGGCCCCTCTCCATGCGTCCAGACAAGCCTCACGCATGAAGGTACCGGCAGAGGAACCCAGGTGTGTGTAATCCCATCAACGGCCAACATCCAGAGACTTAAAAGCAAGCTCCCAGAAGAGAGCGATGCAGAGAGTTTCTTGCCCGCACGCCTAGCTGTCTTCCCCGGGGTCCCTCGGAGGGGATGCGCTCCAGCTTCCCTCCCTGCCCCGAGCAGAGCAGAGCTCCCAGTGGCCAAAGACCACCGGATATCTTATAACATACTTCTCCCTCTGGGAGAAACTAGCAAGCTACTGAGAGTTTCCTGCCCACATGGGACAGCCTTGCAAGCTTCCCATAGTGTATTCATATGCTAAAGTCAGTAACAAGCTGGATCTCATTCCCCTGACCCTGAAAGAGCCTCCATCCTTGGGAAGGCCTAGTGGAGAGAGGCTTCTAAAATCTCAGGGATAGGACGAATGGAGTGGTTACTGAGCCTACTCGAGAAATCGACGATGAATGGGATTTCGTGATTTGTGATTTGTGATTCATGATTAAAGAGCCATGATTCACAAAGTTACTGATAGTTGAGTTTTAGGCATGCAGTAATTCAACACCAACCCCTTTACCAGTGTCAACTTTCCTCCAACAGTGTTCCCAGATTCTCTCCCTATCTCAACTCCCACTTCAGCCCTGCCTGTAAAATTGACAGGCACATTACAAAGTTTCAGTGGTTGTTGTTTAGATCTCGTGTTTCCTGTTTTGTTGAATTTTTGTTTTGGTTATACGACTATACTCCTCTCTCATATCACTGGGATAACTCAAGCCCCAATGTCTGTTCACCCATTACTTCTTGGTATCTTCTTTCCCCTTTAATTTTTTTCTTCTCTGTCATCTCCTCTCTAAACACTGGGGTCAAGGATGATCTAAGCATCCCCCTTTTACTACAATACATTTCCTCATCCAGTATTCTATATCCCACAGATAAGTGAGATCATTCTGTGTTTGCATTTCTTCTTCTGACTTACTTCACTCACCACGATGTCTTTGAGCTCCAACCATGTTGTAGCAAATTGCATGATTTTATTGTTCTTTGCAGCTGCATAGTATTCCATTGTATCTTTATAAGTCATTCACCTGTCATTTGACCCTATGTTGAGTCCGTGTCTTAGCTATTTTACTAAGTGCAGCAATGAATACTCAAGTGTTTATGTCCTTTTGAGAAAGTGTTTTTATGTCTTAGGGATAGATGTCCCAAAGTGAAATTGTTTGGTCATATGGCAGTTCAATTCTAAGTTTACTGAGAACTCTCCATACTGTTTTCCATAGGGGTTGTACAGCTAACATTCCCACCAGAAGTGGGTGAGAGTTCCTTTTTTACCACATATATGCCAACAGAGATTGTTCCAACTATTTTTGATATGTGCCATTCTCACTGGTGTGAGATGGTATCTCATTGTTGTCTTGTTTTGGATTTCCCTGATAAGTGATGCTGAACCTTTTTTCATGTGCCTACTGGCCGTCTGCCTGTCTTCCTCTGAGAAGTGTCTATTCATTCCGTCTCCCCATTTGTTGACAGGGTTTTTGAATATAACATGAATATATATGTATATTTAAGAGGGGCCACATAGATAGTACAGTTGTCAAGGCACATAGCTGACCCAGATTTGACCCCTGGCAACATATGATCCCCCAAACACTGCCAGGACTGATCCAAAAGAGTGAAGTCAGGAATAAAGCCTGGGAACTGCCAGGTGTGGAACTAAAGCCAAAATAAATAAATAAAAATTAAAAGATGAAACAGTGAAATTTAGAATAACAGCTGTGGAATGGGAAGTGCATAAAAATATTGAATAAGTGATTGGAAATAAGTGAAATAAGTCAGAAGGAATAAAACAAACATTATATGATTTCATTCATACATAGTCCATAGAAAACAAAACAGATGCATAAATTTAAAAGACTCAGACTACATATCAAAATTAGTGGTTATCAGAAAGGAAAGAGGGAGGGATTGAATAAATCAGGTAAAAAGGTCAACTATATGGTGATGATTAGAAATTAAAATTCTGTGGCAACGCAGTGCCTCTGTTGCAAACCACAACACCCAAAAGGAGAGAGAGAACAAAAGGGAATGCCCTGCTACAGAGGTGGGGTGGGGTGGGGGGGGTGGGAGCGTGGGAGGGATACTGGGAACATAGGGGGAGGGGACTGGGCACTGGTGGAGGGATATAAACAAAATGCAAACATGAAAGTTCATAAGTTTGTAACTGTAACTCATGGTGATTCACTAATAAAAAAATTCTGTGGCAAACTTAAGATAGTACATACAGATTCGGAATTTTTTAAAGCCAGAATACTTCAAGTCTAAATAATGCTAGAAACCAATAGTACTTCAATTTAGATAAAGAGCTTTGGCTTAAACATCAGGTCATATATTTATATTAAATTAAATGAATGACTAAAACATATGGCATGGCATCTGGTTTGGGATAAGTATTCAGTCTCAGCTCATCATCTCCAATTCTTTATTTCAAAACAATACCATAGCTCAGATTTAAAACATGTGTGTTATTAAATAAATTTAGTGGTAACAGCTTTACTTCAATAAGTATATCAGATCAGAAAAGAAAACTAGTTACTTATACTCTATAAAGGATTATGAAACCTTCAGTAATATATAAAATAATAACACTTCATTTTTAAAAGCATATTTTATAGATTTTTATTTCTTTGAATTCATAATGGCATTAATAAAAAATTAAATGACATAATTCAATGGACCTTTTATGTTTTACTGAGACCTAAAATATCAATTCCTTGGATAACCAATGATAACTTAGATTTGATGACATATTGTAAGCATGTATGTGGTGTTCTGGATTATAATGTAAAATATTTTAATTGCAGGGACCAAGGACAAGAATTTGAAATTCACTGCATCATACATTTGTTTTGAGATCCTAGATTGATAATGAGACTAATCTTTGCTATTCCTATAAACCAAGGCATTACACACTCTTGTATTCACATAATGCCTTAGTAGAATGTATTATATGATGGGTTCCTAAAATTGACTTCTTCCTCCTCATTGTGGACCCTCCCTGGTCATCATGGGGAAACTTCATGTATCTGAACAAGTAAGTGGAGGCAATGCATTGAATCAATAGACATTGCTATCAGTGAACAAATAGCACATGTCTTCATAGGGTAAGTTGAGGTGCACAGTGAGGCACAGAGTGGTTTGCCATTCTGCAAGGATTTAAAGGTCTAAGGTAGTTTGAGTGTTCTCTCACCTACAGCTGGTCCCAAGTTTGCAAACTAGCTGCTAGAAACTCGAACTTTTCCCTTCTGAATAGTTATCAGACTTGAGAGTCCACAAGAGCTGTTCTAGTCGAACTCTAAATGTGCTTGAGGATGATTCAGAACCCACTGAGAGTGGAGAACATTCTCTTCTACCCAGTGCCTGATACCTCCCCCACAGGATGCTCCCCACCATCCCCCACCAGCATTCAGTCTTATTCTATTCCCAGAACAGCCATCCTAGGAGTTGGCAATCGATCTGCTGACATACAGTCTAACAAAGAGACTAATATGGATATGGAGATTTATATGTGTCCTGGTTGCTCTTACTCAGAATCCTGTGGGAAAAGAATTCAAAGTTCAGAATTTCCAGATGCAAACACAAATTACCATTTTAATGCTCTGGCTACTCTCAAGTATGCTGCAGCTTGTCAATACAGGAGCTTGTAGGCATGTTGGCTCCTTCCCAGCCCCTCAACTGGAGAATGGCCAGCAAGGAAAGTTCCCTTTGTCTTTCCTCCAGCCTCTCAAGGCATCAGTAAGCCCCAGGGGCCAGGCAAGACTGTCTGCAGGGATGGGACTGGCAGCACTGGCAAAGTCGGCATTTCTAGGGATGAGACGATTTCTCAGAATCCACAGGCCAGCGAAGAAGGAAATCTACAGGCATAGGGAGATCTTGTCAAAGTCCTGTCTTTCTAAGCAATTTTCCAGCGCCCTGATGGGCAGACATGAATCCATGACAAGAAGAAAACAGTCAAGTAAAAGGTAAGTAAAGTGAAGTAACAGTCAGTCCTCTAAACCTTTCATCATATAGGAACGGCTCTGCACAACATCACTTTATTCAGTCCTTACTGGCCAAAGAAGACAATGAGTATTAACACAGATGCAGATGTTTCCAAGCTTACAAGGGGACTTGCTACTCAGTAAACAGATACTACTATAGTCAGTGTCTTGGGAGATTTGCAATACACATTTAATTCATGTATTACGATAGCACAGCGGTTGGGTGTTTGCCTTTCATGTGGCCGACCCGAGTTCGATTCCTCCACCCCTCTCTCGGAGAGCCTGGCAAGCTACCGAGAGTATTGAGCCCGCGCGGCAGAGCCTGGCAAGCTACCTATGCATATTGGATATGCTAAAAACAATAACAATACATCTCTCAATGAGAGATGTTACTGGTGCCCGCTCGAACTAATCGATGAGCAACCAGATGACAGTGACACAGTGATTAAATAATAAAGCCCATCCAAAAGTGGGAAAAAGGGAGAAAAGCATGCAAATACACTACTTTTCATCCTTTATAGTTGTTGATTGCTGTTTCGTTGGTTTTGGTCTTTAAATTTTTTTTCAAATGTATGGAAGTCTCATCATTTTCAAATTTTATACAGCAGAATCCAGTTGGGTATGGAATCTTTTTCATCATTAAGGACGCATTGAAAAACTAATGTGTGAAAATTTGGAGAGGGTCACCCTAGAAGTGCTAGGAAGCCCAGGATCTCACTTGTGATTCTCTGCCAGCTGGGTAAGTGGTTCCATGCAGGGGTCTGAGGATGCAACAAATCATGAAATTTGTGGGGCTGGGGTGATAGCACAGCGGATAGGGCATTTGCCTTGCACGCGGCCAACCTGGGTTTGATTCCCAGCATCCCATATGGTCCCCTGAGCACTGCCACGAGTGGTTTCTGAGTGCAGAGCCAGGAGTAACCCCTGTGCATCCCAGGTGTGACCCAAAAAGCAAAAAAAATCATGAAATTTGTTTCTTTTGGGGGAGGCAAACTTGGCAATGCTCAGGGGTTATATGCCTCCTGGTTATATGCCCAGGAGTGCTTGTATATGCAGTGCTTGTGGGACCCTATATCATCATCATCATCATCATCATCATCATCATCATCATCATCATCATCATCATCATCCCATTGATTGTCGATTTTCTCAAGCGGTCTCAGTAACATCTCCATTTGTCCTAGCCCTGAGATTTTAGAAGCCTCTCTTTACTCATCTTTCCCAATGGTGCTGCATTGGAGGCTCTTTCAGGGTCAGGGGAATAAGACCCATCATTGTTACTGGTTTTGGGATATGAATACACCAGAGGGAGTTTGTCAGGGTCTCCCATGCGGGCAGGAAACTCTCGGTAGCTTGCCAGGTTCTCTGAGAGAAAGATCTAGGCTGTAAGATGTTGGGGGCGCGAAGTGGCTGCATTCTTTCGGGAGCTTGGTTTTATAGTCTCTGGATGTTGACCATTGATGGGATTACATAGCACTGGGGGCAGTTTCTGGGTGTGACTCCCTAGCTACTGGAAAATGGGAGATCTGGGCAGAAGAGGCCCAGTCCTGATCCGAGCAGGCTTGGAGATCTCAGCCCCGGGTCCCACACACCTGGGTTCCTCTGCTGGTTCCTTCATGTGTGAGTCTCATCCAAACCTGTGGAGAGGAGCCTTGAGCCTATATGGTACTGGGATAGAACTGGAGTTAGCTGCATAGCAAGGTAAGTACCTTATCCCTTGTACTATCACTCCAGCCCCTATGTCAGTTTTTTACATTAAAAATTATTGTTATATTTAGCATATGTATCAAAGACTAAGCAACATAAATAAGGCATTAACTGGAAGTCTCACATCTATCTAAACTCTGACCAAAATGTCAAGATTTCCACTATTATTAGAACTCTGACCTAGTCAACTTGGAGAAAGACTATTGTGAATAATATTCAGCTTGCATTAAGACACAGGAGCAAAAGACATGTTAGTATTTGGCGCTCATTGTTGATCTGTCCATGTGACAGTCCACCTTTGCTTCCTGGTCCAAATAGAGTCCAAAGATGACTCAGGGTCAATCTGATCAAATACTTTTCTGGAGGAATGCATTGTTAAACTGTTGTGCCTGCAACTTTGTAAAGATACCTGGGCATTTTAAAAGCATCAATGTTGGGGCCTCCTAGAACTTACTCATCAGTGAAATGCTGAACAGGATTTGAAAGAGAAAACTAAAGGCAAGGGTTAAGTGGGAAACATGACTAACAGTGTTTTGTTCTTCATTCATAAAGACACAGCACAAAGTTCTCAAATATAAGTAAATGGCAACTCTTATTATAAAATTAGAAACTACTACTAGTGTTTCCACTCAAAAATTTCTGGTTTGTGAATCTGAAGAGCTCAGTTTGAAGAACTACATGTGTCTTTTAACGCAACAAATTACTGAACTGCTTTGGTCCAACATTTAACAATAACTATCGGTTGAAAGGAAATCAGGGTTGAGTGCCTGCCTTCCACTAGGCCAATCCAGACTAGATCCCTGCCACCCGATATGGTTCCCTGACCACCTCCAGGAGTAATCCCTGAGGATTACTTATGAGTATACCCATTACTTACTCATGAGTAAACCCATGAGTAAGCCGTGAGCACCACCGGGTATGCTCCAAGTTAGCCAAAGGAAAATAAGGAAAAGAATCAATTTCAATGTCTAGCAATCAGGTCTCTATTTCAAGCACTATTGAAATCTCTGTAGCCTGATTGCGTTCATACAAAAATCACCTAAAAACCTGGATAAACTTTCACAAGGTCATATTTATGTACTATTTTGATAACATTCTTCTTCATAAACTATCTGGTCAGTGCAGAAGTATTTGTTTTCAATCACTTTATCTACTTTATACACTATGATTTGGTTCCACTCAATATTTAATTTCAAAAACATCTTTGAAACCAGAGCAATCAGAATGTCTTTGATGCAAAAATTTTGTTCAGTTGGTTTCTCATTTGTTTGCAATTATAAGGACTTGTTTATCCAAGAAGTTCTTAAGAGTGGCCATTTGGGTCAGTAAAACTAGAGTTAGAGTTCTGGAAATGCTTTTGGATGATTGTGCAGCCAACAGCCTTAAGAACAAAGAGTGTCTCAACAAAAACACAAAGTTTAGAGACATAGCCATCACAGCCGATGCTCAAGTTGTTCTCAACACTTAACATCAACTCCAGGATGGTCTAAAGTTTTTCCTTAAACTCCACCTAAAATCGTACTTGCTTTAGGGGTTGGAGCGATAGCACAGCGGGTAGGACATTTGCCTTGCACGCAGCTGACCTGGGTTCAATCCCCGGCATCCCATATGGTCCCCCAAGCACCACCAGGAGTAATTCCTGAGTGCAAAGCCTGGAGTAACCCCTGAGCATCATTGGGTGTGACCCAAAAAACAAAAAAAAAATCATACTTGCTTTAGTATGTACAACAATATCCTGTCATTGCCACTATGAATGTGTGGAAAAAGCTTTCTGTATGGGTCCCAGGAAGTCATATAAATAGAAAACAGAACTTCCTATCAAAAATCATTTCCTCAGTCCTGAAAAGGAGGGCCCTCAACCCACTGTTATAAATACGGGATTTTGTTCCTTACCCTGCACTGTAGCACTGTAGCACTGTCAACTCATTCGTTGTTCATCGATTTGCTCAAGCGAGCACCAGTAACATCTCCATTGTGAGAGTTGTTGTTACTGTTTTTGGCATATCAAATATCCCACGGGTAGCTTGCCAGGCTCGGGGAAGTTTGCCAGGCTCTGCTGTGTGGGTATGATACTCTCAGTAGTTTGCCAGGCTCTTTGAGAGCGATGAAGGAATTGAACCCGGGTGGGCCTCATGCAAGGCAAATGCCCTACCCGCTGTGCTATAGCTCCAGTTCAACAAAGGAAATTTGGTAATGGGAGACAACAAAGTCTCAAAGAGTAACCATTTTAAGTGCTCCAGAGTCAATATAAGAAATGCAAAAGATTCCAGTGCTCTCTTTTAGAAAATAGCTAGAGACTATCAGACATACTGTGGGAGCCTCAGAGCACAGATGTGCTGGGAAACTATAAATCCAGATGTATCCGGGCTTGTTTGAAGCATGCACAACAAATACACAATAAGAAAGTACCCCAGAATAAGGGCCAAGATCACTGCCTGATTATTACTGTGATTTTCAACTCTGGAAAAATCTTTTTTAAGCTGGATTTTGCAACACTGATGGTACAAAGATTAGGTAGGCGCCAGGAAGCAAAAGTACCCTGGAGAGCAGAAAAGGGACTTAAGAGGAAAATGAATTTTCAAGATGGATGAGAGGTGACTTGATGCATAATAAAGGGTATTAAGAGAACATTAAGTTTGGAGGCTCAAATAAAAATTGGGAATCATGTCACATATACTCTTATGCATTTTCCCTAACCTGTACTCTGGAGTCTGTATACTGTTTTGTAAATCTTCATTTAAAGGCAAGTGTAGAATTCAGTGAATAATCACAAACTGAGCACACCCATGTATTGACATTCGGATCAAGAAACAAAGCAGAGGCAGAATCCAAAAATCCAGTATGGTATCTTTAGCTGTAGATGGTTGAAAAGTTTTACATGGTACTTTTAGAAGTGTGATTAGTTAAAGGCCTTTCTAGAAGACAGAACTAAACAATGGTATGGCATGCCAGGGAGATAGTAGAAAAGTGCCTTAGAAGCAGCTGCTCTGGGTTTGCCACGATTCAATCCCCATCACTACATGGGGTCCCCTGAGCACTACCAAGTGTCGCTCCTGAGCACAAAGCCAGTAATAGCCCCTGAATACTGATGGGTGTGGAAAACTAACAAAAGTCAATGATATTAAATACCAGGAAGTTCTCATCAGTAGCTATGTGATTGTGGTTAGCCATACCATTTCTCAGTCCCCAGTGACATCCTGTTAAAATGCAGAGACAGTATTATCTCATTGAAGATTTTTAAGTTAAAACACCAGCCCTGAGAAATAGTGTATGGTTCCTTCTAGTTTAAGTGAGAGTTTAGCCGGATAGAGTAATCTTGGTGAGACGTTCATTTCGTTGAGCTTTGGCTGGCATAACTGGACATGTTAAAAAATGGGCTTAGACCTCGACCTAACACCATGCACAAAAATCAGATCAAAATGGATTAAAGACCTCAACATCAGACCACAATCCATAAGATACATAGAAGACAAGATCAGAAAAACCCTCCACGATATTGAAGCTAATGGTATCTTCAAAGATGACACGCAACTGGCCAACCAAGTGGAAACAGAGATAAACAAATGGGACTACATTAAACTAAGAAGCTTCTGCACCGAAAAAGATACAGTGACCAGAATACAAAGGCAATCTACAGAATGGGAAAGGATATTCACCCAATACCCATCCAATAAAGGGTTGATATCAAGAGTATACAAGGCACCGGTTGACCTCTACAAAAAGAAAACATCCAACCCCATCAAAAAATGGGGTGAAGAAATGAACAGAAACTTTCTCAAAAAAGAAATACGAATGGCTAAAAGGCACATGGAAAAATGCTCTGCATCACTAACCATCAGGGAGATGCAGATCAAAACAACTATGAGATACCTCCTCACACCACAGAGACTGGCACACATCCAGAAGAACAAAAACAACGGCTGTTGGCATGGATGTGGGGAGAAAGGAACCCTCCTACACTGCTGGTGGGAATGCCAACTGGTTCAGCCCTTTTGGAAAACATTATGGTTGCTTCTCAAAAAATTAGAAATCAAGCTCCCATTTGACCCAGCAATACCACTTCTGGGAATATATCCCGGAGAGGCAAAAAAGTATAGTCAAAATGACATCTGCACCTGTATGTTCATCTCAGCACAGTTTACAATAGCCACAATATGACAAAAAACGAAAACTGAATGCCCAAGAACAGATGACTGGTTAAAGAAATTCTGGTACATCTACACAATGGAATACTATGCAGCTGTTAGAAAACATGAAGTCATGAAATTTGCATATAAGTGGATCAATATGGAAAGTATCATGTTGAGTGAAATGAGTCAGAAAGAAAGAGACAGACACAGAAAGATTGCACTCATATGTGGAATATAAAGTAGCAGAGAGGTACGTGCTAGCAATGATGCAACTTCTGGCAGAAATTTCTCTGTACTTAGTTACTAAAATACTAAAATACAGAAGACCTGAACCTCGCAGCCGCTATTGTGGTCACACTACCTCGTATCTCTTCATTCTCAGCAATGGAAAACAAATTCTCAAATGCTTCCTTTCCAGCAGGTCCGACTCTGGGAGGGGGGGAAACTCCAAACAATAATAGTGAATTTTTTTGTTTGTATGTAATCAAAGTAAAGAGAAAGTAAAGTGAAATTTATCAGCTACACAGGCGGGGTGGGGGGCTGGGTGGCGGGGGAGGTGGGGGGAGGTTTCCTGTGGTTCTTGGTGGTGGAATATGTGCACTGGTGAAGGGATGGGTGTTCGAGCATTATGTAACTGAGACTTAAGCCTGAAAGCTTTGTAACTTTCCCCATGGTGATTCAATAAAAGAAAAAAGTTAATGATGGGCTGGAAATTTTTAGGCATTTGATAAATGGCAGTAATAAAGATCTAGGCTGTAGATTACTATGACTAATGGAGCATTTTAGAAACTTCTTTGACTAAAACTATGTGAAGAAAAATAATTTAAAATAAATCCACCAGTATACTTTAAAAATAAATCAATAATTAAAGCACCAGCCCTTTGGTACATCTATACAATGGAATACTATGCAGCTGTTAGAAAAGATGAAGTAATGAAATTTTCATGTAAGTTGCTCAACATGGAAAGTATCATGTTAAGTGAAATGAGTCAGAAAGAGAGAGACAGACATAGAAAGATTGCATTCATCTGGGGACTATAAAATAACAGAGTGGGAGACTAACACCCAAGAGTAGTAGAGATAATGACCAGGAAGTCTACCCCACAGCTTGGAAACTGGCCTCATAGGCTGGGGGAAAAGGCAGCTCAGATAGAGAAGGGAACAGGAAGTAGAAGATGTTGGGAGGACCCATTCAGATTGGAAGATGCGAGCTGAAAGTAGACTATAGACCGAACATGAAGGCCACTCAGTACCTCTATTGCAGGCTACAACACCCAAAAGGAGAGAGAACAAAAGGGAATGCCCTGCTGCAGAGGCAGGGTGAGGCAGTGGGGGATGGAGTAGAGGTGGTGGGAGGGATACTAGAACATTGGTGGAGGAGAATGGGCACTGGTGGATGGGTGCGTAAATGATCACTGTATGAGTGAAATGCAAACACAAAAGTTCATAAGTTTGTAACTGTACATCATAGTGATTATCTAATAAAAATATTAAATAAATAAGTAAATAAAACAGCCCTGTATAAGAAGCAAGACTTGATCTAAAAAGTGAGTAGTCTGTCACGGAGCACCAAATCAAACACCTAGAAATTAAACAACTCCTTGTTGAACAACTAGTGGGTCAAGAAGGAAATCAAGGAAGAGATCAAAAGATCTCTCGAAACAAATGAGAATGAAGACACAAGCTACCAAAACCTATGGGATATGGCTGAAACTGTGTTAAGGGGAAAATTTATAGCCCTGCAAGCATTCCTCAGGAGGGAAAAAAGGGCCTACATAGAGAACTTGACTTCACAGCTCAAGATCTTAGAAAAGGACCAGCAGAAGGAACTCAAGCCAGACCGAAGGAAAGAAATAATAAAACTTAGAGCAGAAATCAACAATATGGAAACCAAAAAAACAATCTGAAAGATCAATGAAACAAAGAGCTGGTTCTTTGAGAAAATAAATAAGATTGATAACTGCTAGCAAGACTCACAAAGAAAGAAAGAGAGAGAACCCTAATAAACCGAATCAGAAATGAAAAGGGGATATCACAACAGAAACCAATGAAATTTGAAATATAATCAGAGACTACTTTTAAAATCTCTATGCCATGAAACAAGAGAACCTAAAAGAAATGGACAAATTCCTTGATTCCTACAATCTCCCAAGACTGAATCAAGATGACTTGGAATACTTGAATAGACCCACTAATATCAAGGAAATTGAAACTGTTATCAAATGTCTTCCCAAAAACAAAAGCCCAGGCCCAGATGGATTCACTAGTGAATTCTTCCAAATATTTACAATAGCCAGAATCTGGAAAAAACCCGAATGCCCAAGAACAGATGACTGGTTAAAGAAACTCTGCTAGATCTACACAATGGAATACTATGCAGCTGTCATAAAGGATGAAGTCATGAGCTTTGCATATAAGTGAATCAACATGGAAAGTATCATGCTAAGTGAAATGAGTCAGAAAGAAAGAGACAGACACAGAAAAATTGCACTCATTTGCGGAATATAAAACAACAGAATGGGAGACTAACAACAAAGAATAGTAGCAATGAGTACCAGGAGGCCTGCTCCACAGCTTGGTAGCTGACCTCACATGCTGGGGGAGAGGGCAACTCAGGCAGAGAAGGGAACACCAACTAAAGTGTAGTGGAGGATCCACTCAGGATGGGAGAGGCGGGATGAAAGCAGACTATAGATTGAACACATAGCCACCCAGTATCTCCATTCAAACCATAACACCCAAAAGGAGACAGAGAACAATAAGGAATTCCCTGTCACGGGGGCGGGGGGAGACAGCACGGGGGGAGGGACCCTGGGGCCATCGGTGGAGGAGAATGGGCACTGGTGGAGGGATGGGTACTCGAGTATTGTATAACTATAACACAGGCATGAAACTCTGTAACTGCACCCTCACGGTGACTCATTAATAAAAAAAAGTGAGTAGTCTGCATTTGTGGAATATAAAATAATGTCACATGAGGCTGACACCCAAGGACAGTAGATACAAGGGCCAGGGGGATTGCCCCATAGCTGGAAGACTGCTTCATGAGCAGAAGGGAGAAGGCAGATGGAATAGAGAAGGGATCACTAAGAAAATGATGGCTGGAGGAACCAGTTGGGATGGGAGATGCATGCCGAAAGTAGATAATGGACCAAGCATGATGACCTCTCAGTGTCTGTGCTGTAAGCTATAATGCCTAAAAGTAGAGAGAGAGTATGGGGAATATTGTCTGCCATGGAGGCAGGGGGAGGGTGGGAAAGGGGGGCATATAATGGGGATATTGGTGGTGGGGAATGTGCACTGGTGGAGGGATGGGTGTTTGATCATTGTGAGACTGTAACCCAAACATGGAAGCTTGTAACTATCTCATGGTGATTCAATAAAATTAAACTTTTATTTTTAAAGTGAGTAGCCTGGAGAGATAGTACAGGAATAAAGGCACTTGCCTTGCACATGGATGGCCCTAGGTCAATCCCCAGCACTCCATATGGTCCCTTAAACACCATGAGGAGTGATGTCTAAACACAGAACCAGGAGTAAACCCTGAGCTCCACCAGATGTGACCCAAAACATAAAAAACAAAAGCAGAGTGTGAGTTGGACACAGATGAGTAGTATGGAGATGGAACCGATAAATGAGAAGAACTAGGAAAAAGCTAGGGAATGTCTCAGATCCCAGGATTGGATGATGTAGTTGAGCATCCAAAGCAGCATGATTCCATTTAAGATTTTAATACTAAGGCTGGAGTGATAGTAAAATGGACAAGGTGTTTGCCTTGCACACAGCTGACATGGGTTTGATCCCTGGCATCACTTATGGTTTCCTGAGTCTGTCAGAAGTGATCCCCGAACACAGAGCCAGCAGTGAGCCCAGAGCATCATTGGGTGTGGCTGAAAAACCAAAAAAAATTTATTGCAATCCCGCTTTCAAGTTTTTTATTAACTAATAATGAATTACATGTCAACATTGTGGGTTCCCAAAAGACTTCAAAAGAGCCTACTAATTTGGTTTTGTTGATGTTCTTAAAAGAACTTGGATTTTAAGGCAATAGTTTTTTCCAAGCTTCAACTATCACTGGAATTAAGCTACAGTCCATTTCACATGTCTAAGCACCACTGAGTGAATTATAAATTTTTTTTTAAAAAACCATTCACTACTCAGATGAGGAGAAATCTAACAAAACAAAGACATATAGCATTTGATGCATAATTATTCTATATGGTATTGTTCCTTTAATTATTAGCATACATTTATGAGCATTAACTCACGCTTTGAGTAGCACTGAAATAACTAAAAGGCACAGAAATAACATATATGTGTTAGATATACAGTATATACTGGAATTTTCTAGAGTCAGCATGTCTTTAGAGAAGGAGCTTTCCAGGATTTTAAAACTGTTATTTTTTTCTCTCATTCTAATAGATATATCTTTAGAAATAAGAATCATTTTCCAATGATACAGATTCAGTCAATTCATCAAGATGTAATACTTATGAAACCTCAGGAGAAAGAAATTTTTACTATCTAAAACAAGTGAAGTTTAAAGTTACTTAGTTACAGTTACAGTTCATACCATGGTCAAGAGAAAGGAAAGTAAGAATAGAAGAAGCAAAATAGAAGAAGAAAGGAAGAAGGAAATCACCTCCTAGACCACCATGAAAAAGATCATGTAACAAAAATCATGGCAAGAGTTCCCAATTCTGGGTATGATAGAGTAATCACATTCTGCCTTTGTCTTTCCCACTGAATGCTGCTAAAATCCTGAACACAGCAAATTGAACAGCTATTTGAGGACTCTACAGAGTAAACAATAATAGGGTGATTGTACAGGTGGACATAATTTGAAGTACAATTGAATTGGTGGTAACTTTCCCTTTATTCGTCTGCTATCCTCTAAGCTGAATTCAAGTCAGCCCAAATATAGACATGGACACTGAAGCCATCCAACTTTGGCTCAAAGAGTACGACAAGAACATCAAAGCTCAGAAGGGGGCAAATTCTCTCCAAACTGGCCAAGAGAGTAAGTATAACATTAGCCAGCTCCTCAGCAAATATGTTTGGCAGGTACAAATTTAGCTTACAATTTGTATGGAAATCCCATACAGGAAAACATTTTTTTTTGTAAAAGCATAATGAAGTTGAAAGAAGCACACAAACTAATTTTAAGACTATTCACAAAATTATAATAATCAAAATGATGTGGCATTGACTAACAGAAAAGGCACAAATATCAGTGCCTTGGAATAGTACCCAGAGACAGATCTGCAAAAGGTTGCCAAGCAATTTTTGAAAGCATCACAAAGGCAATTGGTGGAATCTATTATATATCTCAATACAGATTTTTTAAGTCCTGGGTATTCCTATCACTTTTTTAATTCAGAAATTTTAGGAATGTTAAATGCATGAAAAAGGGCTTTAGAATGCACAGAAATGGAAAATTATTTGGGTCACAGCAGCTATTCATCCAAGCTTCTTTTTCCAAATTTAGAAACTAGATGAAAATATTCTGTGCTCTCTCCATTCAGTAAGTGTCTTTATTAAGCATTCAGGACTGAATTTAATACTAGGTCATAGAGAAAACATAGTATCACTTCAGACTTTACAACCGATTGCAAATGAATTAAAAGGGGAAAAAAAGCAACATCGTAGCACATCTCTTAAGTATTAATACTACCAAAGAACACTAAAACAAATGGCCTCAGGGCACATATAGTTCAAGGTTCTTAAAATGAATGAAAAATAGGACAGTTGGGAGCAAAAAAAGCAGCCGGATTTTTTTTTTGGCTTGGGAAGATCAGAATGGCTTGGAAAAGCATGGTAAGAGGCACCCACGTCCACTTGAGTTTACAGTAAATGATCTGCTTCAGATTGCAAGTGGCCAGTGGTTACCTAACAGTCAAGACCAGCAATTTGTGGGTGTCTGTCTTGTAAATTGCACTGAGGGAGACAGAGGATATGGCTAGTCAGTCATCTGCAAGAATCAAAAATGTGTATAAGTTGTTTTCTTGAAAACCAAGGTGGAAATTAGAGCCACACCTTGTCTTTTCACTGTAGATTACAAAATACTTCCTTTCGAGAGCAGGTGGCACAGTTTACATTTGGTGGATTAAAGTGTAAGTTAAATTAGCCATGTTCATCCATCAAGGATCTGAAAATGATGTTCAGTATCATCCTATATACTGACTTCAGTAAAGTATGATTAATAATGCTGTGCCCACTTTAAAAACCGAGTTACTTGTTTTCTATGATTGGCTTTAGAAAGCCCATTCTGTATTCTGAATGAAGTTCTCTATCATTTGCAAATGTTTTCTCCAGTCTGTGGCATGTCCTGTCATTCTCTTTGTGGTGTCTTTGGAAGAGCAGAGATTTTAAATTGAAATAAAGTGTTTATCTGCTGGTGGGAATGCCAACTAGTTCAGCCCTTTTGGAAAACAATATGGACGATTCTCAAAAAATTAGAAATTGAGCTCCCATTTGACCCAGCAATACCAGTCCTGGGAATATACCCCGGAGAGGCAAAAAGGCATAGTAGAGATGACATCTGCATTTCTATGTTCATTGCTGCACTGTTTACAATAGCCACAATATGGAAAAAAACAGAGTGCCCCAAAACAGATGACTGGTTAAAGAAACTTTGGTACATCTACACAATGGAATACTATGCAGCTGTTAGAAAAGATGAAGTCATGAAATTCGCATATAAGTGGATCAACATGGAAAGTATCATGTTGAGTGAAATGAGTCAGAAAGAAAGAGACAGACATAGAAAGATTGCACTCATATGTGGCATATAAAGTAGCAGAGAGGTACGAGCTAGCAATGATGCAACTTCTGGCAGAAATTTCTCTGGACTTAGTTACTAAAATACTAAAATACAGAAAACCAGAACCTCGCGGCCTCTATTGTGGTCACACGACCTCATATCTCTTTATTCTCAGCAATGGAAAACAAATTCTCAAATGCTTCCTTTCCAGCAGGTCTGACTCTGATGGGGGGGGAAACTCCAAACAATAATAGTGAGTTTTTTGTTTGAATGTAATCAAAGTAAAGAGAAAGTAAAGTGAAATTTATCAGCTACAAAGGCGGGGTGGGAGGCTGGGGGTGGGGGGTGGGGGGAGGTTTACTGTGGTTCTTGGTGGTGGAATATGTGCACTGGTGAAGGGATGGGTGTTCGAGCATTATGTAACTGAGACTTAAGCCTGAAAGCTTTGTAACTTTACACATGGTGATTCAATAAAAAAAAAGAAATAAAGTGTTTATTTTCCCACCTCTAATAGATCGTGCTCTCTGTGTCATAGCTAAGAAAGTTTTTCTTAACTCAAGTTCACAAAGATTTTCTCCCATACTATTATAAAGAAGTTTTATAGTTATGGATATTCTATTTATTCTATTTTGATCAATTTTGACTTTCATTTTCTTTAAGTCTTTACCTATGGTGAAAATGAGAATAAGAAGCACAGGGAAGCAAAGCATGGAAGTGGTGCTAGTTCGAGGAAGCATAAGGAAATGAACCATGACTATTCTCAGGATCACAGATTTACTCATCTTGATGCATTTACAATGAACCTGGTCTCTCCATTTCAGTACCAAAATATCCTAATACACTTGAATAGTTAACTTGATATCCAGCATTTAATCATAATGCACCCAGAAAGCATCCTGGACCGAACCTGGCAAACTTGGGTTGGCCATGTGCAAGGGAAATGCCCTACCTGCTATAGTATCTCTCTGGCCACTTAAAATGTTTTTTTAAATTGAATTGCCGTGATATAAAGTGTTACAGAATTGTTCATGATTGCATTTCAGTCATACAAGGTTCCAACACCCATCCCCCTACCAGTGTCATTTCCCAGCACCAGTGTCCTCAGTTTCCCTCCCACCCTTTCAAGCCACCCCCAACCCCAGCCTGCTTCTATGGAAGGCACCCCTCTCCTTTCTCTCTCTCTCTCTCTCTCTCTCTCTCTCTCTCTCTCTCTCATTTTAGGCATTATGGTTTGCGGTACAGATGCTGAAAGGTTATCATGTATATCCTTTTACCTGCTTTCAACACTCAGTTCTTGTCCAGCATGATCATTTCCAATTAGTATTGTCATAAGGGACCCCCCTCCATCTTAACTACCCTCCATCTCCCACACCATTAACCCACCATTGACCAGTACTCCTGGCTTGTTTTCCCTAGCCTTGGATATTAGTTTCAGACAGATTTTTAAATGTTTTTTAATGCAAAAAAATAGAAATAAATATTTTAAAAAATAAACCCTACAGAATAGGAGAAAGTACTTGCACACAATACCAAAAATTCAGGACAGATACTCAAGATATATCAAGTGCATGAAAAGTTCAACAATAGCAACAGCAACAAGAAAATAATCCCATCAGAAAATGACAAAAAATTAATGCCATTTCTCTGAAGCAAACATAAAGACTCCAAAAGGAAAAAGTGCTCTCCATCACTTATTATCAGAAAATTGTAAATCAAAGCGACAATGAGCTGTCACCACAAGCTAGGGAGAATCCATTCTCAAAGACCTGAACATTTTCTTGTTGCTAGGAATGTGGCCAAATAAAGGAACTGTCACTCTCAAAAACACAAGAAAGGAAAAGAAAAAAGAAAGCATCCTGGGAAACCACATTTTCAAATAAGTCCTCTCAAACTAGCCCTTTAGTGAATTGCTTGCAATTGGCCACCCACAATTTCACCCACTACCACCTCCATTGCCAATCTGGGCAATTCTGGTATAGTCTGTGTCTAGGTTTGAAGTGCCCCAGTTTTTATTATATGGTCTTTCACTTAGAGTAAAATGTTTTGGCTTTCATTCACAGGGAAGTCATATACGTGACCCTCAAAATCATTTGCTCTGCTGGGGAGAAAGAGAACATGAAGATATAGAAATGATCTAGAAAATGGGAAACTTTAAGGAGGCAAAGAGAAAGGCCCAGAAATCCCAGTCATCCCAGATTAAGTGCTAGAGGTGGGAATGAAGCCTTAGCTCTCCCATCCCCATAGGAGCTTCCCAGCCAACACCACTTGTGCAGAGAGGAGCCACCCCCACGGAGCCTCATCTCTGCTAAACCAGGAGAAAATAGTTTGTGTTTACTGGTTTTTGCTGCCTAGTTTTAAGTTGGTCCCTCACACAGCAATAGATCATTAAAATACTCCCCAACTTCCACCCCAACTATTTATCTTATAGTCCCCTTGCTAACCTAGATAGCTCAATTCAGCGGGAATCAATTAAGCAGGAGGATAAATTTTAAGTTGGAAAATCAAACTCTTGGGTTAAGCTCCAGCTGATCCACATTTTTTGTGTTCCCTGAAAAGCCAGGCAAGATCTAAGTGAAATATGTCTCCCTTAACACTATCCATAAGGTTCTTGGAACAAACCTGGAACAAAATGACGTGTAATAAAGCCAAGTTCTTGAAAGTGATGCCCAACATTGATCAGGACTGATTTTTTTTTCTCATCTATGTTATAACAAAACAACACTGAATGCAAACAACATTATTCTAGGACTTGCTGGAATTCTTTTGGGAAGAGTTCCAGAAGCACAAGGAACTGAAGCAGAGAGATAGTGAAGAGAGAGACCATAAGGATACTGCTTCCTGAATAACTGGGGATCCATCCTGCTTAAGACGCTTCTTCCCTCTCTTTCTCCAGACATCAGTCTTACACAACTTCATCTCCCAATAAGGATACTCTTAAGTACTTGTCTAAACTTTACTTCTGTTCATCTTTTGGTGTGGGGCCCACATCTGGTGGTGCTCGGGGGTTACTCCTGGTTCCACACTCAAGAATTACTCTTGGTGGTGCTCAGGAGACCATATGGGATCCTGGGGACTGAACCCAGGTTGACCGCATGCAAGGCAAACACCCTCCATATGGTACTCTCATTTGGGGGCTCATTTTAACTCTATTTTGTCCAGAAACAAATACACTAAGCTGGCAAGAAGGTGATCCCTGCCAGACATGCACTCTTAAAGATGATTTTGGTTCTTGGGCTGATTCGCCTAAGAGCATGTTCCTTCCTCAAACTCTTGTGTCCAAGACCCCAAAAGGAAGACTTTAGGCAGGAAACATGACACCCACAGTCTCCAGGCATTCTGCCTTCAATAAGCACTGACTATTAAGACAGCATGTGTTCTATTAAGCTTTAATTGCGACCGTATTGTGCAAAGCTAGCAAAGAGAAAGTTAAAAGGAAAAGTTAATAAATGAAGGCCTTACTCTTGTCCAAGGGGAAAATAATAAGTTTTTCAATTTAGTGTCTATAGTTTAATATTATGAAGAGCCGAAATGTGTCCTTGGCCATCACCTAAAGCTGGAAGAGATGAGAAACAGAGAAACATACAACTAAATCTGAGGAGGGTAACCTAATGAAAGGGGAGCTCAAGGAATGTCAAGTCCTGTTCCCAAGGGCCACTGTGAATCCCTGGAGTCTGCTCACACTAAACACAGACCAAAAAAAGGGCCTAGGCTTCAAAGTAAATTCAAACAGTGGAGCCAAAGTGATAGCAGATGGACCTCCAAAGAATCTTTGGAGGTCAGCTAAACTATCAAAAATCAAAAAAGGGGAGGAGGGTGCAACAGACCTTCAGTAGAAAGTTCTAGACCAAGGCAGTAGTGAGACCACATGGTTTCAGAGCCTGAAAAGTAGACTCTGAGTTGGAGAAGTCTGACTCATACCACATTCCCAACAAATGGGAGCGTGGAGAGGCATCAAGTGGTCTCTGATTGCTGGCAAATGAGATGAGTCTTCTACTTTAGAATTCAGTTCAGAAGGCAAAACCAAACCAAGATCCCAGATGGCTAGGTGACGTTGGAGGTCTTGAGGCCTCTTGCTATTGAAAGAGAGCACAATGATCTGTGCCAAGAGAACTCAATGGCTCCCCTCACATTATCCCCAAACCTTGGCATTGCTAGGATTTTAAAGCATTTTTTCTTTTTCTTATATATTTTATTTTCATAAAAGTAGTTCACAATAGTTCATTACAGATAATATTCTGTAGGGAGCCATCTTACAGAGCTTGGCTCTTATCGTCTAGTCAAGCGGAGGCTGCTTGGGATTCCTGTGATCTTATCATTTCACCACTTGTCTCAGTAGCCAACGGCCATGCCTGATCAACATTTTACTATTGTTCCTGTGGGGGTCCAAGCATGCATACCACCCTCTCCCACCAAGAGGTATAAGTATTGTAACTGCTGTGAATAAACTCTCTCTCTCTCCTCCTCCTTCTGGCTCTGCGTCTGTTCATTCGGTTACGTCCCCTCCTTAGCCCCACGAAGGGTCCTCCCTGCGGGACAGGATGGGACCCCACAATATTCAAACACCAATCCTACTCCCTAGCACCTTCCCACCACAATAAGAGGTAAGTGTGTGATGGTTGCTATGTTTAATTCTGGAACCGTTTAAGCCCAAATATAAGAGAACACAAACAACTATGTTAGAAACCAAGCAAACGTGTGATATTTTGATAAGTGAGGTAGAGTATAAGAGGTTGCACGGCCATGATTGTGGCTGCAAAATCCTGAAATTCTGTGGCGCTCTCTTCCGGGAGCTTTAGTTTAGAGTCTTTGGGTCTCAGCTGTTGATTAGATTACATGGCGCTGGAGGCAGTTTGTGGGTGTGACTGACAAGCTACTGGAAAACTGGGGAGCTGGGAGGAGGAAGCCCAGTCCCGATCCAAGTGGGCTTGGAGATCTCAGTCATGGGTTCCCGCGTTCCTGTGTTTTCCTGCAGGTCTAAAGCCTTTTCTTCCCCTTCAGTGACAACATGGCATTTTGAAAATCAAATAGCAAAGAAAGAAAAGTATTCACAGTCAAGGTTCTGATACAAGAGACCCTGACCAAAATGGTGCAGGAGGAAGGTCAGGGCCGAGAGGGGCTACGGGAGTGTTTGCTGACACCTCAGGTCTGAGCTTCCCAGGGCTTTCCCACAGAGAGAAGCCTCACTTTCCAGGAAGTGAGCCTGAGGGTACTGGCAAACACCGTTGGTCTTGGCTGGCCTGGAAAGCTATATCTGGGATTTGGATGAGGAAACTTCGTGTAGGAGAGAAGAGTTTTCTGGAAGGACATTTTGTGGGGGAGAAAGGAACATCCCAAGGGCTGTTTCTCAGCTTTTTTCATATTAAAACATTTTTCAAAAACACATTTTTAAGAGTAGACATTTGTGAAAGTTCAAAGTCAGTGGCTTTCAACAGAAGGAAACTTATAACCAAGTGTGCTGGGAACAGATGTGAAACAGATGATGCTACCCAAAGGTTGCCTTTCCTTTCTTTTCTTATTTCTCCCTTGCGCCTGATCACTGTGATCAGCAAACAATACAGGGAGCTCACTGTCATCTCCCCAAATGTCCTGGAACCCAAAACTCAGTTGCCTTTGAAATAACAAATGTGAAACATTAGTCTAAGGAGATGATCCAGGAAAATAGTTTGGAAACATTCACATGACTGGTTCCTACATGTAAGCATGCATCCACATTCCAGAGGGTTCCTTAAAACATTGACAGTTGGACCCACCTCTCCCCCACCCCAGCAACTCTGAAATGGGGTCTGAGAACTGGCATATCTAATAAATGAACTGATGCCTCAGCTGCCACTGGCCTGGACACCATAAGGTATGATCCAATGCCACTCACTCCCCGGCCCTGTCCTGTTTCTGATTTAGCATGCCAATCATCCTGAGCTGGCCTGCCATTAGGAAACCTACTTCACGGGGCATTTCCACACTCACCATGCTTTCTGCTGCCCAGAGAAAACTGATGGAGCTCTTTGGAAAGCAGTGCTTCAAGGAGGAGACTCTGGGTAAAATTCTACAAGGGGTTACTTTGCTGCCATGGACCTGAGAGCAGAAAAGATTCTAAACTCCCAAGGGAACAGAAACCAGCAACTGACAGGAGAAACCCAATCCTATGACCCAGAAATCCAGACAGTCTCAGGGAAGTCTGGCAGTGGGTAGTAAAGTCTTCTCCTTCAGCCTTAGAATGAGACACTGGGCTTTGACTAAGAATTGGTCAGAATAAAACAGAGCACTGGTTTCCAGATGATTTAACGTATCAGGGGTTACCAAGGCTCAAACATAGAGAAGCAGGCACCAATCAGGTAAATGAATAGTGCTTATACAATGCCAGCTACAGCGGCTGGCAAGGCCGCCGCCACAACCTCAGCTTCAGCCTCAGCCTCCTCCTCTACTACTTTTGGTTTCTGGGCCATACTCAGTGGTACTCAGAGGTTACTCCTGGATCTGTACTCAGGAATTATTCCTGACTGGCGTAAGGGACCATATAGGATGCAGGGGATCAAACCCAGGTTGGTTACATGCAAGGCAAAGCATCCTACCCACTGTACTCTTACCCACTGTACTCTCTCTGTACAGTACAGCCCCTGTACTGTACCATAGCCCCTGTCCTACACTTCTTAAGAGAACCCCCTGACTAAGTCCAGGATGAGTCCTGAGTTGAACCTCCTGGTGAAAGGAAGCTCCGGTTCTACTGGTCTGAGATGGGATTACAGAGTCTACATTTCTATAAAGTTCCCAGGCAAGGACCCAAGTACTAGTTTAGGTTTCAAAAAATTCTTTTAAGGGACTTTGGTCCCCATGTCAAACTCAACTCTCACCATCTCGTCTCATGAAGTAATCACCCATAGCAGTGAAACCAATGGGCATGGAGGTGTCCCAATGACATGGACACATACATTCCATATCATTTCATGTGCCATGAAATATGACTCTCCTTTTAGATGCTTTTGAACTGCTTTCCAATTTCAAAATAATTCTTAGCTTGGAGGTCACATAAAACCAGACACTGAGCCATATTTGGCTTACTGACTGTCTGCAGACCCCTCCCTTAGATCATTGGTTCCCACCCCAAATCTGTTGATGCACAGCACACAGAGGCAGGATCAGGCAAACATCATTTCAGCCGCCCCCCACTCCCCGGGTCATCCTAATGCAGCCTATCCAAATACTGCTATGGGGATATGACCCACTTACCAGCCCTACCCTCTGAAAAGGTGGAAGTCTCCCCACCCCCTGCCATTCAGTTCTGCTAATAGTTCCTATTCCTAGAGAAGGGATCACTAAGAAAATGTTTGCTGGAGGAACGAGTTGGGATGGGAAATGTGTGCTGAAAGTAGATAATGGACCAAACATGTTGACCTCTCAGTGTCTGTGTTGCAAGCCATAATGTCCAAACATAGATAGAGTATGGGGAATATTGTCTGCCATAGAGGGAGGGGGAGGGTGGGAAAGGAGGGGTATACCAGAGATATTGGTGGTGGGGAATGTGCACTGGTGGACGGATGGGTGTTTGATCATTGTGAGATTGTAACCCAAACATGAAAGCTTGTAACTATCTCACGGTGATTCAATAAAATTTAATAAATAAATAAATAAATACCAAATAAAAAAATAGTTTCTATTCCTGTCTTGCCCAATTCAGGGGGCTTGATATGAGGGTTTAAAGGGCTCTTTTACCTTCCCCATTGGTGTCCCATCCCTCCAAGGGGCATCAATTTCTGGTACAAGGATTATAGTCCCAGTGTCATTAGGGGTTGATCACTTCCAGCAACACTCAATCACAAACAACACGTTGCTAAGATGCAGAAAGGACCCGATGACACTCACACGGCTATTTTCCCCCTTCCCTTTGTTGCTGTTGTCACAATCATAGAGGATCAAACATCTGACTGTGGGGCTCGCACACTTAGTTGTCATGCTTGCAGGGGACGGAGGGGAGGTTGTAAATGTCGGTTGCGGTGCTGACACTTGGGCTTACCAAGACATGCACTCATTCTGGTTGTAGTGTCCATCAGGTGTCACTGTGGTGCTCACACACATGCTCAAGGGGCTAACACTGCTGGCTGCAATGCTCAGCAATTTTTAGTCCTGGTGCTTACAAAGGGGTTCATACTTCAGTTGAGGTGGTAACACAACTATGGACATGTACTGGAGACCGCTCATGCTGTGGTGGTTCAAAACAGCCACTGGGTCAGCACTTAGCTCATGTCGGTGGTACTAGGGGTTTAACTCAGGGCCTCAGGCTTATAAGGCAGGAGCTTTTAGTCACTGAACTATCCCCTGGCCTCTCATGTGATCCTTTACTTTTTTGGGGGGCCACACCTGGTGGTGCTAAGGATTTATTCCTAGCTCTGCACTCAGGATCACTTAAGGTGGGATTGGGGGGCCATATGGGGTGCCGGGGATCAAACTCAGGTAGGCTGCATGCAAGGCATGTGCTCTACCTGCTGTACTATATCTCTAGCCCCCTCATGTGATATCCTTTACAAGAGGAAGTTATCTCTAAGGTATATCTCAGACACAGGGGAAATTCCTACAAGGACCTCGTTACCTACCACTGAAGATGTTCTTTGAAGCTGCTTGACAGCAGGCCAGACAGGATCCTTACAAGAGCCCTTAAAAGGTGATGAAGCCAAGCTTAAGGGGTTATATTTGTTTTTGAGTTTAAGGAGGGGGTGGAAATTCAAAGGTTGCACATGCTTATCTGAGGAATGTCAGGAACCGAGGAAAAGAAGTCTATGGGATATAATGATGAAGGCAAAGCTGAAAGGAGAAGGGAGTTATTGTGTGGTTGTTAGAAACAGACCAACCACCTTGGGTTGGTACTGTGCTGCACCTATCGGTCCTTACTTCTCAGGCTTCACTGGGTATAAGAATCATCAGGAGGTCAGGGAGATAGTACAAGGATTAAGACGCTACTTGCTTTGCATTTAGCCCACACTGGTTTGACCTGTGACACCACCAAAGATCCCCTGAGTATCTCCAGGAGTGATCTCTGAGTACAGAGCCAGGAAAAAGCCCTGAGCACCACAGGATATGGCCCAAGAACAACAACAGGAAAGAAGATATGGTACATCTACACAATGGAATACCACTCAACTGAAAAAAAGGATGAAATCTTGTCAAATGTGACAGACCTTGGAGTTATTATGCTAAATGAAGTAAGGAAGATGGAGATAAACAAATTCAAATTCTACATGATACCACTCATATCATAGCAAATGAACAAAGTAAGCAAAGCAAAACCCTTAGATTCTGACAATAGAATAGCAGTGACCAGAGGAAAAGAGGACTAGGGGGGCTGGAGCGATAGCACAGCAGGTAGGGCGTTTGCCTTGCATGCAGCCGACCCAGGTTCAATTCCCAGCATCCCATATGGTTCCCTGAGCACGGCCAGGGGTAACTCCTGAGTGCAGAGCCAGGAGTAACCCCTGTGCTATTGTCGGGTGTGACCCAAAAAGAAATAAAAGGCGGGGGACTAGGGAAGGATGGCATGTATAAAGGGCTCTGTGGGATGGTAGTGGGTGGAAACAATCTTTGGGAGTAGGCTTGGTGTGGAATATATATATGTTGAAGTATGAAGCTATAAACTGCAGTATATAAACCTCTACAGTATTATAGACCAATTGCTACCTTGATTTAAAATCGGTGAAAGTGAAGTATCCATCAATGAATAGACAGACAGATTAAAAATATGGCATAATGCAAAAGATGATAATTCAGCCTTACAAATAAATCAGATGCTGATACCTGCTCCAACATGGATGAATCATGAAAACATTAATCTATGTGAAAAAAGCCAGACACAAAGGAAAAATTTTGTCCATTTATATGAAAAGTTAAGAATAGGAAAATATGTAATGGCTCAAAATATACTAGTGGTTTCTTAGAGCTGAGGGGTGGAAGTGAGTTGGAGAATGATGACTAAGGGGTGTGGGTAATGAAAAGGGTTGGGGGATAATGGAAAAGTTATAAAATCAATAGAAACTTTTCATATGATAAACTCAGAATTCTATAAACTTGAACTGACTTAAATGAGCAGATTTTGTGGTAGGCAAATGTACCTCAATAAAGCTGTTAAAAATATCAACACATTATTATTGGTTGTGAAATTTAAAGCAAGTGACACAAAAAGGGAACATTTTGGGACCTCAACAAAAAGATGCAAGAACTGGCCTTGGGCCAACAACTCAGAACCCATGAACATCCAAGAATCCTCCCAGTGAGACCCCAAGATCATAGTGTTATTATTATTATTATTAACAACCATTATTATTATTATTATTATTATTATTATTATTATTATTATTATTATTATTATTATTATTATTAACAACCATTCTGAAAGGCACCCTGTAGAGGAGCCCTGTATGGGCAACATGGTGTGACTGGTTCCTTGTTTGTCTTTTTCAAGTGCCTGGCACATGTAGTAGCCACTTAAAACCAATTCCTGCCTGTAGTAGAGTGGAAGGAATTCTGGAGACACAGGGCTGAACTCTACCCAACTCTGCACGCTCCCCAGTCTAAGGTTCTGCATTTCCATGAACTGGGCAGTCCATGAGCTGGAGCAATAGCACAGCAGTAGGGCGTTTGCCTTTCACGCGGCTGACCCATGTTCAATTCCTCCGCCCCTCTCGGAGAGCCCGGCAAGCTACTGAGAGTATGGAGCCTGCACGGCAGAGCCTGGCAAGCTATCCGTGGTGTATTGGATATGCCAAAAACAGTAACAATAAGTCTCACAATGAGAGATGTTACTGGTGCCCGCTCGAACAAATTGATGAGCAACGGGATGACAGTGACAGTGACAGTGGGCACGACATGCAGGGGAACCAGGATGTGGATGAGAAATTCCTATGAGAGTCCGACCAGGGCCATGTTCTCAGCAGATTCCATACCACAGACCCACTGTGAGCTTCCTCACAGACAGGCTGCCTATTAGACAATGAGAATACAAAACGAAAAAGACTCCACTACCTGCTCACATGGCCAGGCCATCGGATCTGAGTACCTAATGAAATGAAATGATTCGACCTCTAGGTTAAAATCTAAATGGAAACAGGATTTCAACAGAGGATACTGAAAGGTTATTTTTGTTTGTTTATTTTGGGGTCACACCCGATGGTGCTCAGAACTTACTCCTGGGGACCCTAAGGGGTCCATATGGGGTGCCTGGGATTGAATTTGTGTAGGCCGCATGCAAGGCAAATGCCCTACAGGCCGTACTATCACTCTGACCCATGAAAGGGATTTTTTTCTGACAAATGCTGAGTCAGTGGCAACACATCTGTCAGCAATCCTATAAGGACTGACCAATCTGGGAGCAGAGGGGACACAGCCATGCCACCATTTCCTTAACACTCCACAATAGGGCAGTCAAGCCTTGGCTCAGGGTCCTAATTTAACCAGTATGTCCCAACATTCCTGGAAGTGGCGGGCTAGAGTCACGTCAGAGGTTCCCGGGGATGCAGTCAGCATTAAAGAGACAAACACTAGCCATAAGTAGACAGACACTGCAAACAACCAGAGACGGCAGGGCCAACAAGCCACTGGTACAACATGTGACCCGTTACCCCTCAGATTACTTTGAGTAGGGCAGAAGATAGCACAGTGGTATTTTAAGGCCCTGGCCAAAAAAAAAAAAAATCTTCTTCCCAATTCTATGTTTGGATCTGCCGGCATATTAGTCATAAACATATTTTAAAGCCAATATACTCAATTTCCAACCCCAAACCTCTGGGAAAATTCAAGCCATTATGTCCAAAACCATCTATCTTCTCCCCAGAGAACAATGCATAAAGAGATATCCAGTGCTCCAGGACGAGCTTAGGATGACGGGTAAGTGAATCACTCAGCTTGGAAATGAGAACTCCAGAAGTTTCTGAGGTCAGAGTGAACCACACGCTCACAAGATCCAGGTGCAACCAATTATCATCTGGAAAACCTAGGAACTTAGCAATGCTATCAATCACTTTTCTCTTGCACAAGCTTTGTCCTTAAATCTTTATCTGGAACTCCTTGCAAATTTCCTTCAAGAGTGCCCTAGAGAGATTTGATAGCTAAGAGTCTCATCCATTATTGACGCCCTGATTTGTTGCCTGTCCAGGTTGGATCAATTGCTCAGGGAACTATAAATTACCACTGATATTGTGCCTCCTCGCTCTCCTTTTAGGAACAATCATTTTGGAAATTCTAGTTAAATCTTGAAGGTATATTTAAAATAAAAGGCACTGATTTCCCATCACTGTTACTGCAATCAACTAATCTGCAAATACTGACTCAAACACATCCCCTGCCAGGGCTTGGAACTGTCTTAGATGAGGGAAGTAACTAGTTTCAAGTGTAGGCCTGAAGGAAGCCACAGCCTATGACTACATCTGCTTTGTGTGCGTGACGTTTTTAAAACTCAGGAGGCCGGGGGAATGGAGTGATAGATAGCACAGCAGGTAGGGCATTTGCCTTGCTTGTGGCCCATCCGGGTTCAATTCCCAGCATCCCATATGGTCCCCCAGCACCGCCAGGAGTAATTCCTGAGTGCAGAGCCAGGAGAGTAACCCCTGTGCATGGCTGGTGTGACCCGAAAAGCAAAAAAAGAAGAAAAAAAGAGGAGGCCGGGATAACTGTGCAGCAGGTCATCAATTCTTAGCCAACTACTCATTCAAAGCTTATCTACTATCAAATTCATCTTATTTTATGGTTGAGTTTTTGTGTGTGTGTGCCCACTAAGTGCCTGTTTGCTCAGAGAATCCACAAAGATGAACTTAGTGGTTTTTCTTGGCATAGGGCCTTCCCCCCAGAAAACGAACACCCACACAGAATTTTGTTTTCAATTTCAAAATATTCTTAGAGAAGCCCAGGACCCCCTACTTTGACTTTCTTTGGCTTACTATTGTTGGCATAACATCTATAAGCATCTGTCTTCCAAAGCCAGTCCCGTGTTCCTTCATGGCCCGTCTCTATGTTCCCAGTGTCTTTTGGCCCAATTATACTAATGGCACTTACCAGTGGTGATAGCTCTGTATCTCCTTCCTCATAAAACAAAAGACTACTGTAAGAGGAAGTCCCTACACTCTTTATCCTGGTATGCTAAGCACTCTGTCTTGTACCAGCCAATTTTAAAAGGAAGTTTCAGGGTAGAGCCTTGTTTCATTCAAGAAGGCAGAAACTAAAAAAATAAAGTTTTAAAAGATGGCAGAAACTGATTCTATTTCAACTAAATGAAATAATCCAAGATAAATATTTGCATTTGAAAGACCACTCAAACAACAGACCATCAGACCTAGCAGTCAAAGAATCACACAAGGAGCTGGAGGAATAGCAGAGCAGGTAGGACATTTGCCTCACATGAAACTGACCAGAATTCAATTGCCCCCTCCACCTGCATCCCATAGGGTCCACTGAGCACCACCAGGAGTGATTCCTGAGTGCAGAGCCAGGAGTAATCCCTGAACATTGCTGGGTGTAACAGGAAAGAAGGAAGGAAGGAAGGAAAGAAGGAAGGAAGGAAGGAAGGAAAGAAGGAAGGAAGGAAGGAAGGAAGGAAGGAAGGAAGGAAGGAAGGAAGGAAGGAAGGAAGGAAGGAAGGAAGGAAGGGAGGGAGGGAGGGAGGGAGGAAGGAAGGAAGGAAGGAAGGAAGGAAGGAAGGAAGGAAGGAAGGAAGGAAGGAAGGGAGGGAGGGAAAGAAGGAAGGAAAGAAAGAAAGAAAGAAAGAAAGAGAGAGAGAGAGAGAGAGAAAGAAAGAAAGAAAGAAAGAAAGAAAGAAAGAAAGAAAGAAAGAGAGAGAGTGAAAGAGAGAAAGAGAGAGAGAAAAAGAGAGAGAAAGAGAGAGAGAAAGAAAGAAAGAAAGTGAGAGAAAGAGAGAGAAAGAGAGAAAGAGAAAGAAAGAAGAGAGAGAAAGAAAGAAAGAAAGAAAGAAAGAAAGAAAGAAAGAAAGAAAGAGAGAGAGAGAGTGAAAGAGAGAAAGAGAGAGAGAAAAAGAGAGAGAAAGAGAGAGAGAAAGAAAGAAAGAAAGAAAGTGAGAGAAAGAGAGAGAAAGAGAGAAAGAGAAAGAAAGAAAGAGAGAAAGAAAGAAAGAAAGAAAGAAAGAAAGAAAGAAAGAAAGAAAGAAAGAAAGAAAGAAAGAAAGAAAGAAAGAAAGAAAGAAAGAAAGAGAGAGTGAAAGAGAGAAAGAGAGAGAGAAAAAGAGAGAGAAAGAGAGAGAGAAAGAAAGAAAGAAAGTGAGAGAAAGAGAGAGAAAGAGAGAAAGAGAAAGAAAGAAAGAGAGAAAGAAAGAAAGAAAGAAAGAAAGAAAGAAAGAAAGAAAGAAAGAAAGAAAGAAAGAAAGAAAGAAAGAAAGAAAGAAAGAAAGAAAGAAAGAAATCACACAATCTCACAATCTAGAGAAGACTTGAGAAAGTCCCTATGAACTGTATGGAACTCTCCAGAAGTTATTATTTACACTGCTATTTTAGAAATGCATCTCTAACCTGGATATTCATCATAACTTGGCTGCTATAATTTCATGCTCTGCTATTTGTCTGGCAAAAGCAACCTTCTTCTGTTTAAACTCTTCGATTCCAATTACCCGTCTTCCTTATGTTCTCTGAAAGGGAACTTGATGGCACACACATGCATTTGGTAAGGAAACCATTCAACCACTTTGGAAGGAGCTGTAGTAAAGTGGCCAACAAAAATAATAAATGCAAACTCCAGCTTGTGGCTGCAGTTAAGTCTCTCATCTTACAGCCCCCAACAGAGAACGTTATTGCTTAACCAGAGGGTGTTCCTGGATTCAAAGGCAACCTCTAAAGTCAGCAAGACATAGTCCCTATGCAGGCTCCTGGTGGCACAAAGCCCTGTTTACCTGCACATTTCTCTCAGCTCCGTTTCAGTTCAATGGTCCATCACTGGAAAAATAGGGAAATGTTAGCCTACTAAGCACAAAGGGGCACTTAACTCAAGGTAGTTCTCTGGACAACCGGGAAATCTAGAAGGAAGAATAAGACATCACGGAGCTCAGACTCTCAGGCTATGTAAGTTACTATTTCTATTGAACATCAGAGAGGAAGAAGCTGCTGTTCTAAGTTTTATAGTAGAAGAGTAAATTGACTTTTTAAGAAAAGACAGTAGGTAGGTTGTATTTAAAAGACCAAAGTCTGGCCAGAGATCATAGATTGAGTTAGCATGAGCAACTGAAAATGAGAATGTTACAATAATAATCAGAGAGGGACTACTATTTCAATTGTGGCAGGAGGACTACTAAGAAGGGAAGGTTTGAAGACACTGCTTTTGCAAGGGTTCGGGGTGTTTTTCACTTCACAAATCTGTGAAATGAGAAGCCATAACAACAGAGTGTGTGCAAAGTGTCATCAGCGAAGGAAGAGCCAGCTGAAATTGGCCTGTCCCCCTAGCATTTTCCTTTTGAATACTGAGCAATGTCAGCGGTTGATTACATGTTTTGAATTCAAATAGAAATTCCTAGCCTTGCCTGCTTCTGGTGAGACTTTAATTGTATATCCTGAGCCAGGTGTTTAGATATTAATACTTGCATCTGAATGTGGTGCCTGAAGAGACTGCTTTGGCTGATGGTTGGGTTTTTTTTAGCAAGGCAGCCCCTTCGTCACTGGTAAAACCACACAACTTTACTGGTTTTCTCTATGTATTAGATTCAGGGGCCCTTTGCGGGGTGGATTTGGGGCCACATTCTGCTGTGCTGAGGGTCCACTCAGAGATCATTTCTGGTGGGATTCAGCAGAAGATATTTGGTGTCAGGCATCAAACCAGAGTCAGCCATGTTCAAGGCAAATCAGAGACACTTTCTTAGCAACCATAATGCTCATTCTTTCTTTTCAGCCTTGCCAGCAGGAAGAAGTATGAAGCTCCCAAGCCCTCACTGTAAATAAAGATTTCAGGAGCTCATTTAGGGACAGAATCAAGACCCCTATCTTCTGGAGCCGGAGCAATAGCACAGCGGGTAGGGCATTTGCCTTGCACATGGTGGACCTGAGTTCGATTCCCAGCATCCCATATGGTCCCCTGAGCACCACCAGGAATAATTCCTGAGTGCAGAACCAGGAAAAAACCCTGAGCATTGTCGGGTGTGACCCAAAAGCAAAAAAAAAAAAAACCCTCTCCTATTTCTTAATGACATATGACATACAGAAAAGATGGAAACTTGGCAAGAAACATTTTGTGTATTTCATATGGGTTTTGGTAAGACACTACATCTTTCATAGACACTGAATCTAGGCTGCAAAGAATAAACAGGCCAGCAAAGCTGCATCAAATTCAAAGATGGAAGAACTCCAGAGTCTTTCTACAAGAGAGAAAAATGGTTTACTTGGCAAGTCTGAGGCAGTAAATCTCAGATAGTTGCAGAAGTGACTGGGGACAGGGGTGGGGAGTGGAGTGGAGAGTGAGTCGGGGAGGGCTGTGGCTCATGGGGCTCCCTCTTCCAGAGGTACCTGCACTTTTCCTGGAGATAATGATGTCCAGAGAAGAGTGTCTTTGGCATGATCTTGAAAATCTGTCACTGAGCACTTGATGTAAAGTCAGCTCATAGGATTTAGCTCCAGATCCACCTGCCCACCACCATCAAGCTTTCAAAAGCTCTAGCCTGAACTGGAATCTCCTTCTTGAGTCAACAGCCCCAGTGGCGGTGGCACACATTTCCCGAGATGCCCCACTGGAGCTTGCCAAGCCAGCGCTCAAAGCCCATGAGGAGGGCTTTGAAAGCAGCCTTCCAACTGCTCCAGCTCTGGGTGGCAAGAGAGCGGTGCCAGAGGGCAAGGACAATGATAGAAGACACTGCAAGGTGACCCGCATTTCGGGGAATCCCCCAGACTTGACCCCCAGGAGCCAGACCAGCGGGCATAGAAGAAAAATTCACTATATCACTGTCATCCCGTGGTTCACTGATTGGCTCTCACGGGCACCAGTAACGTCTCCATTGTGAGACTTACAGTGAGGCTCAAAGTGGCAACCTTAGGAGTCTCTGTATGGCTGGGCTGTGTTAGGCAGCTAAGACCAATAAGGGTAGAAGCTGAGAGACAAGAGAGGAAAGGCAGAAGAAGAAGGGACGGCCCCGTGGCTGAGAAAGTCTCCAGATGCACAGAAAAACCTCCCATGTCACCCTACCATGCGGCTTGGGTTTCTCAATTTCACTCTCCCTCTCCTCCCATCCCGCCAGCCATCCCTTGCCCAGTATGGCCTCCCCCTTCCACAGGCTCTTTTCACCCTGCTGCTGCTAAAGAGGGTATTAGTACACCCTCCAAAGAAATAGCATTAGTCCCACCCTGTGGATAAGCTCTTGTTCCCACTTTTCCCTGAATCAGTTCCGACAACAGGTCTAAACTTAGAAGAATCCGTTCAAAACACAAACCGGATCCCGGTTCTTATTTTATGTGTGGGTGAGTCCTGGGTCCACGAGGGTATGGACACTCTCCAGCCATGGTCCCCACACCACCCAAGTACACTCCATGCCCTCTCTCATGTTCCTTAGCCAGATCTCAGTAGGCTGGTTCCTTGGACTCCAGATTTGAAGCGCCTGCGGCATGGAACGCGATGCCAAAGATGTGCTCGCCCTCTAAGCCCTGTCACTCACAGCCCTTATTAAAGCTACCTGAAAACGAGCCCCAAGTCATCCCGCTCCCCTGATGCTAACGTAGCATCCAAGACAAGACAGTGGCCTGGAGCGTTTCAAAGGGCAGCTCTGAAAAGGGGGTTTCCCACACTGAGAGGTCTAACCAAAGCCTTAGCCTCTCGCCTTCCAGCAACTCGAAGCCACACCTCCTGCCTAAGTGAGATGCAACTGCGCGGAGCCCTCTTTGCTCGGCACTGACCAGGCGGGCGCACTGCCACATGTTACCAGTATGCTCGCCCAGCGGGGCAGGCGTTTTCGGAATCCTAGAGTGTGTGTGTGGTGATGGTGGGAACGGTGGAAGAGTTAGCCGAAGTTAGCCACCGAGTGTTGGCTCATGGCTCTTGCCCCGCAACTTCGAGTGTGGAGTGTGTGTGTGTGTGTGTGTGTGTGTGTGTGTGTGTGTGTGTGTGTGTGTTGGCGGGGGAGGGCGGGTCGATGACCAGCTATCAGCTCCCCTGGCCCGCTATGCCCCACAGTGCGCGAAGTCAAAGTTCTGCCAGTGAGCAGCGAAGTGGATGGTTAAAGGTCTCTTCTTAGCGCCCCTTGCCGACGTGGGCTCGACGGCGCCACCCCCACCCCCCCTGCCCCGCCGCACTCCAAAAGCGGACTCTACTTTGACTCCCCACGTCACAGACTTGCTCTGCGCCTCGTTTGGTGGGGGGGGGGGAGAGGGGGGAGTTTAAGTCCGCTCACTTCTCAGGAGCCCGGACTCCAGCCCGGCTCGCCCCCTCCCTCCCTAGGGCCAGGCAGGACAAGCTCAGCGCAAACAAAGGGCAACCCCCCGCAGCTCCCTCCTGCCCCCTGGACGCCCCCGGCCCTACCTGGGAAGCCTCGGCTCGGCGGGACGCGCAGCAGCAGCAGGAGCAGCACGGGGGGCAGCAGCAGGGCTGCGGGCAGGCGTGCGGGGCTCCCCATGGCGCGCAGCGTGCTCGCAGGGGGCTGGAGGAGAGCGCGGCTCACACCCGACTGGAAAACTCCTCCTCTCGCCTCTCCCTCCCTCCCGCCTGGGGCCTGCCCGCCTTCCTCCGCCTCCTCTCCCCAAAGGCTGGCGCGATTTGGGACTCCCACCCACCTCAACCCTCTCCGTTTATACAGCGCGCCTGGGCTGCTGGACGCTGCGGGGGGACCCCCTCGGGAAGGGCAGTCAGCGCGCCCAGGCGCGTCCCTGCCAACTCGATTCTCAATTACTATCTTTTGGTTCGCAGGCTGTGCGTCCTGTCAACTCTGTCAACTGCCACACACAGGCTGGTGACGACCCCCCCCCCCGCCCCCCAGTGTCTCCCAGAGCCCTCCGCGCAATGGCATCCTTGCAGGAAGCGGCTTGAGTGATGCGCGAGCAGAGGGGGCGACCACAAGGACCCAGGGTGGCCCCCTGCGGCTGGGAACCAAGGCCACGTTGTCTGGTTGGAACCTTTTCATGCCTATTCTTACTTACACTCATGTAATCCAAGAAGAAACCAACACTTAGAAAATGTGCCCAGTTGAAAGTAGGTAAAGGGATATTCTTGATTTCAGTATCAATATTGCAGCCGCAATGCCCAAAAGGGGAAGGGGGGGGGGAAGAGAGAGAGAGAGAGAGAGAGAGAGAGAGAGAGAGAGAGAGAGAGAGAGAGAGAGAGAAGTGGAGGGTGGGAGATGATGGGATGGGTGTTGAAATGCTGTATGACTGAAATCCCATCGTGAAAAGCTTTGTAAGAGTCTGTCTCACAATAATTCAATAAAAAAATCTTTAAAAATTTTTTTAAAAAGAAAGAAAATGTGCCCAGGTTCACGGTCACGGGCAGGCGGGAGATTTGAATAGACCCAGGATCCTGCAGGCGCCCACTCCGGTGCGCTGGGTTGTTCTGTTTCTCTTTTAGGAAAGGGGAGGATCAAGAGCTGGGGCGAATGCAGCGCTGCAGTACTGCGGTTTGGGATGGGGCTTCAAGTTCTCTTTCCAGGGTCTGCCCATGGGCGAGCACAAGGCACAGAAAGTTCCCTGTCTCACCCACACCCTTGGGAATCCACCTCTGTAGTTTTCTGCAACCAGATCCGCCTAGTTCCTGAGTTGTCAATCACCCCAAGGGCACCGCTGACTGGCCTGGAGTCACCACCCTGTCGTCCGCATCATGGGGTGGGGGTTCCCACCGCCTGTAGGATGGCTCATGAGGCTGCGTTCTCTTTTTTCTTTTCTTTCTTTTTTCTTTTTTGAGGAGGGGTGGGGTTGGGCCACACCCAGCCGTACTGGGGCTTTCTCCTGGCTGTCATCACAGCAAACTCTCCAGGGAATGGCCATTCTCAATCCTGTCCACACACAAATCACCCAAGGAGGGACAATAACATTTCTAGGCTGGGCCCCAAACCAATAAAGCTAGAATCTTTAGGACTACATCCTGGAATTTGACCAAATGCCTATTTTGCTCTCTCCTTGTTCTGGTACAGATTTTAGGATGGGATTAATTCTGGACCAGATCTCTTAACCTAGGCACAATAAGCATTTGGGACTGGATATTTCTTTGTCAGGGACGGTGACAGTGATGTGGACTGGAGGACCTCGCAGCATCCCCTAACATCTGTGCAGCAAGTGCAGTGTGACCCTTTCCTTTACCCAGTTGTGACAATCCAAGTCTCCAGATGTCCCATGTCCCCTAGGGAAAAAACACTGCCAAAGAGAACCACTATTCTAGGCCTATGAGCAAGCTAATATAATATATATTCCACATTTGGGGTCCAGGTTAATCTATTCTGAGCCCTTTCTTTCTTATGTCACTTTGCAAACAAGCACTTCTCACAAAATTCAGCATGAATTCACGTAGTGGGTTGAGAACGAACACCTGGTTCCCTCTTGTCACCCAAGTCTGGCTGGAAGATGAGAAACGCCATACTCTATGTCAGCAGTCGTTTTCTTGGCTGCCTTAGAGCAAACCTGAATCAGATGGTGGTGAGGAGAGGTTTCCAGATTTATTTGGCTCCCTTTTTAGAAAACAATCGCTCTGTGCTTCCCTGGAAATCTTTAAACAAAAAAACGCAAAGCATTTCTCCCAACTGCACATGAACCTTCTACTGCACGCCATCCCCCACACATGCCCTAGCATTCCAGCCCCTCCCAAGGGCCTGCGATATTGCCCACTGGGGAATGCATGATGCTGACTCCAGGCCCCTTCTCTCTTAGAAAGAATGTCAGCAGAGGGAAAGTGGGGGGAAGCGGTTCGCGATCTGTTCCACTTTAACTTGGTAGACACCTGAATGATCAAGAAGATTCATAATCTATCGAAATAAATAAGCCCATTAATTTAGAAGACTGGTTCCTGAGTTGAAAGAAGCATGAAGTCAGTTAGGGCTTGTCACAGAACTGCTTGTGAATTGGAAAAAGACACTGGGGGCATAAGACCCAAAGCTTGGGAGGCAAGAAATTGGTTCTGAACATCTTTACAGGCAGGCCTGTTGTGTTGACTTTAAGCTGTAAAATTAGAGCTCGAAAATCACCCACACAAAGTAGATGGAACGTGGCTTCGTAGTAGTACCTGTGAGGGTACAACCTGGGAGGTACAAATTAAGAAAGACTTCCTTCCCAGGCACCTCAGGGCTTAGCTGACAGTGCCTGCTCTGCCTCTGAAACATTCCAGAGTGCTGGGCCAAGTGCCAGAGGTGAGAAGGGAACACAGATATCCAAATCTGGCAGTGGGGGTGGATCTGCCAGATCTTTCCACTTTGCGGTGTGGAGTAAATTGGACTAGACACAACCATCTTGTCCCAAGTCAGAGCAGCATACCCTATAGTGGAGAGGGAAAGAAAAGGATTTCTAGGATGTCCACTCACCACCCTTTCTCTAAGCTTGTCCACTCAGCAGCAGCATTGAAGGAGAATCTATCAGTTACCTACTTGTAGCACTGTAGCACGGTCATCCCGTTGTTCATTGATTTGCTCAAGGGGATACCAGTAACATCTCCATTGTGAGACTTGTTACTGTTTTTGGCATATAAAGTACGCCACAGGTAGCTTGCCAGGCTCTGCCATGCAGGCGGGATACTCTTGGTAGCTTGTCGGGCTCTCCAAGAGGGACAGGGTAATTGAACCGGGTCAGCTGAGTGCAAGTCAAACACCCTACCCACTGTGCTATGAATTTCTGAGAACATCACAGTCAAGGCCCTTCCTGCTCAGTATCCTTCTTCTCTTACCACGCCTTTTCAGTCTCCCACCCTCTCAAGCTGGTTCTCTTTCCACATTCTTTCAAGATAATGGCTTAAATTTAGGAGGGGAGGATTGGAGGCTCTGTATCTTGTGAAACCACTTTGCAGGGGAATTAAAGTCAAGGAGACCCTCGCAAGAGACACAGCCTAGGGCAATGCTTCTCAAGTTATCTCTGGAAAAGAATTATTACTTTTGTTTTGCTTCGCTTTGTTTTTGTTCTACAAAACACCTGTACCTGGTGGTGTTCAGGGCCTACTCCTGGTTCTGTGCTCAGGGGACCTTGAGGTGTCAGGAACCAAACCTGGGGTTCCTACATGTACAGCATGCATTTTAGCCCAGTGATCAATCATTATGGATCAGGACTATTATTTCTAAACTTCCAATACTTGATCAATGATTTTTGTAAAACAAACATGACTTGCTGGAAAAATAAAACAGACAAGAAGTACATAATAGCACTATTCTAGGCATTACACATTGAGTAGCGTACATACACACATATATTTTGGAGGGGCACACGAGAAGTTCTCAGGGGCTCTTCCTGGCTCTGTGCTCAGGAATGACCACGGCAGTGCTCCCGGAACCATATGTAAGCACCAAGAATTTGAACTGGTATTGACAGGATGCAAAGCAAACACCTTAAGCCTTATACTCTCTCTTTCTGGCCCAATAGCACATTTGTGAATAGATTCAATATTTTACACAGTGCTGTAAAATATTTATCTTTTATTTTATTTTACATATGAAATCAAACTATAGATTGTCCAGGTTTCCAAGAGCTCAAGGCTAGAAGACCAAGGAGAATGGATCTCAGTCTACTAGAGTTACAGTTAATGAATGCCAGAAGAGTAGGGTGATTTGGGTGATACTTTTGTTTACGGGTACCTATTAAAATTATAGAGCTGAATGGGTTAATATAGGAATGCTCAAGCTCGGGGCCAGAGCAGTAGTCTTTAGGTAGGGTTCTTGTCTTGCATGAGGTAGACCAGAGTTAGATCTCTGGCACACCATATGGTGTGTTGAGCCCACCAGGAGTGATTCCTGAGCACATAGCCAGGAGTCAATCCTGAGCATCTCTAGCGGTGGCCTGAAAACAAAACAAAAAAGAATGTTCATGCTTAATTTTTTTTTAATATAAGAACAGTCTAAAGAGTAGCATCTGTTTACAATCTCTTAGCTCACAGATTTCTTCTGTTTTTAGGGTAAATATTCAGAATGAAAGTGTACAGACTCTAATGGATGAAAAAAATCTGCAGCATAAGACAAAGGGAGCAGGTTTACCAGAGATCCAAAGGGAAACAGTCTTACAAAAATAATAAGCTACAAAACGGAAAGACAATTTTAGACATTCTAAGTATTCAGTGAACGATTAAAGGAAAGACTAAAGGGAGTAAACCTGTTCCCTTTGTCTTATGCTGCAGAATTTTTTCATCCACTAGAGTTTGCATTGCTTTATTCTGAAACTCTCTGACCAACTTTTCTACTATCACCAGCCCAAGATAACTCCAATATTAAGGGGTTTGTATGCTTATGGGAGGCTCACTTGGAAAATCTCCCCACTTGAAGGAAGCTAGTTAGGGATCTTAATTATATCGAAATATTCTCTCTACGTATAAAATTCTCTTATATGTAGTCTAATATAATCATTAGGAGAGTCTGATAAGGGCCACCTCAAAATTCCATTTACTGTAGCTGAAAAAAGTAAACAAGGGCTGGAAAGATAGTACAGTAGGTAGGGCACATCGCCTTGCACCTGGTCGACTGGGTTCAATCCCCCAAATTCGATATTGTTCCCTGAGAACTGTAGCACTCTAGCACTGTCGTCCCATTGTGCATCTATTTGCTTGAGCAGGCACCAGTAACGTCTTCATTTTGAGACTTGTTGTTACTATTTTTGGCATATTGAATACACCATGGATAGCTTGCCAGGCTCTGCCCTGCAGGTGGGATACTCTCGGTAGCATGCCAGGCCCTCTAAGAGAGATGGAGGAAGTGAACTCGGGTTGGCCGCATGCAAGGCAAATGCCTTACCCGTGTGCTATCGCTCTAGGCAGAGCCACGACTTGCCACTGAGTGTTGCTGGGGGTGGCATTCCTCCAAAAAAGTAGAAACTGTATTATGTTTTCCCAAAATAACTAAATAAAAAGATTTCAGCTGCAAAAAAAAATGTATAGTGGAATACTGCTCAGCCAACAAAAGAAAACAAAGGAAAAAATGAAACCTTGTTTTTTGTGACAATATATATGGAACTGCAGGAAGTCATATTCAGCAAATTAAGTCAGGAAAAAAAAACTACCACATGATTTCACTTTTCTGTGAAATCAGAGCATCGGAACAGATGAAGTCAAAAGAAAAGGTATCCTTGGGTTCTGAACACAGAATTGAGGTTACCAGAGCCAGATTGGGGAGTGGGATGTAAAGAAAGAAGGGGTCCACTGGACGGTGCTCAAGAGATCAAGTAATATCCATGGGTAGTGACCATGATACATTAACATACATTTTAAGAGGCATCAAATTATACTCCTAAAGCACAAAAAGCCATTTTTTTAAAAATTTTTTAAATTTTATTGAATTACCATGAGATAGTTACAAGCTTTCATGTTTGGGTTACAATCTCACAATGATCAAACACCCATCCCTCCACCAGTGCACATTCCCTACCACCAATATCCCGGGCATACCCCCCCCCCTTTCACACCCTCCCCCTGCCTCCATGGCAGACAATATTCCCCATACCCTCTCACTACTTTTGGGCATTATAGCTTGCAACACAGACACTGAGAGGTCATCATGCTTGGTCCATTATCTACTTTCGGCATGCATCCCCCATCCCAACTGGTTTCTCCAGCCATCATTTTCCTAGTGATCCCTTCTCTATTCCATCTGCCTTCTCCCCTCCGCTCATGAAGCAGTCTTCCAGCTATGGGGCGATACCCCTGGCCCTCATAACTACCGTCCTTGGGTGTCAGCCTCATGTGATGTTACCCTACACTCCACAAATGAGTGCAGTCCCTCTATGTCTGTCCATAATTTCACTTACCATGATACTCTCCATGCTTATCCACTTATAAGCAAATTTCATGACTTCATCTCTCCTAGCAGCTGCGTAGTATTCCATTGTGTAGATGTACCAAAGTTTCTTTAATCAGTCATCTGTTTTAGGGCACTCAGGTTGTTTCCATATTTTGGCTATTGTGAACAGTGCTGAAATAAATATATAGGTACAGATATCATTTTGACTGTGCTCTTTTGCATCCTTGGGATATATTCCCAGAAGTGGTATTGCGGGGTCATATGGAAGCTCAATTTCTAGTTTTTGAAGGACTGTCATATTGTTTTCCAGAAAGGCTGGACCAGATGGCATTCCATCCAACAGTGAAGGAGTGTCCCTTTTTCCCCACATCCATGCCAGCAATGGTAGCTTTTGTTCTTTTGAATGTGTGCCAGTCTCTGTGGTGTGAGATGATATCTCATTGTTGTTTTGATTTGTATCTCCCTGATGATTAGGGAAGTAAAGCATTTTTCATGTATCTTTGAGTCATTTGTATTTCTTCTTTGAGGAAGTTTCTGTTCATTTCTTCTCCCCATTTTTTTATGGGGCTGGAGGTTTTTTTCTTATACAATTCTACAAGTGTCTTGTATATCCTGGATATTAATCCCTATGAGATGGGAATTGGGTAAATATTCTTTCCCATTCTGTGGGATTTTTCTGTATTTTGGTCACTGCTTCTTTTGAAGTGCAGAAGTTTCTTAGTTTGATGTAGTCCCATTTGTTTATGTTTGCTTCCACTTGCATGGTCAGAAGCACAAAAGGTCTTAAATATTACATTTATACTATTCTACACTGGACCTAGTTTCTGAGTAGGCCTGACTTCCTGCTGGGAATTAATCAGCAACACTTATGTGGCCATTTTTATTTAACTATGCACTTGCACACATGCACAGGGTGCAAATGACATGAGTATATACCATCTTACCTCACTGACTTTGTTTACTCTTCTATATAATGTCTGTCTGACTTGAGTATGGCATAGCAGCTAAAATAAAGGCATGTCCAATCTACCTGTAGAGCTTTACTTCTCCTGAGTAGTCCAAATTGTGACCTCAAGTGGCCAGGACAGAGTGAGCACGACAGTTACCTCCATAAAAATAATGCTAATTCACACTCATGTCCATCGCAGAACTTGGTTCAATAGCCAGAATATGGAAATGACCCAAATTATGTCCAATATGAATTAAGATGTGAATCAAGAAATTGTGGTACATACACATACAAATGGAATACTATGCAGCTATAAGAAAAGATAAAATTATGGCTCCCCATGATGTATTCATATGCCAAATACAGTAACAATGATGGGTCTCATTCTCCTGACCCTGAAAGAGCCTCTAATGCAGCAACATTGGGAAGAACAAGTAAAGAGAGGCTGCTAAAATCTCAGGGCTAGGACAAATGGAGACATTACTGGGCCTGCTCGATCACATGGAGGATCAACAGGATGATAGTGATGATGATGATGATAGTGACTCATATAAAAGTCAAGAGATATTTCCTGGTAATAAATAAGACTGTAACAACTATTAAAAATAAGTAGCTGGGGCTAGAGTGATAGCACAGCGAGAAGAGTGTTTGTCTTGCACATGGCTGACCCAGGTTTGATTCCCAGCATCCCATATGGTCCCCTGAGCACCACCAGGAGTAATTCCTGAGTGCAGATCAAGTAGTAACCCCTGTGCATTGGCAGGTATGACCCTAAAAGCAAAAAAAAAAAATTAGTAGCTTTTTTTGAACTAAGCTATCAGCACTGACCTTTCACCCTTTAATGCCAGTGAAGATGAATTTTGTTCTTTTGTAGCTGATGTAGCTCATTTCGTTCTTATCAGTGTCTCCTCGCCCCAGATGATGGCTTTTTTCTTGTCATCAGTGTAAGTGAATCCAGGAAACTGACTGTGGAGATTTGGCCCAGTCATGCTTGCCCTTTTTTTGGTTTGTTTTGTTTTCTGGGTCACACCTGACGATGCACAGGGGTTACTCCTGGCTCCTAATGCACTCAGAAATTATTCCTGGCTCTTAATGCACACAGAATTTCTCCTGGCAGTGCCTAGGGGACCATATGGGATGCTGGGAATCAAACCAGGATCAGCGCACGTAAGGCAAACGCCCTTTACCCGCTGTACTATCGCTTTTCCTCCCATGCTTGCCTTTTTTTATGTTATGGCACTGACAAAACTTCAGGACAAACATTTTCTTACCCTTATTAATATCATCAGTTGGAGTGATAGCACAGCAAGTAGAGCGTTTACGTTGCACATTGCTGACCCGGGTTCAATTCCTCCAACCTCTCGGAGAGCCCAGCAAGCTACCGAGAGTATCCCACCTGCACGGCAGAGCCTGGCAAGCTACCCATGGTGTATTCAATATGCCAAAAGCAGTAACAAGTCTCAAAATGGAGACGTTACTTGTGCCTGCTTGAGCAAATCGATGAGCAATGGGATGACAGTGATACAGTGATACAATGATTAATATCACCCACTTTGGAATCTCTTTCATTGCACATGACATGGAGGGTCTTGCTTGCAACTCAGACATTGTACTCTTTTTTGTGAACCCTTTTCTATGGAGAAATTTTTACATAGCCCCAGGAATACAGGTACATAAACTAACTATACAAATCAAACATTTTTCTGATAATAAATCATAAAGGCATTTTTAAAAATTAAAAAAAAAATACTGAGGCACTGTGACTTACAAAGTTGTTCACAGTAGGCATACAATATCCCAACTCTAATTCCACCACTAATGTTACCTTCCCTCCATCAATGTCCTCAGATTCCCTCCCAGCCCCAGCCTGTGTCACTGACAGGCACATTTTTCAATCTGGTTATTGTATTTTTGGTTTCCTGCTTAACAGTGTTGTTGCAGTGTGGTTTAAATATACATATATACCGTACTCTACATCCCTACATGCCCAAGGACCCTGCCCCTGTCTCTGTTACATCCTGTCCTCCAATTCTTCCTTCCTTTTGATTTTGTTGATTTCCTGTCCACCTCATTTTTATAATCTAGGTTCCAGGGTTATTTAGACAGCCTCCCTTCGATTCCCTGCATTCCCTTATCCTGTTATTCTATATACAGAAAAGTGAGATCATCAGGTATTTGTCTTTATTCTTATAACTTCACTTAGCATGATACCCTCCAGTTCCATCGAAATTGCAGTGAATTGCATTATAAACATTATCATTTATTGCAGCTGCATAGCATTCCATTGTATATATACCATACCTTCACTACCACACATCTGTTGTGGACACAATGGGTTGACTCCATATCCTAGCTACTGTGCTAAATGCTATAGTTAATAATGGTGTACAAATATCCTTTTGAATGAATGTTTTTGTGTCCTGGGGGTTACAGTTTTTAAAAGTGCTTTACTGCTTTGAGCCATATCTTAAGCCCCATAATGCTATACTTCTATATGTCTTCTGTATGTCTTTATAAAGAATATACATGCTCTTCCTTTCCATTGTGTGTAATAGTAGGATGAAGAGATAAAGTCAAGAAAACCTGGAAAAATAGATTTTTTTAAAAAAATTGAAAGGTATAAGCATAATATATTAGTGAAGAGAAAAATAAGGTGAAAATGCAGTTTAAATTAGTGGTAGTTGGAATTAGTGGACAAAGACAAATCCAAGTAGAGAATGAAATCAATCATATAATTCCAGGATGATAAATTCTAAATTAATGTTCTCTACGAAGGAAGCATAACTACCCAGAGTTAATACCTTATTGCTTAAAAGGTGGAACTACTATATAGTATGACTTTGGTAATAATAAAACTCTAGTGAGGAATATATCAATTTGTAATAATGCCAATATATAAGTAAAAGATAGCTTAATGACAATTCAGTGGGTTATAAAGTGCTGAATAAGTGATTATTGAAAAGTATGTTATTTTTAGTAAAAGACACCAGGAGACAAAGTAATGTTAATATTCACACAAGAATCAAGTACTTTAAAGAGTTTCTGAAATAGCGAATAAAACATATCCTTTAAAATGAAGCTTGCTTTGGGACAAATAGCCAAATTCTTTCCCTCATCTGTTGGTAATGAATAGTCTTGGCTGGTCTGAGAAGGTATTATTTTTCGTTACATTTTTTTTTTGCTTTCTGGGTCACACCTGGCGATGCACAGGGTTTACTCCTGGCTCTGCACTCAGGAATTACTCCTGGTGGTGCTCAGAGGACCATATGGGATGCTGGAAATTGAACCAGGGTAAGCCACGTGCAAGGCAAACGCCCTACCCGCTGTGCTATTGCTCCAGCCCCCTTTTCTTTACATTTTGAACTTTGCACCGCAATTGATAGTGCTCGTGGGTTATTACTCTTGGCTCTGTGCAGAGGGGTCACTTCTGGGAGTGCTCAGGGGACTGTCTGTGGTGCTGGAGACCAAACATGGGTCAGTCTTTTTCTGGCCCAAAGATATTACTTTTATTCATCTGATTTCTCCAACCCCTGGGGGGCAGGGTGATAGAACAGCAGGTCGGGTGCTTGTCTTGCACAAGGCTGACCCAGGTTTGATCTCTCTCTTCCCATATGGCACCCTAAGCATCACCTGAAGTGATCGCTGAGCACAGATCCAGGACTAATTTCTGAGCATCACCAGGTGTGGCCCCAAAATGAAAAGAAAGATTTCTCCAACCGCAAGAAGTCATAAAAGGAATCATTGTTGCAGTTACAGGTATATATAAAAATTATATAACTTATACTTCCAGTAATGTCTTAGCAAGTATGAAACAATAAAGGAATTAATGAAACCCTAACAGTGAAGCTGCACAATAGGTTTAAGAGTTAGTGAAATAGGATCTGGGGCAATAGCACAGCGGGTAGGGCATTTGCCTTGCACATGGTGGACCCGAATTCGATTCCCAGCATCCCATATGGTCCCCTGAGCACCACCAGGAGTAATTCCTGTGTGCAGAGCCAGGAGTAACCCCTGTGCATAGCCGGGTGTGACGCAAAAAGCAAAAAAAAAAAAAAAGAGTGGAATAAGACATTTTCTGAGTCTGTTTATGTGTAACTTTTTTTCTCTGACTTTTGGGCCACACCCAAAGTTACGCCTGACTCTGTGCCTGGGAGGGGTTGGAGCACCATATGTGGTGTTTGGGATTTGAACCAGGGTCTGTGGGCTGTAAACAATGAGCCTTCCCCTTCCCCATCTCTCTAGCCCCATGAGATTTTGGTTTTAGCTTTTGGTTTGGGGAGTTGCTGAAGGAGTGCTCAGGAGTTGATTCTGAAAATACCCAGGGGACAACGTCACTGTCACTGTCACTGTTGCTCATCGATTTGCTCAAGCGGACACCAGTAACGTCTTCATTGTGAGACTTGTTACTGGTTTTGGCATATTGAATATGCCACGGGTAGCTTGCCAGGCTCTGCCGTGCAGGCGAGATACTCTCGGTAGCTTGCCAGGCTCTCCAAGAGGGACAGAGGAATCCAACCCAGCTTGGCTGCATGCAAGGCGAATGCCCTACCCACTGCGCTATGGTACTGGAAATCAAACTCATATATCCTGCATGCAAAGAATGTGCTCCACACTATTGAGATATCACTCCATCCCTGTACTGGTGTACATTTCATACTTTTGTGGAATTTGAAGAGTTCTCAAGAATCAGTCACAGTAAAATCATACTTCACATAATGATATGATGGTCGAAGAAAAAAGCATTTTGGTTAAAGAAGCACGTCAGGGATGCAGCTCAATAACAAAGTGCATGCCTTGCATTCAGGAAAAAAAAGCTTTCTTTCCACTTAGATTTAAAGGAGATTTAATGGGGCTGGAGAGATAGTACAGTGGGTAGGGGCCTTGCCTTGCATGCACCCCACTGTGGTTTCATCCTCAGCAGCCCATATGGTCCCTCAAGCCCTCAGGAAATGATTCCTGAGTGCACAGCCAGATGTAAGCCATGAGCAACACGGAGCACCAAAACCAAAACAGGACATTTCATTCTACATCTAGATATCCTAGAAATATTCTTTTCAGTTACAGTCATTAAACATATTAAATAAATTCTTGTTCATGACCCTGCCCCCCCATGTTCAGTTCTGCAACCCTGTATTCGGTAGTGTGCAGATTTGAAGACATTAGTCTTACCCCAGTCTTCCATCAGCTTGTTTAACTCCTAGGCCGGGTGTAGGCGAGAAGGAGCTCTATATCTGCAGGAGACCCTCATCACCAAGGTTGGAAGCAACAAGAACTGACATGAGTTCCAGCTCTTCCTCATAAGCGCCACTTGTGCTTGTGATTCCAGCTTGCCATTCATCCCTTCCTTATTTACACCTTTCCTCCCCTACAGCTTATCCCATGCCTTCAAGCTCGAGCATTAGAGTCAAAGATAATAGTCAGACCAAGACTACTTATTAATCACTCACAACTGGATGAGAGCAATTCCCTGTAAAGAATCCACATTGGTCCTATGCAATGGTAAATCCCAGACTGACTCTGCTTCTCGGCTGAATTTTGGCAGAGAGACAGACACAGTTCAGGAGCTAGGCATGGATGGGAAAAAGAGTCTAGTTTTGAACATGTTTAGTTGCAATGCAGGTAAAAGCACAATACATGTGTTTTGTGTCTACATGCTAAGAGTACCTGAATTTCAGTAGAAACTGTAAGAATGCATATTTAAATTGCATACATGGAAGTAAAACCCAAGGTCGTGTTAGTAGATGAGATCCTTAAGGACACTGAAGAAAAACAAAAAGAAACCAAATGGATATTCAAGTGGAACAGAAAAGTGAAGGAAGGAAGCCCTAGCAAATACCAGCTTCTGCATACCAACAGGGAATATTTGTGAGTCCCAAGAGAGAACTCCTTTGTTTCTCCAAATAGGAACTGGCAATCCATACAAGGGAAGATGACCCCAGGGAACAAAATAAAGAAAGATCAGTTAGTTTCTACAGATGAGTCTTTCCTAGAAGGAAACAGTAGGAGGATTGTGCCCAAAACTTAAAAATCCACCCTTGGGTTATAATGGGGCACTACCATTGCTGAGAGTGGCAGAAGTCCAGAACACTTTTGAGTAGGGAGTGATCTAATCAGGTAATGGGGAAAAATCAATTAGTATCCCAGGGGATATATATTTGAAGAGGTCTGTAATCAGTGCAGGACTGGGACGTTTTTTACATTAAAAACCATCCTGAAACCAGTAGGGAGAAAGGGACTCTCCCTCACTGTTGGTGGGAATGCCAACTGGTCCAGCGTTTTTGGAAAACAATATGGACATTCCTCAAAAAACTAGAAATTGAGCTCCCATTTGACCCAGCAATACACACAGCAGAAACACCATCTGCACTCCAATGTTCATTGCAGCAATATTCACAATAGCCAGAATCTGGAAATAACCTGAGTGTCCGAGAACGGAAAAATGGATAAAGAAACTATGGCACTTCTACAAAATGGAATACTATGCAGCTTTTGGAAAAAATTAAGTCATGAAACAGAAACTTGCCGATAAATGGATGGACATGGAGAGTATCATGCTGAGTGAAATGAGGCAGGGGAGGGACAGATATAGAATGACTGCATTCATCTGTGAAAAAATATATATATGAAGACTAATATCCATGGCCAGGGAAAACAGGGCCTAGGAGGACTGGTCAATGGCTGGAATCAACCGCAAGTGTGTGGGAGGCAGAGGGTAGGTTAGAAAGAGCAGAGAAATGTATGACAATAATGATTGAAAATGATCACGGTGGACAAGAACTGAGTGCTAAAATTAGGTAAAGGGATATTTCAGTATCTGTATTGCAAACTACAGCTCTGAAAAAGAAAAGAGAGTCAATGAGAGAGAGAAGAGAAGCACCTGCCAATAGAGGCAGGCTTGGGGGTGGAGGAGGGGGTGATGGGAGGGAAACTGGGGACACTGGTGCTGGTAAACATACACTGGTGGAAGGATGGGTGTTGGAACACTGTATGACTGAAGCTTAATCATGAACAGCTTTGTAAGAGTCTATCTCACAGTGACACAGTGATTCAATAATTTAAAAGCCATCTACCATCCTCAGTGGTGTTGAAGGAATAGTACAGCAAGTGGAGCACTTGCCTTACACTCAGCTTACTCTGATTCAATCCCCAAAACCCTATATAGTCTTTAAAACTCCACCACAAGTGATCCCTGAGCACAGAGTCAGGAGTAAGCCCTGGACACTGCCAGGTGTGGCCCCAAAACAAAACAACCCACCATCCTCAGAGAGATGCCTCCATTCAACTACTCTGGGATTGACTTCCCAAAGAAGTCCCAGTTCTAGTCTAGCAGAGTCTGCTCAGGGTCCTGCAGCAGTCATTCTGGTCCTACCATCCATTCTTTTCTTGAAAATGAAATGTAGCCCACATCTTGCAGTGTTCAGGGTATACCTGGCTTTATGCTCAGAAGTGGCTCCTGCTGGTTCTTAGGAGAGCAGATGTGGTGCTGGGAATTTAAACTGGGATAGGTCACATGTAAGACAAGCCCCATAATCCCTATACTCCAGTACCTGGTCCTTTATTTATTTGCTTGTTTGTTTATTTGTTTATTGTTTTTTGCTTTTTGGGTCATACCCAGTGATGTTCAGGGGTTATTCCTCACTCTGCACTCAGGAATTCTCCTGGAGGTGGTTGGGGGACCATATGGGATGCTGGGGATTGAACCTGGGTCAGCCGCATGCAAGGTAAATGCCCTACCCCCTGTACTATTGCTCTGGCCCCAATTTTCAAAACTATTCTTGGGATGCCAAAGTTAAAGATGAGAGAACAGGTTTCAACAGATTGGATTGTCACTCCATTCGAAATCCCTTTTAATTCTGTTGATGTTGGCACAATCTCTGGTCTCTGGCTTTTAGAACTCTGCTTCATTCCCAAAGCACTAGTTGTACAGGTTTCAAGTCAAAGAAAGATGTGTGGATAAGAAGGAATACTTTTATTTATTCTCTTGTAAGCATCCCAAAGGTCAGCATGACTGCCAAGGCCTCAACTCAAAAATTAGTTGAGTTGATTCTTGGAAGCTGAAGAAGAACTTTCAGCTTAGTTCTCTTGGTACGTGGCTTCACAGTGTAGATTGCCTCTCCGCATGGTTGTACCCATGGCCTTCCTCCTGCTGTTCCTAAAGATCTCTCCCACAGGTTGAGGTTCTTAAGGAAGTCAAAATACACATAGAAACCCTGCTGTTTGGCCAGAATTTCGAGGGCTTCAGCCAAGCACAAAAGCAAGCCAAGTTTAGAAACAATGAGTTAACAGTCCATCGTGAGTTGCATCATGCTGTGTGTGATAACTAATCAAATGCTTTTTAATCAAATCCTGTTGGACTTTTTGGTTCCAAGTGCTTTTCAAGGATCATATGAATAGCCAAGGAAAAGTGGAGGCATGGAAAAGTTACTCAAAGGCCCTAAAAGACTTGAACACATCCAAGTTTAATAAACATGATGAGCTCTCAACATTGAGATTCTACAGACACTTCTCAGGCGACGACACGAAACCTTCCTGCCTAACTCTTGGTTCTTCTCTCTCTGCTGGAGTGTGTCCAATTTTTGATTGCAAAATATGATATATGGACTTTTCCCATTTGTCTCATGTTCTCGTTTTCTTTAGAAGAGAATGCACAGTGATGTGTGTCATGACTATTATCTTACACAATGCAGCCCAGTGCTCGGTACAAAGAATCGGTACATTCTTAAATAGATGCTATTACATGATAGGCCTATAATATTGTTGTCTTCCAATGTTTCACCCTTCTCTAAAAGTTGTATAAAATTCCCTTCCTCCATCAATCTACTCCAATATGAATCTGTCTACATTGCTTCTCTGAAACAAGTCTTTGTTTCATGACCTGCTATTTACACCAATAGACATATTTAACCCTCATTTGGGTGGGAAAATACAACCAATGGTGCTACTCTGGGCTCTATGCTTGCTGGTCTACTTTAGGTTCTGTGCTCGGGGGGGTACTCCTTGACTCTGCTTGGAGAGTCATTCTGGTGGTGCTTGGGAGACGAAACAGTGCCAGGTATCAAACCATAGTCTTTTACATGCAAGGCACATGCCTTAAGTCCTGTATTCCCTGTCTCTTTCTTTCTCTCTCTGGCCCCCTCGTTTTCAATTTCATACACTTCTCAGGCTGTAGTGATAGCACAGTGGTTGGGCGTTCGCCTTTCACGCGGCCGACCCGTGTTCGATTCCTCCACCCCTCTCAGAGAGCCCGGCAAGCTACCGAGAGTATCCCGCCCGCATGGCAGAGTCTGGCAAGCTACCCGTGCGTATTGGATATGCCAAAAACAGTAACAATAAGTCTCTCAATGAGAGACATTACTGGTGCCCACTCGAACAAATCTCAATGAGCAACGGGATGACAGTGACAGTGACACTTCTCAGAAGCAGTTAATACTGATGACTTATTGTCACTTACAATAACACTAACAATCATCTTTAGATCCCACAACACAACAATGCCATACTTTCAACCTCCCTGGATGCTTATTTCTCTTTAGCTACACATTAGTTTCTGGGTCACCAATGAGTGTTGAATTACGAACCTTGGTAACCCAATTACCAACAATGAATGTTGAATGAAAATCTACCTACTCTCTCTAAGGTGATTCAACCACACTCAAATTCTTAAAATTTCTTTCATTACCAGCTAAACACTGAGAATTAATTAATGTGGATCTTTTAGGCATTCTGTGTGTTCCTAACCCCACTATATATAGTTTTTTTATATCATTGTTTAAAATTATCTGACATGTAAGGGGCTATCTGAGATTTCATTTTTTTTCTGATAATGCACCCATTTTTTATAATTTCTTCATTTTTTGCTGCAATTCATGGTCTCTGAAAAGGACATTCTGAGATAGTGATGAGCACATAAGAAGCTCCTGAAGGTGTGCATTCATAATCCACAACTATGAAAGAGAAAGCAACAGAGGGAGAAGTCCAGTTTTGATGAAGTCCCAGTGAAAGCCTTGTCTGAGCCAACGAGGGACTCTGAAATGGTCCTGGAGATTTAGGGTGAGGAGATGGGGCTTTAATACACCAGTGCCAAATAGTTATTAGGTTACTTATTAGAGACTGTTCTCAAGAAGGGAATGCAAATGTGGGTAATGCAATTATCTTCTGCAACACTTCTGTAAAGGATAGACAGCTGCCGGCTCTTTGCTGAAAATACTCCCAGGAGCTGGACAGTAAGTCCCTCCATCCTGAAAAGGGATATAGACAGCACACCACCACATTAGAACTATACTTCTGAAAGAAGCAGACAGACAAAAGAAAATTCCCCTTTTCCACTGTGTCATAATGTATGGATATAACGCCTTGAATACAGCAGCCTTTACACATCCACCCTGTGATTGGAGTGAATTTATAGGAAAAGGGTTGAAATAAAATGAACTACAAGAGAAATAAAACCAGAGCTAAAATACATGGTGTCCAGAGCCTACCCAAAGTTCCGAACAGCTGGATACAGGTGCTCAGATACATTCTTACTGCTTGCATCACTTAAGTTAGGGACTGGAGCGATAGCACAGTGGGTAGGGCATTTGCCTTCCACACAGCCAACTCGGTTTCGATTCCTCCATCCCTCTCGGAGAGCCTGGCAAGCTACCAAGAGTATCCTACCTGCATGGCAGAACCTGGCGAGCTACCTGTGCCATATTCAATATGCCAAAAACAGTAACAAATCTCACAATAGAGACATGACTGGTGCCCTCTCGAGCAAATCGATGAACAAAGGGACAACAGTGCTACAGTGCTATGTTACTTGCATCCCAAGAATCCTGAGCCAAAGGAAGGATAAATCAGTACAAGGTTTGGAAAACATCCAATGAATGTGGAAGAAGATATAAATATTAGAAATAGGTCAAAGCACCCATTGTTAACAAGCAGGAAACAGGCTGATCAGTCTAGGAAACGGGGGGTGGGGGTGTGTGCAAGGTTCCCAATTGGCCGACAGAGTTAACTTTGCCCTAGGAACTTCTCAGTCCATCAGTTTTCTCCCTAACATTTTTGAAGGGTTAGATTGATTAATCAACTCTATACATGTGTACATGTACATGTGGTATTTGGAGTCAGTTCATCGTCTGTCTGTCTGTCTGCGTGGAACATTCAAATGTTAGAGCCAGGCTGAAATCAGAAGTAGAAATTTTTAGACTGAGGCAAGCAGCATCACCACAAGAGGTCAGAGTGATATTTAAATCCAGCAATTTAAAAAGTTTAGGTGTTTTTGGAACTTGTTAGACCAGATTTAAACAAAGATTTCTCACCAGAATGTTGAGCCTACAGAGAAATTGATAGTCTCAATCTAAATTTTTTATTGGAAAAAACATTAATGGTTTTTAACAGTTGAAATTCTTTCAAAATTCAAAAAGCTTCGGAACTAGAGCCTGAAAGTAAAGTGAAATAAGAGCTCAGAGAATGCAAGGCTTTATCTTATGAGCCTCAGCCAATTATTAGGATAACTTTATTTCATGTAAGCTTTTATGTAGGATAACATTGGTTTGCCCTTCCTCCCTGGCTGCAGGGCACGTGGGTTTGCTGATTGCTCCCCCAACCTGTCAATTACCTTTGCCTCCTGATCAGACTCTGCTGACTTATAAATATTGTTTTTCTCTTCTCCTTAATGTCCTTTGCGTGGTTAGTTACTTCAGAGCAATTACTTTTTGTATGGACACAGGAAGACAGTTAAAAAGATAAGCCTGTAACTTGGGAGTTCATTGACTCCAGATAATATACCTCCTGGACATCTGTTCTCTCAATTTAAGCCTCAGTTGCCCTTACTTCCTAGATCCCCAAAAACAGGGTCCCGACGAGGAACTGGATGGACCCAGGGCAAGGGGTGAGCTATGAGCTACCCTGGCACCGAAATAGGCCTGGCCAAAGTACCATAATGCTTAACTATAAGAGCTTGATCGTGGACAAATTCTGTCATGATCAAAAAAGTAATAACTAGATTCGGACCCTGTTGGGGTTAGGAATGATTAATCTGGCCTGCACTGTCATCTGAGTCTGTGGCGAGATGTCCCCAGGAGAGTCGCCCTACAGGTCTAAAAGTGTCTATTACTGTGTCCATACAGAATGGTAAATATTAGGAAGTAGAATTAAAGATGCTAATTAAGTTGCTGGTCTAAGGAGAGGAGAAACACACCTTAAGTGCTGTTTTGCCCTCGTGGGCTGCAAGTAGTCGGGAAGACTGGAAAAACACGTTGATTGCGCTTCCTGTGGGGAGTTGTGGTCAAGGAGGTGTGGTGAGAGAAGAGACAGAGGGCTGCAGGAGATTGAAAAGAGAGAGTTACTGCAGGATTGGAGAGTGTGACATAGAGAGAGGCTGCAGGGATTGAAGAAGAAGGAGTTGTGGAGCGAGCTAGAGAGAGGGTTGGAGAGAGCTGGAGGAGAGTTGGAGAGAGTTGTGAAAGTTGTGGAGAGAGTTTGGGAGAGCTACGAGAGTTGGAATAAATGGCAGCTGTTCATCAACCAGCTTGGCCTTCGTTCCTCCTTCGTTCGCCCAAAACAACAGCCGTCCTGGGTGGAGAAGTGGCTCAAGAGCACCCAACGCAGGCGGCGACAGAGAGCAGCCCGGAGAGCCCGCGAACATCCACTAACGTGTAATCCCTGAGCAAAGGAGTTTCCACAGCTCCACGTGAAGGAAACCACACACTTTGTCACCAGGTATCAACTCAGTTCTGACCTTAAGAGCGCCTTGTCCACAGGTGTGAAGACCTTACAATTTCATGGTAATCTGTGAATGTTTTAATCCTTTTGTATCTGTGTTTTCCTAGAAATAAGAATTCTAACGATGTCTCCTGGTTAATTTCTAATGTGAAGTGAGCTTTTGCTAAGTGAAAATATGTTATAAGAACTTAAATTGTGAACATCTTTAATATCCATAGTATATTTCTGAATATCCATAGAACTGATATAATGCTTTTGAAATGAGTACTGCAGAGTACAGTTTTGTCATGTTAAATGAGATGATTAGCAACTTGTGTCCAAGCACAGGAGATCCTATTGTACTAAGTTTCGTAAAGTAAGGAGTTTTATCTACAGCAACAGACCCAGAGAAGCTCCAAGAGAAACAAAAGCCAGGAAAGGAATTTCAAAGAGCATCACCACTCCCAACCTCACTGGTAACCTCCTTAGCAATGAACTTTTAGCTAGGTAGAAACCGGTCTCCACATGGGGGCAGGTTGGAGAACCCTGTAAAAGCGCCCTTGAACAAAGGAAGGGTGCACATATGCTGCCTGAGCCCATGTGCTGCTTGTGCTCACGTGGCCGAGCACATGTGGTGTCGGAACACATGTGTTGCCCGCATCTCCTCACTTGAGATGTGTACTTTCATGCTTCCATGTCTAATGCTGGGATGTTTTTAGGGGCTCTCTCTGCCCTTGGAGAAGCCCGGGTTCTCTCTTACGCACGTTCTCTCTCTCCACTCTTCGCCCATGTTCTCTTCCTCCTTCCCTTCAAAAATCCTCCAAACAAAATGTTTCACTTCAAATAAAAAGAAATATGTCAAAGCAAGCTTTGATAAAATCCAGCTCCTGGAAACTGATGGGCTACAATGATGACTTTTAAAACACAGCAGCCAGTCTTATCTGTCTGAATATGACCAAGTAAATGATGGAACCAGAATTTTAGCAAACATTTTAAGATATATAGATATAGTGTGTATATATATATATGTACATATATATATATATATATGTTTTCTGATAGCTCAGTACTCCTTCAAATACCTCTATCTATTTCTTCTTGGGGAACTACCCCTCCCTATTGTGAAAAATCTGGTGGTATAAGAAATCCAAATGGCTCTTCCTCCAACTATAGATGTCCAAGGGAATAGCACTGTAGCACCCTTGTCCCGTTGTTCATCGATTTGCTCGAGTGGGCACCAGTAACATCTCCACTGTGAGACTTGTTACTATTTTTGACATATCGAATACGCCATGGGTAGCTTGCCAGGCTCTGCCGTGTGGGCGGGACACTCTCGGTAGCTTGTCAGGCTCTGTGAGAGGGATGGAGGAATCGAATCCGGGTCGAATACATGCAAGGCAAACACCCTACCCACTGTGCTACCACTCCAGTCCAAGGGAGCACAGGAGATAATATCCATGTGCCCCTTCTATATAGTCCCCTACACAATATAAGGCAGGCACCTCTACTTGGCTATTCAGTCCCTGAATGTAGATCAAGTGAGAAATAATGAGGAAAATCGTTGGAATTTTTGTTTGGTTTTAGGTCATACCCAAAACTTTTCCTTCTGCAGTCCTGAAATCCTACTCATTTTCCATCGGTCTCCTTAGCAGTAGAACATCTAAATTTCAGCTAGGTATAGATTCTCAGTTTAGAATGATATTTCAGCCCCCCTTTTACAATTGGGTGTGATCATGAGAATAGTTTAGTTTTCAGCACTGAATGGAAGCAGAAGTAATCTATGCAATTTCTAAAATGCCCTCCTACAATGGACAATTCATGAATTTCCTTGGCTGGAAAATGAGACGTGAACTCAAGCCATCCTGAGACATGAAATGAATGGAAGACCAATATGGAGGGTCACAGAGTAGATTTGCTAGTCTTGGGCTACATATTTCTGAACTGTGATCTGAAAGAGAAACAAAAACTTTGAATAAGCACTAGCTAGTGGGTCTCTGTTTACAGCCTCCTGGCAAGGGTTCTGAGGAATCTAAGTTCCAGTGAGTTAATTTATGATCAAATGAGCTTATCAGACAGGCTTCAGAAATTAGTGTTAAGAGTATTAGGTATCAGTAAAATTCACTTTTTTGGGTTTTCATGGCCCAAATATTGGCAGACATGAAATATTTAAACTGTTTAGCAGCCAAGAGAAGCTGCTACACACACTAGAATATTTATTTCGGTAGGAAGAGTCATGATATTTGTGTTTCCATAGGACTAAGGAATTATTTTCTTTTTGGATCAGATCTTGAAATAATTTTTTCTGCCAAAGTCTAACTGGGATTCAATTTTCTCCTGTACTCCTGTGGAGAAGAAGCCATAGGAGGAGAAATCTGAGTTTCCACTCAGTAAAAATCAGAGCACAGAGAATGTGATCTTATTTCCAGAGATGGATGGTAAAAACTGTATTGAAAGGAAAGGGATGAATCTGCCTAGTAGTATACTTGTTAAAACTTAGGGCTTGAAAATAAACTTTAAACAACTACTTATATAGATATATTTTCCTATATATTTTCCTGAGATCTCCAAGCCTGCTCGGATTGGGACTGGGCCTTCTCCACCCAGACCCCATTTTCCAGTAGCTTGTCAGCCACACCTACAAACTGCCCCCGGCACTGTGTAATCCCACCAATGGCCAACATCCAGAGACTATAAGACCAAGCTCCCAGAAGCGAGTGGCCACACCTCCCTCTTGGAGAACCTGACAAGCTACCAAGAGTCTATTGCCCACACGGGAGAGCCTTGCAAGCTCCCCATGGCGCGTGTTCATATCCCAAATACAGTAAAAGATATATATATATATATATATATATATATATATATATATATATATATATATATATATATATATATATATACCTCTCGGAGAGCCCGGCAAGCTACTGAGAGTATTCCACCCGCACGGCAGAGCCTGGCAAGCTACCCATGGCGTATTTGATATGCCAAAAACAGTAACAATAGGTCTCATCCCCCTGACCCTGAAAGACCCTCCAATCAATGGGGAAGATGAGTAAGGAGAGGCTGCTAAAATCTCAGGACTGAGTGTAATAGAGACGTTACTGGTGCCCGCTCAAGTAAATCAATGAACAATGGGATGACAGTGATACAGTGATTTTCCTATAAATGTTCCAGAAGATATTATGGCACAAGCATTTACTAAGCACTAAATACTGATGTGTTCCCCAAGATTTCTGAGCCGCCTTGCAATTAGGAGAATTACACAGCTAGGTCCTGTCTTGAAAAGTGTCATCCATCATGCATAGGCTTCAGCATTTAAGAGTAAACATGGATAGGGGGCCGCAGTGATAGTAAAGCAGGTAGTGTGTTTGCCTTGCAAGTGGCCCACCTGGGTTCGAACCCCAGAATCCCATACTGTCCCCTGAGCCCACAAGGAGTGATTCCTGAGCAAAGAGCCAGGAGTAAGCCCTGAACACCACTGGGTGTGATCCAAACACCAAAAACCAACCACCACCAACAAAAAAAGCCAACATATAGAGACAGATAAACTTCCCACAGAGGACAGGAAGATTGCTCATGTGGTAGAGCAAATGCCTGGCATATGCAAGGCTCTGAGTTCCAACTGTATTCGCAACTCTCTCCAACACCACTGAGCGTGGCTCTGGTGACACAAGCACCAATTGTGAGGAGGAGATCTCTATTAGAAAAACAAATCTTCATTGTGAACTATATATAGTTCTGTATACATATGCATATATATAGATACATATATAGATATATACAGTCTATATATACATTCCATATATACATATCTATATATACATATATAGAACTATATATAATAAAATAGAAAAATCTTCACACAAAGAAAAGTCCAGTTTCAGCTGACTTTATTATTATTATTAGTTTGTTTTTTGAGTCACACCCAGTGGTAATCAGGGGTTACTATGGGCTCTGTGGTTATATGGGCTATGAGGAACCATATGTGGTGCCAGGGATTGAACCTGAGTCAGCTCTTGCAAGGCAGATACCCTACCCCCGTATGTGTATGTGCATGTGCATGTTCATATGCAGGTGTGTATGTGTATGTGTATCTCTGGCCCCTCAGCTGACTTTAATAGTGTATTCTACCTAACAATTTTTTGGTTTGGTTTTTTGAATCATACCCGGCAATGCTCAGGGGTTATTCCAGGCTCTGCACTCAGGGATCACGCCTGGCAGTGCTTGGGGGACTATATCTGGTACAGGTGATGCTCTACCTAACATTTAAGGAAGAAATAATACCTATTATCATAAACTCTTAGATAAAATTGAAAAGAAGGGAACTATGTCCCAGCTCATTGGAAATGCCATATTATTCTGAAAGCAAAACCAGAGCAAGACTTTACAAATTTCAGACAAATTTCCTTTATCATCCTAGGTGTTAAAAATTACTTAAAGCTTAGCAAACTGAACCAAAATATATATAGCATAAAGAGCACAGTACATCCTGACCAGATGGAATTTTCCCTATGAGTACAAACTAGTTTGTTTTACCACATCAATAGACCACAAAGGAAAAATTATATGATAATATCAATAGGTCCTGTTGACTGCTATCTTGAAGTTTTTTCTCCTTTTATTAAAATGAAAGAGGAGGAGGGGTTGGAAAATTGCTCAAGTTATTCTGACCCAGATCTGTGTCTCTCTCCTTAATGTACTTGTTGGGAAAGGGAACAGATTGCATGGAGTTGATTGATTACTGCTTAGTCCTGTGTTCTGATAACAGTATAAGACTGAAGCTCTATCACACTTTATGGTGAATGACTAAATGTTTTTCATCAAGATCATGATGTGCACACTTGCCACTAGTATCTCAATTGTACTGAAACTTTTTGTACAGTAACAACCATAGTTTAATTGGGAAAGAAAAAAACAAAGGTATTAGAACTGAAAAAAATAAAAATATTCAAAAATAATATTACTGTCATTGGACTAAAGCAACAGCAGAGCGGGTAGGGCGTTTGTCTTGCACGAGGCCGACTTGGGTTCAATTCCTTTGTCCCTCTCAGAGAGCGCAGCAAGCTACGAGAGTATCCTGCTCGCACAGCAGAGCCTGGCAAGCTACCCGTGGTGTATTCGATATGCTAAAAACGGTAACAAGTCTCACAATGGAGATGTTACTGGTGCATGCTCGAGCAAATCAATGAACAATGGGACTACAGTGCTACAGTGCTACAGCTAAAATTACTGTCAATGGATAAAATCCAATAAAATATACAAAAATCTATTAAAATAAGTTCTCAAACTGTACAGTACATAAACAATTGAAATTTGAATATTGTGCCATTTGTAATAGTGTTTTTATTATCAAAAAGAGTACTTATTGTAGTAATTGTATTTTTATAAGTTTAACAAAATGCAAACTAATCTATAGCAACAGGAAATGCAACAGCGGCTGCTTAGGGGTAGGGATGAAGAGAAAAATGGAGGTTTCTGAAGGGGATAAGTAAACTCTGTAGTGTGATAGGTATTTATTATGTGGTGATGCATGCACAGATGCTTGACCACGTTAAATAGAATCAGATTACTATTATTATTATACTGTATATTAATTGTACCTCAAAAAAAGTTCAGATCAAGGTTACAGCTCTCAACAAAATCTCTTGTTTGCATGAAATTACTCAGTAAAGGTCTGAAGAGCCAGTATAGGAACTAGGCACTTGCCTTGCATATAACTGTATCTGTGGCAATGGTTTGAATTTGAGCAGAACATGTGGTCCCCTGAGGACCATCAGGTGTGTCATCTAAATGTAGAGCCTGGTGTGGGCCCTGAGCACTACAGGACATGAGTGCCCCCAAATTATTCAGAAAATATTTAATATTATGTCCTCCTTCGTCTTCTGGATTCTCACCACTATGTCAAGACTAAGAAGTATATATACAAGATTTAGAAAACAGAAAGCTACATGCCAGATCAATAAACTATGCCCCCAGAGAGATGAGTCTGGTTGCTACGTGAAATTGAATACATTAATATAATGAAAAATTGACTCTATTTTATTCAGTTTATGTTTTTCAAGGATAAAATTCAGTGATGTTAGTTTATTTAAAAGTTGTACATATGTTGCCATGATAACATTTCAAAAAGATGCATTATTCCAATTAGCAGTCTATGCATTCCAGTCCCACCCTCTTCCTTCTCCCAAAAAACCATTAATCTGCCTGTCTCTATGAATTTGCCTACTCTGAATATCTCATCTAAGTAGCACTGTAGCACTGTAACACTGTCGTCCCATTGTTCATCGATTTGCTCGAGTGGGCACAAGTAACGTCCCCATTGTGACACTTGTTATTGTTTTTGGCATATCGAATACGCCATGGGTAGTTTCCCAGGCTCTGCCATGCAAGTGGGATACTCTCGGTAGCTTGCCAGGCTCTCCGAGAGGGACAGAGGAATCAAACCCGGGTCTGCAGCATGCAGGGCAAACGCCCTACCCACAGTGCCACCTCTGAACTTCAGTTAGCATAATTTTCAGGGTTTACCCACATTGTAGTCATGCCACTACTTCATTCTATTCTATGTCTAAATAGTATATGTTATAGCTAATTTTAAGGGCTGGAGCGATAGCACAGCGGTTGGGCATTCGACTTTCACGCAGCCGACCTGAGTTCGATTCCTCCACCCCTCTCGGAGAGCCCAGCAAGCTACCAAGAGTATCGAGCCCACGCAGCAGAGTCTGGCAAGCTACCCGTGCGTATTGGATATGCCAAAAACAGTAACAATATGTCTCTCAATGAGAGACGTTACTGGTGCCCACTCAAACAAATCGATGAGCAACGGGATGACAGTGACAGTGAATGAATAAGTCTAATAAATTTGGGGGTGAGAGTCTTGTGAAGTTACAAGCTGGAATAAACAAAACTTTGTTTACAAAGCAAAAATAAAATTTGACTAAGACCTAAAACCAAAGTCTTAGTTCCTAATCTTTGAAGGGCAGCTGAGAAAGCTACACAGACTGAAGGAGGGTATAGTATGCATGTTCCTTAGTAGCTACTTCATATATGGCAAAGAACGTAGTGGAATAGGTTATCAAGAGGAAAGATTCAGGGACTCCAAAGAACAGAGTAAAATTAGGGCCTGGTTCAGGATGTCCATCCTTCATCCTTAGCATAGGGTCCTGAGTCACTTTCAGAGCTGGGTGTGAAATAGCTATATTCCATCATTTTCTATGATCAGCTCTTCTTATCCATTCCAAATAGAGTGCATTTCTGTCATTATACACATGTTAGAAGGCAAGCTAGCCAGTGTTTTTAAAAAAATTATGTTTCTAGACCAAGAATGAAAACCACTAGAACAAGATTAGTACTGATACCAAAGTTACTATGCACCCCACAGCAATGTAGGACTATGCATTAGATTCACTGGTTATACAGGGCTTTGGTTGTAGCCCTTGATGGAATGAGGGAAAGGATTAGGTGTGTGGATGGAAGCGGTTCTAAGATTCTTGTTCAAGTGATTTACTGGGGCTGTTTTCAGAATAAAGGAAATTAGAGAAGGAAGCTAGAGCATAGGAACCATATCTAAGCGAAAAAAATACTATTAGGTCTAGACTAACTTCAGTATGATATTATGGAAAAGTACTGGAGCACCAGAATTAGTCCCATGCAAGGGAGATGATGCTGGGAACTCTTTTTTTTTAATTGATTAATTAATTTATTTTTAAAAATTTTATTAGTGAATCACCATGAGACAAAGTTACAGACTTACAGGTTTTCATGCTTATGTTTGTTTCAGTCATACAATGATCGAGTACCCATCCTTCCACCAGTGCCCATTTTCCACCACCAATGGTTCCAGCATCCCTCCCACCACCCCCACCCTGTCCCCTTCACCTGACCCTGCCTCTGTGGCAGGGCATTACTGGGAACTCTCTTACCTGGTCATTGGCTGAAGGGATAGAAGCATCACTTTCTGTTCAAGGGAGCTATCCTTTAGCCCAGGGCAGCTTTCTAGAAGAGAAGGTAGCTGTTGAGCCATGGGCTACTATTTATAGCAGCCGAGGACATGTAAACTTACCTGATGAGGGGGATCACGATGGGGGACCATAGTATGCATTACAGGGAAGATGAAAGTAAAGGTATTTTTGAGGAACAGAAGTAGGGATTGAGGTAGAGATATTTATTGTCCATCGAATATCCATGTTTTCTATACACCCAAGTCCCCTTTACTGTTTAATGGAGTTATTTAGCAAAGAGCTTGAAGAAGTAACACTTGTAATTTTTGACCTGAACAATATTTTTTCCTTTTAAAAGAATGACAGTTTACGTAGCATAGTTGTTTTCACTTTTGTGCTAATGTTATGCTAATTGATTAATAGTTTACCTCATGACCACCAAAGTGTGCAAGATGTTCCACCAATGTCCTTTTGTCCCCCACCAATGTCCTTTTGTTTTATTTCAGTCCACTTCATCATTCTCCTGCCCACTCATAATTACCCCACCCACTTATCATTCCCGTAATCCCCACCCAATGTTCTCAGTTGTGTAAACTAGGGTCAAGGGTTCATCATCATTTGATACTGTCTAGTCTCTTCTTTTTATTTCTCAGTATATTACAAATCAATGTGGTCATCCAGTGTTTATCCTCCTCCCTCTGGTTTATTTTGCCTAACATGGCATCCTTCAGTTCCATCCAAGTTGTAGCAAACTGCATAATTTCATCTTTTCTTATGACTGCATAATATTTCATTGTCTATATGGACCACAACTTCTTTACCCATTAATCAATCGTTGGACATTTGGATTGTTTCCATATCATGCCTATTGTCATAAGTGCTTCAATGAACAGATGTTCATATGTCTTTTTAGATTAAATGTTTTTGTGTTTGGGAGGTAAATGACAAGAAAAAGGTATGTTGTCTGATTCAGTCTCTATGAAAAACATTATGGAGATTTCTCAAAACAGAGAAGAGAGATATTAGAAAAACAATACCATTCACAATCATTCCTCAGAAAATCAAGTGCCCTGGAGTCAGTTTAACTAAGGAGGTGAAAGATCTATACAAATAAAACTAAAAAACACTACTTTAAGAAATAAAAAAGGACACAAGAAAATGGAAAGCATATCCCCTGGTCATGGATTGGGATGATTTAACATTCTGAAAATGGCAATAATTCCCAAAGCATTATACAGATTTAATGAGTCCCTATAAGGATACCCATGTTATTTTTCAAAGAAATAGATCAAACACTCCTGAAATTCATATGGAACAACACCCACAGGATAGCTAAAGCAATCCTTGGGAAAAAGAAAATGGGAACCACCACCTTACTGAACTTCAAACTGTACTACAAAGCAGTAGTAATTAAAATACTATGTATTGGAGTAAAGACAGACCCAAAGATCAATGGAATAGAGCCGAATATCCTGATACCAACACTAAAAATATACGATCTCTAATCTTCGATAAAGGAGCAAGAAATATGAAGTGGAGCAAGGAAAGCCTCTTCAACAGTGGTACTGGTAAAACTGGGCAGCTACATGCAAAAAACATGAACCCAGACCTCTTTCTAATGCCAGGCACAAAAGTCAAATCAAAATGGATTAAAAACCTCAATACCAGACCTGAATCTATAAGAAAGATACATGGAGGAAAATGTGAGAGAACCCTCTATGACATTGACGCTAAAGGCATATTCAAAGAGGAAGCACCACTGACCAAGAAAGTGGAAGTCAAGATAAACAAATGTGACTCCATTAAATTAAGAAGCTTCTGCACCTCAAAAGAAATCATGACAAAGATACAAAGACAGCCTACAGATTGGGAAAAAATATTTACCCAATACCCATCTGATAAGGGGTATCCAAGATATATAAAGCACTGGTAGAATTCTACAAGAAAAAACTTCAACCCCGTCAAAAATGGGGAGAAGAAATGAACAGAAACTTCCTCAAAGAAAAAATACAAATGACTCAAAGATACATGAAAAATGCTTTGCATCCCTAATCATCAGGGAGATGCAAATCAAAACTACAATGAGATATCATCTCACACCACAGAGACTGGCACACATTCAAAAGAACAAAAGCAACCAGTGCTGGCGTGGATGTGGGGAGAAAGCAACTCTCCTTTGTTGGTAGGGATGCTGACTGGTCCAGTCTTTTCAGAAAACAATATGGGCATCCTCAAAAAGCTAGAAATTGAGCTTACATACGATCCAGAAATACAATTTCTGGGAATATATTCCAGGGGTACAAAAACACACTGCAGAAATGCCATCTGCACATCTATGTTCATTGCAGATGTTCATTCACAATAGCCAGAATCTGGAAACAACTCATGTGCCTGAGAACAGATGACTGGTTAAAGAAACTACAGCATGTTGGTTTTATATTTCACATATGAGTGCAATCTTTCTATGTCTGTCCTTGGAGGCTGGCCTCACACGCTGGGAGAAAGTCATCCCAGATAGAGAAGGGAACACCAAGTAAAATGTGATTGGAGATCTGCGCGGGGAGGGAGATGCACGCTGAAAGTAGACTAGAGACTGAACATGATGGCCACTCAATAGCCCTACTGCAAACCACAACACCCAAAAGGAGAGAGAGAGAAAAAACTGGAATGCCCTGCCTCAGAGGCGGGGTAGGGTGGGGGGATGGGATTGGGGGGTGGGAGGGATACTGGGTTCATTGGTGGTGGAGAATGGACACTGGTGTCGAGATGGGCTCTCGAACATTGCATGAGGAAAAAACAAGCACAAAAATGTGTGAATCTGTAACTGTACCCTCACTGTGACTCACTAATTAAAAAATTAATTAATTTTAAAAAATTGAAGGGGAAAATATACCAATCAGTAACTATTTTACAAAATCATACTTATATATGTGAATAGTTTGTTTCTGAAGATTGTATAAACCATAAAACTAGAGATCTAAAGTTTTCTGAAAATGACAAATGCATATAAAACTTTCTGTCAAAATAAATTTTTAATGACTCTTGTTTTGGTACATAAATAGTTTGAATGTAAAAAAGAAAAAAAAGAAACTATAGCATGTTGGGGTCTCAGTAGCTGGCCTGAGACTTTGACTAAATCCCCTGCCCCTGAAAGAGCCGGCCCTGTTTACCGGGACCCAGGGTCTTGATTCAGCATTTCACACACATAGGCACTCTGGCTGAAGATGAAGGATGTAATAGTTACCATCTGCCTGAGCTAATACACCTAGCCCTGAGAGCGGGAGATGTAAATCATTAACATCTGTATTGAGCCTACCAAGGTAAAAGTGATACATGTGGATTGCCCCTGTTGTGTGTATAAAAACCCCTGTGTGAGAGCTAATATACAGATTGCTGATTGACTACCAGCTTTCCCCCCCTGTGTGGTTCTTTCTCAGTGGCGGCGGGAGTTGGCACGTGCGTGGAGGGTCAGGGCAGAGGCTTCTCCCCTTCCCACTCCCTCTCCTATAGGGAGTAAGTCCAGTGACCAGGGGGAACATACTCCAGTGTACCAGGGTCAACTGGCCAGGATCCTGACAATGACACATCTACACAGTGGAATACTCTGCAGCTATTACGAAAAATGAAGTCATGAAATTCACTTATAAATGGATGGACAAGAAGAGTATCATAGTATCATACTGAGTGAAATGAGTCAGAAGGAGAGGGACAGACAGAATGACTGCACTCATTTGTAGGATGCAAATAAACATAATATACTAAAATCCAACGACAGTAGAAACAAGGGCCAGGAGGATTGGTCCATGGTTGGAAGCCTGCGTCAAGTGTTTGGGGAAAAGGTAGTTGGGATAGAGAAGGGATTACTACGACATAGCTGGAAATGATTACTGTGAATAAGAATGGTGTGCTGAAAGTAGGTAAAGGAACAAATATGATAACCTCTCAGTATCTGTAATGCAAATCATAATGCCCAAAAAGGGGATAGAGAAAGGGAGGAGGAGGAGGGGGAAGGAGGGGGGAGGAGGAGGAGGAGGAGGAGGAGGAGGAAGAGGAGGAAGAGGAAGAGGAGGAGGAGGAGGAGGAGGAGGAGGAGGAGGAGGAGGAGGAGGAGGAGGAGGAGGAGGAGGAAGAAGAAGAAGAAGAAGAAGAAGAAGAAGAAGAAGAAGAAGAAGAAGAAGAAGAAGAAGAAGAAGAAGAAGAAGAAGAAGAAGAAGAAGGAGGAGGAGGAGGAGGAGGAGGAGGAGGAGGAGGAGGAGGAGGAAGGAGGAGGAGGAGGAGGAGGAGGAGGAGGAGGAGGCAGTCTGGGGGTGGGTGCTGGCAGGTGGGAAACTGATGTCAGTGGTAGTGGGACATGTACACTGGTAAAGGGATAGGTGTTGGAACATTGACTGAAACCTGATCATGAATAGTCTTGTAAACGTGTATCTCATGGTGACTCAGTAAAGACCAGAGTTCCTATATGAACCAAAGCATTTAAGATTCCCTTAGTGTTCTGCAATCATGAAGCCCAAGTGTTGAAATCTCGTTGCCTCCGGTGACTCTGAGTGCCTTGAAAGAGCAGAACCATCCTCAATACCCATCTTGCTAGTCACATTGAACATAAAACATGAATTCAAAATCAACCTATGTATGTTGTAGTCACAGACTTTGCTGTTAAGTTACTATCATAGTATAAATCAATTCTGTCAATTAGCATCTGGTTCAGAAAGCAGAATCACTATATCTAATATAATATTTGCAATTTATGATTAGGATTAGATCTCAGGCAGCCTTTGGATTTGCAAAGATAACACAAGCGGGCAGGGTATCTGCCTTGCATGCAGCTTACCCAGGTTCAATCCCCAGCAACTCATATGGTCGCCCAAGCACCGACAGAAGTGATCCCCAAATACAGAGCCAGGAGAAAGCCCTGGACACCTCTGCATGAGGCCAACAAACTAAACCAAAAAACCCCAAACTATTGTCCTTGCACATGGTGATAAGGTTGAATTCTCTGGAGGCTAGCAGTTCAAAATAAAACCTGAATACGAAGTGGGCAAGAGCAAGGACAACTGGACCACAGAAGGACAAAAAAAATGATCGCTATCTCCTGCTTCAGTGATGGGGTTGACCTGCAGAAGTTGGCACTGTCATCGAAGCAGAGAAGACTCATCAAAAGAATTTATGAACAAAACGAGCCACATCAAGAAAAATCACTCTCACTGTCATCCCGTTGCTCATCTATTTGCTCAAGTGGGCACCAGTAACGTCTCCATTGTAAGACTTGTTGTTACTGTATTTGGCATATCAAATACACCATGGGTAGCTTGCCAGGCTCTGCCTTGCGGGCGAGATACTCTCAGTAGCTTGCCAAGCTCTCCAAGAGGGGTGGAGGAATCCTACCTGGGTCAGCTGCGTGCAAGGCAAATGCCCTATCCGCTGTGCTATCGCTCCAGCCCATCAAGAAAAATATATAATCAAAATGAAGATGGAGCCAGAGAGGCAGTATAGGGGTTAAGACAATTATTTTGCATGAGGTTAATCCTGGTTTGAATCCTTGTGACCATATATGGCCAGCTGAGTACTGTCAGTGGTCACTCTTGATCCTGGAGCCAGGAACACTGACTGAGCACTACCGCATGTGGTTCCCAAAACCAAACCAAAACAATGAAGATTATTAATCACTCCTAAGAATATTACTCATCACTTCTGAGAGAATGAAAAAGAAACAGTGTAGGAACTTAAAATAAAAAATAAAATACAGTGCCGGGGCCCAGGCACCAAGTGAAGCAGTAGAGTACCTCTCAGAGACCCTGGATTCGATCCCTCAGACCACAAAAAAAAATGCAGTGATGGTTTTTAAAGTATAGTTCTTAAAAGTACAGGCTGAGTCTGAGTGACAGCTTAAGTGGTAAGATCGTAGGCTGAGTGGGAGCCTCTGAGCTGCTTATGGTTCTTAGTTTTTCTAGGTATGGCCCTGGTGGCCTTTAGCACCGCTGGGCCCCAATACTGGGGAACATTGAAGGTGTCATGCCTGCATCCCCAGGTTGCCTGGGAACCTCTTGGTGTGGTCGCTACTTGGAAAAAAAAGAGTATAGGTTCTGTGAAGTGAGAAATTCATTTGCATTCTGTCTGTTCTTACATAATTTAGCTATCTTCTCTGACTGATTCCTACATCTGAAAATGGGAATAAATTAACATTTCTTTGGAGTCATGGATGTGACTCCATGGTAAAGAGCATGCCTCACATGTGTTAGTTTTTAAATCATCTTTGTATAATCATCTGCACCACACACAATAATATATATAATTATATAATAATAATGCAAAATCCACCTTTTCTCAAAGGTTTGTTCTGAAGACGGCGTTAATAAAAAGAAAGCACTGAGAAAAGCGTGATGCACACATTCTTATTCAGTGATAATGTTACCACTCTTGTATATAATCATGCTTTGGCTTTACAACAAAATATACATATTTATAAGTCTCTGTAAATTTCTAAGTTGATTACATGAAGTTCTGGTTGGGAAAGTTTCTTCCATGTGCTATTAACTCTGCCTGATGACTATAAGCAAGATTCAAAATAGAGAAAACAATATTGTTTTTGATTTTGTGATCACACCTACTGGTGCTCAGAGGCTATCTCTGGCTCTGTGCTAAGGAATGACCCCTGGTAATGTTCGGGAAACCTTAACTGGTGCTGGGGATCAAAACTGTGTTGGCTGGACTAAAGGCAAACACTTTATTTCTCCCTCTAATTGTTTAACTCCCATTTCCTGTATAAAATCTGAGCTCAAATGAGGAAGACTTACAAATGAAATATATTCAGGGTCCAACAAAATATTTCAACATATTTTCCTTGTGAATACATTTCTCTTGCCAAAATAATGTACTTTGTTTAAAAGAGAGGTCATTATTTCCCCTTACTAGGCTAAGTGTAGCCTACAGCTATGATTTTGCTCTTTCCATGTTTATATACAAGTGGATAGTTGTCCACATAAAAACCCAGATTTTTAGTTTCTTTTTAGAATAGTGGAGGAGCTGAGAATACTTGGGTCAGATGCAGAAAACAGCAGAAAACAGCAATATAATGGTGCAGCAGCAGCAACAATATGCTTGCCTGTCTAGTATCTGACAATACTTACAATACTTGCTATTGACCCCAAATTTTAAAATGCAATGGTGGTGGGAGGAGTAGAAATATACCTATATCTATATCTATATCTATCTATCTATCTATCTGTCTGTCTGTCTATCTATCTATATCACTGTATTACTGTATCACTGTATCACTGTCATCCCGTAGCTCATCGATTTGCTCGAGCGGGCACCAGTAACATCTCCATTGTGAGACTTGTTGTTACTGTTTTTGGCATATCCAATACGCCACGGGTAGCTTGCCAGGCTCTGCTGTGTGGGCGAGATACTCTCAGTATTTTGCTGGGCTCTCAGAGAGGGGCAGAGGAATCAAACCTGGGTCGGCCGCGTGCAAGGCAAATGCCCTACCAGCTGTGGCTGTTATCGTTCCAGCCCTTGAGATATATATATATATATACACACACATATGTATGTATATATGTATATATATGATATATGATATATATCTTATGGGATAAAACATATCTTGCATATGTAAGGCCCTGAGTTCAATCTTTGGTGCTGTATGACTGTTCAGCAAAGGGGGGGTGCCTAGATCACCCTTGGCTCCAGAGAATAAGGCAAAGTACAGAGAAGGAAAGAAACTGAGGGGGAGGGAGAAGAGACAGACAGGAAGTGGGAGGTTAAAGGTCAAGGGGATTTGGGTATATCAGTGTCAAGGAAATGTATAGCTAAATATCCAAACCACAGAGTCAACAACACTGAAATCATGAGACCCACACTCAAACAATCAAATTTTAAAATGGTGCCTGTCAGGATGCAGGCTGGGGATGGGGAGGTGGAGGGAACCTGGGAATACAGGTGGAGGGAAGTGGATACTGGTGTTGGGACCGGAGCTGGAACACAGCATGTCTACAACTCAACTCTGAATAACTTTGCATATTATGGTGCCTTAATAAAGAAATTTTTAGAAAAGAAACATACACAGTAAAAATGATTTTTTAAAATCCAATTCAATAAAACATTCCCCTCAACACAGAGATAAAAACTTTCCAACTTTTTTTGTTTGTTTTTGAACACCCAGCAGCACTCAAGGGCTGACTCCTGGCTTTGTGCTCAGGAACCACTCCTGGCAGGTTCAGAAGACCAGATGGAGTGCCAAGGATAGAACCAGGGTTGGCCGAGTGCAAGACAGTGCCTTATTGTTCTGTTTCCCCAACCTTTGCTTTGTCTCATTCTACTTTTTTTTTCTTTCAGGTTTCTGGGTCACAACATGATATTTGGGGCTTACTCCTAATTGTGCTCAGGGATCATCCCAGGCAATTTGGGGGAGTATATGTGGTGCCCCTTCTGTTGTACAAGAAGGGAGACATCCACGATTTCTCGATGTAAATAAACAAATTGGCATTCGATTTATGTTTCCGTTTCAGGGTATACAGTTTAAACCCTCCCTGGGCTGACAAATTCAGATCTCTGACTCTGAGAAGGTCATCAGACTCAGCCCGAGCAGGTGTGTCCACTTAGAGACTATAAGAATAATGACCATATATTGAGAACTTCTATGTGTCAGGTAATTTTGTGTGCTACCTAGAGTTGTGTACACAGTCTCATGAACTAGGTAGGGTCATGTTCATTTTTCAGATAATGATGGGTCAAACTGAACTATACAATCTCTAATAATGTGCTCTGTACCTAAATCCTGGTCTGAGTATTCTCCAACGTCACACCCTCTCTCCTACCCCAGAACATCTAAATGTGGCATTGTTATGAAAAGCTTCTATGTTTCAGACTAATTCATTTGGTGGGCTGGAGCGATAGTACAGTGGTAGGGCATTCGTCTTGCATGTGACCAACCTGTGTTCAATTCCTCTGCCCCTCTTAGAGAGCCCGGCAAGCTATTGAGAGTATCCGCCCGCATGGCAGAGCCTGGCAAGCTACCCATGGTGTAATCGATATGCCAAAAACAGTAACAATAGGTCTCACAATACTGGTGCCCGCTTGAGCAAATCGATGAACAGTGGGATGACAGTGACAGTATGTGGTGCCCCAGATTGAGCCTGATCAGCTGCATGTACAAAACCTTAACCCCTGTGCTATCTCTCCAACCCCTGGTTTTACTTATTGCTTTTATACTCTTACAGGAAAAAAGCAAAACACATTTAAAAATCTTGTCCAAATAATACTCTAAGCTTTGAAAAGAAAGATCATTTCTATCAGTTGAAAAATTCTTTAAACCATGTATCCTGACGAAAGGAAATATTAAGTATAAATATTTTTAATTTTGCTATTTAGTAGCCCTCAAGTAAAGGGCAGGCACTGAGGTCATTAAAATTTTTAATTTAGTTTCACAACAATCAAAGCTGACAGAAAATGTGGTACTGAAGTCCAGGAACATGATAAAGCAATTGGCCTGGCTTTGTCCCCACGTAGTCATTCAGTCACAACAGAGATTGCCACTTGGGTCTCCTGGGGGAAGAAACCTGGTAACTTTGGTTACCTTCTTGGTGCGAACCTTGTTGATGATACGACTAATTGACCTAATTTTCTCCCTTGGGATGCTTCTGATGGTGTTCGCTATTTTTTTTCACTATTGGAATAGACTTACCTGAGTAATGAAAGCCTTTCTTTCCCAGCTATATTATATTATAGTCATCCATCCTCCCACTCTAGAAGAAGAAGTGTACTGCAAAGCTCCAGATGGTAAGGACTTAAAAAACTGAGTTTAAAGGACCTGGAAAATGGCTCAGTGGCTTAAAGCACCTGCCCTGAAAGCATAAAGCTAAGGGTTAAAATCCCAGGGCTGCCCACATGCTGTGAAGTGATCCTAAAAGCTCTGCTATTTAGTAGCCCTCAAATAAAGGGCAGGCACTGAGGTCATCCTGATAGCCTCAGTGTCTGGGGATTTGTGGGAGGGGACTGAATGTCAGCTTCAAGTATGTGTGCAAACATCTTAAGAACCATCTCTTGGGGCTGGAGCAATAGCACAGTGGGTAGGGCGTTTGCCTTGCACGCGGCCAACCCGGGTTCGATTCTCAGCATCCCATATGGTCCCCTGAGCACCGCCAGGAGTAATTCTTGAGCAGAGCCAGGAGTAACCCCTGTACATAGCCAGGTGTAACCCAAAAAGCAAAAAAAAAAAAAGGAAGAAGAACCAGCTCTTGTCTACACTCTTCAACTGTACATGTGATAATTTATTTGATAATCACTTTATATTTACTTGTGCCCACTATGTTTGTGATGCTTAAAAAGAGAGCCCTAGCAGAATTTAATATAATTGTTGATTTTTTCCCCACCCACCTCCTGTTTCAGCCTCCCTTCTGCTGCTCTGTAATTGGTGATTTACTAGTTATATCAAATGGACATTTCAGGATGTCTCCACTGAGAATTTTACCAATAGTGTCAGAATTTAACAGGAGTCTACATATTTTGAGAATCTATGGGGCAAGGGATTTCAAACAATTGATATTTTTGACATCCTACAGATTGGGAGAATATATTTGCACAGGATACAGCAGATAAAGGGTTAATAACCAAGATTTGTAAAGTACTCACAAAACTCAACAACAGAATCCAATAACCCCAACCAAAAATGGGGGAGTAGAGATGAACAAGACACTTCCCCAGAACTCGGATATGAAAAAGTGTTTATCATTATTATTATGGAATGCATATATCACAAAGACTGGAGAGGGGCTGAAGAGATAGTGCAGTAGGCAGGGCACTTGTTTTGCATGCGACCAACCCAAGTTTGATCTCTGGTACCACATATGCTCCCTAGAGCACCGCCAGGAGTTATGCCTGAGCACAGCGCCAAGAGTAAGCCCTGAGCATCAGGTGTGGCCCCCAAACAAAACTGGAAACAACTAATACTGGTGGGGATGTGGTAAGAAAGGAACCCTCATGTATTGTTGAATGTCAGTTGGTCCAGCCTCTATGGAAAACATTATGGTATTAAGGAGACTTTTCAAGAAAGTAAGAATAGAACTCTCATACACCCAGAGATACCACTTCTTGGATTCTACCTCCACAGCACAAAAACATTAATTCAAAGTAGTGTATGCACACCTATGTCCATGGCAGCACTTAGTGTAATAGCCAGAATACGGAAACAGCGCAAATGTCAACTATGAATAATGGATCAAGAAGTTGTGATACACAATAGAATACTATACAGCTATAAGGAGAAATCATGCAATTTTCCATTAGAAGAATTCCAAAAGAGTCAAGAAAGATCACTGACAGAAAAAAGTGTATAAACTATTTTTGTATAAAAGTGTATAAAAGTGTAACATGAGGTTATCATGCTGAATGTAATCATTCAGGAATTGGGGCACAGATATAGAATAATCTCTCATTTGTGGGATAGTATTATCATAGTACATAGTAAGGGGGTAACAAAACCACAGAGTTAGTCTACAGAACTAAGCTTACTTGGGTGGGGGTAAGCAGGGGTGGCATATGGGAGGGGCAGGGGACATTGGTGGAGGGAAGCAGGTACTCTGGTGATGGGTTGGAAGGTATTTGCATGAAAGCATCTTTAAAAGTATTGTATATTACCGTATCTCAATAAAAATGGAGGAAGAACAGTTGATATTTTTGTATCGGCTGTAACCTTTACATTGAAGTACTATAATGGGCTGAATTATGTCTGCTTTAAAAGATATGCTGAAGTAACCTCCCCTTCCTCTGTATCTTCCTCTGTACCTCAAATCATTATTGTGTAGAAATAGGACCTTTAAAGAGGTAAGTTTTAATGAGGCCATTAGCGTGAGTTCTACTCCACTAAGCCTGGTGTCCTTTTAGAAAAGGAATTTGGAAAGAGATTCACAGAAGGAAGGCAATGTGAAAAGACACAAAAGGATAATACCAAGTGAGGACAAAGCATGTAAGTGACCAATCAAATCAGAAATGCTTGAGATGACCAGAAGTTAGGGGAGAAGGACAAATGTTTTCTAGATCCTTCCACCATCTTGAGTTGAGACTTCCAGCCTTCAGAACCATGAAGCAGTATGTTTGCTGTCTATTTGAGCGGAGGGGACTTGGGGCCACACCTGGTGCTGCTCAGGGATCACTCCTGGTGGTACTCAGTGAATCATCTACTGTGCTGGGAATCGAATCAAGGCTGGCCATGTACAAGTCAAGTACTTTAACCTCTGTACTACTGCAGAGGCCCTATATGTTTCTGTTTTAAGCTGGCTAGTTGTGGAACTCTGTTACAATGCTAGAAAAATAATATGAGTATTTTTTAACTATAAATTTCTTCTTCATATATTGGAGTGCCTTAAGTAGTACCAATTTCCTCTTTTCTTTAATGTCTCAACATTTGCATGGAGTGGCATATCCTTTTATACCTTCAAATCTGATTGCTGATATTTATGTTTTAACATCATTTAATATTTGATCCATAATAACATGTTAATAACCCTGATGTTTAAATCAACAGACTTCAATTTTGGGGTCCCCATGAGGTCAGTGAAAATGTTCGAAGTGACAGGAGGGGTCAGTGGAATTACTGGAAAAGATAATGAAGATGAATAGCTGGGGGATTAAATCATTTCACTGCTTTGTTTGGGGGGTCACACACAGCTATGCTCCTGGTTCAGCCCTCAGGGATCACTCCTGGCAGGGCTGGTAGACCCATATGGATTGCTGGAGGTGGAACACCATGCAAGGCAAGCACCTTATCCAATCTACTATACCTTCAGCCCATCATTTCACCTTTTAATGAAAACTAATGTATCTGTAAATGCAATTTCTTTTATTTTGAAACTAGTACAAATTGATTATTCTCTTCAAGTCTGTCAATGGTTTGTTCTTGATTATTTAGAGTTTTCAAATATGTTAGCTATGTTTTTTGTTTTAGTGCCCACTAATCTTACCGTCTCATTAGGAAATAGGTTTTTAAATTTTCTTAACATATTCAATTAGTGTGGCGCGTCATTCATACCCCATTTTCTTCCTTCTTACTGAGCTTCTGAATAATACCTGGCACATAGAAAGGATTCTGTATTTCTTTAATGTAAAAGTAATATATGAAACCAGATTTAGAGAATAATGCAAGCATTTATAGTTCAAAGGGAAGTGGCTGGTAGTTTTTTTTTAATTTTTTAAACACCATGGTTTACAAAGTTTATTTTTATAACTGTATAAAAATATTTATTCATACCATTAAAGTTGCCTCCTGATTTTGCTTATTGCCAAGAAATCACTCTAATAAAATTCTGAATTGAGAACTGACAAAGGAGTTGCCATTGATTCAATTCAATGATTCAATGACTGAATGGAATTCAATGATACTTCATTGATTCTATCATGCTTGTCCTATGTGCTTTGTCTCATAGTTAAGTGATTTGGCTTAATCCTGTACTTCAATATTTTATAATTAGATTTTGTGAAATCAAGGGAGATAGAACAGGAGCCAGGTATGCAAAAGGACTTGAATTTGATCCCTGTACAATGTGGTGATCACAGTACAATGTGGTGATCTAGGGTATGATCTTGACCATGCCAAAGGTGGCCTGGCTCCCACAGAAGCTGACACAGTCAGCCTTGCTCATTTCAACTGCATCTTGCCTCTAGTTGACAGTGGTAACTAGTTAACGCCACATCACCCAAATCTCTAACCCCAAGGAATAAAAAGAAGAAAGCTGTAAAGACTACTATGACAAGAACCTTATATTTCTGTGCCTATAGACATAGAATAGACTGCATTCATTTTAGCTTCTGAGTAAAACATTTTCTTCTATAGTCACTGAGAACTGCCCCATTTCAGCAAAACAAGAAACTCCATCTTTGTATCTCCTGCACAGGGGTGTAAAGATGTTAGTCTAGAGTAATGTAAATTTAAATCTTATAAAACAATCTGTATAAATATTATACTCAGAAATTCTAATTTTATTAAGGATAAATCATAAAAATATTTGCTATGCTGTTGTAGTACTGGTATAGTATCGATACTGGCACTCAAAATATATACTACAGTGGCCAAGAAGAAGTAAAGCTCATAAGTGGGACTAAACTATGTCCTTTGTGGTAGGGAGAATTCTAAAATGGGGCCCCCAAGGTTCCCACTTGCTGGTGTACTACACCTAAATACCCTTCCCCCTGAGTGTAAGTGCACTGTGTGCACAAGAAATCACTCCATCGGTCAGATTACAGTATATGGAAAATGTGAACATTTTTTCAGGTGTAGTTAAAATTCCTCATCTTCAAGAGACTTAATTCTGTCAAGAACATGTGGGCCTAGAATAAGAACTCTATCTTCAGATTGATGGCAGCCCTAGGTGATATACCTGGATTGTGGCCTTGTGAGACAAAGAGCAAAGGACCCAATTAAATACTTCCCAGGATCCTGACCCATAAAAGCTGTATTGTAGTTTTTTTCTGAGCTAATATTTTAAATTTTGATCTTGGGCCAGAGAGATAGTACAGTGGGTAGGGTATTTGCCTGGTTGACCCAGGTTTGATCCCTAGCACCCAGTCTAGTTGGCAAAGTATCACTATAAGTAGCTTCCAGTCCCCATGAGCATTATTTGGGAACTCCCCTCCCCCACAAAAAAACCCAGATTTTGCCTCCATTTAGTCAACCAATGACCCCAAGTAGCTCCAGAAAATTTTATTGATATTTATCAACGTAAACAGTGGAAACGACCAGATGTAGTTTATTAAAATACTTTCATCGAAAACAAAGTTGCTCATATTTTTAAATTTTTAAAAATTCCAAGTACATTAAAATTGTTACAGTGTCTTAAGATTGCAAATATTGCCTTATGAAATTACAAAGAAGTAACATATTTCAGTGTAAACTACATAGTATCTTAATTTAACTTTAACTTACAAAAATATATTTTTCTTACTGCAACACTGAAGTTAAGGCCACAACACTTAAATGAGTTTGAATTTTCTTGGAGAAATTTTAGCATAAATAAATATCAAAATAGGTCGTTCTGTTCAAACCAAGTAAACCATATTAACTTATATTTTAAACATTTTGTTATTCAAAACTTCCTTTAGAAACAATGGATTTATTCAAGTATGAATTTTAATGCGCTCCATAACCACAGAAACATAAATTCAGAGCAGAGTACAAGATCTTGACCCTTTCTCTATGTTTGGGGGAGAAGAACCTGGACGACTCTGCCCCTTGTGGCTCTGACTGGCATCTTTCTTAAAAGCTATTTGGTCTCCTATTGGTTTTATCTCTGGGAGTGGATCAGAACTACTCAGCAGGCTTTTCTGACTGGCCAAAGACATCCTTTTAAAGAGGAAAATCTAGGGAAAAAAACACAGAGAATTTATTTTGGTAAGTGAAACAATAGTATTTGGAGGTATTTGGAGGTATCAGTTTCAACAAATCTTGGTATTACTTGCATCACATGTGCAATGGTACATTCTTAGTGTCCATCCCTTTTTTTCCCCTTTTACCAGTAGCAGTAGTGATTCCTTCCCCAAATAACACCTACCCCAAATCAGACCTTTCAGGGGGAATCTGTCAATGTGATCATTTTCCTTCGAAGAAAAAATTGACTGTTTTACTTTGTGTTATAAGAGGAAAATGATGCAAACCAGGCTATCCTGGAGGAAGGCGGGGTCACGTATCCCAGTCCTGTAGGCCCTAACTCCTGGCAAACACTAGGTAGAGACCAACTAATGGCTCGGAGAGCCCTAGAGTCCAAGCAGGCAGTGTTGTATAGAGATCTGCTGCTTAGCGGAGGCCAGGACTGCATATAGGCCGAATACAGACAATGCCTTAAGTGATAAAAGTAGAGAGTCTCATAGCCCAGTCTCACAGCTTCCAGGCAAGTGGGAGAGGGAACAGAAGAGACACTAAGGAAAGGTCAAGTAGAATGACAGAAGAGTGAAGAGAAGAGAGAGAAGCAGCAGCAGCCAGCACAGTGGTTTGAGCTTTGGAAGAACATGATGGGGAAAAAAAGTCAGAAGTCATGGGAGAAATGGTATTAGAAGGGAGTGACCAAGAGGTCCAGAGATGTAGGCCATCTAAGACTGTGAAACTGAGTATTTTCCATTTTCCCTTTGAGGATTTAGAAAAAGAGAAAAAGGGATCCCGAAGAGTGAAAATACAAATAAGAGTCTGATGAGATTCCACAGGTAGACGGTGATGACTTGACTCCTTCTACAAGCAAAAGGGTACTTACTGTAGAAGCAAATCTTTAGCCTTAAGGAATGAAGGTGATGGAAATGTCATAAAAAATCAGAATTTAGAAACGAGGATCTTGTGCTCCTGCTACTATGGAGGAAATGACCACTTAAAGAGACCCAAGGACAAAATAAAATATAGTTGCCACAAGAACAATGTGGGAGATTAGGGATATTGACTCCCATACAGTAAAAATCCACACATAACTTTAACTCCTTTAACAAAGGAGTTAGAAGCAAAAGAATAAAATATATACCATAGCTAATTCTTCAAAAGCTAGAGGAGCCGGAAAGATTACATAGGGGGTAAAGTGCTTGCCTTGCATGTGGCTGACTCCAGTTTGATCCCTGGTACTGCATGGTCCCCCGAACACCAGCTAGGTGTGGCCCAGGTCTCACTCCCCAAATAAATAAAACAGAATAGTTTTTTAAAAGTAAAATTAGAAAGGCAAAATGGCTAGGTAATATATGTACTATAAGATAGATTAGGCTTTAGAGCAAAGAATTGTTATTGGAAATCAAGATGGTTATATAAAAATGACAAAGGGGTTCATTAAGAAGATTTAACAAATATGAATATTATAGAACTTAAAACCAGCTTGAAAATAAGTGAGGTAAATTAACAGAAGTCCAAGAAGAACCAGACAAAGTCACAATTAAAGCCAAGGGTTTTAATGCCCCCTCTCAGTAATATAAGTAGACAATATCAGAAAGGATAAGGAAGACTTAAATAACACCATCAACCAGCCTGACTGACTTAACTAGAGAGAATCCTCTAGATGACAACAGCAGTCTTCTCAGCCTTCTCCTCAAGCGCATACACACACCAAGGCAAGCCAATTCTGGGCCATAAAACACATTTCAATACGTTGAAAAGGACTATGACCAAATTGTTTAATCATAATGTAATTAATAGTTTCTAATGCTAATTAGATATCGACAAATAAAATCTGTGTTGCTATTAGGCCCATATGAATTTAGATTCATTTTCTTTAAAAAAGAAATTGAAACCACAATAATCTGCTGAAATTCAATAGTCCATGAGTTTAAGAAGAAATCAATGAGAAAATGTTGTATTTTGAACTGAATACAAGCAAAACCACAATCTATCAAAAGCATGGAAAGTTTATATCAGAGACTATAGCACTGTCTGCACTGTCGTCCCATTGTTCATCGATTTGCTCAAGCAGGCACCAGTAACGTTTCCATTGTGAGACTTGTTACTGTTTTTGGCATATCAAATATGCCATGGGTAGTTTGCCAGGCTCTGCTGTGTGGGTGGGATACTCTCGGTAGCTTGCTGGGCTCTCGGAGAGGGATGGAGGAATCAAACCCGGGTCGGCGCGTGCAAGGCAAACGCCCTATCTGCTATGCTATCGCTCCAGCCCAAGAGAAAATATAAAGTATCTCAAATCAGTGACCTCAACTTCTGTTAAAAAACTAGAAAAAGTTTTAAATTTAGACAAGTAAAATTAAAACAAAGTAATTAAAAAAAAATCAAATGATAAAGGTAACAGTAAAAGATCACAGTAGGAATTAAATGAGAAACTAGAAAAACTAATGAAATAAGAAGGTATAAAAAAATAAAAACCTCACGAAATAAGTACAAGCCCTAAAAACTACAAGGCACCATTAGAAGAAATTTAGTAAAACCTCATTAAAGGGAGAGAAACATCACGTTCATGTCTCCTGAATTATTACTGGTAAGATGTTATTTCTTCCCAGATTTTCTTTTCAGTGGTTGGCAAGCCTATTCTAAAACTTCACACGGGAACAAAGAGAGGCTATAACAGGCAAAAAATGTTTGAAAAAGAATAAAGTTGGAGAATCAATATTTCCTGATTTCTAGAAGCAGTGGTAATTAAGACAGCAGTATAAGATAAAGAGGTCAAAGGACAAGAATACAGTCTAGAAATAGGCCCACACATTAAAAGTCAAGTGACTTTTGGCAACAACAGAAAGACAATTTAGCAGAGAATTTTTTTCTCAGTAAATGGTGTTGAACAATTAAACCTCTATACACAAAAATCCATACCTTTGCCATATAAAAAAATCAGTAGTACTCAGCAATACTGAAGGAATGAAGTGCTAATAATATGTATCAATGAATCTTAAGAAACAATGGTAAATAAAGTTAAATGACAAAAAGGTACACAGTGTATGATTTATTTAGATAAAAATCTAGGACATGCAAATAACAAATGACAATAGTTTGCTGAAGGCACAGTGTAGAAAGGGACCATAAAAAAGCACAAAGAACCTTCTGCCATTAATGGCAATGTTCATTCTCCTGATTATGATTATGATTTCACTGGTGCATACATGTCAAAGCAAACCAAATTATACACAATATGGGAAATTTATTATATGCTAGTTGTACCTCAATAAAGCTATTTTAAAAGAAAAGCAGGAAGTATCTGTTGCATGGGCCTGAAAGACAACATTTTCAGTTCTTAAGCCTGAGAAAAACTGAAAATAATCGGGACTGTATCTAAAATTTATTGCAGATTTTCCTCATAATATAGAGTAATGCTGGGGCTGGAGCGATAGCACAGTGGGTAGGGCGTTTGCCTTGCACGCGGCTGACCACCCGGGTTCAAATCCCAGCATCCCATATGGTCCCCTGAGCACCGCCAGGAGTAATTCCTGAGTGCAAAGCCAGGAGTAACCCCTGTGCATCGCTGGGTATGACCCAAAAAGCAAAAAATACATATATAGAGAGAGAGTAATGCTATACTATGTATACTTGAGGTGAACGCACTGAGTTGTAGCTGCTATGGTGAATGAAGGAAATTGTCAGGAAAGCCAAAAATCCATAGCCATAATACTTAGTGGAGAAATTCTCATCTAGGCCTCTTAATTGTAGAAAACTGAGTAAGCAAATTACTGACTTTAAACTGGTCTGTGGAACTACTCAGAGAACCTGCTGTGTCCCAGCTAGCTCCTAATGGAAGAAAGATACTGGAGAGTTAACCTTTGTCTGAGCCTCTAGCCTTATGGCTCGCACATAAGAGAGCCCAATACATATATGTTGAAGACACGAATAAACCAATTCCAGGAAGGAAATGAAGGATTATTACTTTGTGTCTGGTGCCCAGCTTCACAGGTAGCAGGGTAGGAAGGCTCAAACAGCAGAGCTGTCGGGACTACATTCTATGTACACAGGCTACCAGGGTTTTGAATTCATGACTGTGTGCTTACAAGGCTGCAGGGCAGGTGCTCCAAGCCATTGTGTCATTCCTCTTGCCAAAAAATAAATTCATAGCTGAAAAGCTTATCTTTTTTTCATTTAGCTTACTTAGGTAGGAATCAAGCCAGTAAAACATTTCCCTTAGTGATATAAATGGTGGCTCCAAAGAATCACCAAAGACAACTGAACAAGCACATTGTGGTTATTTCTTGATATAATCACAACCTACCAATAGATCTATACTGCCAACTAAAATCACAGGTCCTGGGTCAGCATGATAGTACAGCGATTAATCCACTTGCCTTTCACACAGTCAAACTTACTTGACCCCAGGCACTACGTATGATCCTATCCCCCAGGAGTGATCCCTGAGCACAAGCCAGGAGTAAACCCAAAGCACCTCCTGTTGTGGCCCAACCCTCCCAACACCACAAAAAAATTACAGGTCCTAACCTGTCTATCTAAAACACTGAAAATTATCAAAGCAAACATGAGTTATGAATTCTATCTTGTAGGACACCAAGACTACAAACCTTTTCATTTTTAAAAAATGTTATATTTTAGATCATTTTGGGATTAACAATTTGCAAATGCAAATTTTCAAACACGTTTACTTTGATATAATTCAAGCATTACTTTTTAAGTTTAAAAAAAGTGGTTTGTCTTGAATGGTGTAAACTGGTCAGAAATGGAAGATATAAAAACTGGGGCATGGGGGGACGGACAGTCCAGTGGATAAGGTGCTTTCCTTGCACTCAGCTAACTCAGATGCAATCCTAGCACCAAACGCAGTGGTTAAGGCGCGTGCCTTGCATGCAGCCAACCCTGGTTTGATCCCTGAGCACTGCTATGACCCCCACTAAACAGAAACAACACAAAAATATCATGAAATTTCATGAGGGATTACAGAAAAAAAAACATCTAATTGAAGTAATTTATATTCTGAAAAAAAATTGATAACAGCAACGCTTTTAAACAAAATATAATGAGTGCTGCTTTTTAAAATCATCATCACTGATTGTTTACAGTATGATTTTAGGGCTGGAGAGATAGTACAGGGGGTTAAGTTGCTTTCCTTGCACACAGCTGACTCCAGGCACTGCATACTGTTCCCTAAGCACTGCCAGAAGTAATCTCTGGGCAGAGTCAGGAATAAGCACAGAGCTCTGCTGGGTATGTTCCCAAACCAAATACATAAATGAATACAATACAGGATGGTCATGACTTTTTACTTTAAGTAAATGCATAGTCGTTGAAATATAAGTACAAATAAGAAGCATATAACGTAAGCAGAATCAGAGTTTAAGACTGAATACTCTTTGTCCTGTGTGCCCTGGTCCAGTTCTGACTACAACGTGTTCCATCAACTGGGAACTGGCCCTGATACTTGGATTCCCTGCTTGGTTGACCTGCTCCTCTGGCCATGTGCTACTTTGCCACCCACCTGCCAGCTCTTCCCTTAGTTCAGTCCTCTCTCGTCTGAAGTCCTAACTCTTCCTAGCTAAAGGCAGTGCTGAAGCCCAGAGTTTGAAAGTTCCTGAAACTTGATCACATTTTATACAATACACACTTTCATTTGGTCAGAGGAATGTTCAAATACTTTTTTTTTGGTTGCTGGGTCATACCCGGCGATGCACAGGGGTTACTCCTGGCTCTGCAGTCAGGAATTCCCCTTGTCAGTGCTCAGGGGACCATATGGGATGCTCACAATCGAACCCGGGTCAGCCGCGTGCAAGGCAAACGCCCTACCCGCTGTGCTATCGCTCCAGCCCCTGTCCCAAATACTTTTGAAAAACAACTTAAATTTTCACATCTTCCTCTCCTTGGGTTCTTATGTCCCTGGAATCTTTGAATTTGCCCTCTTTCCTTACATTTCATTTCTTTTGCAGTCTTTATCTGAGCTTTTAAACTTGTCCAAGTTCCTGCCAAAATCTATGAACTCTACTAGACTACCTATTACATGTCCTTTTCTACTGGACAGGGAAACTAAAAAGCTCCTAAATCTTGAGAAAATGTGTGTTTTGATAATACATATATTAAAATTCGAAAAGGAGAGGTCAGACTGAGAGCACAGATGTTGAGGTATTTTCTTTGTACACAGTTGACCCTGGTTTGATCCTGAGCACCTCATGTGGTCCTCGAAGCACCACCAGGAGCGATCCCTGAATAGAGCCAGGAGCAAGCCCTGAGCACAGCTGGGTGTGGCCCAGAACCTCCCAAAAAATTCCAAGAAGGAAACAAACTCTAAAGTATTCTTTGAGCTATATTGCCACTATCTTTGGGTATAACCCAATCCTGTAAGATAATTTTTAAATAAAGGTAAATATAGTCATGATATCACTTTTGGTAAAAGATAAAATTATGAAAATCTGGTCCAAAACAACTTTCAAAATTGCGGAAATAATCCTGAAAGCCACTTCAGTGCAGCATATACCTCAAAAGATGGCAAGGATAGCTGTTTATTACTTTTAAAATGGTCCTGCTTTTATCTTCACTCTTAACCCTTTATTATTCTGATATGTCACAATTAATACCAACCAATATACTTACTGTTTACCATGTATCAGGAACTGTGCTAAATGTGAATACACAGGAAAGCAGCACTAATTTTGAAATCCATGGTACTGAAGACCAGTGGAAAGAGACTGTTAAAAGCAAAGAAGGGGCCAGGGGGAGGTAGGTGCAGTAGGTGAGGCATTTGCCTTGTACACTGCTGACCTGGGCTCGATCCCCCGTACTACATTTGGCCCCCTGAGCCCCGCCAGGAGTTCCTGAACACAGAGTAAGGAGTAAGTCATGAACACTGCTAGCTGTGCCCAAGCAAATAAATGTACAAAAAATGCAGTAATGGCAAATTGCATACTAAATAGGATAAGAAAAAGCTATTGTGTGAGAAAATAACAGCATAAGTACTTGTGCTCACAAAAGGTGAAAATGATATTTAAGCCAAGAACTAAAGGTTGAATAGGAAATAACAAGAACATTCAATTTTCTTTTCCCCGTATTTCCTACTAAAACTTCTATCCAGTGTTGTGGTCTTGTGATCAAAGAAAGTTCTTTAAGTGAAAAAAAGGTAACTCAAAAGAGAGGACTCATATCCCTTAGACTTGTAATGCTTACAATATAGGTACTAGTTGAAAAAGATTGAAGTGGCATGTGGTACTGTTTTCTAAGCAAAACCACAAGACTACCTTGATTTTTTACTCATCCTCTCTCTTCTATACACTCATAATTAATCAAAGTTTAGCAATGAAGTTCTTTTGTGTATCACTTATCACATGTGTATCACTTATCACACAAAGTATGGTATGGATAGGATTTAAGGGAACATACTGTTAAAATTTTAGAGCAACCTGACTCAACCAGTAAGAATCTAAATAAATAAGCATGTTAAAATGTGAAATTCATAACACTTTGGGACCATAAATCTCAAGTTACAGGAGTTAAATCATGTCGATACTCTATGAAAAATAAAAGGAGCAATTCAGTACTTGAGCCTTAACACCAGTGAAAAATGCACTTACTTACCTTCTTTAAGTTTTTTGAATCCTTACTGTTGTCCACAGTATCTGAACAACTGCTCTTTGCACGATCAGGTATGTTTTCTATAACAGTAAATGAGAAATATTTAAATATACTTTTTTCTAATGAGAAAAGGAAGTCTTGGAAATGTGTTGGTGAAACTGGGTCATCCCCACATTATGAGGAAATTCTGAAAGAGTTTACTCCACTGGAGTAAAGGACAAGTTTAAACAATTTCCTGAAAAGCCGATTTAAGATAAAATCCCAGAATGATTTGACTAATATAAATGTTTAGATGACCAGTACCCAAATTCAACTACAAATGTAGCAACAGCAAATGTTAGAGACGAGTTATGCGAAATATAAATTACCATTTTAAATGAACCTAATTATGATTCAAGTCTTTGTACTGAAATGAACATGTTATTTTTGCCTTTCAACTTCATTGATATGGTTTTGTAGGGGCTTTCTCAGCCCACTAGGATGAATGGTTCAGTGCTTGGCACTGGACATGCTTGGGGCCACCAGGAATTCATACATTATGGACTGTTTTTACAATACAATAATGAAGCATATATATTGATTTAATTCTGTTAATTATTGCATTTATGCATTTAATATTGCATTTAATTTCTTTTTACTATTTTGAAACTTTCTGTTAAGAATACTTGATATAACTTTATATAACATGATTATATATTCAAAATGTTTGCTTAAAATATTCCAAAACATACTAGGCCTTCTGTAGAAGCTAGAAGGGAAAATTATTAAGGAAAACTGTTCCCTCTTCTGTTTAAGTTCAGATCAAGTATCTCCCATTACAGAATTATTTAATTATTCTTTTGCTTTTTGGGTCACACCCAGTGATGCACAGGGGTTACTCCTGGCTCATGCACTCAGGAATTACTCCTGGTGGTGCTCGGGGGACCATACGGGATGCTGGGAATCAAACCCAGGTCAGCCGCATGCAAGGCAAAAGTCCTACCCGCTGTGCTATCGCTCCAGCCCTACAGAATTATTTTTAATTTGTAAAAGTACACTGCAATTTAATGGTGTGGAAATAATCTAGGATTTATTCTGCACAAATGGAGGAGATTTGGGTGTTGATGGTGTATGATCAATTCAAGGGAGTTCCGTTGTCTCTGTTCTGCAACATTTGTTCTCTGACACTAATAACTAAACTTGGGAAAGGACTTAAATTTTCTCAGGAAGGCCAGAGACTCAGGTCTAGGCTGGCAGAGAACTAACTTGATGGTCTGCTCTGACTCTAGGCCAGAGTGGCCCATTAGCAATGAAGTCTGGCAGTGCTTACCAGAGATATAAACAGATCTAGGGCAAAAGCTCACTTAATAATACTGTTTGAATAGGAAAAAAAACTAGAGGGCTGTCCTAAACCACATAACACTGACATATAAGCAGCTATGAGTAATCCAAGTATTTTTATGTAAAAAAGCTGTGGTGTTTATCAATGAGAAAAACCTTTGTCACATATTTGATAGCTTATTAAGAGGTTCATGTAAAAAGGTGTCAGTAGAAAGCATAAAATAGAAAGTATGAATATAAGCTTTAGTCAGTCACAATTTATATACATATATATACACATACATTTGTGTGTCTGTACATTATCTGTCTAGCCCTTTTTAAAGTATGAGTTTTGAAATCAAATATGCTCACACCTTTTTGATTTTCATTATGTTCACGAATGGCACGTTCTTCTTGGCTTTTTTCATCCTGTAAGACATAATTAATAAAAAAATATTTGTGTTGTGAGGCTAGAATGATAGTACAGTGGCTAGGGCGCTTGCCCAGCATGTGGCCAATTCTAGTTAAATTTCTGACACCCCAAAATGCCCCCTGAGCACTTCCAGGATCGATCTCTGAGAACAGAGCCAAGAATATGCCCTGAGAATCACTAGGTGTGGCCCCCAAAATAAAATAATAAAATACTTGTGTTGTAATAAAAAACTTTGCATCAGTTTTAAGTAGGAAAAAAGTTGACCTCTAGCTAACAAAATAAAACATGCGATAATTACCTCACTTTGCTAGGCTCTTGTAAAATGAGAGTCCTTATATGCTGAGAAATTACTAATAGACCTCCTAACTTAGAGTTGTATCATTAAAAACTTGTATGACTCAAGAACTCTACTCAAAAAGATTCACAAATGTTAGTATATGGTCTAATTCAACATTTTATAATTTGGACTTAAATTATTTCCATGCTAAAGGATTTATTTTTCTAATAATTTATAAATATTTCCCATAAATAATTATTTCCTCTCCTCTGAAAAAAGCAGTAGTTGCTACAAATTTTTTCTTCTTAGTGAGAGGAAGGAGTCTTAGAAAAAGAACCAAGGAAGGAACGCACTATAACACAATTACTTCTTGCAAATTAAAAATACAAGGTCAGAAAACAATACCTGTTTTAAAGTACATATTTAAATAGAAATGAAAGTACATCTGAGTGGCTGAAAGGGGATATTTAGGTGATAATATCCTGATTTAGGTGATATGGGAATAAATAAAATGAGAGTCTGGATTTAAATTAAAAAGATAACCTACAGTTTTAGGATGACCAATGATAGTAGTACTTCATCAGCAAAAAGGCATTTTTTTGTTGTTTTGTTTCAGTTTGGGGGCCATACCCAGTGGTGTTCAGGGCTTTCCCCTGGCTTATAACCTACCAACTCTCTCTTAGCTGGGTCAAACTTAGGCAAAACTGCCAAATGGAAGAGATATTTCTGGCAGCCCTAGATCTGCTTCCAGACTGACTTTATCTTCTTCAGTGATACTTTCTCTTATTCCTCCTATCTGTACTTTCTTCCAGACTGCATCTGTACTGAACTCATCAGCCTCAAGCACTGCTGTAACAATTTCTATTTGTTCATATGATTAATAATAATATATGAATGCAAGTATCATGGTTTTTGACCCACCTTTTCATTCCATCATTTCAAGAACCCAGTTCTGAACTTCTTGGTTATTTCCTCAACTGTGTGCTAGAAGAGCCAATGTGGGAAATAGATACCAAAAAATATGGAAACAGTACTAGGGACAAAGTCTACGTGAGGCACACATTTGTAAGAGCTTTTCTTACTGCATTTGAACAAACTTATTAATAGAAGCATTTCTATTCTCCAAAGAAGTTCAAATCTGCCCTCTGCAGGTACCTGGAAACCCATACACATTTTTAAGGCAGGATTATTAGTATTTAAATTCGTATCATACTTTTCCAATGGTGGTTAATACCTGGTTGTCAACTGAGCTGTCACTGGTACTTTTTGTTTCTTTTTCTAGTTCACTCTCATCAGTTGTAAGATTTTCATCATCATCAGTAGATTTCTCATCCTCTGCCAAATCTTCATCAATGTCCTCATCTATGTCTTCTGTTTCATCAACTTCTGAAATTTCCGGATCCTGTGACTAAATTGACAGAGAAAAGTTGTTTTCCTTTAAAATATATGTATAAATTGAACATTGCTGCAATCATTTACCCCACTTCAAAGAACACATGGCCTATTAACTCAAAACTGAAGTCAATGAAATAAAATCCCTGCCAAAAATCAGGTTACTATATTACCAAGGTTTTTGTTCATGCTATGACATTTCAACATTTCTAATGGCTAGGATTTATAAAATTCTATTAACATCTATTGCAAGATTAAAATGGAAAAAACAAATATGCTTTCTAAAAATAATGCTTTTAAAGTTGAGACGTTTAAAAGTATTTTATCAACTATAGCACTATACTATAGCACTATATCCGATATATAAACTATTTTCCAAAGCACAGGGATTTAGAATCATTGCAGAAGTACAATTTACTGGTATTCACAAGAGAGTTAAGTATGATTACAAAAACATATAAAGACAGAGTTTAAAGTGTCTGCTCTTATTTGCCTAAAACAGACAAAGCCAGATGCAGAACTTGGTCTACCTGGTAACTGGCCAACTAATCCAAGTTATATAATACCCCATCCACAATTTGATACTGTAAGTGAATTATGTGATGCTTATTAAATAAACTGGGTAGAATATAAGTATTTTAGTCCTTAGTGTATACTAACTTTTATAATTTCACATTCTGGGATAAAATACTACTTAATGTTTGTTATTAATAGATCAAGTTCCTTATTGTACTTTTACCTTATGCTTCTCATTTATGAGCTCTACTAAAGTTTAATAGCCCTGAAAATCTAAGGCAGTAGTAATCAGTTCCATTTACTCCCTAGAATAACAGTTTTACAAAGTTGACCCTGGCTTAATTTGCATGAAGCCATTACATCCCCCTTTAATCCCCTACAACTGTTTCTCAACCTTTTTCTGACCGTGATCCCCATTCTGTTGTTTCCTTCCTGTGGTCTGCCACTCTACTGGTTTGGCCCCCTAATCTCATGCCGTGATATCTAATTTCTGTGATTTTTGCCTGTGAACCCCTATGGAATATCTTGGGGCCCACAGAGGACCATATGAATCCTAATGATAAACATAGCCCTATAACACACTAACTAGCTTCTACTGACCATCTCTTCCTGTTGACTAGCTAAGAATAAGCCTGATATCCAGTAGAATCTTCACTGGGTAGTTTGTAAGCAGTGCCTCTAACGAACAGCTCACTTTTTCTTGGCCACAATACAATATTTGAAAGCTCATGCCAGGGAGAGGATATATTTATATTTTATACCTGCATAACAGATATTAGTGGCATATTCAGAATGGTAGCACTAAAGGTATGGCCTAATAGCATTCCCACTGTGGACAGAGAATTCATAAGTATATCCCTGACATTCCAAAAGAATTACAGAAGTTACTCTGGGAAGGTTTGATGTATGTTAATCAAAGGTAATAAGAAGGCAGTATATGTGAGAGAAAAAAGACACAAGAATGTCTAGTGCAAGGTGCTAGGTGCTTATATAAAAAAGATGTGGGGATGATTAAATTGGGGAAGGTTAAACACAAGGTAGTTACCACTTACCAAGAATTTCTTCCTTTTTCCTTGTTATGTTTTGGAGCCAGACCTGGCAATGCTTAGGGATTAATTCAGGCTCTGAGCTATACTCTAGAGCTGTATACAGTATAGTATACTCTATACTATATAATACTATACTAACACTATACTATACTATACTATACTATACTATACTATACTATACTATACTATACTATACTATACTGTATACTGTATAGTATATACTCTCTAGAGCTCCAAATTCTTACAAAGAATTTCTAAAGTTTTTGTTAGCTCAGTCATTTCTTCTCTAAGCAACTAAGATCATTTATTATGCCTAGCCAAATGCATACTGAGTATGTAAAATGATCAAAACCCCAAAATATTGTGGAAGGGAATAGGAAGAATAATTTAAAAACTGAGATGTAGAGGTGATAAACATACGTATTCAAAAATGTACATGGATGAAAGCTAACTAAAAAGAACACTGTGCTTGATACAGTTTCAGACTCTCCTTGGCAGGGGGTAGGGGTGGGTGGAGGTGGGTGGTGGTAATGGGCATGGGGGATGAGTCGCCAAGTTATATTCTGTCTTTTTTTGATACCTGAAAAGTTCAGCTCACAGAAACATGGACTAGCACCAATTTATTAGCTAATTAGGATATTAATGTAACCACAGGGTACCAGTCCATGTTCTTGTTCTCTAACAGGAGAACTTGTTCTTGTTAGGAAACAAGAACATGGAATAAGAACATGGAGTTTGACCTTATTTTAGAAATATGCAAAACTCCGTGCTCTTGTTGGAGTGAGCATGAGGAGCCTGACCTTATTTTAGGAATAAGTGAAACACACATCTCTATAATGGACACTTCACTAAGAAAATCTATAACAATGAAGAACTACTGGAAGGGTAAATAACATTTTCACTAGAAATCACATCTCAATTGTAACACTGCACTAAGTACATTTAAAATTAATCTCTGACTATATATATATAAACAACTACTTCAAATCACAGAAAGAACTTACCTTCAAACTGAGACAATTTAGGAAAGACTGGCAGAATACTGTTATTTTGTAAAAAGAAAGTGCAAAGTTTAAATACATTCTTGTCAGCAAAACCATGTAAGTTGTGAAATGATCCAGAGGGAGGAATGTAGACTGTAGTCAAAGAATGGATCGAACTCCCTTAAGAGGACCTTATTTCATTCTCCAGACATAGTAAAGGGAGCTGCAGCCTTTGGTCTAATTCAGGAAATGTTTTGCCTTCCTTTCTCTCCCTCTTTCTTTCTTTTTTTACTTGTCAAACTTGACTGTGCTCAGGGGGCCAAATGTGGTGCAGGGGACAGACAAACCGGAGTTGGCCACTGCAAGGCAAGTGCCTAAACCAGTGCTGTCCCTGCAGTCCACATTTCTTAGAAGAAACATCAAGAACTAAAGCTTCCACCAGAGGTTTATCTGCTTAACAATGTGCTTACATAGCATCAAATACTAGGGCATTCCACCAGAATTTGGCCTAGGGCATGATAGTCACACTGGTGGGACCAGAAACGACTTGAAGTGGAAGGGGAGCTCCTGGGATGCCTAATCGGAAGCCCTAACTGCATCGGTTGCCTTCCCCCACCCCCTCCAATGCTACAAGGGAGTTACAAATGTGATCATCTTACTCCTCTTTCGTGTGTGGTACCAAGAATCAAACCTGGGGTCTCACACCTCCAAAGCATATGCTCTATCACTGAGCTACAGCCCTGGTTTCTCATCTCTCATCATCTGCTTCACATCTTTCTGAAACAAACAAGCCCTTTGCCATCTAAGACCAAATAAGCTGTAGTCAAACCAAAAAACACTCCCACAGCTTCCATCAGCCTGGAAAATTTAGCTCTCTCACCCTTCACCTGAGTGACATATAAATTTTTCAGGGGGGGGGAGCTACACACAGTGGTGCTCAGGGATCAATCTGGTGGGGCATGGAAGATCATACAGGGTACAGGGTATAGAACCAGGGTTGGCTCCTGCAAGGCCTTACCTGCTGTGCCATCTCTCCAGGCCTCACCTGGTTAGGAATTTACTTCTTGTCAGTTCACCTTTCACCATGACTGCTTGGCAACCTTTTCCTAGCCTTTCTCTGAGGCAGATAGGTGCCGCTCCTAAAGGCGTCTATTGTACTGGTCAACTTTCAGGTAGTCCATAGAAATGCCAAGAGTTCTTTGACACCAGAGGATATATCTTATCATCTGAGTACTCAAGGCATAGAGGTGATTTAAAAAAGTATTCAAAAATATCTTCTTCTTATGATTAAGGACTTTAATTGATAAAAGCCATAGATTTCTTTATAGATCCTGCAAGTTGTTCCTACACTCTATTTTTATATTTGGGCACTCATACCCAAGAACATGGGGGTACTGGGAAACAAATAATTATGGCATAGTCTCAGAAACTCTTTTAGTTGGTGTCCTTTATGAAATCTATCCCTACTCTGAAATCCTTAAGAGGTAAGGGGGACAGAGGTGGCTGACTGTTAGCAGCCTCCACTTTTTGGAACCCACCTGCTTTGAGGGAAGTTTCTGTTCTTTTTAGTACTTAGTATATAAATTTGGTGAATGGGTAATGTGTATCACATATAAAGTCATGTGTTAGGAGCTGAGATGATAATATCACAATAAATCATCACAATAGAAAGAATAAGAGAAGAAGGCGAAGAGAAAATGAATGTAAAGAGTTACAGCACTTCCCTCCACTGTATTTTAAAAAGTTTTGTGCGTGTATGACAAGTGTACTTCTAAAGTGAAATTACAGGAAACATTTCAACTGCACTTACCTTGAAAACGCAGCTGTCCAGCAGCAGATGTTTCTGTGATACTTCTTTGTGGCTTACCTTGAATTATTTTTCTGCCAGAGTACTCATTTGAAACTAACTTAATAAATTCTATATACAACTCATACTTTTCTAAGAAATGATCACTGATAAGCTACAGTAAAGGCTTGGTCTCTCAGCAGATGGGGACAGTGAAGAAGGAACCCGTTATTTCAATCTACTTAACCAAATAATTAATTCAGGTCTTAAAGTGATTAACCCGCTGCTCTTTTGACCAGATTACTATGCCTGCATGAACTACAACATCTAAAAACAGCACAAAAATTTCATGGGCCCAGGAAATATTAAGATCAATCTATATCTACTCAAATACTAAAATGGATATATTTTTAGATTTTAAGATTACAGACTGATTATGGGGTTCAGATACTGTCACCAATAATAACTTTAATTTAAGAGCTTCTTACCTCACTGGGGGTTTTTCTTTATAAACTCCATTTCTATCTTAATAATTTCTAAGCCCACTTTTAAAATAACCACTTTTACACTATTATTAAAATTATTATACATTTTTGAAACATGCAGCTGTGCTTAGGGCTTACTCTTGGCTATGTTCTCAGGGGTCACTCCTGGTGGGACTCAGGGGACCATATGTGGTACCAGGGATTGAAATGAAAAGGTTACATGCAAGGAAAGTTCCCTATTTGCTGTACTGTCACTCTGGCTCTGCATTAACAATTTTTTTAATCCAAGCATTCCCTTCTAACACTCAATGAATGTTAATAGAATGTGGCAGAACTCCACAATGCTAAATTAGCATATCTGGATATCAGGGGAAGCTATCAGAGATCTTGCATCTAAAAATTTATAGCTGCTCCTAGGAATTTCTTCATATTCTGGCCTTTGTTTTTATATTATTTCCCGCTGAATCATATGAACATGTTTACCAGCAAAATCCTCCTTTATGCAAGAAAGTCTAAGAAATTCCTCATGTCCAAGTATGGAAAGAACTAGAGAAAGGAAATCAGTTGGAAAGAGTGCTGTAAATAAGCAACAGTAAGATAAACTAGTTGCATTGTAACACGGAAAATCTAACCTCTCTAAATATTCAGTATCTTAGAGTAGTATCTCTTTTCACAATTACTTAGTTTATATTTATTTTTTATTTACTTGAAACATTTTGACAAGAACAAAGAGAATTAAAGAACAGACAAGGATGAATACAGAGAGTACATAACAAATACTGGCAAACAAAGTTTTGACAGCGCAGTTAGAGGTAGAAAGTCATAGTTTAGAAACACAGAAGACAAAAGACATTTAAACTATCTTTAAGAACAATATTCTATGAAAAACTGGTTAAAGCACAATTTTTCTTCCTTAAAAATTTTAGAATAAAATGCACAACCAAGTAAATCTGCTGTTCAAATGAAAGAGCCTAAGAGTTAGAAGAAGCTATAGTTATCAAATGATCCAATGCATTCTCTTTACAGGTGAGGAAACTAAGATTTAATGAGTCACTTCTGCCTAGCCAATAAATGCTTAACACTTTGTATAAAACATATGTCTAAGTTATAATCTCCATTACCTCTGATACACTCTCAAGAGCTTGGACAGCAATTAAAGAGAACTTATTAGGATCTAAACTCTGAACCCAGCTGTCCTTTGCACCCATTTTTTTGCTGTAGAATACCATCCACTATGATAAAATTTATTCTATGTGGCAGGCAAATTATAATCACAACCTGAAAAAAATACACTAAGATATTAATATGAAAGATTAGATGCTTAACAGCCCATAGGAAGGACCTGTGCCACTTTTAATGGAACTGATTTTAATATACAAACAAAATTCTTAGAGTATTGCCCCTAGATTCTAAATCAGTCTTTAATGAGGAATATGTAATATTGATTATATGCTTTAAGCCTCTTATTTTTCCAGTTAGAAATTTATAATTTGGGGAGGAAGGGAATATACCAGTGTTTAAGAGGATCCAAATTTGCCAGCATCTTGTTTTTATCAGTCATTACACTGCACATAAGCATGACATAAAATCAATTTGATATAAAGTACTGTCTATTACATGTAAGATGACCAAACAATTTGATCAAACACAATCAGTTTCACCAACTGATTGACCAAAATTTGGTCAATCACAAATTTAAAGTTTGCTACTTCAGTTCCAAGTAATGTGGTAAAACATCATTCCAGAATGTTTTGGAACCTGGTGGTCTACTTTGTAACATTTGTTTTGACTGCACTGGCATTTGGAACCTCTGTCCTTCATGGTCTTTCCCCTTGCCCCTTGTATTAGGAGTAAGTTTTTCTGTATATGCTTTATCTTTGCCATATTTTACAGAGACTTTGATTTTGCTCACTTTGGGGGAATCTTTTCCTTCACCCTGTCTTCGCTGCCTTCCACTCACCTTACCACCTGTCTCCTGGTATCTTCTTTCCTCTTCCTCATTGTCCTCTTCTTCCCCCTCTTCTTCTCTCCCATTTTCTCCCTCCCCTTCCCTCTCCTCCCGAGTCTTTTTCTGGCCTCCACCTTCTTGTTCCTCCCCTCCCACTCGTAGTTCCTTCCCCTCTCCTTCGCTATCCTCCCCTTCCTCCTCTTCTTCCCTCTCCTCCTCCCATTCCCCTTCCTCTCCCTCTTCCTCCTCCTCCCATTCCTCTTCCTTTTTCTCTTTCCCTTCTTCCACTTCCTCCTCACCTTCCACCTCTTCCTCACCATCCACCTCTTCCTCACCTTCCACCTCTTCCTCCTCACCTTCCACCTCTTCCTCCTCACCTTCCACCTCTTCCTCACCTTCCACCTCTTCCTCACCTTCCACCTCTTCCTCCTCACCTTCCACCTCTTCTTCCTCACCTTCCACCTCTTCTTCCTCACCTTCCACCTCTTCTTCCTCACCGCCCCCCTCCTCTTCCCACTCTCTGTCATCCTCATCTGCACCTTCTTCTTTCCCTTCTTCTTCCTCCCCTTTCCCTTCTCCCTTGTCTCCCTCTCCTTTACTTCCCTCCTCTCCTCCCTCTGTCTTTTCGTCCTCTTCCTCCTCTTCCTCTTCTTCCTCCTCTTTCTCTTCCTCTTCTACTTCTTCTTCCCACGCTCCTCCATCTTCTTCCTCTTCCTCTTCTTTTTCCTCCTCCCCCTCCTCATCTTCCTCTCCTCCATCTAACCCTTCTCTGTCTTCTTCCCCTTCTCCCTCTTCTCCACCTTCCTTCTCTTTCTCCATCCCTTTGTTTCTTTCCTCTTGACAGTTTTGGTTTATTTCTATATGCTCTGAGTCTTTCTCCCTTTCTAGGTCTTTCTCTCTTTTATCCAAGCTCTCTCCTTCTCCTCCCTTGTTTTTCTCCTCCTCCTCTCCCTCCTTACTTTGCCTCTGTGCCACTCCTGAATTACCCTCCTTCCAGAATTGCTCAGACACATTCTCGGTCTCTCCCCTTGACTTTCCTTCACTTTCACTCACCTCTGCTCTCTCTGTAAGGTCATCTGACAAGTTATCTGTTTTCTCATCATTTTCTTCAGAGTCCTCCAAATCGTCATTTGTCTCTATCTCTTGCTCATCTATTCCACTTTCATCAGAATCCTCTGATCCCTCCTTCTCTTCTGGAATCTTTGATAAATGGTCAGACTGAAAACTATATTTTGCCATGAATGTGCACAGTGTGGGTTCAGGCTCTTCTTGGGCTCGCCCGGGATATTGTCTCCTAGACCATAGGTTTTCATTAGTTTTCAATTCACCATCCTTTTCCTTTCCACTACTAAAGCCTAGTGATTTGGGCTGCAAAAAGGCACCAAGTATGCCCATCTGGCTTTCAACTTCACCTCTCAAGTGACACTCTGGCTCCTCTAGAGAATCCCCTTCACTGTCAATGTCTTGCTTGCTCAATTGACCTTCTAAAGAATAGTCTTTAGTTTCTTCATCCTCGATACTTAAGTCTGTCTTTGGTAAGTCATCAATAAATGCATCAATGCTTTCAAAACTCTCTTCATTCTGTCTTATCTCCTCCTTCACAGGACTTAGCAATTGGATCTGCTCACTTCCCTGCTCAAAGACTGCTTCTTCGGTATCTGAACACTTAGAACTGTGTTCTTCACCTTCCTGTGCTCCTTCCTCGCTACCACTTGGATTATAGTCATACTTAATTGCTTGGGTAAGTGGATTTTTATCCAAAGCCTCTGCATTAGTCTCAGATTGCACCTTGGACTGGTCTGGGTCATCATCACCTACTTCCTCATCTGAAATTTCTTCCACAGATGCAGATATTGGCATCTTGTATATTCCTGTTGCCAAAAGTTGTTTATATGTGCTCCCTTCTTTCATAGGTGGGGTCATCTCTTGACTTTCATATTCAGTACTATCATCATTTTCGGTATTACCGCTTTGCTGATTCAGTGTCTCATCTGTTTCTTGTTTCTGCAAATTTGTTGAAGTAATCATACTACTGTTAATTTATGACAGTAACTTCTCTACTATAAAAATACTTATCTGTTTCACTAGGAGGATGAAAAATGTCCAATTTTAATAGACATTTACTCAGATTTTGTTTTATTTGCAGATAACTTTGGGGATCACTGATGTCACCATATAAGACTATGTATGGCACATCCAATTTTGATTTAGTAATAATGTACCTCTGTGCTTAACCTCCAAATTCTTACTGCCTTCCTTAATTTGTCATCACAGATAGTACTACCAATACTTGGTCTCTTACTCATTTTTTTTCTTTTTGGGTCACACCTAGTGATGCTCAGGAGTTACTCCTGGCTCTGCACTCAGGAATTACTCCTGTCGGTGCTTAGGGAAACATATGGATGCCGGGCATTGAACCCAGGTCGGCTGCATGCAAGGCAAACGCCTTACCCACTGTACTATACTCCGGCCCCTGTCCTTATTCTTAATGCTAATCCTTAATACAATTCCAGACCAATTTTGCAATACTGTTCAAAATGTACACTTCTCTTATAGACAATTCATGCAGTTTAGCCATTTTTAAATCTTCTCTATCATTTTGTTAAATTTTGGTTGGTCTTTTGAGTCTAGAAGAGTGCCAAAAAGAAATTTAAAAATATTTAAAAGCAGAACACATAGCTTATTTCTAGAAGAAAAACTTACATAAAAACTATAGACAAACATTTTATCTATATATTAAAAAATGTTTTTTTCCTTCCAAACGAAAATCTTCAAATTTCTAGCCCTCTTCCTTTCATCTATTTTATCTTTAATTATACTAATTTGCATAAAGAAACTTCTATCATACAGGAAAAATTCTTCAGGCAAAAGTAAGATTTTTATAAAAACACAAAATTTAACAAAAAAAAGCAACACATAGGAATAAAAACTTAGGCTTTTAAATGGATAAAATAAGGCAAAAATGAAATTACTAAGTTCTACAAGCTAATGGATTTTAAAAATTGGCAAATTTGGATGTCTAAGTAGTAAAACCTCACAAAGAAGTTTTACTGTGATAAAATTATTATGCAACCTAGGATGAGATCATTTTCTATAAAAGGAATTATGAAGATAGATAAAAATTAATAGATAAAAATACAATTTGTATTTTTTTATTCACAAGGGTTGGCCTGGTAAGCATCTATTTAGGACTATGTAAAGTAAAAAACATAGTTTAAAAGGAAGTGATTTCCTTTCTCATTTTTCCTATGTCCTATTCCTTAAAAAATAACAATTATTTCAAGAATTTTAGGAGAGATCTATTGTTATTACTGAATCTTAACATTATGTGTCTTAATTTCCCTTGCAAAGTATAAGCAGGCCAGAGGGACAGAGTCCAGAATCTAAGAGTAAATGAAGAAAAGGGAGAAAAGATTTTGCTTGGAAATATAATCAGTCATTAAGTCATTCAGCATTCACTAAGTTTCCACAGCTGTGTTCGAAGAGCTCTCCCATATTCAAAAGGATGCTGTTATTCACCATGACTCAGTCAAATAAAAGTAAGACTAACGAGGGTTGGCACTATCTTTTTAGACTTTAGCAAGATTCTCTTGCACTTCAGTGACTTGTAATTGAAGAATTTCTAGCTTAACAAGATGGCAAAGACAAGAAATAAAAATTAAATGCGTTTTCTTGCCATTTTTCTCAATTTACATTTATCCAATTAATTTTTCTAATTCCCAAACACTCCATCCTTTCACCACCCCAGTAGTTCTTAAAGATAGGAAAAGCAAAGGATTTGGGGGAAGGCCTTTCTCTTCAGAGCTATGAAAGCTACAGGCCATTCCTTCTTTACGCTGCGTATTTTTATTCTTTGAAGGTCTGGCTCTATCACCCTTGCTAGCTTCAGACTCAATTCCAAATACTTAATATTGGTTTTGTGCTATGAATTCCTTGATGTATAAAAAGCCTATCTGAAACACTGGAAAGGGAGTTACCAATTATTTCCTTTTATCAAGTCACTGAAGTTTAGAGCTAGGAAAGTTTATCACTAAGACCAAAACAAAAACCCATTCGAAATCATATTTAACTGGTCTAAAAAACTCACCCAAAGTCTGATAAAACCAGATTTTATAAGACTCATTCTTAAGCAGTACCCTTTTCCATACATAAGAATTACAATAACCATCTTTTACCTTTAGGCTAAGAAAGTATGTCTATTATGGTAGTGACTCCAAAGAGTAAAATGAAGCAATGAAATTCTGGCATTCTCACATCACGGAAAATACATATCAAATGGATAAACCCAAATGAAAGCTATACATATTCTTCTTTTGAACTCTAAGTGAGTTCTTACCTTTCTTGTGTTCTTTTCAGAAAACTTTTAGGAAAACACATTAGTTTAAACTGTTCTCACCCACCATAATGAAAATAATTGTTCATAACATACCTTTTGTTTTTGAATTGGTGATAACTTGTATGCCTTGTCATTAGAATTTAAGCTCATCATATGTGTCTGAAATAAATTAAAAATACATGTTCTAGAGATAGACTGTATACTCTAAATATAAAAAGAATTAATACAAAAATAGTTCAGAGAGCAATATGATTCATTCTCAACTGCATATGATGTGAGAATCAAAATAACTTTTTGTTTTTGTTTTTGAGCAGGGGCAAAAGAAATCCGCTGTGCTCTCTCTCTGGCCCCACAAAATAACTTCTATTATATGGAATCTATTTTACAAACAAAGTAGATTTAAAAATAAAGTGAGGGCACAGTCAAATGGGTTCAATCCTCAGCACCCCAGATGGTCCTCCAAGCCCTGCCAGTAGTGATCCTTGAGTACAAAGCTAGGAGTAAGCCCCGAGGAGCACTATTGTGGCCAAAAAACAAAAAATAAAATAAAACAAAAACAGCTTATGCACATAAGTGTATTGGTCATTTACACACAAACACACAATGAACTAAAATTCAAGCTGCTAAAAGGAGGAAACCATTACCATATTTAAGATATCATTAGTTTCTCCAAGGCTTTCGGAATCAGCAGCAGAATTCTCTGGTTCGTTTTCTATAGGCATTTGATCTTGAGCATCACCTGAAAGAATTAGAAGACAATTTCAATTAATTAAAATTTTAATTAATTAATTAAAAGAAGACACATTTCAATTAATAGCAACTTGAGCAGAATTCATTCACAGTGACAATTCACAGAGAAATTTCAAAAATATCTTCTTGGAAGTTTAGACTTTACACTGATGAGATGAAGAGCTGTTTTGTTCCTATAAAAAGCAAACACTATTCCTTGGGATAAGCACTACCCAGGCATAGCACATAGCAACCTTTCATCCCCAAGTAGGGCCCCAAAGAACCATATCCTCCAGATGTGCATACATACCCTTGGGTAGTTTATTTTCTACATTTTACCAGGTCCATCATTAATTAAGCAGCCATAACTGTGATGCTGTTAGTTTGTCTGTCTTTCTTTGTCTCTGCCTCTACTCTTTACCTGTGTGTCATTCTATGCCTGTGTCTTTGCTCACTTCTATCACTGTCTCTTTCTGTTCTCTTCCTCTCTGTCACTCCTGTTCTTTGTCTCTCTGTCTCTGTTCCTTTTTTTTTAATCTTTGTCCACCTGTATCTCTCTCTTATCTTTGTCTCTTACTCTCTTCCTCTGTCACTCTGCCTGAATGTTTTTGTCTCTATCTGGACCTCTGCTTTATCACTCTATCTCTCACCTGTCTCTCTGTCACTCTCTTTCTTTCACTTCTCTCTCTCTTCCTATCTCTTTGTCTTTGATCTCCTATCACTGTCTTTTCTCTATCTGTCTCTCATCTTTGGCTCTGCCTCTCTGTCTGTTTTTCTAGCTCTCTTTCTATCTTTATTCTGTTTCTTTCCTTTTCTTTTTTTTTTTGGACCACATCTGGAGGTGCTCAGGGCTTACTCCTGGCTATGTGCTCAGGGATCACTGCTAGTGAGCTCAGTATACCATATGGGGTACTGGGGATTGAACCCAGGTAGGCCACTACAAGGCAAACACCATACCCACTGCATTATCTCTCCAGCCCCTATTTGTGCTTTTCTGTCTCTATCTATCTCTGTCTCTGTCACTATTTACTCAGAAGAAAGCCATGTTATACGCACATAGAGGAAAAGTTTATGTGGGGCGGAGGTAATGTCCCCACTAATGGCCGATTTCCATAAATTCTAAATACCACTTTGACATTGATGGTTCCCATGTTTATACCTCTAGTCCACATCTCTTTTCTGAATCAGATGTTTTATGTATAAATTATAATTCAATTCTGTTCCCTTCTATCTCTATTGCAAACACCTAGGCCACACACACAATCATTTCTCACAAAAGGTGCCACAAAGTCTTCCTACCTCTAGTCTGACCTACCTACAATCAGCACAGAGCAAGTGACCACCTTAAAATATAACTTTTACTCCAAATTATTTCACTGTTTAAAACTGCTTAAAAACCTTTAAACGAGGGCCTGAGGAGATAGTATAGTAGGTAGGGCAGTGTCTTGCACAAGGCAACCTGGATTCTATCCCTGGCATCCCATATGGTTCCATGAGTACCGCCAGGAGTAATTCCCGAGTGCAGAGCCAGGAGTAAGACCTGAGAATTGCTGATGTGTAGCCCAAAAAAACAAACAAAAAGCTTTGGGTGAATTTTAGTGCATTTAACCCATGCAAATCAAATAGGCTTCTTGAAGCTTATAAACTACAAGTAAATTTTCAATCTCTTTGTCCAAAATCATCCTTTCCTGCCATTTCCCTCACTGTCTAGCCTCAATGTTTTCAAGAAGCCTTTTCTTATCTTATAAACTACCTTCAAACCTATTTTCCTGAAATACATACGTCCTCTCTCCATGGCTCTCTTCTCTTACACTTTATGTTTTAGCATAAATGTCAGTCTCTCCACGAGGTTTCCCCTGCCCATGTCCCTTCCATAATAAGTACTGAAATCAGATAATAATTCAGAAAAATGGTAACATTATATGTTGATATAACTTTAAAAATATTTATAAAAAGCTTTAGCAGCAAGCCAAAGATAAAGGATGACTTTTACTTTTACTTAATCTAATACAAAGTTAAGCATCGCTTTCTGTATTATGCATAGCTTCCATAAGCAAAGCTTGAAACAACTCCTAACTCACAAACTTCTCTTTTCCTTGTGTACATGTCACACAAAAAGCCATTGTTCCAGTACATGCCTGGAAAGCACCAATGATTCTTGTTTTGGAAGGGGGGAAGGCACACAAACAGGACTTACTCCTGCCTCTGTGTTCAGGAACCAGTCATGGTAGGCCTTGGAGAATGGGGTGCTGGGGATCAAACCCGGGTCAGCTATGTGCAAGGCAAGTGTCCTACCCTCTGTACTATCTCTTCAGCCCCAACACGAATAATTTTTGTCTCCAAAGGAAACATGCAAAAGTTGAAGATTAAATGTAGAAAACTGGCTCTTTATCAAGTTTCTAGTTACTATTATATCACCAGGGTCCATAATTCTTACCTAAGTTCCTGGTCCTTTATTACCTCAACTTTGGGGAGTGGGGGTTGAGTCACATGTAGAGGTACTCAGAGACTACTCCTTGCTCTGTGCTTGGGGTCATTCCTGGCAGTGCTCGTGGGACCATGAAGGGCTAGGGATCAAACCTGTGCTCCTGCATGACAAGCATGCTTTTATGCCTTTCAGCTATCTTTCTGGCCCTCTTATTTCAGCCTTGACTAGGATCTTGATTCCAAAGGTAGTAAAAATTACCCATACTAGAGTTCTTATCTGAAGCTAAGGTTATCTTCTTAACTCTAAACTCACTGTTTACTGTCTCTTTTTCCCGGTTTTTGGATCACACCTGGCAGTGCTCAGGGTTTACTCCTGGCTCTGCACTCAGGGATGACTCCGGTGTGTTTGGGGACCACATGCAGTGCTTGGGGATGGAACCCAAGTTGGCCACGTGCAAGGCAAGCACCCACTCCCCTGTGCTATCACTCCAGCCCCGTGTACTGCTTACTCTTATCTCCTGGTTCTGGTGTTGTCCTGCCCCTATCACCCTAGTACACACCCTACAGGAGCATATGTATACATACATATATATATATATATACACACTCTGCAGGGTGTGTGTATCTCCAAGATACCAAGATATACAATGTCTATAAACAAATTTTACCTAGAAGAGATTTTAATAGCTAAGAGTTGAGATTATACTTTAAAACATAAATTCTATATTTAATGTATAGAAAGGTGGAGTTAACAAAAATAATTATGGGGCTTCTAGAGATGCTAGATTTAATGTTAAGTATTTGATATATCTGGTCTCATTTACCTGTCACAGTCACTCTCTAAAGCAGGTTTTATTAAAATAAACTCATCTCAAAGTTAAGAAAACTGAGGTTTAGGGAAATGGTGTCATTTCCAAGCACATTTCCATGTGCTTTCCTGAGGTTAGGCATGTAATAATTAATAAATGTCAGTACTGGCATCTGGCACTAGATCAGTTAACTCCATACTCCATGCCCTTAGCTATTACACTTTAGCACATAAATGTAAAACTTCACAGAGACCCAAGATGATTCACATTCAAATCCTGTTCATTTATAAGCTGACTGGCCCTAGGCAAATCACACTATCTCTTCCAGCTATGCTTCTTTTTTTCCAGATTTTTAAATTATTTTTTAAAAAAATTATTTTTAGCACCATGGTTTCCAAAAGTGTTTGGTATGATTTCATACATAAAACTTCCACCACCACACTGTCCACCAGCCATCATCCCAGTGCCCACTCTCCACTCCTGTCTTTCTCTCCTGTGGTAGCTTCCTACTAGAAATTTAATTCTCAGTTTTTGTTTCCTCTGTGCATCTGTTATTCCCCTACCATGTTTCTTTATATGCCCCAGATGAGAGATTGTATCTGCCCCTCTCCTTTTGACTCACTTCATTCAGCACGATACTCTCTAGATCCTTCTACCGTGACCAAGTAGGATTCATCCCAGGGATACCAGGATGGTTAAATATATGTAAGCTAATAAATTTAATAACCATATCAACACAAGGAAAAATGAAAATCATATTAATAGATATAGAGAAAGAATTTGATAAGATTTAACACCCATTTATGACAAAATACTCAATAAAATGGGATTAAACAAACTTTCCTAAATATAAAGTTATTAACCACAAGCCCACAAGCAACATTATTCTCAAAGGTGAAAAACTAAAAGGATTCCCTTTAAGATCAAGCATAAGAGGCACAAACAAGATAAGGTTGTCCATTCTCACCAATACATTTCAATACAGTATTGGAAGGCCTTGATAGAGCAATCAGGCAAAAAAGCAATATTCAGGGCATCCAGATCTCAAAAGAAGTTAAGTTCTTGCTATTTGCAGAAGATATGATACCATACCTAGAAAACCCTAAATACTGTACAAAAAAGCTTCTAGGAACAAGAGACTTATACAATAGAGTGGAAAGCTACAAATTCAATACACGTAAGTCCATGGCTTTTCTATAGGTAAATTATGGAACAAAAGAAACTTTAAAAACTCCTATTCACAACCATGCCTTGCTTCTTTTCATCTACAAAAAAATATATAGAACTCCTACCTGTTTCATCAAGTTACTGCATGTTTTCAAGGAGGTAAGTTAAAAGATTACAAGAAGTATGCTAACGTTGTACACTGCTCCATGAAGATACACTGCTGTTGCTGTGTGGGATTTTTAGAATCACTAATTACTTTATTTTCAATAAAAATCCTCCATTTGAGATCAAATGAGAGACTATCAGTTTTTATTAGGAAGAAAACTTTTTAAACTGAGAAAAAAATAATAAAATAAATATGAAAACACTAGGGATGAAAGGTATATGACTCCTGAGATCAGGAAGAATAAAGAATGTTACCCAGTTCCTCAAGTTCCATGGGGCCCTCTCTGTCAGTTATTTTGTTTTGCAGAGTACTTGGAAGCATATTGGAAGAACCTGGATCATTTGGAAAACATGTGCGTGATGATAAAGTATCTTCCCGCAAGGTGAGCACTTGTGTCGCCTGCACAGAATCCGGGGATCTTTCCTTCAAAAGTAAATTAAGATAAAAGGTTAGATGACATTATATGTTTAATATTGACACAAACTACCCTGTGGTTGCTAAAAATATCTGAGGGAAAAAACCTCAAAATCTTCCAGTGTTCTACAATATTCATTTTCAAATAATTCCCAAGGGCTCCTTCGTGTTGGCCTGGGGCCAGTGGGGGCATGGCTTGCATGTACAAGGCCCTTAGTTTAATCCCTAGTTCGATATGGTGCCCCAAACAAAATTGGATGTACCCAGAAACGCTGGGATGGAACAATGCTGCATTGCTGGGCTATAGCTTTATCCAGTCTGGTTGTCTGAATAAGACTGGGCGGGGCCCTAGGGTACCCTACACACTGTTTTGAAGGTGCCTCCCTGAAAAAAAATGTTTTCTTCAGTTGTCTTCATGTCTAAGTGTTATTAATTGTCAATTTGGAAGCCTCTTCACATGATAGGGAAAACTGTGTATGTGTCTGTGTGTGTTTTCTTCGCCTTTCTTGAAAAACAAAAATGATTTCTCAATGTTTCCATATACAATTTTCCATAACAAAGAAGTAAAATCTACTACTTTTTATATCAGAAGGTATAGTTTAAATTTAAAAGTATTTTTAAAAAGAATTTCTTAATATTAATTTCTTAATAATTTCTTAATTGTTTTTTAAAAATAATTTAAATGTGAGTCAGAGATAAAGATCAAGAGGAACATGTATAGCATGTGTGAGGTCCTGGGTTTGAAAGCTGGTACCATATTCTCCCCTACTCTACTTCTTCCCACTACCAACAGTGTGAGACTGGTGGCCTCCAAACACTGCCAGAAATAGTCCCTATTAAAAATAAATAGAAGTATCACTGAAATAAGTTTACCCTCCATCTCCTCTTGCTTTGCCTCCTTCAGTTTGTTTTCTTTCCTCCCTAACCTGGTGGCTTAGTCCAGGTTCCAGTGGAATCTAAGTATTCTCCCTTTGATGCCTTGCATTCACCTGTCCTGGAGGGTAATAGGGGCAGGGGACAGGTGCCCCAGACACCCGGATGGCAAAGAGGTGGTATGTAACTATGCATCTGACCCACAGAACCAACGAAACTGAAAGCAGGAGATCCAAACTACAATAACAAAAACTCAAAAATATGCCTCGTAGGGAGGTAAGGTGGGAGAAAGGAGGAAAAATGGGAATTTGGGAAGGAAGGTGCCATGAGTGATAAAACTGAAACTCAATTATTCTAAATAATTTTGTAAATCATGGTAACTAAATTAAAAAATTATAAAAATAAACTTTTTTTGATTTTTTGGGTCACACCCGGCAATGCTCAGGGGTTACTCCTGGCTCTGCACTCAGGAATGACTCATGGTAGTGCTCAGGGGATGTGATGCAGAGGATTGAATTCGGTTGGCAGAATGCAAGGCAACCACCTTACCAGCTATACTATCACTCAAACCCCAAAATAAATTTTTTGAAAGAAAAAATTTTAAAATACAAGATGACAATCTGTAAATTTTACTGAAAAAGAAATTTTTCTCTCCAAAATAGAAATTCTTAATTTTAAAAAATTTTATTCTAGTGCATAACCTTATAAATTGTAAGTCAAAGAACAGAAGTCAATCTACATACAGTTAAGAAGACAATTTAGTTTTCAGTCTGAGATGATAAGATAGAGAAGTACCACTGTCCATGAGCAAAGATTATATGCAATAATTTGAATTTTCTCATTTTTGTGCTTGACAGTTAACTCTTGATTTTAAAAGCTTTTAAGTTCTCAACTCTAATCATTTTATTTAGTGTACATGCCTGAGGACAATGTTCTTTAATTGAAAAAGAAAATGCATGTGAAATAAGACATTGAGGACAATTACTGGATGGCTCCACTCATCTGGAGTATGAATAACTAAAGCAAACAAACTGGTTATAAAAACTAGCAACAACAAAGCAAACTCCTGGACACTGCAAAAACTCTGGTTACTAAAGGGAAGGGAGAGAGAGGCAGAAGGAATGAAATTTTTTTGTAGTGGTATGGTACTGGAACTTTGGTGGTGGAAGTGTATTTTTATACACATATAGAGGTGTTAAGTAAGCTAAACCCTTGAAATTCTTTAACACTGAAAACAATGATAAATCAATAAAAACACAAAAAACTTAAAATAGGTTTTTAAATTCTAATTTTCTGTGCAGTGTTAGACAATACTATTATAGAGAAAAGTTACATGTACCCTCTCTCTTCGGCGTAAACGTGCTGATAAAGTTCTCTGCAGTGAACTACCTCGGACCAGATCACTGACAGTTGATCTGAAAGAATCATCCAATTTATCAAAGTCAATTTCTTCTGCCATTCCAACGCGTGGACATGCAAAAACTAGCATGTGACATCCACCACATGCAACCTGCAATATAAATCCACAGATAAATTAATCAACACTAATTTCAAATACAATTATTAATAACAATTTTCAGCTACAGAGTACATACTTAGTGGTAGACTTCCTAATTTCCTAAATGCTATCTACAGGTATAATATTATGTCATTTTGCCTTCAATTTAATACTGCATAGAAAAAAACTAGCACATTACATTTCGTGCAACTTAGAAAATATCTTAATCTGTGTGTGCAATATCAAAAACTTGAAAAAAAGTATTGCAAAATTCTACTTGGAAAAAAAGTGACCCATAAATAAATAAGTCTCCTAGAATAATTATGTCTACAGGTCTTTTTTTCTACTTGAATATATTTTTAAGTTTAATGCTGAAAAATTCTTACAGCAAAATATAAAAATACACAATGATGGAAATATGAAGTTAATCTTTAGTGAATTCTGAAATATATTTTCAGTAAAAATGTTAAAAAAGTATAATATTTACAATACAGATTTTTATCAACTTTTTCCAACTTCCACAATTTGGCATAGCATTAGCATTCTCTCAACCTTTCAGTCACAATATTTACAGCTAAAAATGCATATTTTTATCACTTTTTAAAATAACCTTCTTTATGAGACTACCATATTTTGTGAATGAGGATTTAGCTACTTTGTACATTTTGTATTTCTGATACATAGTCGATATTTTATAGAGTAGGCATTCACTAAAAAGATGTTAAATCAAAGTTTTTCATTCCATAAGACACTGAGTCTTTAGAGAACAAATCTCAAATGATATTATCACCACACCACAGAAACAGAACTTTTAACTTGTTAACTGGAAAAGAAAAGTATTATAAACAATGGCAGTTTGATGCATGGTGAGATTGGCACTGAAACAATGCCTTCTTATTCTAATAACACTCAGCCAATAAAACGTCTTCAAAATTCTGTGTGTAGTAGTAGATTTTCTCTTGTGCAGTATTTGGGAGAATTGGTAATAGCTAATGAGTAAAGATCCAGATGACTAGTGTGCAGCTCGACTGGATGTTACTGGAGGCGCCAAGTTCCCCGGCACATCACAGTCCTGGCTCTCACGGTAAACATGAGAATGAAGGAGAGTCAAGATTGGGGCAAGAAGATACTAAAGAAGAAAAATTAGAAAAGCGGTAGATCTTCAGAAGCATGATGCCTAACATTTAGCTTTTATTTTTTTTTTTTTTTTTAAATTTATTTATTTTTAATTAGAGAATCACCGTGAGGGTACAGTTACAGATTTATACACTTTTGTGCTTATATTTCCCTCATACAAAGTTCGGGAACCCATCCCTTCACCAGTGCCCATTTTCCACCACCCGTAAACCCAGTGTCCCTCCCACCCTCCCCAATCCCATCTCCCCCCCACCCCACCCTGCCACTGTGGCAAGGCATTCCCTTCTGTTTTCTCTCTCTAATTAGCTGTTGTGGTTTGCAATAAAGGTGTTGAGTGGCCGCTGTGCTCAGTCTCTAGCCCTCATTCAGCCCGCAACTCTCTTCCCCCACATGGCCTTCGACTACAATGTAGTTGGTGATCGCTTCTCTGAGTTGACCTTTCCCCGGAACGTGAGGCCAGCCTCGAAGCCATGGAGTCAACCTCCTGGTACTTATTTCTACAGTTCTTGGGTGTTAGTCTCCCACTCTGTTATTCTATATACCATAGATGAGTGCAATCTTTCTATGTCTGTCTCTCTCTATCTGACTCATTTCACTCAGCATGAAACTTTTCATGCCCATCCACTTAACTACAAAATTCTTGACCTCCTTTTTTCTAACAGCTGCATAGTATTCCATTGTATAGATGTACCAAAGTTTCCTCAACCAGTCATCCGTTCTGGGGCATTCGGGTTTTTTCCAGATTCTGGCTATTGTAAACAGTGCTGCGACTAACATTTAGCTTTTAGTAAATGAGTACATTTATCAGACATATCCAAGGTAGTTTTCCATACAAATATACAAGTACTTATTTTAAATGAACATCTCAAGGACTAAAATTCAGGAACAGGAAAATGCACAAAAGGGAAGAGAAGTCCTTACCAGTTGAACTACAAATCTGAAGAAGTTAGAGCACAGAGTGGGATTGAACTGATTGGTAAAATTCTCCATTCCAAGCCCTAATTTCCCATGTCGACCATCTCCGAAAGTATACATAAGACCAACATCTAAAATGAAGAGAAATAAAATGATGAAGTGTTACTTGTATGGGTCAATTTGTAAATAGGCAATAGGCATTTACACTGCAACTGTCATTTCCACCAAAAAAATTTGGCATTGAATTTACCCTGACCCATTGATACCCTGTGGTCTGAGTTACCACATATCACATTAGAAAATCCAAGAGGCCTGACTGAACATATTAGACATAACAATTTAAGAAGGGGGCGAGTTCAAAGATTCCCTTTTATAAGTGATGACCAGTGTTCAGGGTCTAAATTGTCTTACGATTCTTACTATTAGGTATTTCTTTCTTTATATACATTTATCCTTATCTCTGCATCTTCCTGATTTTGACCTTGATTTCTTCATAAAAATGTTTTTAGGGCACACCTGATGCTACTCCAGAGTTCCTGGACTATACTCGATGGTACTCCAGAGTTACTGAACTAGGCACTGAGCCCAGGACTCTTGCATGTTAAGCATATGCTCCAGCCCTTTGAATCAGCTCTCTGCCCCCGAGTTTTTAAGAATTTCTATTTAACATAATTATCTTTAGCCAGAAAAAAAAAACATTAACTAATCTAAGCATCTAATTTCACTTCCAGTATCAGAGAATTTTTAATAATGAGCCACTATTTTAACAAGAATACTGACACTTAAAAATGGGCAAGTGTCTCTTTTTGAAAAGTTCTTTGGGGGTGAGGAGGAGAAAGGATATTATATCTTATATTTAATGATCCCCAGTTCTTCTAACCAGATATCATTAGATGACGTATAGTATGGCAGTAGATATATTTTAAAGGGGGGGAAATGTAGAAATGCCAGTATATAAGTTATTAAATACTATAAAGTCATAAACACATAGCTTATGACTTTTTAATATTTACTTCATTTATTATTTACTTCATATTATAATATAAACATGAGCTAGAAACAGTGAAAAGTATGGAACCTTATGCTTCCAAAGCAATTAAAATTGTGGAGCATATAGATTACAGGTGGGCTGGAGTGATAGCACAGAAGTAAGGCGTTTGCCTTGCATGAGGCCGACCAGGCTTCGATTCCTCCACCCCTCTCGGAGAGCCCGAGGCCGACCAGGCTTCGATTCCTCCACCCCTCTCGGAGAGCCCGGCAAGCTACCAAGAGTATCTCGCCCGCACGGCAGAGCCTGGCAAGCTACTCAGGGCATATTCGATATGCCAAAAACAGTAACAAGTCTCACAATGGAGATGTTACTGGTGCCCGCTCGAGCAAATCGATGAGCTACGGGATGACCGGGTGTGACCCAAAAAAGAAAAAAAAAAAAGATCCCAGCTTTCTGCTCAAGTATAAAACTGAGTAAAGTATAATACCTCTGACACCACTGATACAGTTTGAGCTTCTAAATATTTTATTTAGATAAATTTTATTTTTTCTATTTAAAAAAAATTTTTATTAGTGAATCACCATGAGGGTACAGTTACAGATTTACATATTTTTGTGCGTGTATTTCAGTCATACAATGCTTGAGCATTCATCCCTCCACCAGTGCCCATTCTCCACCACCGATGATCCCAGCATCCCTCCCATTCCCCCACTCCACCCCACCCCCACCCTGCCTCTGTGTCAGGGCATTCCCTTTTGTTCTCTCTCTCCTTTGGGGTGTTGTGGTTTGCAAGAGAGGTATTGAGTGGCCATCGTGTTCAATCTATAGTCTATTTTCAGCACGCATCTCCCATCCCTAGCGGGTCCTCCAGTCACACTTCACTTGGTGTTCCCTTCTCTGTCTGAACTGCCTTTTCCCCCAGCATGTGAGGCCGGCTTCCAAGCCGTGGAGCCAACTTCCTGGTACTTATCTCTACTATTCTTGGGGAGACTAGATGAATTTTAAATGAAATGAAAATATTAAAAATGAGAGCTAAAGACTTTGAAGCTTGGCACATTTTCTCAGTCATTAATTTCTTTGCTTATGTTTACCTTCCTTTCATATAAAATATATTTTGAATGAAAGGTACACAATTCTATAAATACACAAAAGAAATTCTGATACATACCTGTTACTAGAGCTGTGTGATTTTCTCCACAGGAAATAGAGCGTATTTTCTGGTCCTTAATATTCTCAATGGCTTTGGGTTCTGAAGTTTCAAATAGAAAAGTACCAAGACCCAACTGACCAAACTGTCCCAGTCCAAAGGCATACACTGATTTCTCTGAAAGGAAGACACAAATACAAGAAAAGGATTTCAGAACAGAAGATACTGTCACCATTACGTTGATAAAAACTGTGATAATAAAATTTTTATAATAAAATTAAGTGTCTCTGGCAGAAAAAAAAACATAAAATCCAACAGCCAAGAAGACATTTCTCAATGATAAAGGAAAAGAAAAATGACCAAGAATACCATTGTAAAAATTATGGCATGGGCCTGACATCATCTTTTACATAGCCCGATAAAAAAGAAACTTTCAGAAATATAAGCTGGTGAAGTACTTAAAATATTCCTATAAGTACCCCTCATATCTTTAAAAAGGATCACTTGTCATTAAATTATTTCTCTACTATTTTCTTAAATCAACTTAAAAATAAAGTTCCCTAAAGGAAAATGCCTTACTTTAAAAAGGAAGTTTAAAAGAATAGCCTACATTGTAAAACAACTTCAGAGAATTTATATTATATGTGCTAGATTTATTCACAGGTAAAAGCTCCTTTACTAGCAAGTGTAAATTAAAGTAGTGGGGAAAGCTTTCCTGTGTCTTAATATTTTAAGCGATTCCAAAGGCTCTTCAATAACACAGTAAATATTAACTCAAACTTCTGAGAAATGAAAAAGCATAAAATAAGGATCAATACAAAAGCAAGATAATAACAGCTAAAGAAAGGGTCTTTATTTCAGAGAAAACTCTTGCTAGCTACTAGGAGTAATATTTTCTGTTATATTAAGTCTTAGTTTAATATATTGATTCTCTTGCTATGGGAGGAAGAACAAGAGCTTTGGATTCAAATAAATAACCCAAATCCAAATCTTTGTTATTACTATCTGTTGCAACTAGCAAATTACTTAAATTCTCTGATGCAGTAATCCTTATGTGACATGACAGAGCAACTGTGAAAATCAAATGAGAAAAACATTTAGGGGGATCTAAAATCATAACAGGGTTTTAAAAACATAATATAATAAAGTTTTCGCAAAGTACTTTCTAATAACATCTTATTTTGACAATGGAGGATAGGGATGAACATATAAACTATTTATTGTCATATAACTTTATATATTTTCGCTGAATAAGAATAATTACTTTATAAATAAAATATATTGATATTACTACTTAAAATATTCTATGCCAAGTATTTGAAGACACATTCAGGTAATGACAAAAGAGACCTTTATTTTAGTTTAAAAATACCATCTCTAGTTTAATAATCACAGCATATTTCTAGTTCAAATAGTTACCTTGATAATGTCAAATAAATTAAATCAAGTATCTATCTCTACAAATACCCAACATTTCTTGGACTGTCTGATAGTAGCCTGGGAAATTTGGTCATAAAAGCAGTCTGAATCATTTTACAAAAGTTTTGTTCCTTATCCCATTAGTTTTATATACTTGGATTGATTAGGAATGACAAATAGCTTTTGTTTTATCTAAGGATATTACATATTATCTTTGTAATACTTAACAGTGTAAACCAATGTTAATAAATAATATAGTACTAGGAAAACAGATTTTATAGTTAGCTTTAGGGTTAATGTTACCCTAACTTCACTGAATTTCACAATTAATTTGTTGGCCTGTAGAAATAATGTTTGTTCAAACACAAGCTGGAAACATTTTGATAATTTCTTATTTTTCCTGAGATCTAACCAGGTTGCATTATGCACACCAACTTAGAACTAGATTTCCTTGTCTTTTGGTAACTGCTATGACATACAAGATTACACTTAGAGTGCCCCAAGTTCCAGTCTAATAGTTTGTTAAGAGCAGACTGCTCATGCCCTTGGGTTACAGAAATTAGAATGCCAAGAAGGGGAGGAAGTGAATCAATGAGGGACAGGAATGATGCAGTGGACTGGAGGTAACATAAGAAGTGTCTTCACTAATCATCAGGGAGGTGCAGATCAAAACAACAATGAGATATCATCTCACACCACAGAGACTGGCCCACATCCTAAAAAACAAAAACAACCGGTGTTGGCGTGGATATGGGGAGAAAGGGACTCTCCTTCACTGCTGGTGGAAATGCTGACTGGTTCAGCCCTTTTGGAAAACAATATGGATGATTCTCAAAAAATTACAAATTGAGCTTCCATTTGACCACTCCTGGGAATATATCCCGAAGAGGCAAAAAGGTATAGTAGAAATGACATCTGTATTTCTATGTTCATTGCAGCACTGTTTACAATAGCTAAAATCTGGACAAAAACAGAGTGCCCCAAAACAGATGACTGGTTAAAGAAACTCTGGTACATCTACACAATGGAATACTATGCAGCTGTTAGAAAAGATGAAGTCATGAAATTTGCATATAAGTGGATCAACATGGAAAGTATCATGTTGAGTGAAATGAGTCAGAAAGAAAGAGACAGACATAGAAAGACTGCACTCATTAGTGGAATATAAAGTAGCAGAGAGGTACAAGCTTGCAATGATGCAATTTCTGGCAGAAATTTCTCTGGACTTAGTTACTAAAATACTAAAATACAGAAATCCAAAACCGTGCAGCCGCTAGACCTCATATCTCTTCATTCTCAGCAATGGAAAACAAATTATTAAATGCTTCCTTTTCAGCAGGTCCGACTTTGGGGGGAGAAACTCCAAACAATAATAGTGATTTTTTGTTGAAATATTGAATGTAATCAAAGTAAAGTGAAAGTAAAGTGAAATTTACCAGTTACACAGGTGGGGCAAGGGGCTGGGGAGGTGGGAGGGTGGGGGGAGGTATACCGTGATTCTTGGTGGTGGAATATATGCACTGGTGAAGGGATGGGTGTTCGAGCATTGTATAACTGAGACTTAATCCTGAAAACTTTGTAACTTTCCACATGGTGATTCAATAAAAGAATAAATTTTTGAAAAAAAAGAGGTGTCTTGGACACTTTGATAGTGTAGAGGCAAGCAACTATGTGCAGAAAAACTGTAAAAGTCAACATTAATGTAAACACATTAGTCAATTTTAAAAATGAATTTGCTAAGGAGGCAAGGTGGGGATGGGGAGAACTTTGGACATTGATGGAGGGATGCCGACAGTGGTAATGGGTTTGGAGTTGGAACACTGGATGCCTGAAGCAATTATTAATAGTATTATAAATCATGGTGCCTAAATAAAAATAGAAAAATAAAAATTAAACCATGAAAATGATGACAATGTTGATAAAAAACTGAACCATTAATTTTTTTCTTAACAATTTCTTCTGTAAGTCAAAAGAACTTAACAAGAATCATAGGTTAAAACATCTTAATGGAAAATGATGCAAGTTAAATTAAGTTAGCTGGTGTAGGGGTTCAAATTCCTTGAAGAAGACTAGAACGGTGGTTTCAGGGGTTGAGAGTGTGGCATAGGGAAGCTACTAATCAACAGGTATAATGTTCCAGCTGGGCAAGAAAATGTCCAGAGATATACTGTACCTCAAATGTCCATATGTAACAATATTGTACTGTACCCTTAAAAATCTCTTAAGAGGGTGGATTAGATGTTCAATTTTCTTACCATGTACACAATAAAGCATTTTTCATTAGCATGCATAGAATGCTAATTCCCTAGGATGCATGGAAAAAGAGGCTGCATTCTGCTTCACACATACCTGTGAGAACCACTGTGTGTGCTCCACCACAAGCTACTTGAATCACCCTCTCAGAAATTCCAAACACCTGCTGTGGTGTTCGGTGATTGTACAGCAGTTCCTTGGGAAGACCTAACTTCCCAGAGTCCGTTTCTCCAAATGTGAACAGTTCTCCCTCAGCTTTTGAAGAGAAAGAAGAGTGATCAGTAACAATAAAAACATGAAAAAATACCATCTTTTTGGTACATATAATCACATCCAGTAAAAATGTAGAAAATGACAACTTTGCTTTTCACAAGGTATTTTTACTGTAAGTTTAAAGAAATGTAGTTTTATTCTTTCCCCCTTGATGATGATTATTTTGTTTATTTGGGGGGCCACAACCAGCTGTACTTGGTTTACTCCTGGCTCTCAGCTCAAGGATCGCTCCTGGTGGTCCTTCAGGGACCATATGTAGTGATCAAACCCATGGCAGATGTGTGCAAGGCAAGCACCGTACCTGTTGTACTATATCTCTGGCTCCACCCCTTAATTATTCGAATCCAAGTACCTTTTAAGCCATTCATGATCATCACAACAAATAAACTAAAAAATAATCTCTGCTTTTTCACAAGATAGAAGACTACCTTACTATTTCCATTTTCCCGTGATAAAACAAAATGACTACACATAAGGACATGAACTTAGTTTGCCTCATTACAGTAGTTAGTTTTGCTCACTATAACCTAAAGCTTTTGTAGATCATGCACTTAATGAATAGCTGTTAAAGGATTAATTTCTTTTAATGAAAGTTAAGACTCATTTCTGTGTGAAGTTTACATGTTAAATGAGTCTTAAGACAGCATGTTGTATTCAGTTATCTGACACTTCCTCTAGAAAAATCTGAAGGAACTGAAATTTAATCACTGCCTTGTCCATGCCAACACTATTGACTTGCTGTTACTACACTTAATGCATTCATTATACTATGCTATGACTAAGTGTATATTAAAAGAACTTTTTAAAAAACCCATAAACTGAACAGAGTTTTATAGAACAGGACTCTTAAAACCTTTTTAACTATACTGATGAACAAAGGGACGACAGTGCTACAGTTCTAATATAGCTGAAGAATAATACAGAACATTTATCACCGCTGATTGAGCAAAGAGTTAACACAGCATACTGTTAAGAGAACCAAGATTGACTACTGACCAGTCCCTGGGACTGTAGCCCTCAGAGTTTTACTTTATGTTGGTGACTGATTTTATGTACACCTGGAATGACGAGTTATGCCAGCTCAGTTTATTAGGATTGTTTTGCAGACATAGCAACACTGATAATTTATAGTTTATAGAAGGAGAGATGGGGGAGTAATCACTATTGAGAGATCCACTTTGCAGTTGCTGTGACTAGCTGGTTGCATGATGTACCTAAATGTCCTACCCCCATAACGTGCTACATGAAAGCCTCAGATCCTGAGACAATAATGGTCTTTCCTGGGCCAACATGACACATACATCCCTGCAGCTCAACAGAGAAAAAGCACATCCTCTGTGACCTCAAAGAGAAAGGACCATCAAGCCAATGCTGAAACTCAGGAGAATACGCCTTTTTTCCTGCTGCTTTTTCTCTGTATCTTTTGCTGTAATAAATCTCAATCATGAATACAGTCTACTCATGAGTCCTAGCAAATCATAATTCATGGAAAGTCATGTGATCTAGCACATACCGTATGTAGCACTTAAAACTAGGTCAATGCTGCAAGCAGATATACTGAATTTCTGAATTGATCTGTGTAGAAAATGAATTTTTTAGAATCATTTTTACATAAAACATTTATCAAATCCTGATGGGTACAAAAAAGGTGCTCAGTAAGCCACTATCTTCTGTCCCCCATGCCTCTTGCATCCCCGACGAAATGGGCTAAGGCAAGAAGAATATAATCCTACCTCTGCCTACACATTTCTGCTGTTCCTCACACCATAACATGGGTGAATTTTACGTGAGCTGTGTCTCAATAAAGCTGTTTTTAAAGGTATTAAAGTGAAAGAAGAATCTCAATGTAATATCTTATTGTTTAAGATGAGCAATCCCATTTGATCTCCTACTGGCTTTATATTTAGCCAGCTTAGTCATAAAACTAGCTCTGGCAGTCTTATTAGAAGCCATATGATAAAGCAATACCTTTACTTGCAATTTTTGGGTTTTTTCATGTGCTTTTGCTTTGTCACAAGTGAGTAGAGACTACATCAATACCAGAGGTCTAAAGTAACCAATAAGTTGGTAGGAGGTATTGTACCAAAGAACACAATCAACTGTCATTCATTCATTCCCTCATCTGTCAATTACTTGGTATAAATTTGTTTAAGACATTGGGAGTATAGGAGCGAACAGTACATAATTTTTCTTCTCTTAGTAGCATGCAATTGGTATTTTCTAAACCAGAATCTGTAGTGCATTAAATAAGGAATAAATGTATGAGACAGCAGTACTACAGAATTATTTCCTCTAGGTATATTAGAAGAAAAATCAATTAAGAAATCCGCAAGCCAGATGGCAGTGGGCAGAAAAGGGAGATGCTGTGGATGTTGAGAAAAGGCCAACCGAAGGAAATCATATACCATACTCACTGTCTTCCTTCCCCATCTAGTCTTCATCCTTGTTCCTACAATGAAAGTCTAGAACTCATTTATTGAAACAATAAAAAAAATTCTCAGGATAAAAATAGAAGAAAATCAGTAAGATAGAAATCCATAATCATACTTCTGCTTTTGCTAGTGTAGATGCACACGATAATACAACCTAGCATTTCAAATATTTTAACTACAATAAAAGAGGTTAACAGTGGGTCCAGGAAAGGAAGATGCTGTGAATGCTGAGAAAAGTCCAAGCAAAGGAAATCATATACCATACTTACTGTCTGCCTTTTCCAGCTAGTCTTCATTCTTGTTCCTACAATGAAAGCCTAGAACTCATTTATTAAAATAATAAAAGCAAATTCTCAGGATAAAAGTAGAATACGTCCAAGTGCAGAGACAAAATTCTGAAACCAAAATCCAAGAAGCATGAGAACCAAAATTCAAAAGGGTTTCTAAGATACACATCTTGTTTTTAGAACTGACTTAATATTCACTTAAAAAATTAAACTTGTCAGAAAAAGTTTGAAATTATCTCTATTGAAATGGAGAGATACTGTGACCTAGAACTAAAAGTATTTCATTATGTGGTAGTCTGATATTATTTCTATGGAATTGCGTGTTACATCATTTTATCAACAATCAGTAATAATTTAGCAACAGGATCTAACATGATGAAACCAAAATGTTCTGTCTTACTTGTCACAAAAGCAGAATGGTAATAGCCACAAGAGATCCATGAGATAGGTTTCCCAATGGTCACTTGATGAGGAATACACACATTAGTCAAATCTTGTAAGCCAATTTGTCCTTCAGAATTGTCGCCCCACATAAAGAGTTTTCCATCCTCTATAAAGTAAACACAAGGAGGAAAAAAAGACTTTTTAGAGGTATAAGGGTTATTGAGTTATTGTATTTTCAACCATTTATTTAGAAAAATTGTATTTTGAAAAGAAAAATTATTACTGGCGTTTATACCAGCTAGATTCTTAGGAGTTCAATTTATTTTATAAAATGCTTCTGTGATGATAAAGAGCAGTGAATAGCTCAATGCAAATTATTTCAGTCATGTCTGCATTTTTCTTAATTGCAAAAACAGAATGTCCTTTCCTATAATAACATTTTCTTATTCTAACGTCTCTAGAAAATGGTTCCTTCCTCTCAAGCAGTTTACCTGTCACTGACTGACTACACAAGTCACACTTGGCATATTCTGGGCACATTTCTGACCAAAAAAGGCCCATTCTTGAGAACATCGTGGAAATGATGATGCAAAACATAAATACACTTCACTACCTTTTACTTTTGACAATGTGTACCTGAAAAAATACTCTAGCTTTATATGACAATGTATAAATCTATTAATTATATATAAGCCTCTCAGAAACAGGTTAACTTTTTTTTTTTTTTTTTGCTTTTTGGGTCACACCCAGCGTGATGCTCAGGGGTCACTCCTGGCTCTGCACTCAGGAATTACCCCTGGCCGTGCTCAGGGGACCATATGGGATGCTGGGAATCGAACCCGGGTCGGCCGCGTGCAAGGCAAACGCCCTACCCTCTGTGCTATCGCTCCAGCCCCTAGAAACAGGTTAACTTATGTTCCTTCTGATAAGAGTTTCTATGTCAGAACAAGTTAAACTAGGAAAAAATATTTTATAAAGGAATAAATTACTTTTATCTCCTAATCTAACTTTTTCCCACCCCTGTAGTAATTTAATAATAAGGTAAATAAAAGGGCAGTTGAAATGAAGAACCAAAAGAAAGATGTCAAAATACCAGCTGCAGGGCTAACAAAATAGAAGGAGTGGACAGCTACAGGTCTGACGCTGGCTCTTGTGAAACCAAAGTAACTCCTTCAGGTAGACAGCACTCAAGACTGGAAAAAAGCAGCACACTTACAACTGCTTTAGTGAAACCACATTTACTTTGGCACTAGATTTTATCTATTATTTTATTATTTTTTTAAAATTTATTTTTGGTCTGGGGGAAACACCCTGAAGTACTCAGGGCTTTTTCCTAGCTCTGTGCTCAAGGATCATACCTGGTCTTGCTCAGGGGACCAGATGGGGTGCCATCATGTACAAGGCAAGAGCCCTGCCCTCTGTACTATCTCTCCAGCCCCCTTGGCTCTGAATTTTAAAGAAATTTCTCAGATAAACTTCTGATAGAGAGGATAGAAAGGTGTGATGTCATTTACAAACTATATTATCACCTCCACATATCCAACAGATTTCTATGATATTTCTGAGAGCAAGTTCATTAAAGTTGCAAGTTAACTTTCAGAAGACACAATGAAAACGACATTTGAGACCACACAGGATAGAACAGGTAATGCAATTAACAATTTACCTTTTGAGTATATGGTCATATCTAATTCTAAATTAATAGAACACTGTAAAATATGCCATGATGTAAAATTCTATTTTAAATGTCTTCTGAAAACACATAATGAATAAAAGAAAACTAATAAAGCTGTGTTAAATTACTGAGTACGTAAAGCCTCTCTCTAAAAAGATATGTCCCAGCATGAAAGTCTTACCAGTTAATGCAGCCGAAGTATTAGATCCAGCAGCAAGCTGTTTAATCTTATGCTCACATGTGAAAAAGCTAATTAGCTGGAAAGTGTTCCTTTCTTCAGTGTCCCCAAGTCCCAACTGCCCTTCATTATTTCCTCCAGCTGCATATACATTGCCTTTTTCTACACATTGAAAAGAAAACATTAGTAAACTATGGTCACTATCTTTATGACACAGGTCAGTATATACCAGGAATTTCCTCTATTTAATAACAGTGAAGAAAGTCAGGATAGGTCTATAAACTGAAGAACAACTTTCACTTGTAAAAAAAAACAAGGTTACACTTATGTGAAATTTCATTCTAGAAAAATTCTGGATTTTAAGTAACAATTGAAATGCATAGAATGTTTGGAATGTATTTTCTTGCTACTGTAGCAATTCATTAATTCAGAACCATAAAAGAGGAAACTGGTATCCAAATTAGTTGATATTCCAAATCACAGTATTCTGAATTAATTGATTCATTAATTGCAACTTAGATACACATTAAAACTGAGAATCAACAGGTAGCAAATAGGTAAATTTAAGCAAATCCAAAAATATTATAAAAATGAAAATGGCATGTAATTTAAATTTTTTTATTTAGTCAAACTGGAATGAAGCACAGCGTGCTGTTTACGAGTTAGGACTCCAGAGACAGATTTCCTGGTTGTATATTCTGCCTTGCAACTCAATAACAACTCAAATGACCTTGGATAAGCTGAATAAAATTTCTCTGAGTCTCATTTTCCTTATCTGTAAAATGGGTGACAACAGGATATACTTCACAGAGCTACTATGAAGATTAAACTAGTTAATATTTAAAAATTCTTAGAATACCATCTGGGTCACTATAAGCACTAGATAAATATATGTCTAGATAATAAGCACTTCCAGTAAGTTCCAAATTAATGAATAGTTTTAAAAACATTAAAACTTAGTTGTATCTGTCATAACAATGTCCAGGAAGCTGTACTCACTAAATTAAAGGGGGAAATTAAGGAAGAAATCAGTCAAGATTTTTAACTAGGTATTATTGTAGGAAAATGAAGCTAGCATTGCTTTCAAATGAATGATAATGAGACCACATAGTATTAAACAGCACAATCAGTACATATAGTGCCATCAGAGTTAGTGCAGTGCTAAAAAGAATAATTGCATGACTAAAAGTTTTAAAAGTCATAAAAAGCTCTTTGGGAAAAGTAATACATACTGAATCTTAAAAGAATCTAAATATGAGAAAGAGAGACCGTTTAGTCCGGAAAGAGTATGAAAAAGGGCAGTGAGGCAGTAATAATCTGAAGACAGATGAAACAGTGTGAGGGAAAGGAGATATATTAGGATGTCAGGGCCTGCACTTGTTAAAAAGCAATTACTGAAGTCTACCTTTTCTCCAGTGAATTGCCTGCGCATCTTCTGAACTCTATTATGTTCCACTAATCTTCTCCTATCTTTTACCTAACAGCACACGGTCCTAATTGCTGGGCTTTTCTAGTAGGTCTTAAAATCAGATAGAGCTTGCTTGTTCTTTTCTGGACTATTTAGGCTATTCTAGGGTTTTTGATTTACCTTCACATTTGGATTTTTACTGAAGTCACATAGCCTTTTAGAGTCTTCCACTCACCCTCCGGAAAGAAGGAAGACCAAAGATTGAAGCAACCGGCCTGATATGTGAACACAGGCAAGGAGATTCTGTCCCTTGTATAATCCAAGAAAGAAAAAAACAGCTTTTTCTTCAACCATTGAAGACTTAGAATATTTTCAAAAGCAAAACAAGTATAATAATCATTTACATTTTAAAATGTAATTTAAAAGTCTAATCCTACTGTTACCAAGGTTCTGTTTCTATTACTTTTACAAAATTATGTTACGGGCATGAGAGCTTGGTCCTCATATAGGGCAGGAAGCCATATATTGGACACTATACCTGTTGAAATTAGAGTGTGGTTTCTTCCACAGGCAACAAATATCACCTTTTCAGGTTTTAAAGCTGAAATAAAAATGACAAAATATTTATAGTCATGAAAATGATAAACAATCCAGGCTTGTCTGACCCTGTAGTTTATGTTCTCAACTATGAAAGCAAAGGTCTTCAGAACTGTGTATCAAAATAACTGGTAGAAGTTTGAGAAAAAATTACAGATCAGCCAGACCCCTGGAGAACCTGAATCTGAGGTAAGGCGTTGGAACCTCTGTCTATTTTAAATAACTACTCTGCATTGAGATCCTCTGAATTTAGTTATTCTGCCCCTTTTTGCCATCTTGATCTATTACCTAATCTGTCATCACCACCAAGTGTTCACCTTCTACCTCACTCAATGAAACAAAGTCCAATATTCATAGGCATACACCTATGTTAGCTACAAGGCATTCATTCATAAAACATTCAAAGAAGAAATCCTGAATACTTATGGCTGAATATTTCTGGGTGCTGCAAAAATAACTAAATCAGAGTACCCAGTCTCGAGAATCTCATACTCTAGATCAGAAGTTCCCCAAAAGAGATTTTCCAAATTCATTTGACATACTTATTTCCCAAATTTATTTGGCCCATTTTCAGGAATAATGATTACTCAATGCTCCCTGGAAATATACCTTCTGTAAACAAATAGAAAGCACCTCTAATTGCACCCAAGCTACTATCATCGCCCCCTCTCCCCCTTAAACCCCCATCCAGATAGTGTTATCATCCACTTTGGAAAACACTTCTCTAGATAAACTTGTTAGTTTGTTATTTATGTATGTGCGAGTAAGGATCAGAATAACCAAAAACATATGCAAGCATTTCACAGTCTATGTTCAATAAATAATTTTTAACTAAGTAGAAGTATCTTAAAAGCTCTACAACACCTAAAAATAACATGAATTTGAAAAATCACAATAAAATTTTGAGCTAAAATTAAAAAAATTGATAAAAATACTGCTAATCACATCTCAATCTTCAAGTTTAACTGATGTGCATAAGTTATAGTCAAACAGAAGTGTTATGCATAATAATGAGAATGTTCGTAAAGGCATCAATTGCCCAATATTTTCTGGGATTGATTTTTAAATGTCTTTTTGTTCTTGTAAAAACATAAGAACTAATCAAGCTTCTCAATCCTGACTTTTTTTTTATACATCTAGCCATAAATACAGCAGGGCAAATAAGTGTTTTAGAAAACCAACAACCATATGACACCAGTATAAAGCTCTTAATAAGACGGAGCTCAAAATTCTGCCCCACTGCACTATTATCTGTATATACAAAAGCGGTAATATTTAATGTATAAGTAGGTTTAAAAAAAGATGGCCAGTGCAAAACTGTAAAAAGAAGAAAGATGTAAACAAAATGAAAAGTTGCAAATGAAATCAAAAGATGTAAATGAAAAGATGGGAAAGTGTGAAAAACTCTAATAGATGGTGAGTGTTAAAACTCCCTCGGTGGACTCTGGGTTTGTAATCAATGTGCTGTTTAGACCCTGATATGTAAGAGTGCTTCTGAATTATATAGACAAAATAAAATACCGACAATATTCAAATAAATGTTGAAAAATAAAGAAATAAAGGCTTCATTGTTTATAACATGAAATTAAAGAACTATACAATCAATATAAAAGTATCTTATATAGCTTGTTAGTACTTAGAATGAATAAAAAGACAAAGACCCCAAACCTTTGACACATGTTGGTTTGGTTATTGTTGACTTGGATCCTAATCCTAACTGGCCCCAGTTGTTACTGCCAAACACGTAAAGTTTATTGTTTCCTGGTAGGGAGGAAAAAGAAATAAAAACATTTTCATAATAAAGAAATGAAAGACAAAGACATCTTTTTTTTTTTTTTGCTTTTTGAGTCACACCCAGCGATGCACAGGGATTACTTCTGGCTATACACTCAGGAATTACCCCCTGGTAGCACTCAGGGGACCATATGGGATGCTGGGAATCGAAGCCAGGTCGGCTACATGCAAGGCAAGCACCCTACCCGCTGTGCTATTTCTCCAGCCCCACGAAGACATCTTAAAACAATTAAAAAGCTATATTTGAAAGTAGTCCTTGCTTTTCCATGCTGAAACAAGTTACCGTGTCCATCTTTGCAGAGTAGATTCTGCTAGATAGGAGTTTCTATGATTAGACATATTTTTTAAAAAAATCATACTTAAACAAGGGAACTTAGAATATTAAAGGTTCTCTTGATAAATCAACTATCAAGAAATCTCTGGTAAAGTAAAAAATGACAATAACACTTTGTACATATTTCCAACATGGTAAGACAGCACATTCTATATTTGGTGTTCTCTAAGTATTACAAGTTATGCTTAGGATTTTAATACTAACCTGTAACAATAGCAGTATGTTCATCACCACATGAAAGACATATTGGTATATCATTTTTAAACCAGAATTTACTTGGAATATTTTCTGCAAATCTAGTTTTTCCAAATGTGAAAACAGCACCCGAATCTGCAAATAATCATATTTTACAGCTTATACTCTGTTGCCTGTTCATAAAATATTTTCCACTATCTCTACAGATTAGTTTTATGACATTTCTCACTCCACTCTAGCACTGTTTTATGCCCTTCTTCTCCCTCCTTTACTCAATTCTACTTGCAATAGTTCATTTTAGTTTTATTATGAAATATACTAATGAAAGGTGTATTATTTACTTATTGGTGCACAAAGTCATACTACAAGAAAGGCAGTGGTCTTCAGGAACTACCAGGTAGCTATCTATTACCTGAAATAATATAATTGGTAACTTACTCAGGTTTGTTAACACCTGACTGGGGACTAATCTTCATGCACAGAAACAGTACAGTATTATTAAATCATTCGTGAGAATTCAGAATGCTGAGATTTAACATTCTTAAATTAAATCATTAAATATGCTTGATTAAATGCTACTACATTAACCACTACCTCTATAATATTCAGAAATATTTCAATCTGGTAGCATTTTGAAAAGATCCAAGTCCTCTTATTTCTCAATAAACATTCACATATACAAATAGGGTGGAGGGAGAAAGATGTCAGATCTAGATTTTAAGGAAATCTTGAGGATAATCATGCTTAAAGCACCATTTTGAAGAGAAACTTGAGTCACATTAACAAATTTCTTGATCTAGAAATTTGACCTCACCCATTTTATAGAGATCAAAACCCCTTACTGTTCTCAAAAACCATTTAAATACACATACAAAGAAAGTCACAAACTTTTTTGTACAGTACCATTTTGAAAATTACACACAACCCTTCTTTTTCAATAATCATTTACAGACACACAGGGCAGATATCTCAAAGATGTTCACACTCAAGGTATCATCCTGAGGAAACCAAAAAGCCCTAATGATTCTCAATAACCATTTTAAATACAAATAGAAACAAATGCACACAAAGAAGTGAGATGTTTTCAGAAAATCCATAAAGCAACATTTTTTAAAGAGCTCCAAGTAGAATCCACAAACTTTTCACAAACCTCCCTCTCCCCTTTCTCCCTCCTCCCCACACCTCACTCTCCCTCTTTCCACTCAGGAATTACTCCTGGAGAAGCTTGCAGACTCTGTGGGATGCCAGGGATCAATCCTGCATTGGCCACATGCAAGGCAAATGCCCTACCCGCTGTACTATCACTCTGGCCCCGGACCCAGTAACTTTTTGCAGAGACCAAAATCTCCACTGCTTGTTAATAAGCATTAAACATACACACAAACACACATACACAAGCTGGATCTAGATTTTAAGGAAATCTAGTGGATAATCACACAAAAAGCATCATTTGGAAGTGAACGTAAAACCCGTACTAATTTTCAATAATCATTTTAAACACACACATTTGCCACATGTAACTTTTAAGAAAATCTTGAGGATAATCGCACAGAAAATGCTATTTTTGAAAAGAGCCCCCAGCAGCATTAACAAACTTCTGGATCCAGCACCACTTTGAAGATAACAAACCCCTCAACTAGTTATTAATAACCATTTAAACACACACACGCAAACACAAAGGATGAATCTATCTTTCGAGGAAATTTGGAGGACAACCATATATCAAGTACCATTTGGCAAAAAAGACTGTACTAGCACAAACTCTGATACAGTACCACTTGGAGGAGATCAAAAACACCTACTGGTTCTCAGTAACCATTTCCACACTCAAGCACCAGATTTAGCTTTTGAGGAAATATCCAGGAAGAACACACATAAACTAATAGGGGACCAAGGAGACTCAGCGAACAGCACTGCCTCTCATGTTTAAAAGCCCTGTGTCCAATTCCTGGTACTGCCAAAACATACCCAAAAAACCACAACGACAAATAATGGGTACCAGAAAGCACAGTGATTTCACTACTAATAAGGAAAAACCCTGGGAATTATGGAAATCCTTTAGAGAACTATTTGTGAGGCATCACAGTTTAAACTAATAAAACAAACTGGAAGGGGGAAGACTCTGTTCTTTTAAAATGATTAATTTGAACTGTTGAATGCTGTTCTGGCTTTCCAGAAAAAAAAAACAACCAGAACAGCACAAAACTTGATACTCTTGCCCCAACCCAGCCATTGGCAGGCTCTGCTCTGACCAGCCTGCAAAGAGCTTGCCCCTTTGTTCTTGACTCCACTCCAAGCGAGTGGACTCTAGCAGACCAGCCTCTAAGCAGCTCAGAGTCATTCGAGGTAAGAAGATGCAACAGCAATGTCGGTGAATCTATGATTCTTTGCTAAAAAGGTTAAAGCAATTTAGCCTTTTTTAATGCCAAGGACCATTTGGACACAGCACAATGCCGAACAATCACCTTCAACCATCAGCCTGCTCTATCTGCTCCAATCTTACTACGTTGCGCTTGCCTTTGCAAGCCGACACCACATTCTTCAGCGGACCTAACGGATTGGACGTTCCCCACTCCTGCAAGGGTCAGAAAATCAATGAGCAGACTCCGATCCCCATTTGTCCCCATTTTGAAAAATTAAATGTTATCGCAGAACAGTCGCGCGGGCATTCCTCGTAGTTGAACGTGCTGCCCCCCGAAACGTTCGTTTCCGTTACGAGTACGAACGCGGTACCGGGTCACAACGCCAAGTGCACTACTGGAAGCCAGCGGAGTAAGTTCTTTCAAAATTAAAGGGTCCCTTCTTCATCCCCTTCGCCCCCCTTTCGTTCTCAGCCCCACACTGGCTGGGCAGGAAGGTCATGAAACTCGCAAGGAGGCTAAACAGCAACCCACTGAAACGGAAACCAACGCGAGTTTATTTTAAAATGTGACTCTAAAATGCGACGGGCACCGTCTCTCTTCTCCCTTAAGTCACTCGCCGGGCCCCGGCGACAGTTGAGGTGACAGTTGAGCCCCAGCGGCCTAGGCCTTTCCCCGCAGCCCAGGCGGCCGGGAGGCGGGGCCTGGCCGACCGCCCGCCCGTGGACCCTCCCCCAGCCCGCCGCCGCGACGCAGCCGCCACTCACCGGGCACCGATTCATCGGGGTCCCCCGTGCCGAGGGGCATCCTGGCAACCTGGGTCGGCACCAGGTGCGAACCGTGGGTGGCTGCGTCGGGCCTAAGGCAGAGCCTTGGCTCCGAAACAGACGGCGAAGGCCCCACGGACCCCCATTACCGACCCTCCGGGCAGCCCACGACTCTCGCGTACCGGAAGTCAACAAATAGCCGCTAAGGGCAACGGGGGCGGGGCGCAGGGCGGGAGGCGAGGCTGCACATGCGCAGAGGTGGGGAGGCGGGGCGGCGCAATAAAGCCTTTGTCGTCGCACAGGCGCAAAGCCCAAGTGCAGCGCTCTTGGAGCCGCTCGCCCCCTGCTGTACAGAAGGGAAGGGGCCGTCACAGCACGCAGTGATAAGCTGAAGCCGTTAACGTTGGGGGACTCGTTAGGATAATAACCAACGTTACAAACGTCTCGTGTTAACTGTCAAATTAATGTGACACTAGCAGTCCTCCACAGAAAACTACAGTAGTAGTAATAGTGACCATGAGTAGATGAGATAGGCACTCTGTAGCGCATCCCAAATCCTAAATGGTATTAAAGGCTATTTTCAGGATCTAAACCAAGGCCTATATGTATACATATATATACACATAGTATTGCATATAATATATAGCACTGATTATCTTGCACAATAAATATTATATATAGCTAGTATATATCAATCATTAAAAGGTGAAAGGTGTATTATTTACTACAATTATTAGTTCGAACTGTGATGTCTCACGATTGTTTTCTAAAGGATTTCCGTAATTACCAATTTTTTCCTTATTAGTAATGACATCACTATGCTTTATCATATATTTAATATATCTATTATATTATATATGTTAATACATTATATAATATAGTATATATAATTTATATTGTGTAGTAATAATACATTCTATGTTGTAGAAAATAAGAATATGATTATCAAATAGCATATTCTGTATTATATAATCATGTATTATACATTAATTAATATAGGATGTTAATTATAATGATATTAATAATATATTATATTGCATATTGTATTAATATACAGCATATATTGACATATTATATACTACATTATGTTGTTAATCTGTAATATATCAATATATATGCATAATGGGCTGCAGCGATAGCACAGGGGGTAGAGCGTTTGCCTTGCATGTGGCAAACCCGGGTTTGATTCCACCGCCCCTCTTGGAGAACCTGGCAAGCTACCGAGAGTATCTCGCCCGCATGGCAGAGCCTGGCAAGCTACCCATCGCGTATTTGATATGCCAGAAACAGTAACAAGTCTCCACAATGGGAACGTTACTGGTACCCACTCGAACAAAATAGATGAGCAATGGGATGACAGTGATACAGTGATACACATAATATATCATATAGTTAGGCATCAATATACATAATAATTGTGCATAATATATGAGATAGATTCAATGAGTCCCAGTATGTATGGGTCCCAACTGTATGAGTCCCATCTGTAAGATAGCTAGAAATCCAATTTACATGTGTGGAGATTATAGAATGGGACAACTGGGGTCTAGTTTAGCTGTTCCAGCCCATATACTCTGAACACTAGCTCCTCTGTGTCCTCTCACAGAAGGTGAGGACCCAGATGAAAGATTTGCTACTAAGAGTAACGTGCACAAAGGGTTTTACCTACATCCGAACAATTGTTCTAGAATTCCCTCAGAAATATTATGGTTTTCTACAGTCGACCCTTATTTTCCTATGTTCAGCAATTAGCTACTATAAATAAAGGCAAAAAGTCATTTTCCAAGAAGAGTACATTTAGGTACATGTGCTTGCAGTGGTCATGGGCTTTAGAGTAAGACAAAACTGAATTCAAAGATCCCTAAATTCCTGCGTGCACCAGAGCATGCTACTAATTTTGCACAGTGGAGAGATTAAAGTATATACTAATAATCATTTACCTAGAAAGTAAAGTGGGAGCTATGAAGTAACATCAAGGAGCAATGGTCTGGCATGAGAGGTTAAGAAACGGTTATCTGAGAACATTCGGTCTCAGAACTGAAGGAGAAGCTGGGAAAGAATGGTGAGAGAGCCCTAGGCAGAAAGGAAATCTGCAAAGGCTCCCACGGAGCTGGACTCTTTCCAAGAGTTCAAAGAGGTGACGCTGGGATGCTGATAAGATTGGAGATCATGGACCTGTTCAGAATCTGAGATTTTACAAAACTTCAGGGCAATGGGAAGCCGTCGCGGGACTGTACACAAGAGTGATAGGATCAGTTATGTGTATTCCTGAATTAATTTTGCCTTTCTGCTTGGGGAGCATTAATTAGAGCAAAGAGGAGGGTTCAGAGCCCTTGCAGCAATTGAGACCAGCAGTCACGCTGGCTTGGAATACAGTACATTGACACTAGAGAAGCGCTGGCTTATCAAAAGCTATTTTTGCAGCATAATCAACAGGAAATGATATCTACTGACTCCTATGTAGTGCAGGACTACCAAACAATTTTTATAGAAACAGCAAAGAAGAGACTCTAAATTATTTTGGAAAGCATTCCATAGTCTTTAAATGCCTTGTCATAGTTACCACAATAAAATCAGAATTTTTAAAGACTTTGGTTATAACATGTTATAGTTGGCTTTACAAAATATTAAAAAAATTAAGGCCAGTAATAGCACAGTGGATAGGTTGTTTGCCTTGCATGTAGCTGACCTCAGATTTAATCCTCAGTACCACATATGGTCCCCAGAGCCTTGCCAGGAGGGTGCCAGGAGGGTTCAGTAGGTATGGTACCAGGAGAGTTGAGTAGGTATGGTGGGAAGGACATGGTCAATTGACTCTAGAGCACTATAAGACATTAAAGTGGAGGTATTGGGCTGAGTAGGTAACACAATCAGAAGTCCCAGATAGACGGATGTATTTGTGGGATGCATGAGTCTATGAATGATAGCAGCATGAGGAAGCATTACAAGGTGAAAGGAGAAAATGTAACTCTAACATGAGAAGAGAAAAAAGAAACTATAATGAGCCTTGTCTGCGCGTCCACCATTTAATAGCCTAACACAAGATAAAGCTGAAAAGGAGAATGAGCAACCATAGAGGAAGAGTCTACCAAAAGGTGTTTTAACAGAAGGGTGTGGTCAATTGTGTCACGTGATGCTGAGAAATGAAGTAAGGCAACAACTTCCTAATGCACTTGGTAGTGCAGGCATCCTTAGGGGTGCAGCGAAGAGCTGTTAGTGTGAGGGAGGAAGAAACAATATTTAAACAGTTATTTTCTGGGAAAAACAGGATAAGAACCGAGTTTGAACACTAGAGACAGTAGATATAGACTGGGAAAGGAGATATAGTAGGAAGAAGGGAGGTAAATGGGGAAGTCTGGTAAACCTTGGAAATAATTGAGAAGATGAATAAAATTGAATAGAGAGTGAGGAAACCAGATTCAAGAGAATGAGGAAATAATAATAATGTAAGGGAGGAAGAGATGGCATCCAAGATCATCGCTCAGATCGACTTGCCTAAGGGAGACAGTTCTTCGAACATAATATGAGGAATGGAACAAAGCCTCCTTATATAAAAAGTTATTAGAAATATGTAACATATATTACAGATACATATGGTATATCTATATTCACATATAGATTAATCTCTATATTAGTAATATATGTATCTATGATATGTGACCTGCATGATAACATTAATGGTCATCAGGACATGTTTTAAGATATAGGTAACATGTAGAATTTACCTTTTGGTTCCTGGAACAAAGTAACATTCAATGGCATTAGCTCTTACCATAGGCAGAATTGGTCATGCTCACAGTGATATCACAATTTGGGCTATACTGCAATGCAAACAGTGCCCCAATATCTGCGACTTTACACAAAGTTCTGCCTCATCCTACATGTACAATGTGGGTCACCAGGGAGTGTAGGATAACATAGCCTCAGGTAGTTTATGTTTATTGGGTTACTCCCATTACAGTGCTCCCATTCCTCTTTGTTTATTTGTTGCTTCTTTCTTAGTGTTCTGTTGACTTGTAAATATTGTTTTTCTCTTCTCCTTGAGTCCTTTGCATAGTTTATTCAGAGCAATGTCCTTTTTGTATGGACACAGGAAGACTTAGCAAATGCTATGCTTTCATAACCTGGGAGTCATTTGACTCTACATGATATTTTCCTCCTGGGCATCAGTTCTCTAAACCTAAGCCTCAGCTGCCCTTAATTCCTAGCACCCCCAAAAGTAGGGACCCGACGAGGGACAAGACGGACCCAGGGCAAGCGGTGAGTTGTGTGCTACCCTGGCATGGAGATGGGCCTGGCCAAAGTGCCTAATGCTTAACTATAAGTTAAGAGCTTGGTCATGGACAAATGTCATGATCCAAACAGTGATAACTAGATTTGGACCCTGCTAGGGTTAGGAGTGATTAATCTGGCCTGAGTGCTGTGGTCTGAGCCTGTGGCAAGATGTTGTCAGGAGAGCTGCCTTGCAAGCCTCAATGTATCTCTTGCTAAGTCCATACAAAAATAACTAGTATTAAGATGTTAATAAGTGTTTGGACTAAAGAAAGGAAAAAAACCTTAAGAGTCAGGAAGGGCTTTGGAATGCCCTGTCCTCAGGAAGGGCTTTCTTATGTTGATTTTGCTACCTGGCTGGGTGTAGCCTAGAGGGCAAGGTGGGAGAGACAAGTAGGAGGAGAGACAGAGAAGCCAGAGAAAGGCTGGAGTAGATCGAGAGAGAGGACAGAGCTGGGAGTGCGGGAGATGAGAAAGATGGAAGATCGAATGAACGGTAACTAATCAACAACCAGCTTGGTCCTCATTCTTCCTTCGCCTGCCCTTGGCCAACGGCTGTCCCGATCCAGTCCACACACTGCGGTTCCAGAGCACTGAACGTGGGTGGTGAGACAGAGCTGCCCGGAGAGCCCGCCCCTCGGCGAGCTTTAGTTTTTTACAAGGGAGAATCTAACCCACTTGGTCTTTCAGGGGTCCAGGCTACTCAGAGAGGTTCAGTTGTCTTACAGCTGCACCTTATGCTGTTCCTGACCACTTTTGCAAGGCAAAGGAGAGAGGTAGCAGGACACAAAGTGTTTCAGATCAGAAGTGACAAACTTATCCTAATTACAAACCACTGGCCAGATCCAGTGTTCTGCATATACTGCTAGGGGTCTGGATTCTTAGGAGCTCTAGGGGACATTAAGTGAATAATAAATACCTCTTCCCAATGCCGATAGTTAAATAGTCGTAGGCTGTGGACTCACCAGCCTTATGTGTGGGAAGCAGAGAGCTCCGAGGTATCATTTTGGTGGGGATGAGGGGTGATTGGGGGCTTGGGCCACACTCAGTAGTACTCAGGGCTTGCTCCAGGCTCTGTTCAGAGACCTCTTCTGATGGGCTCTGGGGATTATATGGGGTGGCAGAAATTGGACCCAGGACTGCCATATGCAAGACAAGTGCCTTAATCACTGCATTATGGCTCCGGCCCCTCCAGGGTATCATTGTAATCTTGTATTTTTCTTTTCTGTGCCTGCCTCATACACTGTCAACTCCCCAGGAAATCATTCTGATATACAGAAGTCCTCACACATCTGACAACATGTACAACTCTTTGCAATCTGCACATTAATTCCAGTTGTTATTCTGTTATTTTCTGGAACATTTTGTGTTAACTAAAAATAGAGGCATGTATGAACAAGAAAGATATTTGATGGATTGTGCTTCCTAGGTGAAGTAGTTTCTTGCTTGACAGCAAAACATCCAAGGTTTGCATTTTGAGTTGCTCTGCACTAAAGCAGCCTTTGCTATTTATTTTTCTATTTGGAATCAGATTAACGTAAATATGTCTCACTTTGAAAACCCCTATAAAATCCCCAAATGCTCCATTTATGAATCAGATTCTAATGGCTTCTTTTATTTCTGGAATTTTGCAAAGATGCACAGGTCCAAAGCGAGGGAGTTTTATTTAGAAGGAAGAGACAGACAGCAGATGGGCATTAATGAGCAGGAAAGAAAACTTGCACGTATTTATTAAATCCTGTTTTCAAACATCTTGAATTGCATACAAATAATTCAGTGCTCTTGTTAAACTTTTAGATTCTGATTCACAGGGCCACAGTGATAGGACAGGAGGTAAGACACTTGCACTGCATACACCTGATCCCAGTTCCATCCACAGCACGGCATATGGTTCCCCCAAGCACTGCAAGAAGTGATCCCTGAGCAAAGAGCCAGGAGTAAGTCTTGTGCACCATGGGTGTGGCGCTAACACTCCCCACAAATTAAATTCTAATCCAGGAGATCTAGGAAGGGTCCTAGGACTCTATTTTATTATTATCTTAATTTTATTTTTTTCTTTTTTCTTTTTTTGCTTTTTGGGTCACACCTGCAATGCACAGGGGTTACTCCTGGCTCTGCACTCAGGAATCACCCCTGGCGGTGCTCAGGGGACCATATGGGATGCTGGGAATTGAACCCGGGTCGGCCGTGTGCAAGGCAAATGCCCTACTCACTGTGCTATTTCTCCAGCCCCTATCTTAATTTTCTTATGGTTAATATTTTTTAATTTTTAATTGAGTCACCGTGAGATACATAGTTACAAAGTTGTTCATGATCAGGTTTCAGTCATACAATGATCCACACCCATCTCTCCGCCAGTGTTCACTTCCCACCACCAATGACCCCAGTTTCCCTCCCACCACCTCCTCCAAGCCTACCTCGATGGCTCTATGACAGGCATGTTCCTTCTCTGCCTGTCTCTGTCTCTTTCTCTCTCTCTCTCTCTCTTTCTCTCTCTCTGACTCTGCCCCTCTCCCTCCACTTTGGGGCATTATGGTTTGCAATACAGATACTGAGAGATCAACATGTTTGTTCTTTTACCTACTTTCAGCTCGCAGATTCTATCCAGAGTGATCATTTCTAGCTATCTTTGTCATAATGGTCCCCTCTCTATCCCAATTGATAGGAATCTATTTTTTTAAATTTTATTTTATTGAATCACTGTGAGATACAGTTACAAGCTTTCATGTTTGAGGTACAATCATACAGTGTTCAGACACCCCATCCCTCCACCAGTTCACATTTCCCACCACCAATCTCCCCAGTATACACCCCCTTTTCCACCGTCCCCCTGCCTCCATGGCAGACAATATTCCCCATACTCTCTCTCTACTTTTGGGCGTTATGGTTTGCAACATAGATACCAAAAGGCCATCACTTTTGGTCCTTTATCTACTTTCAGCACACATCTCCCATCCCGACCGATCCTTCCAACCACCATTTTCTTAGTGATCCCTTCTCTATTCTAGCTACCTTCTCCCCCGCTCATGAGGCAGGCTTCAAACTATGGAGCAATCTTCCTGGTCCTTTTGTCTATCATCCTTCGGTGGATGAGATTCTATTTCAAACATGTTCCCAAATGATCCTGGGTATTACTGGTCTGTGGATGTAGCAAGAGCTTCCCTCATGGAAAGACATAAGAACTAATTTACAGAAGCAAGAAATTAAGAGACCATATATATGATCATAAATGTGATCATCAACAATTTAACAAATAAAACATCTAATATTCAGAACATGTATAGAGTAAAAACAAATCAAGAAGTAAAGGAAAACATATGAGAAATTTAAAAATGGGAAAACTGGATTGTATTTGTAGAAAACTCCAAATTGTCAATAGAATTTCTAACTTTATTGAATAAAGGAAAACACAAAGCAAGTAATAATTAAATAATATTTTATACTATTATTGCCAAAAATAGCAGCAATGACTGTGTTTTTAGGAATACAAAAAGCATGTTGATGAGAGTGTAAATTAGTAAAACCACATTAGAAAATAATTTGCCCAAGTAAAAAAGGTTAGAAAGATAACCTGTATTTTAATAGTCATGTATGAGAGTATTCATTGCAATATTGCTTATCTTTTCAAAAGTAGAAATAATATAAATCTCAATCAGTAGAGGAGTAGAGAAACTGTTTATTCAAAAGCATTTCAAAGAGCAGCTAAAATAAATGAACCACTTTTGCATGTACAGATGAGGAATTCTCAAAACGTTAATGTTGATAAAATAAAACAAAAAATGATATGTGGTACATTATGTTTTATCTAAAAAATTGGACACATGATGAATATATTTTCATAAAGGAAAATATATAGAACATAATCATTCATGAAATGAGGTACATAATACTAGGAAGAATATATCATACTAGGTACATCATACTAGGAATTTCCTTTGCAACAGGAGGAATGAATGGAGAAGTTTCCTAAGTATCGATAATATTTTGTTTCTATAAAAACAGAGATCTAACACAAATGTGAAAAAATGCCTTTCACTCAGAGTGGTGGATTTGTTAGTGACTTATTTTCTGTACTTTGGTGTAAAGTTGAAATATTTTTTTCATGATTGGATTTCAGTAATATAACGTTCCAATGCCCGTTTAAAGTTGAAATATTTAAAATTAAACATAAGATATTTTTCCTTTTTGAGTCAATCAACTCAATTGAAACATAATAAATATCCCAACTTAAGTATATTATTTTTATTCCATTTTATATAAATTTTATTTAGGCATAATAATTTAAGTATTATTAAAACCAGAATTCAACCTTAGTATATTTGAACACCATGCCCACCACCAGTGACAACATTCCTCTTCCAATGTCTCAAGATCCCATCGGTTCCTATCATCCCTCACCCCATCCCACCTCCACCACTCTCTTGAACTCATTTACGTAGGGCAACTCTCAGGCTCTGATGGGATTGACCATTCATCATACCTTATTTTTCATGTTTCTTTATATTTCAAATATATTTCAAGTATTTTTGCTTCTTTATATTTGTTTCTTTATATTTAAAATATAAGAGAGAAAATTCTGCATTTGATCCTCTCCTCTGACTTAACATGATGCCTTCTAGTTCCATCCTCAAGTGGCAAATTGTATGGTTTCATCTGTTCTTATAACTGAGTAGCAGCCTATTGTGAACATATACCACAGTTTCCTTATTTACTTAATTGGAAGCACTTGGGTTGTTTCCAGACCTTGATTATTATGAATAATAATCAATGAACATAGGAGTGTAAATGTCTGTTTAATACTTTATTATTTTAATGAGTTTTGACAAATGTGTAACTCATATCATGTCGCTATCAACCTAAGACAAATATATACTTCCGTTTTTGTTTGTAACCCTCCAGAAGTAAATGCCATTCTGATTTTCCTCCAGTCATAATTTTTATTTTGTGTTTTGGTTTTTGGCCATACTAGGTGATGCTCAGGGATTAATCCTGGCTCTGCACTCAAGAATCACTCCTGGAAGTGCTTGGAGGACCATATGGGATATAGGGAAATGAACTCATGTTGACTGTGTACAAGGCAAGTGTTTTACCCACTGTACTATCTCTCTGGACCAAGTTTTGTTTTTTGTGCAATTTCTTTTGGGCCTGGCTGCTTTCAGAATAGAGCTTTGAGATTACTTCATGTTCATGTTACTTCATGTCTTTATATATATGTATAGATATACACACACATACACATGTATATGTACATATATATGTATGCATGTGTGTTTACTTTTATGTCAACACGTTTGTTTATTTATTCATTCATTTACTTTTTAATGAATATTTGGACTATTCCCAGTTGGGAGGGTATTATAAATAAAGCTGCTACAGATATTTGTGAATTTTCTTTGTGGACAAATGCTTAAAAACTCCTTTTGAGTAAACACATATATCATTTGTCAGATTTCATATTGTTAATATATGAAAGTGTAAATGGGATAATAATATTTGTTTATTTTATTATATTATCAAGGATTAAATAGATTGCCAGGATTCCTTCAGTAGGTGAAGCAAACATCTTCATTGATAGTTTGTTGTAATTCAAAAAGGTCTGATCTTTTCAAAAGCCAATTGACAATGTGAATCATAACTTTTTTTTAAAAGGCATATAATTCTAACTCATCATAACTACCTATGTAAGAAAGTTCTCTAGAAATTTTTCTACCTCTTCTTTTAAAAAAATATTTTTGCAGTGATAGGGATTTAACTCATGAATTGACACATGCAAGACAAGTGCTCTTCAGTCCCATATGCTGGGGGAAAAGGCAGCTGGGACAAAGAGGGGACCACTAAGTAAATGGTGATTGGAGATATCGCCCAGGTTGGGGGATGTGTGCTGAAAATAGACCAAGGACCAAACACGATGACCTCTTAGTATCTGTATCGCAAATGGCAATGCCCCAAATTAGAGAGAGAAAGAGTAAGAAGGATTGTATCTGCCACAGAGGCAGGGATTGGGGGGGGGGTTGGGACACTGGGAACAATGATGGTGGAAAATGTGCACTGGTGGAGGGATGGGTGCTTGAGCATTGTTCGAATGAAACATGATCATGCAAGTTTGTAACTGTATCTCATGGTGATCCAATAAAACTTGTTTTTTAAACAAATAGACAAGTGCTCTTTTACTGAACTACATCCCAAGTGTCCCTTACACTATTTCCTGGAAAAAATTCCAATTTGCACCAAATTATGTAGAAATGCCCTTATAGCATTGTTTTTTAGAGTAAAAAAATTAAAGACACCTAAATGATTTCAATAAGCTAATGTATATGTAAGGTTGGAACGATAGCACAGCGGGTAGGATGTTTGACTTGCACGTTGCCGACCCAGGTTTGATTTCTCTGCCCCTCTTGGAGAACCCGGCAAGCTACTGAGAGTATCTTGCCTGCTTGGCAGAGCCTGGCAAGCTACCCGTGGCGTATTCGATATGCCAAAAAAAGTAACAACAAGTCTCAAAATGGAGACATTACTGGTGCCCGCTCGAGCAAATCGATGAGAAACGAGATGACAGTGAATGTATATGTAAATTATTGGGTTACCATACTATGGAATATGATGCAGCCATGAAAGTCATGAAAATGTTTTAGTGTTTTTGCATAAAGGATGTCAAAAATCAAATTTTAAATAAAAAAGTGGCAAAATGATATACCAAATATCATCCAAAGTTATAAAGTAAATTAACTTAAGAGCATATATGGACACATGACCTAGTTACACTCATAGGTAAAATGTGGACTATTATCTAACAGCATAATTAAAAAGAGTTCCCTCTGCAGTGTGAAACAAGAGGAGCCTTCTAATGGTTTTTGTTTTGGAGCCACATCCAACAAGTGCTTAGGGCTTACTGTTGCTGGCCCTGTGCTTAGGGATCACTCTCGTCGGTTTTTGGGGGGGGACTGTATGTAGTATGGGGGATAGGACAAGGGTCATTCACATGCAAAGAAAGTGCCTTAACCTCTGTGCCATCACTTAGATCTGGCCTTCTAACTTTTAAGACATTCTTATCTATATGGTTTAAAATTTTTCACAATGAGCCCTTTTATTTTCAGTGAAAATGTCGACATGTAAAACAATAACTCAAAACTAATACAGAAGCAGACAGTTACAATAACTGGCATTTAATGAGCATTTGTTTGTGACAGAAACAGTTCAAAGTACTTTATATACATTAACTTATTGAAGCTTCACAAGACTCTCTGAAGTATGTATTTTTGAGTCCCACTGACAATTTAGAGATGAAGACACTGACATACAGATATGTTATACAGGGGCCAGAAAATCAGTACCATAAGTAGGGCACCGGTCCCAGTCCATTTCTCTGGCCCATTATTTTTGGTGTCTTTGCTTTCACCCTAAGAGTATTCACAGCTCAAGTGCTCCAAATGAAACTTTTAAGGACATGCATGTTTCCCCCTCTCTCAAGATCCTTGAAAGATTTACCAGTCACTCGAAAGTCAAAGTCCTAACAAAACCCGACATAAATTGGCTCTCTAGCACAGCGAGTAGGGCGTTTACCTTACATGCGGCCGACCCGGGTTCGATTCCTCTGTCCCTCTCAGAAAGCAAGCTACCAAGAGTATCCTGCCCGCACAGCAGAGCCTGGCAAGCTCCCTGTGGCATATTCTATATGCCAAAAACAGTAACAAGTCTCACAATGGAGACATTACTGGTGTCCCCTAGAGGAAATTGATGAACAATGGGGCTACAGTGCTACAGTGCTACCCATTTGAGCTTATCTCCTTATCTCAAACGTATGAGCCAATAATTATTACATTACTTCCCATATGTTAATTTGCAAGAGGTTCTGTTAGCAAATATTACAACAGGAATTAAATTGTTTTATTTACAGTTAATGATTGAACTTTCCATATTATACCATATTCAAAGGATATGGTTATTTTTGCAGTAATATGAGCATCATTTTTGCTAGACATAACTTAAACATACAAATGCAACATTTTCTTTCCAGAGGGTCTCTTAGTCTAGCTTTATTTAAATTATTGAGCATGTGCTTTGCCTCTTCTTTTGGAAGAAACTCTAGAGCTTGAGGTATACTCTTATAAAAAATCTATGGAAGTGAAAATTATTGTTTTGAGGCAGGGGAAATAAACAGACTTTATTAGAATTGGCTGAAGGTTCACTAATATTTACATCAAGGAAGAATGACAGCAAATTCAGAATTCATAGTGTTTATTCCAAATTAGTTTTTCTTTTTCTTCTTTTTTTTAAAAATTTAGTTACCATGAAATTACAAAGTTATTCATGATTGAGTTTCAAGACTCTTAATATTTGCATTTGTATTGTATTTCAGAAAAAGTTTTATTTTAAAGAGTAACTTGAACTTAAATAGCAAAAAATGTATAAAAGAAACTTTAGGAGATAGCACAGGGGTTAGAATGCATGCTTAGCATGTGAGAACCCAGTTAGAGACCCAGATGGGTCCCTTTTAAGTATTGCCAGGTATTATTTTGGGAAGGCCCTTGAACATCATGGAGTGGCCCTGGTGGTCTCTGCCACTACAGGGTCCCCAAGCAGTACCATAGTCTCAGTCTCAGGTTCTCACATTGAACCATCTCACTCAGTAGGCCAGGAGTGGACCCAGGTCCCCTGAGTACAACCTGAGATTTTATAGATATGTATATAGATGTATAAATATATAAAGTTATTCATGGTAAAGTTTCATTCACACAATATTTCAGCACCAGTATCACTACAAGTATCAACTTTAGGACTGAGGTTTTAAGCACAGTAATGTTTCTAGAATCTATGCTCCTCACAACTATATTGTGTCAGAAAGAGTGCTTAAAAGAGCACAGATAATGAGTTTCAAACTTAAAAACCCTCACAGAGGTGTTCGATCACTTTCTACAATGCTCAGGGGACCATATGGTGCTGGGAATCGAACGTGGGGCTCCGTCAAACAAAGCATCTTCTCTGAGCTATCTCTTGGTCCTGGGTTACAAACATTTCATTTTATTTTTTATTTTATTTTATTAGTGAATCACCATGAGATAAAGTTACAGACTTACAAGTTTTCATGCTTACATTTCAGTCATACAATGATTGAGTACCCATCCCTTCACCAGTGCCCATTTTCCACCACCAATAGTCCCCCCACACCACCCCCACCCTGTCCCCTTTACCCAACCCTGCCACTATGGCAGGGCATTCCCATTTGCTCTCTCTCTCTCTCTCTTTTGGGGTGTTGTGGTTTGCTACAGAAGTATTAAGTAGGCATCATGTTCTGTCTATAGTCTATTTTCAGCCCATATCTCCCATCCCTAGTGGGCCTGCCCAGCACCCTTTGCTTGGTGATTCCTTCTCTATCAGAGCTGCTTCTTCACCTAGCATGTGAGGCCAGCTTCCAAGCTGTGGAGTAATCCTCCTGGTCCTTATCTCTACTATTCTTGGGTGTTAGTCTCCCATTCTGTTACTTTATATTCCACAGATGAGTGCAATCTTTCTATGTCTGTCCCTCTCTTTCTGACTCATTTCACTTAGCATGATACTTTTCACGTTGATCCCCTATATGCAAATTTCATGACTTCATCTTTTCTAACAGCGGTCGCAAACATTTTAGATTATGCATACCCATTCATAGTTCTTCAAAGCCAGAAACATAAGTGTTACTGATGAAGCTCAAGTAAATCAGCATTTCATGGGAGAAATCTAGCATTTGAGGTTGGAAGCTAGAGGATTGAGGCTTAGAGAAAAAAGAGACAAGAAAAAAATTCAAAATAGTAAAATATACTGATAGATTGGAATTTTTATGAATGCATCTGTGTGCTATATGCACTATAAAACGTAGACCAAGAGATATTTTTACTGTTGTCGATGCCACACCTGGCATTGCTTGGTAACCATAGAACTGCATCTGGCAGTGCTCAGGGCAGTACCCAGGGTTTCACACATGCAAAGCATGTGCTCCACCACTTGACCTAAATACAAAAAGATTTTAAGTAAAGAGAAAGAATAAAAACATAGCTAAAACTTCTAGAATGTAAAAACCATCTGGCAGGGGGCGACCGGAACAGAGCCCGGGCAGCGGCTCTCCCCATCAGTTTGGGGGGGGGGGAGTCATTCTTGGGCCCTGCGAAAGACAGAAGAGGAAACGAGGGCCAAGCCAGTTGATTGATCAGTTGCCATTTATTCCAGTCTCTCTGAGCTCCCCATTTCTCCTCTCTCCTCTCTCTCCCCCGGCACTCTTTCTTCCTAGCTCCTCACTCCTCCATCCCTGCTCTCTGGATTCTCCTCCCCTTCACAGTCTCTCCCCCCTACTTGTATCTCTCCACCTTGCCCTCTGGGCTTACCACAGTCTGGTAGCAAAATCAACAAGAAAACCCTTCCTGAGGGTCCACCAGGTTCAAACGAAACACCACCTAGGGGCATTCCAAAGCCCTTCCTGACTGTCAGCAGGCAAAATACCTCTTAAGGTGTTTTTCTCCTTTCCTCAGTCCAAAATCTCCACCAACATCTCAATACTAGTTATTTTTGTATGGACACAGTAAGAGGTACATTGAGGCTTTCAGGGCAGCTCCCCTGGGAACATCTTGCAGACTCAGACTGCAGCGCTCAGGCCAGATTAATCATTCCTAACCCTAGCAGGGTCCGAATCTAGTTATTACTTTTTGGATAATGACAGCATTTGTCCATGACCAAGCTCTTAACATATAGTTAAATATTAGGCACTTTGGCCAGGCCCATCTCGATGCCAGGGTAGCACATAACACACTGCTTGCCCTGGGTCCGTCCCATCCCTCGCTGGGACGCTGCTTTTGGGGGTGCTAGGAAGTAAGGGCAGCTGAGGCTTAGGTTGGAGAGAGAACAGATGCCCACGAGGAAAATAACATGTAAAGTCAAATGATTCTCAGGTTACAAAAGCATAGCAAAGGACATGCCTCTGAATAAACTATGCAAAGGACTCAAGGAGAAGAGAAAAACAATATTTACAAGTCAACAGAACACAAAGAAAGAAGTTACAAATAAACACAGAGGAAAGTTCCCAATAAACCTAAACTACTTGAGGCTATGTTATCCTACACTAGAACTTTTGCTCAACAAGATGGATTTTCTTGAGCATCTCCTATAGGCCACGCAACTGAATTTAGAATATAGACTTGGAATAATAAAGTTTCAAATCTGGCTTTACTAGTTTTTGACCGTATAATCTGAGAAAGTTGCTTACTCTTTGCCTCTGTTACTCTGTTAATTCAAGAGAATAACTTCTACATTGTAGGATTGTTTTATAGTTTAAACGAGGCGATGTGCATTAAACCTGGTGTGTGGTAAAACCTTTAGAAATGCTTTACTTTCCTTCAGAATCGAAGTTCCATTATCTCTTTTAGTTATTTGGCTATAAATTTGACTACTACGTTTTGCATTACTTGGTACATACTCCAATAATGAATCTGGAAACAGTCCTGCAGTTAGGCTTGATGCATCTAGGTGGAGCCAGATTAATAGCTTTTTCATGCTTCATTATTCCAAACATGGGGCAGATGTGTGTCTCTGATAGTTAACAAAACGATGGAGAAAATTGGAAGAACCTATGTGCATTTCATTTTGTGCAAAACAGTATAAGAAATAGAAAGGAAGAAGGAAGGACCTAGAGATTGTTCAGATACTAAAAAATGAAGAGGCTGTCTGTTCAGCCACTATGTCTTTGTGACCAGAAATTCCCTTTTACATCAATAGCCAAAGTCCTTGTGAATAGGACTCAGGCTTGAAAACTAAGAGTCTTTCGAACTATTTTACCTGCCTTTCCATGGTTGATTTTTCCTTAATAGAGTATCTTGGCTATTTTCTATTTTTTTTATTACCATTCACTGAAAAGAAATTATTTGAAGCACTATGATTTGCAAAACTCTTAGCAATAGGGTATCATACATATATTTCAATACCACACCCTCCTCCAACTATCCACTATTCTCCATCAATGTTTCAAGGTCCTCTCTAACCTCCCTCAGGACTCCCAAAGTATTTTGCTGTGCCCTCACAAAGAATATTAGATTTGATTATTTATTTTACTTTGGGGATCATACCTGGTGATGTTCAGGGGTCACTCATGGCTCTGCATTCAGGAATTGCTCCTGGCGGTGTTCAGTGGACTATATGAGATGTCAGGGATTGAACCTGGGTTGGCAACATGCAAGCCAAATGCCATATGTATCCACTGTACTAGCACTCTGGCCTATATTTATTTATTTATTTATTTATTTAGAAGTATATTATATTCCCATCCTCTGAGAAGTCCATTCACATTTTTCTAAAAAAACTCCTTGTAATCATTTAAACCCCTCCCCCAATAGCTATCGAATTGGTATAGATCCATGCCTCAGGGTTTCTCTCCACCTACCTAAAAAGTCAGTGAGGTGTACTGCTCAAAGCTTTGCCCACTGGAGGAATTTCCCCTTTTTTGGCCCTTTGTGATTCAAAAGAGTGGCTCAATCTCTTTGAAACACAGATTAGAGACCAATCCAAAAATTACAGTTCTCATTATTGAGTAGTTATATTCTATTCCTACTCTATTCTCGAATACACTTTCCAGAGGTTTCCTAATATAAACTTGATCTCTAGAAGTTTTTGTTGTCTTTCTTTGGCTTTTGAATTTGTCATCTCCCTGCTCCAAACTGGGGTGGAGGTTCATGTAGAAGTCTAACAATTTCAGGAACTACAGAGAATTCAGAGGATGAAGAGAACTGGCTTTATTTTGCTAGGGAACTCCATCAAATAAAGCATCATCAACCAAAAAAAAAGCATCATCATTCAAAGAATAAGTTTCATCAGAAAAGCTGGAAGAGAGCTCTTGAGCTAACCATAGAACCAAGAGAAAATCTGGAAAGTAAGGCTTGGGTGCAGGACAGAAGAGATTGAGTTAGAATGATGCTGTTCACTTTGCTATAGTTCAAAGCCACTACTGGAAAAAAGGCACTAAGCCAAGGTCATGCTAACCAATGGATAGAGCCAGAAATGTTGATGGATCAAAGCCATGTAAATCTTATATCATTAACTCTTTTTCTTTAATATCTAAAGCTCTGATGAGAGTAGCTACCGGCAACATACCCATGGCATAGCTTTGCAGAGGGTGAAAAAAGGGAGAAAGATTTTAAGCTAAGACTCATACAATGATGACTGGAGGTAAGGGGCATGAATTCTGGGCAGTGAAAAATCTCTCTTCTTCTACTGATCAGTAATAAAAAGATATTTCCTAAGTTGTTTTCTATTAATTGCTGTCTCAGATGGCTTTGTACTTATTTTTCCCTCCTTTTCTGGGTTTTAAGTGGGTTTTAAGAAACTCATTCTTTCTGGTTTTCAGAGGACAGAGTTGGACCAATGTTCAGAATCTATGTCTAATACTTTATGATCTCAGTCATTTCAAGAATCTAGTAAGGAAGCTACTATACTTTTGTCAAAACTTTAATAAATGCATAGCCTAAGATTTCTTCTTTCATCTAATGAAAGAAAGTGAACATGTTTATCCAGTTTCTCATTGACTAGATCATTATTTTACTTCTTGGGTCATACCCAGCGATGCTCAGGGGTTACTCCTGGCTCTGCACTCAGGAATCACTCCTGGCGGTGCTTGTGGGACCATCTGGGATGCCGGGAATCAAACTCGGATCTGCTGTTTGCAAGGCAAACACCCTACCTGCTGTACTCTCGCTCCGCACCCCCTGATCATTTAAATAACCATGTCTACCCAGTTTCTCATCCACTATGAAACTTCACTAAGTCAAAATAGGGAATTCTACCCATAATATTAAATATTGAAGCAAGTAATAAACTTATCATTACTTTCCCTTGACATTTCATGTCATTTTTACTACCCTCAATAACTACCCATCAATTTTTAAATGCACATAAAAATCAGGGTGAAGTGGGTTTGGAGAGACAGTACTGTGAGTAGAGTGCTGGTTTCTATGTAGTTGACCTAGGTTTGATCCTTGACACTCCTTATGGTCTCCTGAGTCCTGCTAGCAGGTATCCCCGAGCACAGAGCCAGGAGTAAGACTTAAACACCGCTGGATGTGGCCCCACATAAGTCCCCTAATTTTTAAAGATTAAGGTGAACTTTAGTCAGAATAGTGTAAAAGTATGTTAATATTCCAGAAGGCCTTAGGGTCTTATCAAGAGTGATCCATAATTTTTACTTTAACTTTCTTATCTATCTAATTATTTTTCACTACTTTGATTAAATGAAGCTAAAATTGATATTGATGAAAAGAGAAAGCACAATCAAAGAAGCAGATAAGCAAATAATTGAACACAAATAACTTTTAATTATACTCACTTAATAAAGTTAAGGAATAGTGTCAGGTGCCAACATTACTTTGTCACTTCAAAGAAGAGTATCAGTATGAAAAAGAAGAAAACAGTACAGAATGTTCTGAAAATTGTGATCCATTAAAATTTTTTAAATTTGATATAAATTTCGTTCTAAAACAACCCTCAGCTGTAGATTGTAGATATATTAAAGCCCTCTATGGGTTTCCATAACCAAGTTCATTGCTTCTCTCCATGTGTCTTAACACATTGATTCCATTGTATACCAACAGTGCTTGAATGTGCTTTAATTAATACAAATTGCTGTAACAACATTAACATGTTAATCATTTGCAGACTCCTACTAAAGTTCCTGGTTTTTTCAATCTCAAAGAAATAGTTGAGCTTTCAAGTATGGCAGCTCTACCTGAAATGTTCTAAATGCAGCCCTAATTCGAATTGTAAGGGGAACACTAGCAAATGACTTTCACTTTAAGTTGATTAAACAGATTCTTCTAAGCTCAATTATGCATTTACTCTTTGCCCCCTACCTTACTCAAGGTTGCTTAGATTATTTATCCTGCTGCTATGACGCATGGTGAAGAAAAACAAATACCTGGTAGTAACAGAAATCTAATACATGCAGAGAGATGTGAATAGCACATTTATTTCAGAGAAAAAGGGCTTAAGGGTGTGGAAAGAGTAGGTGATGTGATTATACAATGATGCTATCATTATAGGTTGTTCATATGGACTTTGCAAAATGTACTGTTGATCTCTCCAGAGACATTTTACCTATAATAGATTAGGGACACTTACTTTAGAAAATTACTTGATTGCAGGATTTTTTTTCATGCCCATTGTTGCCTTGAACAAGAAAACTATAATTGCACATTTTAACTAGCAAAAAGAGTAGTTACTATGTTAGCAAAGATTTTATGATCCATTTTTATTATACTGTTCATTATACTAAAAGGGAATAATGACACTGGAAACATTTACAAAGTCCTTTATATTTTCTAAGCATAGAGCAGTCATTAATTACTATATTTCCTTTCCATCTCAAATAGGATAATTTCGTTAGCATGGTAGGGCTACAGAAGGAAAATACTATCAGACAGATTAGAAACAGAAAAAGTTAGGCAGTTGAGTTACTGAGGAAGAATAAAGTTCTTGATTTTCCCATCACTGAAGAAAAAGGAAGAGCAAAAAAAGCATCATAAACCCTTACTGAGAAATATTCCTTTGGTTTCATTCTTATTTTTGATTAGAGAACAATGATAAAAGAAAATAGGACACATAGACACTTTTGTACCTGGGATTGCTTTTTCCTTTTATTACTCCCCAGGTTATCTGCTTATTCATTAATTATAATACACTGGGTAACAATAGAGGATTACTAGACATCCATGAATTCTTCGGTTATGTGGGAAAAAAGGTTGATAAACTCTGGTGGAAGAACTCTGAAGAAGTAAGTAATAATGAATGTCCAATCTCTAGGATCCAGTCTCCAAATAGTCTATATTGCTCCAGTAGGAGGGTGTTGGATATTAACCCTAAGTGTTTTAGGTGTCATCATTGTATTGCCCATTTTCTTCCTCCCAGAGAAGTTTATCGTGCTCTTGCTAGCATCCGTAATTTAGTTAAAGTTTATCTTTAACCTTTCCTTTATATTTTACCTCCCATTGCCACAGTTCCCCAAGTCAGTCATGATTACTTATAAGCCAAAACTTTCTGGTAATTCTGTGCTTCGTATTTGTAGTGCTTTGTATTTGAAGTGTTGTGTATTGGTACCTGCTTTTCTATTTCCCTACAATCTTTTTATATTTTACTATAGAGAAGTGTTCTTTGGTTAGACACAGAAAGACTATTAATGCTATGAACCTAATATTTTGGAGCTGCTTGACTCTGAAATATAGCTACTCCTGGGCACTAGTCATAATTACTTGAACCAGGGTTCAGTTGCTGTAGTTCCTAACATGCCAAAAGGGAGGTCCTGCCGTGGGACTGGGATGGACCCGGGCGAGTGGCAAAGTGATTCCAGCATTGTAATGGGACAGTCTAGAAAGCGTAAATGCATGGTCTTGATGCAAGCTGTTATGATTTAAGACAGGGTCCCCATGGAGAAGGACAAGCTGAACTGTCCTGAGGAGACTTAGTCTGGAATTTATGGTAAAAGCCTTGCTTGCTCTCAGAACCCAGAGAACTAAGTGTTGGGCTCTTTTTACATACCTAGTATTTTAAGATGAGGGTAGAGCCCTTGTTCAATGGATCAAGGGGGGCTTTCAAGTAGTGTCTGGAGATAGACAAAGAAGATTTGAAGATTCATCAAGAATATAAAATGCAGACCAGAACAATTATACAGCAGGCACGGTGTTTGCCTTACATGTGGCTAACCCAGGTTCCATCCCTGGCATCCCATATGGTTCGATGAGCATTTACCAGGGAGGATTCCTGACTGCAGAGCCAGAAGTAAATCCTGAACATCACCAGGTGTGTCCCCAAAGCCAAAAAATGGGAACTAAAAATGGCCAGAGAAGGTATTCAACTACAGCTTTTTTAGGACAACCAGGACACATATCCTGGGTTTAAGTGGAAAACTTTGCTGTAAAATTTGTTACTGGGAGTGTGCTTCTAACAAGCCCTAGACTGCAGGAAATGATTCCCATTAGCCTTGCAGGGTCCTCACATCACTCAGACTCTAAAAATGCCTTGGAGAAACAGGGATAATTGTTGAGGCACTGGTGAACATTGAACCTCTGTGGTTTTCCTATTTACTTAATGCCTGATAGCCTTTGATCTGCTAATAAATATCCTTTATGCACCACAGAGTGACCTCTGTGCTTCTAAGGGGAGGAATTTTAATCAGCCTATGGGGAAAGAGATGGCTCTAGGATTCTGGGTGGGAGTTTGAGTAAATAAAAGGGCACCCATCAAAGATAACCTCACCCTTTGCATTCTCATCTGCCTCTTATGCAAAGGTTGGATCATTAACCATATTTACTTACCCTTTCTTATCTCATAAATTGTGTGTGAACTTTTAATCTTGTCTTTGAATGCTGAAGTTTACCAGGTCCAAAAAAAATCAGAAGCCTAGTAGGTATGGAAACTTGAGATTTTCTGTCCTTATCTAAACTGGAAAATTCTGGACTCTTCTTGAAACCAACAATTATCAAAGTAAATGATTAACAGAAAAATGACTTTAATGAAAATGTGAGAGACAAAAGAAAGATTGCACTTGAATTCTATGATCACCACTTTGCACTGTGACTTAGAATATTTGGTACTTTTGTAGAACCCTATTAACCTTTTTAAATGCTTCAGCTGAAAAAGTATGGTGATAAAAGGGATAAAGGGGGATGAGAGATAAATCTTTATTAAGTATACAATTTCCTTTCGGGTACTCTTGTTTGAACTAATACTTAGTGGTGATGCAGCAAAAAAACACCCTAGAATCAATATTTAGACAAAGTCACATTACCATCTGCTAATTTAAAAGTAATTTTCAAACTCTGAAAATCAATCAGGAACTCTGCATGAAACACACAGACATGTGGAGAAAGAAAAAGTAGCCAGCTTATAGGTTATTTACAACACATCATAATTCTAATTAATTTCCTACTCTCAATTCCTGTCACTATACAAGCCATGAAAAAACGTTTTGTTAGGACTTTTGCTTTACAGTTAAGGAAATTCTAGTGATATTAAACATTAAAGGATTTTTTGATTCCTCAGAAAATTGGATTTTACCCGGGACTGAGGAGGCTTTAAGAGATGGAAAATTGTATATCCATATAAAAAACCCTCAAGGCAGGAGAGATGTGGTACAATGACTGACCTGGGTTAGATTCCCGGCATTCAAAAGGGTCCCCTGAGTACCTCCAGGAGTGATTTCAGAGTGCAGACCCAAGAGTAACCCCTGGGCATTTCTAGGTGTGCCCCCAATCTCAACCTAAATCTCATACTTCAGATAAAATTTAATAGACTTATCATATATATGTATGTATACATATATATATTATTTGAAAGAATATGAAACTTTCAAAACTACAGGAGAACACATCTTTGTGACCTTGGAATAGGTAAAGAGTTTTACCTTGAGATAGGTAAAGAGTTTATATATATAAACTCATATATATAAACTCTTTACACATATAAAACGTTATATACATATAATGAACAGTGTAAGTTATTTTTAAAAAATAACTGAAACTTGAGGGGACGGGTTGCATTTCCCTACCCCCCACTCCTTGCCCGAGCAGAGGCTCGATAGTTGAGAACCTCCAGAACCCAGCCATGGCCATGCTCAGGCCACTCTTCACACATTCAGATGAGCCTCATGCATGGGGGAGCTGGCAGAGGAACCCAGGTGTGCGGGACCCAGGGCCGAGATCTCCAAGGCTGCTCGGATTGGGACTGGGCCTCTTCCACCCAGATCCCCCATTTTCCAGTAGTTAGACAGTTACACCCAGAGACTTCCCCCTGTGACATGTGATCCCCTCAACGGCCAACATCCAGAGACTATAAAGCCAAGCTCCCAGAAGCGTGGAGTGCATCTAATAGCCTAGTTCCCCCTCTTAGAGAACCTGAAAAGAATGAGTCTATTGCCCACTTGGGAGAGCCTGGAAAGATCCCTGTGGCGTATTTATATCCAAAATACAGTAACAGATATCTACATACCTCTTGGAGAGCCTGGCAAGCTACTGAGAGTATCCCGCCCACACGGCAGAGCTTGGCAAGCTGCCCATGACGTATTTGATATGCCAAAAACAGTAACGATAGGTCTCATTCCCCTGACCCTGTAAAAGCCTCCAATCATTGGAAAAGATGAGTAAGGAGAGGCTGCAAAAATATCAGGGCTGAGTGTAATAGAGACGTTACTGGTGCCCTCTCGAGTAAATTAACGAACAATGGGATGACAGTGATACAGTGAACTGAACTTGATCAAAATATAATTGTTAGCACTATCAAAAACAGAAAAGACAAACTACCATCTTGGAGAAGAAATGCTTATAAATCACATATTCAATAAAGGTCTTACATCTGGAATTAAAAGAAACTCAAAATTAAACAAAGACAAACAATTCAATCAAAAAATAGAGAGAGACCCGGCGCGCCTTCCGCCCAGAGATGAACCGCGAGCCGCGCCACGAGAAGCAAACCCTCCGCGCCTATTGACTGTGATCCTGAGGTCTCCTAACCCATTTTGGCACCAGAGCGGATGCTTGAGCCATGCATTTTGACTGTGAACTGAGCTAAAATATTAGAAACCCAAAACTGCACGGCCGCAATTGTGGCCGCGCGGACTCAAAGTCTTCACTCTTAGCAATGAAGAGAAATTATTAGATGCTGCCTATTCAGCAGGCCTGATTGTTGGGGAAAATTTCCAATCAATAATAGTGAGTTCTGTATGGAAATATGGAATGTACTCAATATATATAGAGAATAATGGGAATATCATTAGCTACTTAGATGGGGGGTGGGGTGGGAGGGGGGTGTATTGGGGTTCTTGGTGGTGGAACGGGTGCACTGGTGAAGGGATGGTGGTTTAATCAGTATTTGACTGTGACTTAAACCTGAAAGCTTTGTATTTTTTTTCTTGTTTTCACAGTGGTTCAATAAAATATTTCTTTAAAAAAAATAGAGAGAAAGAAGGAAAGTGACTGCCATAGAGACAGGCTGGGGAGGTGGCAGAATGGAAAGGGGGGATATTGGTGGTAAGAGGTGTACACTGATGAAATGATTACTCTGAAAAAGAATTGAGTGCTAAAAGTAGATAAATGGATATACATGATAATATTATTGTACCTGTACCACAAACCATAATGACCAAAGGAGAGAAAGAGGGAGAGGGAGAGAGACAGACAGACAGAAAAGCAGACAGACAGATAGAGATAGAGAGAGACAAGGACAGAGACAGAGACTCAGAGAGACACAGAGAGAGGAGAAAGAGAGAGAGAGAGAGAAGAAAAGTGCTGTAGAGTGGAAGGAGGGATATTGGGGACATTGGTAGTGGAAAATGTACATTGGTGAAGGGACATGTGTTGGAATATTGGATGTTGGAATATTGCATGACTGAAACCCAAGCATGGACAACTTTGTAATGGTTTATCTCACGATGGTTTAGTAATTTTTTAAAGATCTGTTTAGGGAATACCAATGAGCAAAGGGTGTAACTATGAAAGAAACTTAAAAGAGAGGTTTTAGAGTGGCCATAGAATTGGATGTTCAGTATGTGGTGATAGATATATCAATTATACACATGCATGTATATACATTCACAAACATATAACACTGTGCACATTAAAAAATTCCACTTGGAGATAAGAAAGTTGACTTACTCATTCCATTTACTTGGTCATTTCTATATCCAGCCAATAATTAATAGAATCTCAACTAGATCCTATACCCTTGAAAGACATCATTCTGTGGTGTTATAATAAAAAAGGAATCTTCAAAAACCTTAAGTAAATTGTATATTGGCCTGAATTTGAATGTAAATAACACAATTCCAAAATTCAGAGTGACTTAAACAAAAACAACATATATTTCATTATATAACAAAGTGTACAGTTGTAGGGAGGTGTCCAGTGAGGTTGGTTGATTTTATAATTTTTTTAAATTTTATTGAATCACCGTGAGATAGTTACAAGCTTTCATGTTTGGGTTACAATCTTACAATGATCAAATATCCATCCTTCCACCAGTGCGCATTCTCCACCACCAATATTCCGAGTATACCCCCCCTTTCCCACCCTCCCCCTGCCTCTAAGGCAGACAATATTCCCCATACTCTCTCTCAACTTTTGGGAATTATGGCTTGCAACATAGACACTGAGAAGTCATTACGTTTGGTCCATTATCTACTTTCGGCATGCATCTCCCATCTCAACTGGTTCCTCCAGTCATCATTTTCTTAGTGATCCCTTCTCTATTCCATCTGCCTTCTCCCCTCTGCTCCTGAAGCAGTCTTCCAGCTATGGGGAAATCCCTCTGGCCCTTGTATCTACAGTCCTTGGGTGTCAGCCTCATATGATGCTACCCTACACTCCACAAATAAGTGCAGTCCTGCTATGTCTGTCCCTCTCTTTCTGACTCATTTCACACAACATGATACTCTCCATGTCTATCCATTTATAAGCAAATTTTATGACTTCATCTCTCCTAACAGCTGCATAGTATTCCATTGTGTAGATGTACCAAAGTTTCTTTAACCAGTCATCTGTTTTAGTGCACTCGTGTTGTTTCCAGATTTTGGCTATTGTGAACAGTGCTGCAATGACTATAGAGGAAAAGATGTCATTTCTACTATGCTTTTGTTGCATCCTCGGGATATATTCCCAGAAGTGGTATTGTGGGGTCATATGAAAGCTCAATTTCTAGTTTTTGAAGGACTGTCCATATTGTTTTCCAGAAAGGCTGGACCTGCCGGCATTCCCACCAACAGTGAAGGAGCATCCCTTTTCCCCCACATCCATGCCAGAACTGGTTGCTTTTGTTCTTTTGAATGTGTGCCATTTTCTGTGGTGTGAGATGATACCTCATTGTTGTTTTGATTTGCATCTCCCTAATGACTAGCGATGTGGAGCATTTTTTCATGTGCCTTTTGGCCATTTTTATTTCTTTTGTTAGGAAACTTCTGTTCATATCTGGTTGATTTTATAATTCAACAAGACAATAAATGCCAGATAAGATCCAGAACTGTTGCACGCGAAACGGACCCTCTGCTCCTTAAGACTATGATCTGAGAGGTCTTCTAATCCATTTTGGCACCCAGAGCGGCTTTTTACAGAAATGCATCTAGACTGTGAGCTGTGAGCTCATAGTCTTCATTCTCAGCAGTGAAAGGAAATTATTAAATGATGTCTTTTTAGCAGGCCTGATTGTTGGGGGAAAATTCCAGACAATAATAGTGAGTTCTCTATTGAAATATTTAATGTATTCAAAGTATAGATAGAATAAAGTGAAGATCATTAGCTACTTAGGTGGGGGGGTGTGGGAGGGGGGTATATTGGGGTTCTTGGTGGTGGAACATGTGCATTGGTGAAGGGATGGGGGTTTAATCATTATATGACTGAGACTTAAACCTGAAAGCTTTGTATTTTCTTCATGGTGATTCAATAAAATAAAAATTAAAAAACAACAGCAACAATACAATAAATTACCAAAATCCCTTCCTTTCATGATTCCAAGTCACAGCTTCATTCTAAGACTACTTCTCTGGCCAACAGAATGACTACTTATCTCATATAGGGATACTAATTTCTTTGTTTATATTCAGTGGAAGATAGACCATCAACAGTCTCATAGAGCTTGTAACTAAAGTGTGCACTGAAGGAAAATGGTGTGGTTTCTTATCATCATAAAGATTTCAAACAAGGAACTATAAAAAGTACTTATATAATTAGTAACACACTACTAACACACAAAAAAATACATCTCACTGCAGTAACAGCCATATGGGCTTTTTGTGTGTGCAGAGCTCAAATTTGTAATAGATCTTTGGCAATAGCCACTCTAAAGATCATAGGTACTGAACCTTTTATTAATTTTTTTATTAAAGTACCATGACTTACAAAGTTATTCACAGTTGAGTTTTAGACATACTATATTGCAGCACTGATCCCACCAACAGTGTCAACTTCTCTCTTCCAGTGTTCTGAGGAAGTTCCCTCCCATACCACACCCCCCACCCCAGCCTGTCCTCTTGACAGCCAAGTTTCTAAGTTAGGTTGTTTGGATCTCTTGATATAAATGCTGTTGACTTTCTAGCGTGGATATTTGGCTCTATTATTCCTTAATATCACCTTTGTAAATTAATATCCTGACCTGGTCTGGTCTCCTTTGCTTCTCATCTGTCTCTTCTCCTCCTCCCCTTCACTATTTTCTTCTCCCTGTACTCTGGGGCCAAAGTTGATCTGGGCATTGCTCCTTTAAAACATTGCACTCCTTCATCCAGTTATTATAAATGCGACATATTAGTGATATTATCCAGTGTTTATTTTCTTCTTCCAGCTTAATTTATTTAACATGATGACTTCCAGTTCCATCCATGTTGTAGTGGATTGCATTATTTCATCATTCCTTACAGCTGTGTAGTATTCCATTGTGTCTTTATACCATATCTTCATGGTCCAATAATCTCTCATTGGTCATCTAGGTTGATTCTAAATCTTAGCTAGTGTACTGAGTAGTACACTGAATAATGGTATGCATACATTCTTTTGAATGATTTTTTTTGTCCTGGGGATAGATACTCAAAAGCAGAATTTCTGGGTCATATGGGAGCTCAGTTCTGAATTTACTGAGGTACTGTACCTTATTCTCATTTCTCATATTAAAGCAGTGCAATGACTCATCAAAAACAAACCCTTCGTTGGACAGATAAGAACTCTGAAAGTCTTATAGTCAAGTGCCTTGACCAAATTCACAATCAGCAACCCAGAGAGAGGTCGCATTTCATATGCAAATATACTTCCCCTAATTATTTCGATCATATTGATTCCTTCTTCATTGCTTGGATTTCACTAGGGAAGCACAGTAGTGATTTTTAAAGAAATACTGACCAAGTTCATATATGAGATTAAGCTTAAAATGTAAGTAAATTAAACATTTTTATATCCCCAATGGTAACACATGGCCCAAATGTCAGTTGAAATATTTTGTGTTTTGAAATTTCGTGAAATTGCCTTTAATATTAGATGTATCTCTTCTTTCAGTATCCTTGTGAGTTAAGAATAGCTTAAGATTTTAGTCCCTGAGACTCATAAATGAATCTTGAAAGAGATGAGCAAGCTGAGAAATGCCTCCAGACCCTGTGCCAGGCTAACTCTCAGATCTGGGACACTGGAGGGTTGTGGGTATGCCCTCCACCTGTCTGAACAGAGCCCTGGCAGCCAAAAACCTCCATAATCCAACTGTCACCATACTCACAGCTGGACACCATAGACTTGGATGAGACTCATCCAGGAATAAACCTGTTGAAAAACTCAGGTATACTAGTTTTGTGACCAAAATCTCTATGACCTCACAGAGTTGGGGAGTCAGGTATGGACGACCTCCCTGCATCCTCATGTTATTCCGGGAGTCTGGCAGTCATGCCCATGAACTGCTGGCTCCATATAAACTCATTAACTGGACGTGATTCAGAGACTCACATAAATCTCAAAAGGGATCAACAGGCTTCAGAGATGCTTCCAGATCCCAGAGTCATCATTCAGTTAAAATTTTACATCTAGCTGTATCACCCCATCAAAATTTTAGAATTCCTGATGTGACATCTCATAGTCTACACCGCTGTTATACCAGGAGCAGCACACCACATTGGATGTAGAAGTAGAAGTAGAAGGCAACCAACCTAAATTAAGAAAATATTAATATACAAGGCTTAACCTGCAACAACATGTTAGCAATATCTTATATAAGGGCTTAATGGCTCCGAGGTGAGATACAACAGTCTTCACATACTCCCTTCTAAGAAAACATTTTTGATCATTTTTAGTGAATTAATCATAACAAGCAATACAAAATAAATCATTTAGGGCATGGTATTGGGGCAGGCTTGGGAGGTGGTTGGGAAAATTGGAAATAATTTTGGTGGGATTGAAGTTGGAATATTGAATGTAATAAATCATCATGAACAAATTTATAAAAATTAAATTAAAAAAGATTTTAGTCTCCATTGAAACTTTAAAATTATAATGGATTTATGAGTTGCTTTGGCATCTCAGAAGTCCTAAACATGTTTTCTGCCTAAGACCATTGAGATTTCTTGATTTCCCCCCCAAGTATTAGTCATATAAGTTGTTTGGGGTATAATGAGGATATATGGTCAAAGTGTGGGCATGAGTTTTGGTTATTTTTTCTATCAGTCTCCTTGAAAACTTGTAGTATTGCATAGAGCAATTTCACATTCAAGCCTATCCAAAACTGGCTCAGGCCAGGGCTGTGCCTTAGCACAAACCTCATAAATGTGAGGCCCTGGGTTCCAGCAACACCCTCCCCTCCCCCCAAAAAAGAAACAAGCAAAGCAAAACAAAGAAAAACTGTATGTGGAAGAAAGCCCAACTGGTGGGAATGTTGAGGGGTTCAACCTCGTTGGAAAACAGCAGGGCTACTCTTTGAAATACTAAAATCTGAGCTTTTATACTACCCAGCAATTCCACTTCTTGGCATCTTCCACAGGGGTTTAAAAGCACTATTTTGAAAAGATGTTTTGTTTGTGCTCCTATGTTTGTAGCAGCACTATTCACAGTAGCCAAGACCTGGAAACAACCCATGTGTCCAAGAACAGATGACTGGACAATGAAATTGAGGAATATACACACAATGGAACTCAGCTTTAAGAAAAGATGAAATTATATTAGTGGTAGGGAATGTGCAATGGTGGAGGGATGGGTGTTTGATCATTATGTGATTATAACCCAAACATGAAAGCTTGTAATTATCTCACAGTGATTCAATAAAATTGAAAAAAAAATGCCACTATGTGGATATAAAAATAGAGGGTATCATGCTGAGAAAAGTTAGTCAAAAGGAGAGGGACAGAAACAGAATTCTCTCTTATGTGCGATGTAAAGAAACATAGCACTGTAGCACTGTCGTCCAATTGTTCATAGATTTGCTCGAAAGGGCACCAGTAATGTCTCCATTGTGAGACTTGTTTTTGGTATATTGAATACGCCACGGGTAGCTTGCCATGCTCTGCCGTGCGGGCGGGATAATCTCGGTAGCTTGCCAGGCTCTTCAAGAGGGACGAAGGAATCGAACCCGGGTCAGCCGTGTGCAAGGCAAATGCCCTATCCTCTGTGCTATCACTCCAGTTCAAAGAAACATACCAAGAGAATAATAAATGGCCAAAAGCCACAGAACCTGAGAGCTGATATAAATAACTGAGCTTATAAAAGGGGAGAGGGAGGTGAAAGGGCTCATGGGACATTGGTGGAGGGAAGCAGGCACTCTGGTAGTGGGTCGGGTTTTGAAACATTGTATTCAGGAGACTCATCAACAGTATTATAAATCCAGTATTATAAATCACAGCACCTCAATAAAAAAATCTCTGACTCATTTTGCCTCTTCAAAGACATCTGAACAGTTTCTTCAAACAAAGCAGTCATATATTCTCTTCAAAGTGAACTCTCACTCTATATCTCGTCACAGTACCCTTTTTAATAATTATGTTGTGGTTTGGGGGCCACATCTGGAGGTGCTCAGGGGTTACTCCTGGCCCTGCACTCAGGAACTACTCCTGGCGGTGCTCAGAAGACCATATGGGATGCCAAGGATCGAACCTGGGTTGGAAACATGCAAGGCAAATGCCCTATCCTCTGTACTATCACTCCAGTGCTCAATGTTTATTATAGTTTAGGTAACATATTTAAAACCATATTAAGGTTTATGAATATTGATGTGCAGTCACCTCACCTCACCTCAGCACCATGAAAGTGCCTTCACAAATGTCTACCTCATCATCGTGCCTTTGCCAGCAGTTGCTCCCACCTGAAACATTTCCAGTACAGAAGACAGGGCAGAGGTTTGGGCATTTGTCTTAGTGATACTAAGGCATCACTGCCATCCTGTTTCTGAAAGTCATAGCTGACTTTCAAAGAGCATTTTCTTTTTTGTGCTTTCTTAAGTGTTTACCTGAGTTGCTAAAGTCATAAATTAACCAGAAGAGGCACCATCACTACCACTCCTGCCTTTCTTTCCCCTTCCTCCCACAACCCATCTCAGTTCAGGGCACCCTGCTTCCTTGTGACAGGGTAGACCTTTATAAGAACCCCTGCATAAAGAGTTAGTATTAGATATATTTGCATAAAAACGTTATCACTTTTACTGCACTGTAAACTCTGCATCTTCTTTCTCTGTCCAGACTAGCACAGTGTCCAACAGAGATTGACTTTGAAAACCTTTGATTGATTAATTTTTAGATAGTTTTTATTGAAACTTATCTAGAAAGATATGAGGGGGAGGAGAGGGAGAAGAGTGGGTTCAAGAGAGAATACAGAGAAGATATCACTAAGAAAATGATGACTGGAGGAATCAGTCAGGATGGGAGGTGTGTGCCAAAAGTAGATAATGGACCAAACATGATGACCTCTCAGTGTCTGTGTTGCAAGCCATAATGCCCAAAAGTAGAGAGAGAGTATGGGGAATATTGTCTTTCATGGAGGCAGGGGAGGGTGGGAAAGAGGGGGTATACCCGGGATATTGGTGGTGGGGAATGTGCACTGGTGTAGGGATGGATATTTGATTATTGCGTGATTGTAACCCAAACATAAAAGCTTATAACTAACTCATGGTGATTCAATAAAATTTAAAAGAGAGAGAGAGTGAATACAGGCTTCTCCAGAGTGGAAATAGGCAAGCAAAATAACTTCGAGACAAGTAACCAAGATATGTGTTTAGGGAGGACACGGGCTTGAAGAGCAAGCTGAAAACCTCTGATTTATAACAGCGGTTAAATGTAAGAAAGCTAAGCCCTGGATGGTCTCTTCGAGATCTGGAAAGGCTTCCAAGGTCCATATGGTTCACCCCTTCACGTTCTGATTGGGGATTCCTGGTAGAACTAACAGGAAACTCTATTGTTACTCAGGACCTACTACGAGTAAAGACAAAGCACACAAACAGACATTTTTTAAAAATTATACTCCTATCCCTACTTCAGCTCCTTGAGCACACAAAAGCTTCCAGCCACTTCTACCTATAATTGTGGAAAGACTGAAACTTAGAGGCAGAAAAGAGGTAATTCTGGAAATGTTCAGAGCTGTCACGTCTACATCTGGGGTTTCGCACTGCCAATTCACATTTTCTGAATGAGTTATTTCTATGTACCTTCACATCAGCCAGCACTGCAGGGCCTTGCATATATTATATGCTCAATGATTACTTGTCATTTGATTTTGTATGTGACAGCATAAGTATGTGACAGCATAAATATATTATGAAAAATGAGGAGTTTGGACACCAAAATTGTCAGGATTTCTTTTCAAAAAAATACATAGCAATGGGTCTTGGCTTAAAGTTCAAATGCTCTTGTACCCTGCCCTGTGGTATCTCTGACCAGGGGAATCTGATAAGGTAGTCAAAGGGAAACATTACCTTTGCTCTCTCACTGCAATCAAAAGCATTCTTAGTTTTAGGTGGGTCCCACTGGCTACCGTGGTGAGAGGCATTTTCAAGAGCACAGAATCATTCTTTTCGTTATTAAAAGAAGATGCTGTTTAATTTGAGGACCCTGTTGAACAGTACAGCTCTTAGAAATGGTCACCATATCGTGGTTCGAAACTTTCGGTAAGTGATGGCCAGAGATTTGAGTCTGATTTCGGAACCATGGTGATAAATGAAATTCAATTCTGCAGAGGAGTGTAGCCTCCAAGGACCTCTCTCTGCAGAATATAGTGCTAGGTTTGACCCTAATTTGAGACTGCTATCTCTAATTCCAGCTGAGCTTTCATTTCTTAGTCTCCTATAATCAGATTCTGTTCTGTGCTTTAGGTGAGGTGGCGGGAGTATGGCGGGGGGTGTTGTAGGGCAGGCAACTAAGGACAGCAGTTATAAATGACTAAATGTTGTTGACATCTTCCATTTGGGCACTTTCTAAATGAGCAACTGGATGAAGGAAATAAGAGGAACTAATTTACACAAGGCAATCAGTTTGTATTTGCTTTTGCTGGGAAACAATATATCATTCTAGGGTGTTGGGATTAATCAGTTGTTTAAAAAGAGTGACTAGAGAAATGCATAGGAAGCTACAGCAAAGAAGCTTTATGTATGCTGAGGATAATGATTTTTTAAAAGCGGAATCTAATATTGCAATCTATCCTTGAAATCTTGGTCGGATGTGCAAAGGAGCATGTCTCCAGTGAACTCATCATCAAAGCAACTGTCTACCAACATACAGTTGAAAGTGGCATGAACTGTGCCCATGGAGGAAAGATAAAGGGGAGATGTTTTCTTTTTTCTTTTTTTTTTCTTTTTGAGTCATACTGGCTATGCTCAGGGGTTACTCCTGGATCTGCACTTAGGAATTACTCCTGGTGGTGGTCAGGGGACCCTATGGGATGCTGGGAATCAAACCTGGGTCGGCCGCGTGCAAGGCAAACGTCCTATACACTGTACTATCACTCCAGCCCCTGGGGGAGATGGTTTAGCTGTGTAAGCAAAATTATTTCAGCAGGGAGGTGTTGGGGGCCACACCCGCTGTGGTCAGGGCTTGCTTCTGGCTTTGTACACAGGGATCACTCCTGGCAGGCTTGGGGCACCAAAAGGGATGCTGGGGATCAAAACCAGGTTGGCCACATGCAAGGAAGATGCCCTACCTGCTGTACTAATGCTCTGGCCTTTAAACTAGATCATTGAATGTGATCATCTTTGCCGGGAAGTTTCCAGAGTAGTTCCAACATACTAACAATCAAGTAGACTTTTCCCAGAGTCTCTTTATAAACAAAAGCTACCTCAAAACAACTTCACTGACTTTCTAAAGGATCAAGTTTATAATCTGAAGTTTGTCAGACTGTTAAGAAATGGGTCTGTGGCAGGGTTCTGAGCCTTTTCTCTCTGGACAGCCTGAGAGCTCTGAACAATGTGGACACCACCACTAGGCCCGACTTCTTTGGTGAATATAAGGTTAACGAAGCCACGGGGACATTGTAGATGACAGTGTGAAGGAAGCCCGTAGTATTAGACATCGATCGGACCTTAGAGGCACATAATAGTAGCTTCTATTGCTTTATAGTGAAGGTAAATGAAACTCAAACCTTATGAGATTTACCAATCAGTGCCAGAATTAGATCATACAACCCAAAACTCTAGAGGAAAATTCAGGTTTTCGAGTTTGAAGGAATGTGTGTAATACCAAGACAAGCCACCATTTGCTGACTATATGACCTTGAGCAAGTAACCAAGTTTTTCCGTAGTTTTCTTCACCTATTAAATGTGAAAAAGAATAATATCTGCTCTGCCTACATTGCAAAGTGGTTCAGGTTCAATCATTTACTTAACAAATCTTTATTGAACACCTACCTTGTGTCACACCCTATGCAAGGTGTTGGAGATACAGTGGTCAATAAATATTTAATTCCAGACACATGAAGTCACAGTCTAGTGATAATCAGTGAGATAATGTGTGTGAAAACTGTAAAGTGACAGATGAGTGTTCATTATTTTATTATTCCAACCCACTGAGTTATAGCAAAGTGTGATGGAATTGTAGTCCATCATTTTAAACAAAGAATTACCAATGAGCTGAAAATAATCAACTAAATGAATAACCACAGCTTTGAATTTAAACTTAGACTCTTAAAAATTTACAGCCATGATAGATTTTTCTTAAGTTATTGTAGTTAAACTATTTCAAGCAAAATCGTCTTGTAACTATTTGAGCTTTTTGATACTCACTAGTATTCTACTGTCTACATCCAGTGTCAGGAAATTCTTAAAATCCTGGTGGAGGGTTGGGTGTTTGATCACTGGGAGATTGTCACCCAAACATGGAAGCTTGTAACTATCTCACAGTCATTCAATAAATTTTTAAAAAATAAAATAAATAAAATTTAAAAATAAAATGATAAAAATATAAAATAATAAAATAAAATTAAAACCACACAAAAAATCTTGGTTAGTTCACATTGCTAACAGTGAAGGGTAGCTGAGACAAAACCATGAATGTGTTTGTCACTCCAAATCCTTACTACCTATTGAAAATATATATGAACACCTCAAAACTGTAGGCTTTTGTGTTACTGGAATCTTAATACTCTCAGGTAGTACGGGAAATGGCATAATGGATTGGGGAGATAGCTTAAGGGGCAGGGTAAATGTGCACATGGGCACCCGAGTTCAAAACCTGGCATTTGATGAGTCTCTAAGCACTGTGGGATGGAACTGTGGTGGCCCTCAGAACTATTATACCTTAACAACAGTGCTATGCTTCCTGCCTGAACATTGAACCATTCGGCCAAGTATTGCAGGAGTGGTCTTTGCCCCTCCACCTCCCAGTAATGCTTGGAATAACCAAAACAATGGTATGCTACCGAAATAGTGTTCTTGTGTTATGCGTATTTTCCTTCCCCCGCTCTTCTAATTAGCCACAAAACCTGACAGCCGGATGATTCAGAATTGTTATTTACTAATGACAGCGCCTCAAGAACAGAACGGTTCCCTGCCCATATTGTATTTTCACTTTGATTTTGAGCCTTCCACAGAAATTTCAGATTTTTTCCTTATTTTCTTGGGAAAGGTAGATGAAATAGCTTCACTTTACCCCTGGAGGATAATAGGGGCTATGTGTTAGGGCTTGGCCATGCCACAGAGCAAGGATTGCGCAGTTGGAAGTGAACAGCTTTATCACGTGGACATGATAAAAACAACAGCTTAAGGGTCAGAGAGATTGTACAGCAGGTAAGGCTCTTGCCTTGCACAAGGCTGAACTGGGTCCTCCCAACTCCACTCGGGAGTGATCCCTGAGCACAGCTGAGTGTGGTCCCCCATCCCACCTTGGCAAAGAAAAACAGAACTTCTGTGGAGCTGAAGTCATCCACCTAGCCCCCGGATCAATATTTTTAGTCGATTACAATTAGTATTATATAATTTTTTTTACAAAATCAATAGGATCAGACACTGTAACTGCTGAAAACACCTAATCAATGGGAGTTTCATCTCAGAAACAGGCTTGAACCTGGCTGTGTTTGGATAATAGGGTGTCCTATGATTTTTTTGCCTATTAGGGAAACCACTTACAGTTTTTAAAGAAAGCACTAAAAATTCCTTTCTTCATCAGAGAAGACCAATTTGTAAGTGCAGTTCAATTTCATGTCACAAATAGGAATTTCTTCAGAGTATTGAGCTAAGCCACCCAATTCTGTTGAGGTTATGGATTGGAGCCAGAGGTGACTGATTTTCAGGTATTTCATTCCAGACCTCTCTAAGGGCTTACATAACTCATTATGTTTCCTCCATCCCACACGCATACCCCTCTATACACAGGTGGACACACAGACGAAGCAATTATCAGCCATTTATGTTCTGTCACAGAGGAGAGAAAAGACTTCTCTTTGATTAGTCAGATCTTTGGGTAATAGTTTAATATGAACGCTTCTTTAAAAACATGTATTTTTTTTTTACTCCAAAAATCACGTGATGAGATCATGAAGCAAATAAGTTCATGATATTTCCTTTACCAACACTAGAATTAGGGTTTATTTCTAGCTTACTATTTTTAAAAGTTTAGTATTTAACCCAGATTTAAAAAAATGTAGAGGGAGCCACAGATAGTTTCTGCTTTTAAAACCTTTAATTATAGGTCTGCACAAAGCTTACCCTCATTTCACTCTTAGTTTTCAGATGAGATGTTTTACTATTTTAGAATACTGGCAATCCAAATTTCTTAGAAACCACCTAGTCATCCTGTTATCAAAGGTAGTTTGACCATATTTAAATATGCGGCAACAAGGGGGAAAGTTTAAAGCATATTTTATTACATTATTAGTATTAGTAATGTCACTGTCACTGTCATCCCGTTGCTCATCGATTTGCTCTAGCGGGCACCAGTAATGTCTCCATCGTGAGACTTGTTGTTACTGTTTTTGGCACATCACATACACATGGGTAGCTTGCCAGGCTCTGCAGTGTGGGCGAGATACTCTTGGTAGCTTGCTGAGCTCTCCGAGAGGGGCGGCGGAATCAAACCTGGGTTGGCAAGTGTGCAAAGCAAACGCCCTACCCGCTGTGCTATTGCTCCAGCCCTAGTATTAGTAATGAAGTAAAGAAAATGTAAGTCATGTGCGCTTTATTCAAATAAAATAGTATTAGACTCAAGGTTTTTGTAAAACTAAAGCTCCCAAACTTTGTACACATTGCAAGATGCTATCTTGAGGTGGAAAATAAAATAGATGGAACTGAAGTTAGGTTATGAGAGTTCAAGCGGCTCTAGTATGGCCTGCTGAAAATTCTGAGTTTATAAATTTCATAAGCGCTATAGTAGACATAGACTTGAAGCATGACTGATTTTTAGTTCATTTTCTAAATTTTCAGATGAGGAATCTCAGAGCCAAAGATGTAAAATGGTCTTCTTAAGAAGTTTATCACGTTGGCCATTCTATCCTTGAACAATATTTTTTTAGGTATAGTCAAAATATCGTAGAAAAAAAATTGCGGCCAGAGAGTTAGTACAGTGGGTAAGGCGCTTACCTTGCACACCTCCAACCCAAGTTTGATCTATGGCATCCCATATGGCCCCCCAAATAATGCCAGGAATGATTCCTTAGTGCAGAGCCATAAGTAACCCCTGAGCGTCACCAGGTGTGGCCCCAAAACAACAACAAAAAAAGATTTATCAAGAAACTATGCCTTAATTGTTGCATCAATTTAGTATCAAAGAAGCACAGACATCTACACCATAGGCTTATTGGAACTCTCTTTTGCCTCAAGAAGCTAAGGTTTTTCTCTCAACTTCTCCATGGAAATCAAAATATCATTTGACACTAATTTTTTTCCTCCTCTGGCAAAGTTTTTGACTGACCACATTTTACTCAAAGCACTTTCTTTTCCAACAAAATACAATTATACTTGGGAACACATCCAAATCTTCCCCTCATGATCCTAACAATTTACCAGAGTTGGAAAACACAGACTCTAACAATGAAAGGCTTTATTCTGCCAATAGAGACCACTCTCCATTTTCTAGGTAAAAGATATTTATATAAAACTGACACAAGAACCTACTATTACCTTGGCTTAACTTCTTAGCATTCAGTTATTTAGGGCTGAAAACATGTATGTAATTTTTTCCAAGGGATAAAATTGATTTAAGGAACTAGACCGTTCCCCCCACACACTCCCATACTTTAACCAGACTTCAGTAACAACTGTGATGAAAAATCTGTCTGTGGTTCCCATTGTTTTCTCCAGTATTTTATCCTCCCTGAATGTGTTGGCTGAAGAAAGATAATGTGATTTCGGTCTGTTTCACCATGGAGACACATTTGAGTACAAGAAGACCAAATATTTCAGGGGAATACTAAAATAGCAACAATCCTGGCCCTATTTGGATGCTCATGAACAGAGGAGACTGCCTCTAACTGAGGCATGGAACCACTGTGAGAAGTTAGAAGCAATTTATGCCAGGGAATTTAATCCACCTACTTCTTAGTTTTATCACCAGAAACACACAAAGGGTCCTACGGTGAAGACATTTAAACACAGTTTAATGATACATATAGTAAACTCTTCTCGTTTTCTCTAATTTTTAGTAGCTTAGGGAAAGAGGTGTGGCAACTCCATTTTGGAGCTAACCTAAGGTCTATGAGGAGATAGTAAACAGGATAGGAATTCAAACTGTAACCATTGTGTTTGCTTTCCTTCCACTGATAAATTTTCCTGGTTAGCTCTTGATATCTATGAAAAACAACTCTTTTTCCCAAGCGAACATTTCCTGCCCCACCTCCTGCATAGAATTAAGAAATGTGGTGACCGGCCTGATGATTTTTCAATGATGTTAACAATTTGACCCCCTTTACCAGCTGAGGTGCAACTAAAAACAATTCCCAGTTAATCATCTAAGCGCTCACATACTAGAATGATCAGATATGCTGTAGCCGCCTTACCACCTTTTCTGTCTCAAGAACCCTGGGAACTTAATCTGTCCAAAAGGCGTTTGTTGAGATAAGGAAGTCAAATATCAGTCAAATTCTCTATTATTGTACGTTAGATTCAGCCCTTAGGGTGGTCTGGTCAAAAAAATGGTCCCACCAGGTCCTCTCACCTGTTTTCTACATTTTTGTAATTGACTCAGACTTCTGCGTCTGCAGCAGATGCTTTTAATCCTCTTGTTTCAAATGAAAATGTCCAACCATTTTTGCCCAGAGTGCAAATGCTATACTGGCGTTGGTGGGTTTCAGGGGATTTCAGCTTTAGCAACACAACTGGCCACAATTTTCCTCCATGACTCTTAGGCCTTGGGTTCAGCCTGATCTACAATCCATATTTACCCTTGCCTCAATATTCATTCTGTTTAGGAAGCTCTTTGGTGCACCAGACCTTGGTCAGGATGTCGCATGTGATCATGATGAATTTATATTCTGAATTCATCTCTGAAATCTGCTGAAATTATTATAAAATTATTTATTTTGCCCCAGGTACATATTGCCTTTATATCAAACCAATTCCTTAAACATTTATGAAATGCCTACTATATCCCAGGCATTGCAATTAATACTGGATATATATTAATGAACGAACAGGATTGCAATGAATAAGTCAGGATACTTGACATCATGGATCATATAAGCCAAAGGGAAAATAAAAGCAAGCAAGAGATACATAAATATGTATTAAAATTTGTGTTACAAAACATGAGGACAAAACAGAAATTGCTTAATACAACTGAGAGAGGAAATCTCACAGAATATGGCTTTTGAGCCCTCAAACTAATGAGGAAGAGCTATCCTTGAGAGCATAAGGTGGAGTGTTTAGACAAAGGAAGTGGTATACGAAAGAGCCCTACAACGAGAAAGTATTTGTAACTTCATTTTCATGGTTTCTACAAACAAGAATATTTTTAATCACACTTAAGTTGAATAGCATAAGTATTCCAAGTACATGGTTCATCAAATTTCAGTTGTTTGTAATGGCACATTAATTATGAGTAATTACATAAAGTAAATATCTAATGTTAACTCTTCTCTCCACAAATCAGTGTCAATAAAATGCATGTCCATGACCAGCAATCAATTATGTAACTTCTTTCCAAATCTTGTGGTAGGGGGATCGGAGCGATAGTACAGGGGTTAAGGCCATTTATTTACACATAGCTGACACTGGTTTGACTTCCAGCACCTCATATGGTCCCCAAGCACTTCCAAGAGTGATCCCTGAGCATCACTGGGTATGGCTCAAATACCATTAAGTAAATTAAAAGGGGCCAGAGAGATAGAACAGGAGATAAGGCACTTGCCTTGCATGTGGTCAATCAGTTTGAATCCCTGGTACCACGTACCATTCTCTCAGCATTGCCAAGGGTCACTCCTGAATACAGAGCCAGACTGAGCCCTGAGCACTGCCAGGTGTGGCCAAAAAAAAACCAAAAAGTGTTGGTGATTTTCTCACTCTGTACCTGTAATTTAATTCATGCACTGACAGCAATGAATATAGTTGTGCTGACTTATTTTCTCTCAATGGTAGACCCATGCAGCATTTTATCAAGGTGGATAGTTGAAAGAGGAAACAATCTGACGTATGTGAAAGGGCATCAGAGAAATAAGAGATACTGCCAGTTAAGTTTAAATCCTGTGTAAGTTTATTTGTAGAAGAAATAGCTGACTTTAGGATTGTTGACCTTGCTACTGCAAGAGAGCCTCTAAATATGCAACCGAAGGAATTTCATGAACCCAAGCTTATCAACATAGATGAGGAAAGTGGCTATGACAAAAAGTATGGAGTTGTTCCAGAGGAAGTGATACCAGCAAAACCCTTCACATTAAAGGAATTCTACAAGATAGTTTCAAACATTGAAAGTGCTTGCTCCGCATCATAATTTATGTAAAATGAACACTAATCTTTCGTGAGAAGCAAAAAACTTCTATTTAGGAAATAAGAGGGAGGAGAAAGAAGAGGAAATTCCATAAAGTAAAAGAAGGAAGTTACACAATCCAAGTTGTGATATAGGTGACCCCAGGAATAAAATGAACCTAAAACTACCCTTGACAGTTTCTAAAAAGAAATAAAATGCTATCTTTGTCAATATTTCTGTTGGAAGTTAGCATGTACTAAATATGCATCAGTTTTACTTTTTTTTCCCATCTTCATATCTGTAACTGAGAAAGGAATTTTTCATGTTGAGAGAAAATTGTAAAAGTCACAAAATAATTGTGATTTTCCATTGGTTATTAATTGTACAAAAATATAGTTTATTATTTAATCATTATTTAGAGTTCCTACTTTAGTAAAAGCAGAAGTGTGTATATAAAAAAAACAAACAAACCTCTGTTGGGACCAGAGACATGACTCAAAGAACTGGAGCACATGTTTTGCAGGTGGGAGGCCTGGGTTCAATCTGGACAAGAGGCCCCCAGAGTACCGCCAGGAGCAATTACTGAACACTAAACCAAGATTAATCCTCCCACCAGTACTGGGTATGGTTCACCCTCCAAGATATAAATATCAAAAACCAAAATGCCTATCTGCTAATGCTTATTGGAGTTGCAATCTCAGGGCAATGAAAGTAAAGGCAACATTATCAACAGCAGCCAGGTGGAGGTTGAAATCATGAAAAAAAGGATTCTGATCACTTGTGTTCTGAGACTACGAATTTGAAATAAGGTTTCTGCAACTAGTTAAATTTTAAAGTGGGACATCTGTATAAAAAGAAAGGACACAAGCAGTATGTTTGTCTTTCTGCCTCTAAGTTAAAATATGTCAATTGAGAAATAACAAGAGCAGCATATCACCATGTGAGTCCTTAAGCAGAATTATTGCTCTATTCCAAAGCCTAATTCTAACATGACCCCTGATTTAAAAACTTCTTGAAATGTATAAGGGACAAATTTGAGAAAACATCAGAGACCCTTTAGCTTTCCTATTCTATATTCTGTTTGGATTAATACAAGCTGCATGTTAAAGGTACTTTTTGGAAGTAAAGTGTTGTTCCTTCCTTTACACTATTGTTTGTCCTACTCTAGCTCCTGGAAAGGAGGGGACGGAGAAAAATATAGTTCCCTTCAAAAGTTTTACTTAATTTTCAATTATTTTTCTCTAAGATACTATGATGCTCTCTTTTAAAAAAATTTTTTGCTATTTGGGTCACAGCCGGAGATGCTCAGGGGTTACTCCTGGCTCTGCACCCAGGAATTACTGCTGGCAGTGCTCAGGGGACCATATGGGATGCTGGGAATAAAACCCGGGTCAGCCTCGTGCAAGGCAAACACCCTACCCGCTATGCTATTGCTCCAGCCCTCTATAATGCTCTTTTAAATAAAAGTTGTGGTCTCGTATTTCAAAGGGAATGAATACAACAAAATTCTATAGGAACTAGGAGTGAAAGAAGGTATTAAATTTTTTAACTGTAGTAGTTTGGAGATTCAACTTTTGTGGACTCCAAAATAAAGGAGTCAGACCTTGAGCTGTAACTGAAAAAAAAAGATCTCAAAATTAGTTTATGGGTTGCTTTTTCACCTGTTGTTAATGGGTATGAAAGTTCAATGGTATAGCATTGTTTCCCAAATCCCTGAAATCCCTGAGAGTGTTATTTTATTTGGGGGTTTTGGGGGTGGTACTTTGCAACTAAATATTTGCCCTATTTAAAGTAATATTGGAGGAGGCTTGCTCTTCAAGTCTATATTCTCCATTGAACATGTATCTCACTTGCTTGTCTCTGTCTCTGCTTGCTTGCTTACACTACTTTTGCTTGCTTACTCTTACTTAAGCTCATGTTCTTTCTTATTTCCTTGGTTTTGGGGCCACACCCAGCATTGGTCAGGACTTATTCCTGGCTCTGAGCTCAGGGATCTCTCCTAGAGGGCTCAGGGAACCAAACCCAGATTGGCCACATGCAAGGTCAACCCCTTACCCATTTTACTATCTCTCTAGCCCTTAGATCATGGCTCTTCTCAAATGTGTATTCCTTTCCTTCTCTCTCCCTCACATCTTTCTAAGCTTCATTCAACAAAACTATCTTGCATCACTAAAAAGCAATAGTAATAATATTTGAGGAAATATTAACCCACGGAACTGAGTTCAATGTGTCATTGTAAGACACAGAGTCAAGAGAGTGTGTCTTCTCAGACTTTATGTTGCTTGGATCTTATTCCCAGAGGAAAAAAAATACATGTTCTCAATGCTTTTCTCTATGTAAAATGGGAAAGATTAAATTATCATTCCAGATCAGACATGGTAAACTTGTTTATTTGGGAGGGGGATTCCAGGTGGTCCTCCTTGGACCATCTGGCTGATGTTCAGTTCTAGGGTTTTAGGACACAATGTTTTTTAGGAGGACCTACAGTGTCAGGGACCATCAGGGCCACCCCTGGTAGTGCTCAGAGCTCGTCTTTTGTCAGGGAGCAATCCTGGGTTGGGTGCATGCGAAACATGTGCCCTAACCCCTTTCCTTCCTCCCTGGCCACTGTTTACAGATCTTAAGAATAAGGATCAAGTTAACCCTGAAAATATATGCTAATGTCAGCCAAAGGACTTACTTCTTAATAACACCAGCATCTAAACAATCCAAGTGTTGTTTAATATTATCATGTTTTTATCAAAACCAAATATATAATTAAAATATATGTGCAAAAGCAAATTTCCTGCCTAAATGCTATATCTCTAAAGTTACCAAATTGTTGATTGCTATCATTCAGATAGTAGCTACAGCTTTCTAATTTTTTAATATTTAGTTTTTGAACCACATCCAGGCATACTCCTTGCTCTGCACTCAGGGATCATTCCTAATGAGCTCAGTGAACCCTATATGTGCTAGGGATAGAACCTAGGTCAGCCACATGCAAAATAAGAAAGCATATTACTGTATCAACTCTGATTCCATACACACAGCTTTCTAAGATTTTTCTTATCTGAGTTTCAGAAGAAGGGAGAAAACAAAGGTATATTCCAGGGGGCTAGAGTGATAGCACAGCGGGTAGGGCGTTTGCCTTGCACGCAGCCGTGGGTTCAATTCCCAGCATCCCATATGGTCCCCCAAGCACCGCCAGGATTAATTCATGAGTGCAGAGCCAGGACTAACCCCAGTGCATCAATTGGTGTGGCTCAAAAAGCAAAAAAAGTATACTCCAGAAATTTTTTTAGTAGCAGAATATTTTTGTATACTGCTTACTTCAAATAATAATTATTGCATTTACAATGTAACGTAATATTAAATTGCAACACTTTCTTTCTGCTCAGGACCAACAGATGCTGACTGTCGCCTCGTTCCAAAATTAGAAGCTAAATCGCTAAAACAGAACTTTTTGAAAAGATAAATAAAATTAGTTTTGCAACCTTTATTTTAGAGATTGAAAGAGCATTTTTGAAGTGTCACTCTTGTGTATGATATGCTCTACTTAAAGAAGTACTCTTTCCTTACTTCTAACTTAAGGGAAGTGGTAACATTTTTTTCAATGGAAGAGTATGAGGACACAGTACATTGATGTCCCTATTCCCGAGGAATTTAAAATTAGAGGGACTGGCTAGTTAGTTATTCTGAAGACAGAAAAATGGAAGAGTAAATACTGGAACAGATTTGCCTGTCATTTCCATTTCCTTGCTCTCTTTGCTACTGGTTGGCCCTTTTTGGGGGGGGCCCTTGTGGTGGTCTCCAATGGACAGCAGCCATGATGATCAGGCACTTTGCTGCTGGGCTCCTCTGGTGCCAAGTGGACTTGGAAGGTGGAAGCCACTGACCCCCAGCCCAAAGTTCCTCAGTGGTTATCTGCCCCGGCGCCTCTGTGAGGTACTCGTCTACCCTGAACTGGCTGGTCCAGCTGAGATAACCAGTGACTCCAAGGAGACCATCCTTACCATCCAGCTACTTGGGTAGAAACATGGCATCTCTGAGAGATGCCATAGAATGTGTTTAGCAGTTGGCAAATCTGTTGGAAAACATGCCTAATTTTCCATTTTCTCATAGATCTATGTACCTAAGACAAATCCATTTTCTCAAAGTCAAAAGGTGACCACCCACAGAACAAGTGTGAGCTTGTTTTCCTTTGCTGCAGCCAAATAAATGTGCAAGCTGACACTGTAGACCTTTGCTCGTGGCCTCAGTTTGACGGTGTGTCCTCCTAGGGGTCATGTTCCTGATCCGGTCAAAATTTCTAGAGCACTGTTACTTAAAGGCTGTTCTTCCAGTGTGTACAAGAAGAGCTGAAGGTGGGCTTGTTATAGTTGTGAACTAGCACAACTCATCCCTGGGTGACATTATTGCATTCGGCATCATTTTTTGGTAAGGTTGAGAAGAAGAAACATTTTATGGGGTCACTGTGTGGGGTTGGCACTGCCTCGGTCTTCTATGGGTCTCTGCTTCCTCACTTAAGTCGTGCCTGTGGGTTTGGGTTGTGTGAGTGCCAGTCACAGGGAAAGAGGTGTGGGTTCCGCATCCTGTCCAGCCTCCCCTCTTCTAGGACAGGCCCTGACCACTCCCTGTTCTGAACTCGAATGGGGAGGTTGGAAATGAATGAATGCCAGTGACGGGAAAGCTGACATGTCTGACCTCAGCCCTGTCTTTCACTGCCCATCCCGTACATGTGAGATGGCACTTAGGAGCTTGGGGCTAGGAACATTGAAGCCATCAATTGTAGGTCTTGTGTTTCTAGTCTATCTGTCCCTGTCTCTATGGTTGTCACCTGCCTCGCGGGCCCTTCTGGGGCAAGAGGCACAAAGCGGGCAAGGTGTGTGTGGGGGGAGGGGAACGGGGGGTGCGGAAGAGGGTCAGCGCCTTCCTAGGGGACACGGTGGAAGAGCTGTGGGTCCTTGCTGGCAAGGTGACCAGCCTGGCGGGTGTCCACAAGACCCATGGAGCCCCCTGCCACTGTCAGTGACGTCCTTCCAAGCTTGGAGCATGCTAAGTGCCTATCCTCTGGTTGCGTCGGTGACACCATGTGTAGGGGCCAGTTCTCTGTTCTTAGGGCCTCTGTAGCTGAACCCCAAAGGCAGCGTGGAAATAGCTGTCCTGTTGGGCCCTGGCACTGTCCACACAGGGCTTGAGCACAAGTGAAAGTGCCCACAGGACTTAGGGTGCCCCTCTGGGGGCATGTCCTCATTCACAGCCACCTGAACCTGGAAAGGAAGAGTTTGCTGATGAATGCTCTATTTTATGTGACCCCCGTGTGTCTGTACCAGCTGCATTGTGGGACTTGAGCCAATTGGTGAGAGACCAGTGAGTGAGGGCAAGATTCTCATCTGCATGGGTCCACTGGGGCAGGAGGACTCAGTGTGAAGTAGTTGGAGCGAAAGTGGGTAAGTAGGAAAGAAACAGAAGGGTGTCTGGGGGATTCCTGGCCACGTCTGCTTGGTGCCGCTCCCGCATCAGTGCTCAAGCCTGGCTCCCTCACCAGGAGAACAGGTCAGGGAAGTGCAGTAGGAGCACATGTGCAAGCACCAGGAATGACATCTGGCCAACACGGAGCCCTCAAACCCATTTCCTGTCCTTATTCATGGGGCTCTGGGCTGGCTGCTGTGGGTTCCTTATAAATGAGGTTGGGACCTAAGTGTTGAATCCTGGGAAACTCTTTGGATGGAGATAAGGAGCCGTAATGATGGATAACATGGACGGATGGAGGGCAAGGAACAAGTTTGCAATGCATTTTGCTTTTTGGGTCACATCCGGCGATGCCCAGGGGTTACTCTTGGCTCATTCACTCAGGAATTACTCCTGAAGGTGCTCTGGGGACCATATGGGATGCTGGGAATAGAACCTGAGTCGGCCATGTGCAAGGCAAATGCCCTATCTGCTGTGCTATCGTTCTAGCCCCTGCAATGGATTTTGAAGATGGGAAGAAGAAAGGGAGTATTAACTGTCTGTACCCCTATGTTCTTGCCAATGCATTACCCAGACAACCTTTTTTCTGAAAATTGGTTTGAGTTGCCGTTTTTACAGCTGACGTTGGGAGACAAAACTAACGCAGCAGTGGTGCAGGTAGCCACGATCCTGCCCCGAGCACCCAGATCGCATAACCCGGGATGCACTGTGGGCTGTGTTGGAGCCCACCTTCCTCCTTTGTCATCAGCTTGGGGCACTGCTGCTTACGGATATGTGTGTTGTCCACTGTGGCTGGAAACGTGAGAGAGGCACACCTTGGTGTAAACCGATGCTGTAGCTCTTCTACCTCACTCCTTAGAGGATTGAAGAAATCTACTGTGTTGACCAAGTGATAGTCCTGAAATACTCAGATTATTTTGTCCTCTGGAGCAATAGCACAGCGGGTAGAGCGTTTGCCTTGCACGCAGCTGACCCGGGTTTGATTCCTCCGTCCCTCATGGAGAGCCTGGCAAGCTACCGAGAGTATCCCACCTGCACAGCAAAGACTGGCAAGCTTCCTGTGGTGTATTAGATATGCCAAAAACAGTAACAACAAGTCCTCCATGGAGACATTACCCACTTGCGCAAATCGATGAGCAATGGATGACAGTGATACAGTCATTTCCATTAGTGAGTGAGCAAGATACTTAACATGGTATTGTTTCAGTTCATGAAGCAACATTCTGAAGCAAAAAGAGTCCATATGTGTTCACTTGGAAGAAATATAATTGTCTACAGAGGGGCAGAGAGATAGTACAGCAGGTAAAGCACTTGCCTTGCATGTGGCCAGCCAGGGTTTGATCCTCAGCACCACATATGGTCCGTTGATCACCACTAGAAGTGATCCCTGTGCACAGAGTCAGGGCTTAGCTCTGAGCACAGCCAGTAATGACTTCCCGACCAAAAAGAAAAAGAAAGAAAGAAATATAATTGTCTGCCACTAAAGAGTACTTTGAGAAATTCCTATTGATGAGTGAGTTCTCCAAAGAGTCCATAAAAGTACCCAACACCAATACTACATTACAATCTCTCTATGTTAGATTATAATTTATCTAATAGTACCCAACACCAATGCCAGATTAGAATCTATCAGTGTTACATTAGAATATATCTAGTTATGTCCAAATAGTAGAACAAAATATGACTTTTCCTAGTCTTACTTCCCTTACTTCCCTTGGCTTGACTTGTTCGTTGGCTTGTTTTGGAGGAACTGAAGGCATGGAAAAAGAAGAAACAGCTTCTGGTCCCTGATGCACTATCAAGGAAATTTGCTTGGATAAGGCATAAGTTTGAAGGGGGAAATGTGTTAATTTGTAGTAAATTTCTTAAAATTAAAAAATTGTCATTAATACACATTATGTTATGTTATTGAGACTTGGAAAGAATAAAGTTAACAGAGCACTTTAAAATTAATAATCATATTGAAAACATGAGATCCAAGGTACAAAACCAAACTTTAAAATGTACCTGTCATCTGTTTCTGGGCAATCCGGTTTTTTTTTCCAGATTTTGGCTATTGTAAACAGTGCTGCAATGAACATACAAGCAGATGTCATTTCTACTATAACTTTTTGCCTCTCTGGGATATATTCCCAGGAATGGTATTGCTGGGTCATATGGGAGCTCAATTTCTAATTTTTTGAGAATCATCCATATTGTTTTCCAAAAGGTCTGAACCAGTCAGCATTCCCACCAGTAGTGAAGGAGAGTAACTTTCTCCCCACATCCACGCAAACACCTGTTGCTTTTGTTCTTTTGGATGTGGGCCAGTCTCTGTGGTGTGAAATGATATCTTATTGTTGTTTTAATCTGCATCACCCTGATGATTAGTGATGTAGAGCATTTTTTCATCTGTCTTTTAGTGATTCAGATTTCTTCTTTGAGAAAATTTCTGTTCATTTCCACCCCCCATTTTCTGATGGTGCTGGATGTTTTCTTGTAGAGTTCAACCAGTGCCTTGTATATCCTTGATATCAACCCCTTATTAGATGGGTATTGGGTGAATATCCTATCCCATTCTGTAGACTGTCTTTGTATTTTGGTCGCTGTTTCTTTTGAGGTGCAGAAGCTTCTTAGTTTAAGATAGTCCTATTTGTTTATCTCTGTTTTCACTTGCTTGGCTAGTGGTGTGTCATCTTTGAAAATACCTTTAGCATCAAAGTCGTGGGGGGTTTTGCCAACCTTGTCTTTCATGTACCTTATGGACTCTGGTCCGATGTTGAGATCTTTAATCCACTTTGACCTGACTTTTGTACATGGTATTAGGTAGAGATCTGAGCCCATCTTTTTTGCATGTAGCTGTTCAGTTTTGCCAGCACCATTTGTTGAAGAGGCTTTCCTTGCTCCACTTCACATTTCTTGCTCCCTTATCAAAGATTAGATGAGCATATATTTAAGGGTGTGTGTCAGGATATTCAACCCTGTCTGCGGCTCTGCCTTTGTTCCAGTACCATGCTGTTTTAATTATTACCACTTTTTAGTAGAGATTGAGGTTGGGGAGGGTGACTCCTCCCATATTTTCCCCCAAGAGTTTCTTTAGCTATTCGTGGAGGTTTATTGTTCCATATGAATTGCAGGAGTGTTTGCTCCATTTCTTTGAAGAATGTCATGGGTATCACTTCACACCACAGAGACTGGCCCACATCCAAAAGAATAAAAGCAACGGGTGTTTGCACGGATGTGGGGAGAAAGGGACTCTCCTTCACTGCTGGTGGGAGTGGCGATTGGTTCAGCCCTTTTGGAAAACAATATGGATGATTCTCAAAAAATTAGAAATTGAGTTCCCATTTGACCCAGCAATACTATTCCTGGGAATATATCCTGGAGAGGCAAAAAGGTATAGTAGAAATGACATTTGCAATTGTATGTTCATTGCAGCACTGTTTATAATAGCTAAAATCTGGAAAAAACCGGAGTGTCCAAAAACAGATGACTGGTTAAAGAAACTTTGGTACATCTACACAATGGAATACTTTGCAGCTGTTAGAAATGATGAAATCATGAAATTTGCATATAAGTAGATCAACATGGAAAGTATAATGTTAAGTGAAATGAGTCAGAAAGAGAGAGACAGACATAGATCGCACTCATCTCTGGAATATAAAGTATCAGAGTGGGAGACTAACACCCAAGAGTAGTAGAGGTAAGGATCAGGAGGTCTGCCCCACAGCTTGGAAACTGGCCTCACATGCTGGGGGAAATGCAGCTGAGATAGAGAAGGGAACACCAAGTAGAGGATGTTGGGAGGACCCATTCGGGTTGAAAGATTCGAGCTGAAAGTAGACTAAACATGATGGCCACTCAATACCTCTATTGAAAACTACAACACCCAAAAGGAAAGAAAACAAAAGGGAATGCTCTGCCACAGAGGCAGGGTGGGGTGGTGGGGCATGGGGTGTGGGTGGTAGGAGAGATACTGGAAACATTGGTGGAAGAGAATGGGCACTGGTGGAGGGATGTAATCGATCACTGTATGACTGAAATGCAAACATGAAAGTTCATAAGTTTGTAACTGTACCTCTTGGTGATTCACTATTAATAAAGGTAAATAAATAAATAAAATGTGTCAGTCAAGATGGCTGGCTGAGGGCCCAAGTGGGAACTTGGGAACACTGGTGAATGGGTAATTGACACTGGTGGTGGGATTGGTGCTAGAACATTATGCGTTTAATACTCAGTTATCAAAAACTTTGTAATTTACGGTTCTTTAATAAATTTAATTTTTTTCTAAGAGTTACTAAAAAAGCCTCAGTATCCACTGTATTTCACTGACCAAGGCATTAAATAATAAGAACAGATTAAAGGGCAGTGGAAAAAAAGAATAAAACTGGGTTTCTCTTGTATGCAACATTATAAATTCTGTTGGCAAAATAGAATAGTTTTAATAATAGCTAAAATTATTAACTGTTTATAATATGTAATATATGGTATGGTTTCCATGTGTTAAATAGCTTTGTCATTACAAAAGCCCTATAAAATTATTAGACTCATTTTCTAGGAGAGAAATTTAGTATAGAGGTTGAGAATGTATCTGATGTTACACAACTAGCAGATTGCAAAACCACTCACCTGATTATTTTCAGCAAATAAGAATTCCACCTCTTTTCTGAAATTCATTTCTGTCAATGATCAAAAATAGGCTTCTGAAATGTAAACCACAGTCATATCAATTTCAATACATTAGCACTTTGGTGCTACATATATTTTTCTGTTTCATTTCCAGAATTAAACAAGCATCGTCATAGCAGTTGAGTGTGTTATTAAGTATATATATGTATTAATTTTCTTTTTTCATAGATGTGGACAACCACTACAGAAAAAAGTACAGCTAAAGGGTCGCGACCTCCTTACTCTAAAGGACTTTACAGGAGAAGAAATTAAGTACATTCTATGGCTATCAGCAGATCTGAAACACAGGATAAAACAGAAAGGAGAGGTAAATAGTATTATCATCTTATGTTTCATTCCTACCCAGAAATCTTTTAAAAGACAGTCTTTCCAAAGAAAGAGAGAAAGGCAACTACATTAAAATTCCAAAACAGTATCTAAGTAATGAAACCACACAGTAGAGGTAATTGATTATCACTGAGTACAGGCATATAAAAAGCCTAAAAATCAGTTATTCATTGGCAAGTCCTTGCACTTCTTTCATGTGGAATGTCGAAATTCATTATTAACAGAGTCAGAACGTAAGGAATCATTTGTCAGGAGTGATTTTATTTTTATATTTCCTTTCTTTTCTCCATGTGTTTTCTATCAAGTTAAAAATAAAGATAATATCTTTTCGTCTGCGACAATTTTCATTTGTGAATACATATCAGATATGTGATAATTAGAATCACATTTAAAAGTTTACAGTGATATGACAGTGTTAAAATTGTTTTAGATTAGTGAAGAAACAATCAAATTGTAATTAAATTGGAGAAGAGATGGGATATGGTTTAGCTGTAATCACTATTCTGCGTTATGAGCAAATTATGTTTAAGATACGCTTCATGCAGAAGCTTCATTTAGACTGCTTGATTCTGAAAGCATTTTTGTACTATAAGTTTATTTCAATGCTTCTTTTTAAAGAATTATATCAGGTTGAGAAAGTTTTCTACAACCTTGATTTTATTATCTTATTCACTTGTTCCTAAATTTCTAAATACAGATTAAAAGTAAAAGTGACTCCAACTGCTATTAGTTGATGATGCTGTAGAAAACCTGAAATAAAGAGAAAAGGCCTTCCAAAGATCACAGGTCTTTGTTCTTCACACTTAGTTTGTCAGGAAAGTTAGCTTGCAGGGACTTATTTGTTCCAGAACTCATTCTATCAGGAATATCATCTATAGAAGAGGAAGGAGGAAGGGCCCCACCCTATAGTCCAAACTCTCCAGATTGTTTCCAAATAACTTTCAGAAATAAAGACTTTGCACTTGCACAAAGACACAGCATGAAAGTGTAACTGAAACTCCATTAGGATTCTTTGTGCCACATATTGGACAGAGTAGCTTGTTTCTAGCTACTCTGAGGAAAACACATCCTATTTGAGCATCTTCAAGGTCATTGGACATTGATGGAGATTTTCATGGGGTTAAGAAGATGGTTACAGTTAAAAATTAAAATTTTTTAAATGTGTTTAGATTGAACCTAGAGAACCTAACACTACTTTTTGATTGCAATCCAGTAAACTGTGGGAGTTTGTTTCTTTCCAACTTGAACAGAACATGAAAAAAAAGCACAGCATAAATGTACTTTTAAAATATTTTGGAGCAGTAACTCTACATCTTCTGAGAATTTCAAGAATAAACTTTGAAACAGTCCTTAATATCACAGAAAATTAATTTTTTCATTTTAATTGTATTCTTGTCCTTGATTTTCAGTATTTGCCGTTATTACAAGGGAAGGCCTTAGGCATGATTTTTGAGAAAAGAAGTACACGAACAAGATTGTCCACAGAAACAGGTGAGTCCAATGACTAACTGGTGCTGTGTTAAAGAGTGAGTGTGAAAAGGAGGCGCTGAGAGGAGCTTTCAGGTGGGGGAAATCTTTTTCTTTACCAATCACAAATGGAAAACACTGTCAGCAGCAGTTATAGTACATTTCCGAATGCTCTTTCCAGTACTTATGGAAGTGCAAGTAGAAAGATTTATCTTCATCTATAGCACTTCTACAAGAACTTAAAAAATCCCCAATGGTTGTGTTCAATATAAAATGTAAATAAGTATAAATTCTCGGGATTCAACTTCACTTGAGCCCAAACTGTACATTTTGTAACATTTTAAGAACTTGTTCTTATTCATAACAATTTTTGCTGGATGGTAGCTACCCAATGTCTGCAAATTAGACAAGGTGATTCAGGGCTTAATTGACAACTAGAGTATCCTTTTCCTTTCAACAGTCATGATTAGATCCTGGAGAATATCTGAATTTCAAAACATCTAAGGCTATGGAAATCTAGCCATTGCATGATCATCATCAAGATATCATCATCAAATGTCCATGTTGGTGTCTACTTGGGATTTTAGATCTGAATTGCACTATGGATATCTTACATTCTGTGTTGACTTTGTTTCCTTGTGATCAGGGGACCTGTGATATGTTTTGACATTTCAGTGGCTCTCTAAGCAACACTGGGAAAAGAGATGGGCAAAGCCATCTCCATCCTATCACTCTTCATAGTAAGCACCAGAATGGTTCTATTAACATCTGTTGCATCTTACAGCTGTATCCCAAAAGAAAAGATCAGGGATTATAAACTCTGGAGTTTCAGAACCCTTGAAACGTTCACCATTCTCATACAGCCATTCAATACATAGCCTGGGAGACAGACAAAAGGAATGTGTCAAAGGTCCATCAATGTTCATTTCTGCTACTTCTCTCTTGTTTCTCTTCCCCTTTCCAGTGTCAGAGGCCAGATGACAAAGCAGGAGAAAATGCTGGCTGCAACTATTCACCGTATTCTTTCAAGTCTAATATTTGTTTGTGTCTGTAATCCTAGGTTGTTGAAATTGAATGGTCTTTTTCTCTCAAACTATCATATTTGTAACGAGTTTCAAAAAGTCTATTTTGAAACTCATAAGCCATATATCACATATTTTCTTTCTCTCTGCAATTCTACTTTAGCAGACCTCTCCTGAATCAATAATACCACTGCCCAATCAGCAAATGGATAAGACAGAAAAGGTGGCACTGCAAAGACATATTGGATGATTCTTCAAATATTCTACCCTACTTAGGAGTGTCAGTTTTCTAAGACTGAAGCAAACAAATGCTACATGTGATACTTACCCAGGAATGACAGGAATGAGGTTCATAAAATATATACCAAAATGCAGTTCTGAGCGACTGTATGAGTGTTCCTCAATTTTTTTACACCTGTGGACTGGTACTGATCTGTAGACTAGTCGGTGAAGACTCCTGTACTATATGACTTGCTAAGTTTACTCAATCAATACAAATAGTGCCAGAGTTCAGATTTCAAGTTCACTGTTGTTGCTAAATCAATTTACTTGCTCCTTGAGAGAAGGAAGGAAGAAGAAATGGGGAAACTATAAGGTGTCATCTAATCTTTGAGGCTCTAAAAGAAAGATAGTTTACCGGCGGGGCACATGCTTAGCATTCAAAGGGCTCTAAGTGTGATCCCTGGCACTGCATGGTCACCTCCAAGCACAGTCTTCTTTAAGTGATAGAGATAACATCTGACATACAACAAAGGAAAAAGAAATGAAATAGCAATTCTCAAGGGAAATCTCAATACTTTGGATTTTTCATAAATTGGTCAGAATATAATTTAATCTTTAACTTAAGGAAGGTGATCTTTACTATGTCTTGAAATGACTTAAATTTTAAAAAATTGAGAGTTCTCAGTAGACTTAGAATTGAACTGCCATGTGAACCAGAAATTCCACTTTTGGGAATCTTTTCCCAGGACTTAAAAACATTCACTCAAAATAACACATGTATACCATTATTCATTGCTACACTCAGTACAATAGCTAAGACATGAAATCAACCTAGGTATTCAATGATAGATGAACGTATTATGAAGATATGGCATATATACACAATGAAATACTATGCAGCTGCAAGGAATGATGAAATCATGCAATTTGCTGCAATCTGGTTGGAACTGGAAGATACCATATTGCTTGAAGTAAGACATTAGAAAGACAAACACAGGATGATCCCACTTATATGTGGTATAAAAATACTGGAGGAGGAAATGTAAAGGGGGATGCCTAGATCACCCTTGAGACCAGAAAGGAGAAGACAGATAAGGAGAGAAATCAAGATGGGAATACGAGATGATATGGGTAAGTGGTATAGCAATATCCAAATCACAGACTCCATAACACTGAAAACATGATATCTAAGCTGCAACCATGGGAACTTTATAATGTGCCTTTCATGTTGACTGGCATGGGTTGGGGATTGAGAGGAAATATGGGAACACCGGTGGAGGGATTGGAGTTGAAATATGACATGTCTAAACCTCATCTAGCAATAACATTGTAAATAACAGTTCTTTAATTAAATTTTAAAATATTTTTTAAAATTTGGAGGTTTGAGTGGATACAGTGGATAGTACATTTGCTTTGCACATAACCCACCTGAGTTCTGCCCTGGCACCACATATGGTCCCCTGAGCCTGCTAGGAGTGATCCCTGAGTATAGAATCAGGTGTAAGTCCTGAGTACTGGCAGAAGTGGCCCAAAATCATATAAAGTTCTTGGTTTCAATTTTTTTAATTTTATTTATTAAATCACCATGTGGAAAATTACAATGCTTTCAGGCTTAAGTCTTAGTCATACAATGCTGAAAAAACCATCCCTTCACCAGTGCCCATATCCCACCACGAAGACAAAAAAAAAAAAACAAAAAAAAAACCACAGTACACCTCCCATCCCGCCCACCCCCGCACCCCCCGCCTTGTAACTGATAAATTTCACTTTACTTTCTATTTACTTTGGTTACATTCAATATTTCAACACAAACCTCACCATTATTATTAGGAGCACCCCACAAGAGTCAGACCTGTTGTGAAGAGAAATGAAGTTGCGCGGCCGCAGTAGCAGTAGTTCTGTAGTTCTGTATTTCTGTACTTTAACAACTAAGTCCAGGGAGATTTCTTCCGGATATTCGATCATTGCAAGCTTGTAAAACCCATCTGTGGTCGTCATAATATGGTGGTCCCCACGCCCTTCATCCCCGGGAAGGGACAGGCGAGAGAAAGAAAATGAAATAGCAATTCTCAAGGGAAATCTCAATACTTTGGATTTTTCATAAATTGGTCAGAATATAATTTAATCTTTAACTTAAGGAAGGTGATCTTTACTATGTCTTGAAATGACTTAAATTTTAAAAAATTGAGAGTTCTCAGTAGACTTAGAATTGAACTGCCATGTGAACCAGAAATTCCACTTTTGGGAATCTTTTCCCAGGACTTAAAAACATTCACTCAAAATAACACATGTATACCATTATTCATTGCTACACTCAGTACAATAGCTAAGACATGAAATCAACCTAGGTATTCATCCCCGGGAAGGGACAGGCGAGAGAGAGAAATACCATTCCCCTCCCAGGCGGGCATGGGGTCGCAGCTTAGTTCTCTGGCAGGAAACAATCTGCTAGGAGCAGTCCATGTTGTAGTTGGTTCAGCTGGGTCTGGATTCACGCGGGTGCAGCTGCGGAGGGGCCGCAAACACGTGCGGCCCCCGGGGTCACATCTCCTTGGTATTAATTTTTAACTGCTTTCTTGGTTTTGCTTTTTAATTATTTTTTAATAAAGAAAACGGCTTTCTACCAATTTTCTTTATTCAAATGTTTTTTGACACCAAATACCCTTGAACAAATGACTAGTTTTACTGTTTACATGTAAAGGAACAGTTAAGCTAATAACAAAGCTATGAGTGGAGATTTAATAAGTCTTTGGGCCCAGACCGTGTGCCAGGTTCTCAATATTAATTGCATGAATCATTTCACTTAATCCTGAAAATGACTCTAGAAAGGTGAGGCCATTGAAAAAATAATCTGAAATAGGTTCAGCAATTAGTCCACGGATACATAGATAATAAATAGCAGACCTATAATTGGAAGTTTTCATTAAATTTATTTGTAAATAATTGAATTTAATTCAGACATCTAATAGTTATGTTACATTCTAGTAAAATTGTTTCTATATATGGCATTAGGCATTTTGTTAACTGATGGGTTTCTATAAAGAAAGGCTCTGAAACATGCATAAAATTGCAAATATATACAAAAAAGGAACAGATAACCATAATAAAGCCTTATGGTTTACAGGATATTTGTCATTCTCTTCCATAAGTAGCCAAGGGCTTAATTGCATTGGCACCCTGCCAAATTCAGCAATAGGCAAATCAGTCAGTGAGTAGTAATTTAAATGCTTACAGAAATAGTAAACCCCAATAAAAAACATGGCTGAGCATTTCTTATTTTTTAAATTTTTAAAAAATTGAATCCCTGTGAGATAAACCCTTACAAAGCTGATCATGGTTGGATTTTAGTCATACAGTGTTCCAACACCCATCCCTCCACCAGTGTACATTTCCCAGCACCAATGTCCCCAGTTCCCCCACTCAGCCCCTTTCCCCCCAGTCTGACTCATGGCAGACACTCTGTCTATCTGACTGTCTGTCTCTCCTTTGGGGCATTGTGATTTGCAATACAGATACTGAAAGGTTATCATATATTTCCCTTTACCTACTTTCAACACTCAGTTCTTATCCAGCATGATCATTTTCAACTATTATTGTCATGCTGGTCCCTCTCTATCTTCTCTAGCCTCCGTGCCACATACAATTGTGATAGATTTCAATCATTGACCAGTCCTCCTGATGGCTTAGCATTTCTGTTGGATGTTGTCTCTTGGTAAAAAAAAAAGCAGTTCATTCAAACCTATTTCCTTGGTATTTAAAACAAAAATAGAAAATAAGACCCAGGGAGATGCCTCAAAGTGCTAGAGCACTTTATTTGCATGTGGAAGGCCTGGGTTTGATCCCCGAGCAAAGCTAGGAGTTATCCTGTGTAAAAGCTGTGAGTAGTCTCTGATCACCTTGAGTTAGGGCCCAAGCCACCCCCCCTAAAAAAAGTAGTATATAAATAAAACTCGGGGTCAGAGAGAGTACAACAGGTAAAGAGCTTGTTTTGCACTCGGCTGATCTGGGTTCGATCCCCAGCAGTCCATAAGCTCCCTGAGCATGTAGGTGTCACACAGGAAGTTGGATGAATTTTTACGGTGAATAATAAATTATTGTAACTTGAATACGTAGGTAGAGAACCACATTGTTAATAATGCTCAGAAGCCCTCCCTTGTATCTCTTTCCAGTCTTTATTCCACCCACTCTCACTCTAGGTTAACCATTCTCACAGATTCTAACATCAAAGCTTAGTTTTTGCCTGTTTTCAAACTTTACATAAGTGGAATAATTCAGCACATGCTCTTTTGTGTCTCGCTTTTTTCACTCAACGTCATGGTTATGAGATCTATCAATGTCACAGTGCATAGTTGTAGATCATTCCTTACCCACTCTGTGTATGCCTGCTTGGCAAACTGTGCAATTCTCCCGAGTGTCTACTGATGATTATATTCTTTTATTGCAAATTAATTGAGCAGACAGATGAATACATTTATTAATCTTTTTGAGAGCAGTGGCTGATAGGAAATGCACAGGGCATCCTAAGAGATGGTTCTTTTCATTACTTAACATTGATATTTGACTTTCATGCTGAAACAGAAGCTGGTGCTTTCCAATATGTTTTAAAGTCATCATCTTTAAAATGATGCCAATATAAAAGTTAAGATACTATTTTACAGGCATAAAAGTGCTGTGCAGAGAGGTAATGACTGCTTTCATTCTATCAGCAAGAGCTCTGAAAGCCCTCGCATTTCCAGTGCATGAATTATGTTTATACCTTTTTCAAAAGCTTGCAGGGGTCTGTAAGGAAAAGAAAGAACAAACTAAAATGTACTTTCATTTTTTCCAAACAGAGATTAAAGTAGTAATACCAGGAATCCTTTGTTCAAAATTATCTTATGTGAAACATGAAAGCAAATAAAGCAGAAGCTTACTTCTCTGGATTAATAAGGGTGAAATGAGAGTGGAGACCCAATCCTCCTGTTCTCTCCTCTCATCAACAATGGTAGCTCCTGGTAGCTTCTCAGAACTTCAGATGCCCTCTGACAACTGAAATTCTTTTTTTTTATTTTTGCCCAGCACAGTGGGTAAGGCGTTTGCCTTGCACGCAGCCGACTTGGATTCGATTCCTTCGTCCCTCTCAGAGAGCTCAGCAAGCTACTGAATATCCCGCTGACACGGCAGAGCCTGGAAAGCTACCCGTGGCGTATTCCATATGCCAAAAAACAGTAGCAGCAAGTCTCACAATGGAGACATTACTGGTGCCTGCTTGAGCAAATTGATGAGCAACGGGATGACAGTGGCAGTGACAACTAAGGTTGCAGGGACATTTCCTTCTCTGAAACAAAGCATTCCCCACACCACCATTCTATCTTTTCAAGAACTTCAGAAGTCTTTGACTCCTACATTTTTTTTTTTGCTTTTTTTGGATCACACCCGGCAATGCTCAGGGGTTACTCCTGGCTTTGCACTCAGGAATTACTCCTGGCGGTGCTCGGGGGACCATATGGGATGCTGGGAATCAAATCCAGGTCGGCCCTGTGCAAGGCAAACGCCCTACCCGCTATGCTATCTCTCCAGCCCTTGACTCCTACTTCTAACTTAAACCACTTTCTGTGACACGCCCCCCCCATTATGTTATGTATGCAAATGCTAGCAGGTGGGGAAACATAATAGTGGAAGTGCTTCTCAAATTATTAGAGTATTTTTAATCAATCAGCAAAGTCATTAGACATGTGATGACTCTACTTTCAAAATATATGAAGAATCCACCCAATTTCTCCCTACTTCAACTGATACTATCCTGTTCCTACCAAGTTATCAATCTCAGTTGATTTTTGTAGGTCTATCGACAAGTCTTCCTGCTTCTGCCCTGCCCCACGACAGGCATTCTAACAAACCTAAGTTCAGTGATGTCATTCCTTTTGCTTCCTCCCCACATTCTTCTGCATTCTCACCTCTACTACTCTCCTCCTTGCATACTCTGCACGTTTCCCACCAACCTTGCTGAATTTTGAACCCATTAGGCATGACTCCTCCTTTGTACATGCTCTTCCTGCTGTCTATTATGCTTCAATATGACTTCCTTGGCTGTGTACTTATAATTACAACTACTGTTTTCTATGTTTATTTTACCCTCCCTGCTCTGTTTTATTTTTTATCAATTATCAATAACAAACATGCAATATATTGAATTGACACATCCCATTTCTTATCCATCTCTCCCAATTAGGATGTGTTGCTTCCTATTGAAGCATTTCATGGCAAGGCTTTTCTCAGTGCCTAGGACAATACAATGCATACAGTTTTATCACTGTATCACTGTCGTCCCGTTGCTCATCTATTTGCTCGAGCAGGCGCCAGTAATGTCTCCATTTGTCCCTGTTGCGTTCAGGGTCAGGGGAATGAGGCCCATTATTGTAACTGTTTTTGGCATATTTAATATATCATGGGTAGCTTGCCAGGCTCTGCCATGCGAGATTCTGCATTGCTCTCTTTTGGGAGCTTTGTTTTATAGTCTCTGGGTCTTGGTTGTTGATGAGATTACATGGCCCCAGGGGCAGAATTTGTGGTTGTGACTGCCAAGCTATTGGAAAATGGAGAATCTAGGTGGAGGAGGCCCAGTCCCAATCCAAGCAGGCTTGGAGATCTCAGCCATGGGTCCCACATACCTGGGTTCCTCTGTTGGTTCCTTCATGGGTGGGGTTCGTCCAAGCATGTGGAGAGTGGCCTTGAGCATGGCTTTGGCTGGGTTCTGGAGGTTTTTGGCTGCCAGGGCTCTGCTTGGGGCAGGGAGTTAAACTCAACCCACCCCCTCCGAGAGGGCCCCAATGAAGACAGCCTGGCGAGGGGGCAGGAGTTTTATAATGAATGAATATATTTCAGACCATGCTATAAGGCCTGTTGTGGTCACTTCACAGAGACAAGATGCACCCACATTTGGGTTAATAGTTGATAGTGAGGACAACATACCTTCATTCAAAGGGCATTATCTACATAATATGTCTTTCTGGAAAAAGTATGGGTGGCTCCAAAGTTGGTCTGAAAGTAGCATTAGAGATCAGGGAAATGATACTGGCTTGTTATTTCTTTGTGGTTAGGATTGGTATTGGGGTATCCTCATCAGGACCTTTTATATTTAACTTTCTATTAGTACAAAAGTGTTGGAGTGTAGCTCTAAATATTTTAGGATAACATTGATCGTCCTTCCTCCCTTGCCACAGGGAACTTAGGTTTAGACATTCCTGGAGACACTCCCAGAGATACTCCCATTCCTTTGTTTATCTGTAAACTCTTCTCTGCACCCTCCTTCCCAACCAGTTAATCACCTTTTCCCTAATCAGACTTTGTTATCTTGTAAGATTAGACCCTTCTAAGGACTCTGAACTTGTATTGTAAGTTATATCTTTTGCATAGTTTAACTTAAAGCAATGTCCTTTCTGTATGGACACATGAAGACAGTTAATATTATGCTTGTAACTTTGGAGTTGATTGACTCCAATAATATTTACTCCTGGGAATCTGCTTTCTCAACTCAGTTGCCCTTAGTTCCAGCACTCCAAAAGCAGGGTCCCGATGAGGGATGGAATAGACCCAGGGCAAGCTGTGAGCTACCCTGGCATCAAAATGGGCCAGGCCAAAGTGCCACAATACTCAACTATAAGTTGAGGGCATGATCATGAACAATGATGTCATGATTCAAAAGGTAACGAGGAAACTAGGACCCTGCTGGGGTTAGGGAGACTAACCTGGCCTGAGGACTGTGATCTGGGATATATAGTGAGATGTCCTCAGGAAGAAACAAACTTTATATCTCTTACTGTGTTCATACAGAATGACATTGCTAGAAATATTAGAAGTAGATTCACTATAACTATTTAAGCAGATTACTAGCTCACACCCTGACATACCCTTGTTTGGAATCACACCCTTGAGTGGATCTCCTTTGATGAATTTCCTTAGATGAGATTTTGTTAATTTCCTCAAGAAATGGTCTTCTTTGTTGATTTGTTGATGTTAAACCCACCTTTGTGCTACCGCCCTATGTAATTTGCTATATAAACCGAGACTGTGGGGGCAGAAAGGGGAATAGAGGAAGATCCAGAGAGAGATCCAGAACCGGGAGAGAAGCAGAAAGAGAGAACAAAATAAACTGATCGAGCAACCAGTTTGGCCTTCTTCCTTCCTTTGCCTGCCTCATCATCGCCATCAAACTTCCCCGGGATGGGGAAGCGGCGTGAGACTATCGAACGCGGGCAGCGGGAGAGATAGAGCCCCGCTGCTCCTTTTCTCTTTTGTGTTTTTCCACACAAAAGGAAGGTTCATCTGTATTTTTTATCAGTTTACCTAGATATCAGGCTGAAGGCGAAGAGGACAAGATGGTAGATTTAAAAGGCTGCAGCAGTAAAACATTAAACATGGAATGACAGCCCTTATGAAGGGACTATTAACAAGTAGGACCGTTAACATATTTCACATTCTCTCATCAATATCTCCAAGGACTCTTAAGGCTCTAGAGAAACTTCCCGGATTTTTCAGATAAAGAAAACTGAGTTCAGTTTTGCTGTAATTGTCCTACCTCTGTAGATCCCAAAGCAATTTCGCTCAAGACTGGTCTCCTCTTGGCAATACAGGAGTATAGGCTTTTTAAAAAAAGTCTTAGGTTTTCTGATATTCAGAAAACCTATCTAGAAAATTCTTATAATAATATTTACTGTGCTCATTGTTAGAGGTATTTAATGGGAGAATGCTTATAAAGTGCTAGCACATGGCAGACCTCTGTAATACTCATTGTTTAAGTCACAACATTGTGAATTCTAGATAAACAGTGGTATAAGAGAATACTTTCAAGTATAAAATAGGTAGAATATGACTTTCGCTTTACACAGGAACAGGACTGAGGGCTCTTGTGTAGTTTTCACTTTTTTAGAATTTTTTCAAATAAACCAGAAGTAGAACGATTAGTAGAAAAGCACCCTACATTATTTACATTGTACGAACAACTGCTAATATGCTGCCTTTATGTTTGTTGCTGTAATATCTTGAAGTAAATTAAAGATATCATGACACTTTGTCCCAAACTACATTAGTATGCATTTTAAAATAAAGGACATTTCCCACATAGCTAAAATATCATGATCACACTTACCAGAAAAGACTAATATTATTTAATATCAATCAATATTCAAAGTGTGTTATTCAAATTGTGTTGAACTTCTGTGGGATCTGAAATAACTCATCCCCCAATTCACAATGTAATTAATTATTTCCCCCTTCTCATGGGAAACAGATGGGAATCAGCCAATTGTGACTCTTGAATTTTTTTCCAAAAGATAAATTAGGTAAATTACAGTAGGGAGGAAAAAGTAATATTTGCAAAATTCTTTGGACAAGTCTCTATCAAGTAATTATACTTAATTGCTTTTTACATTGTATACCAAATAAAGCTTTTTCCATAGATCCTCTCTCAAAGGAAACAGTAAAGTTCTGAAAGGATACGTGTTCCCCAGAATATATGTTAGCCTACACTTTATAAAGAAATAAATAATTTAATTACTTCAGAAATTTATCTATGCTCCTTCCCAGATAGCCACCTTCTCTAAAAGCAACTTCTTTTATAATTCCTATCACTCTATGTTAGCTTTGTTCCAGGGCTTCATATTAATGTAATTATCAATGGGTGCTTTTTTGGTCTAGCTTCTTAAATTTGGAATAATAAAATTTGTGAGATCCATTCATGTTGTATGTGTTGCTTTTTGTCTTCATAACTGAGTAGCATTCTGTTGTAATCCATGCTATCCTATACTACTGCTTATTTTTGTATTTTTCTGGATGAACATTATTATTGTCTTCAAAGATTTAAAAACCAGTTATTCAAAATGAATAATGCCATGTTACTGCAAGATTCTTTCCAAGAGAGTTGAAAAATAGGCACACATTTTAAGAATAATTGAGTACTTGCACAGATAATTTCATCTCTGTCCCATAGGTCCTCCTTTCACTTTGCCTATGACTTCCTTGTAGGGAGATTAGAAAACTTTAAAGAATTTTGAGTTTTCAGTAGGTATGTGCTAATTATTTATAATATTTCTACCTAACTCTAAAAAATGCTTTATTTTATGTTTTCTTGTAGGTTTTGCACTTCTGGGAGGCCATCCTTGTTTTCTTACAACACAAGATATTCATCTGGGTGTAAATGAAAGTCTCAAAGACACATCCCGGTTTGTAAATCTTTTCTTCAAAGATTATTTCAGTATGATGGATGTCTGATGGATAAACTTCATAAAAGAAAACTGCACCTCCTTAAATAATAATTTTCCTTTTTAGCGTCCTTTTCACTATTTTATTTTTTTCTTCTTTCGTCATCTTCTGGTTACTTTCTATGGGTTAAAATCTTCTTTTTTCTAAGCAATGTGAAGAGGTCTCTGATCAAAAAAAGTTAAGCTTAAGAAAACTTCCAAATCATCAACAATTACTTTTACATTTATAATTGAAAAAATAGAAATGCAGGGAAATTGACACCCTCAATGACTCCTAACTAGTTATAGTTGGAGCAGGTGATAATATTAATTAGCTAACATTCAATGTGTGTTTATTGGGTGTTAGCATAATTCTAACTCATTTAATCCTTATGATGACTCAAGCATATTGACATGAAGGGATTAAACAATTAGGGACATACTAGCTATTATAAAACCAAATTTCCAAATATCGGTGACTTAACATGGTACAGATGTTCCTGATTGGTTAGCAGGAAGACAGATTATTTATGTGACTATTCAAGGACATTGAATGAGAGTGTCTCTCATCTTCAACATGGCCTTCAAGGTCACCCTAGGCTCCATAAAGTAAGCCCTTGCAGACACAGTCTACTATTTATGGCAGTTACCCGAGAATATAGTAAAGAATCCCACTCATTTGAATTGCTGAAGAAATTTCAGAGACTTCTCTTTAAAGCTGTTAGTTGCATTATTTCAGGTGGCACAATATTAATATAAAGAAATTCTGTGTTCAGATTCTTGATGCAAGGGACAAAAATAATAAACATGAATGAGTCTTTCCTCCCAATATGTTACTACTGAATGGGACTGTATTTAACAATTCTGCTTCCACAGAAATTAAATATACTTTTATTCAAACCCATATTATGAGATGGCTAAGGAATGATATCAAGTATCCTTTCCAACTAGCAGTTTAGCAGCCAGTAAGGACTGGCAGCCATAAAGAGGTTGGGGCTCAGAAATTGGAGGAGTGGGTAGAATCCAAAAGCAAGAGACAAACAGGCAAACCTGGGCTGAAAACTGAGGGTGAGTATAAGCCTATTAGTTACTGTGCTTGCTGGTCCTGCAGCAATCCTCACTTCATTCCTTAGTGAGAGGAACCTTACAAATAACTCGAGAAATGTCCTCACAAATTCCAATGTAGTAAGTATCTTTTACTCCCTATAAATCATTCCATTGCTGCGTGGCTATATATGCATACTAAAAATTTGATCCAGAGAATTTCTTCTGGCCATTCCATTTTACCCAGGAGATTAAGAATAAAAATAATACCTACTCAGTGCTAGCCACTTGAAATCCCTGTGAGAATAATACAAAGGAATTCTTACTGGCCCAGTTTTATAGATGACAAAATAGTAAACCCAAGATGCAAATGAGTTTATCAGTTAAATCAGTATTCCAAGCATACTGTTTTGTCTACTCCTACATCTGCACAGCCCATGAAAGGAATGGTGAAATGAGTTATGGAAAGTGTTGGATGTATGTCATGAAGTCCCCGTGTTTGATATTCATCAGGGGAACTCATAGGATTCAGCATATAGTCATGTTCACACTATGACTTATTGCAGTGAAAGTATGCCAAGCACAATCTACAAAGGAAGAGGACACATGTAATGAAGTTCAGAGGAAAGCAAGTGCAAAATTTCAAGAGTCCTCCAACAGTAGATTCGCCTTGACACGATTCCTTTACTGAGGACTTGTGACATATGTGAAGCAATGCCAAGCAGGAATAGTTGGCAAGTCTAGCTCTTCAGATATTTAGTGCTCAGTGCTTTTGGGGGGAAGGTTCACATAATATACTCTGTATAAAACGTCAGACTCTCTGAAGGAAAGTATGTGTTTATTTTAATCCATGTTGTTCAGAGAAACATATTAGGCACAGTGAACCACTCTTATCAGTCCTGGGCATGGTAGAAATGCTCCCCAAATCAATATACCCAGATGCCATCCTAAAGACTACACTTCAATCAGAACTTTCAAAGGATAGCCATCAGTCCTGCTATGCTAACCTTTTATTCCTGCACAACCTGGAAATCATAAGACTTGAGATATAATAAGCTTTACCATGGACCTAATCAGTAAATGCCACAGGTGAAATTTTCTCTGGATCTTAATTTCCTTTTCTATGAAATGAGGGCTTTAATCATTTACTGCTACACTCTCAATACATGCAAATGTATGAAGCATTCCTTCAGCAGAGGTATGTCCCAATGTAAACTATGCATCGACAAATGCTGAATTGAAGTGAGGTGGAGAGATTAATTTCAAGGGCATAAAATATAAATGAGTGTGAGAATTAGGTTGGGGACCTTGTTAAAATGTAGAATTCTGGGGGCTGGAGCGATAGCACAGCAGGTAGGGCATTTGCCTTGCCCGGGGCCGACCCGCGTTCGATTCCCAGCATCCCATATGGTCCGCCAGCACCGCCAGGAGTAGTTCCTGAGTGCAGAGCCCCTGTGCATTGCTGGGTGTGACCCGAAAAGAAAAAAAAAAAGCAGAATTCTGGGCTTTCCACTGAGAAATTCTAATTCTGCAGGTTAGGGCTCTGATGGTATTTGGAATCCACACTTTCAAAAGAGCCCTAAAGATTTTGTTGCAAGAGCAACTGGACCACACTTTGAGGGACCCTGACTTGTAAGCTTGTACAGTAATACCGGATTATTGTGATAACTATCAGTTTTGGCCAGTGCAATAGTGAAGGCAACGCTAAGGAAGAGACACAGAATAAGATATTTATTTGGCATCATTGTGGATTGATATTAAAGATGTGGGCTGGAGCAACCCATCTTTAATCTGTCACTGTCACTGTCATCCCATTGCTCATCGATTGGTTCGAGTGGGCACCAGTAACGTCTCTCATTGTGAGACTTATTGTTACTGTTTTTGGTATATCCAATACTCCACGGGTAGCTTGCCAGGCTCTGCGTGCGGGCTTGATACTCTCAGTAGCTTGCTGGGCTCTCTGAGAGGGGTGGAGGAATCGAACATAGGTCGGCCACGTGAAAGGCGAACGCCCTACCGCTGTGCTATCGCTCCAGCAAAGATGTAGGAAAATGAAAGGATTTTTTGCTTTGGAAAAGTTATCATTAATATTGCACCAAAGGTTAAACCTCCAAGGACAAATATACACAAGCCGTAGTTCCTCCAGGGGTCTCTTGGAGGAAGACCATGTGTGATTTTGAGAACTGACGGAAAAGACAGCTAAGCTCAGTGATAGACAATGAGCTCCGGGGTCTCTTCGTGGGAGAATTCTGGAATTCTCATTCCTCAGGACTGATGCCGTTCAGGGGAGGAAGAACGAAGTTAGAAAGGAATAAAGAGAGTAGGGGGGCTGGAGCGATAGCACAGCGGGTAGGGCGTTTGCCTTGCACGCGGCCGACCCGGGTTCGAATCCCAGCATCCCATATGGTCCCCTGAGCACGGCCAGGGGTGATTCCTGAGTGCAGAGCCAGGAGTAACCCCTGTGCATCGCCAGGTGTGACCCAAAAAAGCAAAAAAAAAAAAAAAAAATAAAGAGAGTAGGACAGTGCAATGTCAAAGGAGACTGCAATAGGGGATGGAAATGTCAGATGGGGGTAGAGTAGTGACTGAAAATTTCGCTTTCTTTCGTGTGCCCTATTACCACTTAATCTGCCAAAATATCTGACCACTGCATGAAATGGGTGAGATGCGGATCTTCAACAAGTCCAAATTGAAGATGACTTGAGAAACCCATTGCCTTTCACCGAAAGCAATTGAAATGGAAGAAGCGAAGAAGTGAATCTTAATGAAATCCTCCCTGCCAATGCACAGCACAGTGGCGGAGCAGTTGCCTGCTTGCTTCTTATACAAGCCAGACTTTACAAGATGCAAAGAGATTGCGGGAGGCATAGTGCACACCTGGCAGTGATTGACTGCGTTGCCCTGTCACCTGCCTGGGGCTGGAGGTGGAGGGTGAGGTAGCCCAGAGGAATGAAAATGCGGCTGCAAGCTGCTGGAGGAAGAACCTGAGGGGAAATACAGAGAATGTAGCAACAGGAAGAGACAAAAGAAAACAAAGCAAAATTAGAACAATCTCTTGAAAGCTGTTAAAGGCAACTTCCATGGTGTCACCGATTTAGTCAAATGATTTAATTATTAATTTATTCAAAAATATTTATTGAATGCCTTGTTTTTCTCCCAGGCATTGTTTTGGCACTGAGAAATAAAACGCTGATCAGTCAAACAAAATACTTGTTCAAGTGGAAATTAAAGTCTACAGGGAGGAGACTTTCATTAAACAAAGCACGAATAGAATAGCAGTTGGAATAAGTGCTACGATAAACTAAAGCAATGATCTGTGGGGGGTGGGGGGGCTATTTCAGATTGGGTGGTCAGGGAAGGCTTCTCTGAGGTCTTCGTTGGTCACTCATCAAAAAGACAGAGCCAGGTAGGCTAGACATGTGCAAAGAATACCATAAAATTGCTGGAACAAAAAGCTTAGGGCAAGGGCAAGCTTAACTATATTTGAGAACAGAAAGAAAGTTAGCAGTATTGTTTGAATCTACAAATAACTACCTTTTTTTAGTTTTATTTTTTATTGACTCACCGTGATAGAGCATTATAAAATTATTCATGATTGTGTTTCAGTCATACAATGTTTCAACACCCATCCCTCCACCAGTATAACTTCCTAGCAGCAGGCCCAGTTTCCCTCCCACCCCTTTAAGCCACCTCCCACCCCAGTTTCCTTCTATGGCAAGCACCTCTCTTCTCTCTCTTCTTCTCTTTCTCTCTCTCATTTTAGGCATTATGGTTTGCAATACAGATGTTGAAGGTTATCATGCATATCCCTTCAAATAACCACCTTCTAACTCTAACTCTTTTTTTAAAAAAAATACCCTCTGAGTTAGTCCTGTATAAGCCACTAAGTTCTGTCACTGTCATCCTGTTACTCATCGATTTGCTTGAGTGGACACCAGTAACGTCTCCATTGTGAGACTTGTTACTGTTGGGTTTTTTTTTTGGCATATCGAATACGCCACGGGTAGCTCACCAGGCTCTGCCGTGTGGGCGAGATACTCTAGGTAGCTTGCCAGGCTCTCTGAGAGGGAGAGAGAAATCGAACCCAGGTTGGCCTTGTGCAAGGCAAACGCCCTACCCACTGTGCTATCGCTCCAGCCCATCAGCCACTAAAGGAAGGTAAAAAAAATCAGATCAGGGAGAGAAAATCTTTAATACACATGCTAAATAAAATAGATCACTCTTTTTATACTTGATAACAAGCATAAAAATAAAATCTGTTCCCTCTTCAAAATATTGTGAAAAAAACTTCCTTAGCTAAGACCAAATTGAGTATTGGGCAATCTGAGGGTGCTCAAGGGAAGTGAAAAGGAGCACTGAGACAGAGCTGTTGACTTGTTCTTGTATACTGATTGATATGTCAGAGGTCCCACTGCCACCCTGTGTTTCATGATTCATTAAGATATCTTACAGGAGACAGTATATGGTCATACTCATGGCTGAGATTTATTACTGCCTCTCAATAAAAGAAAGAAAGGATACAAGGCACAATTAGTAAAGGGAAAAGGTCCACGGTGAAATCCAGGCCCGGAGTGATAGCTTAGCGGGTAGGGCATTTGCCTTGCACATGGCCAACCCCTGTTCTATCTCTGGCATCCCATATGGTCCCCCGAGCATCGCCAGGAGTAATTCCTGAGTGCAGAGCCAGGAGTAACCCCTGAGCATTGCCGGGTGTGACGTAAAAAGCAAAAAAAAAATCATGGTGAAATTGGTGGGCCCCCAAGGGTGGCTTGTGTGAGGCACAGAGGAGAAAGAGGGGAGTTTTCTCCCGATCTGCCTCTGCTACCCCGGGACTGATGCAGGTGAGGTGGAAGCGATGGCGGCAGATCTCTGTTCATTCGCTATTCCCAGGTTCTTCCATATTTTCAGGAATGAAAATATGAATAATAAAGATGCTCAGACTCAGAGTTGGAAAGTAGGAAAGTTAATTGGAAAGTAGAAGAGAAAAGGAGCTCCCCAAGTGGGGAGGAACTTAGTTTAGGACTAAGTTGGAAGTGTTTTGTGTAGGCCTTTTTAAAGGCCCTTTGCATTTCTTATCAATCAACAAGTTCTACAGAGAAAGTGTGGAATCTCCAGGGTGGTTGGGCTGGTTTGAGTCTTTCTGGCCACCTGCCTCAGGTATTAGCCATTATCTTATGAGCCTAAGCTCTGAGGCAGAATTTTATGCTGAACAATTGTTAACTCCCTGTTTATCAGAGAAGCCCAGGAATTTTCAGGGAGTCAAAAATGTAGAATGAGCCAGCCAAAAGCTTCTGCTCACAGAAGCTGAGAAAAGTAAAATGAGGCTGGAAAAGGAGAGTCAGTCCTAGACCTTATCCAGGACTGATAGGCTCTTGTCTTCCTCACAGAAAGGAATTTCAGGAGCAGATAAGCAGAGAAGTAAAAAAAGATTTTATCTGGAAGGTTTTCGAGGAAAGGGAAGGAAGAGAGCAAAGAGAGTAACACATTCAAGAAAGAGGGAACGCAGGGATGGAGGGAGAGGGCCTCAGTACACATTTCAAGAGGGGAGATGTGGGTGACACATGTGCTCTGGCACCATATGTACTTGGCCATGCGGGCACCAGCAGCACATGGGCTCAGACAGCATGTGCATGCCCTTTCTTAGTTCAAGGTGGCTTGTATAGGGTTTCTCCAACTTACCCCATGGTGGGGATTTCTAGCTCGGTAAGAGTTCATTGCTAGGATGGTTGCCAAGAGGAGTTGCCTTGGTCTGGAGTTTCTCTGGCAGAGGTGAGGGATCGTTCTGGTGTCATAAATCTTCTTTAGGTCCTAAATTGCAGTGTCTGTCTCCGCTGAAGTTCGTGTCTCTGTGGGGTCCAGCCTCCACACTATCACTGGTGTCAGGAACATCTTATCAGGCCCAGGCCTTAATTCTTGCAGCTTCAGTGTTATTGAATTTATGACTTTCAGAAATTCCACTGCCTTGGGCCCTCTCCTAGCTATCTGCCTGCCTCAGTGGTGCAGAGTCCAGGGGAGATAAGATTCAAATTTCCTAGAGTCCTCTCCCTGTGCTGGTGGGGGTAATCACATAGAAATAGCTTCATCCTTCAACAATGAGTTGTGACATGTGTGAATTTCAATTAGAAAAGTTCATTAGAGACTCAGTGTCAGGGATTTTGACTGGGAGCTAGTTACATAGACACCTGATACTCAGGATCTTCCAAAGTTCTATATTTCCAGAAGGAGAGCAGTCGTTTTAGCATAATCCACTGTGTACGTATGAACAATTTAGCCAGGAAAATGTTCTCATTATTTCTAGAAATGGTGGAATCTTCTCCTAGCTCTCAGTTTTCAGATGCAGCCAAGGGTCAATTTTACAAGCAGGTTTTTGGTAGAAAGTGACCCCAGAACTCCCATGTTAACACATTTTGTCATAGCTGAGTTTTTACTCTACCAAATTTTGCTAGATGGCCTTTAGCTAGGTATACTTTAATGGGTCGACTGCGTGCAAGGCAGACACCTTACCCTTATGCTGTGGGACATTTGCCTTGCACGCAACTGACCTGGGTTTGATTTCTCCATCCCTCTCGGAGAGCCCAGCAAGCCACTGAGAGTATCCCGCCCACATGGCAGAGCCTGGCAAGCTCCCTGTGGTGTATTCGATATGCCAAAAACAGTAACAACAAGTCTCAGAATGGAGACGTTGCTGGTGCCCGCTCGAGCGAATTGATGAACAACGGGACAACAGTGCTACAGGGCTACTTTAACGGGTAAGAGACTGTATCCTATGCCCATGGAAGAAGATCCTAAATACTTGAATTACTTTGTGTTTTTCAGTGCAATGTGGATGTTTCTAGGGCCAGTCTCCCAATTGGTAAAAAAACAACTGTTGTGGGCCAAAGATGTGACTCAGATGGTAAAACACAGGCCTTGAGATTTGATCTTTGGTGCGGCGTGAACCCCTCTCCCAGACCCTTCAAAACAAAGGAAATCTCCCATTCTGTTCTCTCTCCCTTTGAGAAGTCTCTCTTAGGGATTCTGCTCCAGGTCCCCTAATATACCACCATAAAACACTCACCATAGACATATACATTTGATTGAAATTTGCCACATCTTTGAGGATACTCTTAGTTTTTGTCCATTCTCTGGTGCTTTACTGGGGTGAAGAGTTAACCATTCTGTACCTGGGCTGTATAGTTCAGTGGTAGAGAATGTACAAAGCCTTAGGTTTCATCCCTGGCACCATACATTTTATTCTAAAAGTTGGATGATTTGTTTTTCCTCTTGCTCAAACTTTGCGCCTGCTTTTAGATGTGACAATAAAAGTAACACCTAAGGGTGACTCATATTACCAGTTCTTTGGGAGTCAAAAACAGAAGTAACTTAGCAACAGCACAGGGACTTTATCACTCCAGTTCCAAGGCTTTGTATTTCTTCCGTAATGATAGCTGTTCATGCCTAATGCTCTGAGTCCACTATTGAAAGGTGCATAATAGCTTCACAGTCATTTTCACTTTAATACAGTAGTTAGTAATGCAGCTTCAGGAACCGTGTGTATAAAAGGCTCCCTATAAAACCAAATAATGTAACATTATTCTACTCCAATTATTTTTCCTATAGATGTAATTTACTTATCGTAGTTAGTGGTTGCTAAAGTGTTTTCTGCCGGTGTAAAAGTTGGAGAAATGGAAATCAGACTAAATCACAGTATTCATTTCTAAGGGCTGCCATACAAATTGCAGCAAATTTGTTAGCTTAAAACAATAGAAATTTATTCTATCATAACCGTGGAGGCTAGAAATACAAAATCCACACATCAGCAGGACTATACTCCCCCTGAAATCCTAGGAAAGAATTTACCTCTTCCTGCTTCTGGTAGCTCTCTGAAATGTTTCTTGGGCATTCTTGACCTTTTTAGCACTGTAGCACTGTCATCTCGTTGTTCATCAATTTGCTCGAGCAGGCGCCAGTAACAGTCTCCATTATGAGACTTGTTGTTACTGTTTTTGGCATATGGAATATGTCATGGGTAGCTTGCCAGGCTCTGCTGTGTGGGCGGGATACTCTCTGTAGCTTGCCAGGCTCTCCGAGAGGGACGGAGGCATCAAACCTGGGTCGGCCGCGTGCAAGGCAAACACACTACCCACTGTCCTATCATTCTAGTCCCCTTACCTTTTTAAAAGATTTTTTTATTTTATAAAGTAGTTCACAAGATTTGATTATATTTAATATTCAAACACCGACCTCACCACTATTACACCTTCCCACCACCATATTTTAGCCAAACCCCAACCTCTGCCCCAAAGCAGAACAGAAATAATGTATTTTGTATTGTTTGTTATGAAAACTGCTGAAAATAAACAAAAAGAAGTTTCCTTAGGGGAAAGAGTGTGAAGATTGTTGTATTTCACCGAGGGGCCATTAAGCCCTTCTATAAGAAACCTCTAACATGTTGTTAAAGGTTGAGCCTTGTGTGGCTATGTATATATGTGTGTGTGCATGTGTGTGTATGTATATATATATATACATATATATATCTGTAAAAATATTTTCCTCTAAGATTTGTTGCCTCCTACTTTGAACCCCATCAAATGTGGTGAGGTACTCTTAGAGTATGGGTAGGGTATTGTGGTATGAAATGTCAAACCAGGAATAGGTTCACCCATGGGTGAGGCTTGCCCAAGCATGTGGAGAGCAGCCATGAGCATTGCGGCGGTTGAGTTCTGGGGTTTTTGGCTGCTAGGGCTGGGTCCCCATTCTTTAACTTATAACTACACCATCCCTCCATCTTTGTTTCCACCTTGACCTGGGTTGCTTCTCCATATTTATGTTAGCATCTTCCTCCTTTTTAGTGAGGACATCAGTAAGTGGACTTAGGGCCCATTAACCCCAGTATAGTATGAAACTCTTGACCAATTATTATATGACCCAATCCAACTCCGAAGCAAGTCCACATTCTAACTTTCCAGGTGGACAGAAGTTGGGTGGTGGTGGGGGGAGAAATAATTCCATCTGCCTTAACAATATATTCACCTGCCCCTTTGAAGGAGGACTTCAAAACTTTTTCATTTCAATAGCTTATATAGTAGAAGTCATAAGGAGTTTTGTAGGCGAGACACAATTCTCAAAACAAGAAGTGTTTCACTTGCCTAATTGAAAGGAATTTTTTTAAAGAGTAAATGCTGTTATTAAGGTATTCATGCCGATGATATTAAGACTGAGAAAAGCATTATGTTTCTTGGCATTTTTTAAAATACTGGCACCTCATGAAAACTCTGTAGCTAGAAACATTGGTTTCTAATAGGAAATCTAATTTTCAGGAGAATATTTATAGATGAAGCCAAGAAAGCATAGTATGTCCTTGGGTATATAGTAAGAAAAGTCAATCTCTCAGAGTTTGACTTATAGGCAATTTGCCATAGTGTAAACAGCAGAGGCATTGATGCAGGGTCAGACTTCTGTTCAAGTCCAATTGACCCTATGATTGCTTCTGAGTAATAAATCCCTCAGCTGTGAAATATATATACAAATACTTCTCTCAATGAGGGCTGGAGTGATAGTACAATTTTGGCATGCAGCTGACCTGAGTTCTGTCCCCTACATCCCATATGGTCCCCTGAGCACTACCAGGAGTAATTCCTGAGTTCAGATCAAGGAGTAATCCCTGAACATTGTCATGTGTGACCCAAAAACAAACAAGTAAAAATACTTCTCTTAATGATCCAGGTGAGGAAGATGAAATGATGAATAATGGTTGCAAAGGACAGGCATACAGAATAAATAAATTCATGAATACTGAATAGAATTGTGGTTTAACGCACTCTGTTCATTTCTGTGGTTTCCTATCAGCTTATGCTGACCTACTTCTAATATGCCTATAACACATTTTGAGGAGGTCATTCAAGATGCCCTCCATAAATGACTGGGAGCCTCTAAACTAGAAGCTAGCTACTTATTCATAAAATATAATTGAAATGGGGCAGCGGGGAGAAGAAAAGTTATGTGCTCCAAGGGGCTGGGATGTAGACAACTCCAGGATGATGTCAGTACTAGGGTCTTCTTCATCCCTGTGCTTTACCACTGAGCCAAATTCCTGCACCCTGAAACTAACATTTAAGTGAAAACAATCTGGTTATTATAGAAGAATCTCTGAACAAAGTGCATAGGACATTTTCATTTAACATTTCTGGGCCTCTCCTAATACCAACACATTTAAGAAGAGGAGCCCACTTAAGCATGCTCACAGTATTATCTTGTGTCTTCATCACTCATATATTGATATAACTACTATGTGAGTAATAAATACTCAGTAATAAATAAAGTCAGGTGAGTGCTCAGATATTCTCCCTTCGGTAAAGAGACTCAGAACATGACTTCTTGACCAAGAGTCTCTTCTTGGACTTGGCTTGATTGAATAAAAAGTAAAAACAATACTTACCTTGTAAGGGAGATACCATGGTTGCAAAGGTGGTTTTCACAAAGTGAGGCTTATCCTCTGCACTCCAGATGTGCTGGTCTCTGTGATTTCTCCAAATGTGGAAAACTTTACTGAATAATTAGTTGTAGTGGGGGAATTGTGTTTGCGCTTGTGCTCTCCGCTGACAAAAAAGTGAAAACAGAAAACATTTATATATACATATATACATAAATACATATATATATATATTCCTCTCCACTCTCTCCTCTTTCTCTCCTCTCTCTCTCCCTCTGTCCCACTTCCCCTTCTCTCTCTTTGTCTCTCTGTATCTCTGTGACACACACACATTTGGGCTCTAAAATGAGAAGACCACTAGACTATCCACTCAGCTATTTTTAGATTAAGTGAGCTTTATGGGGGAATAGGGGTGGGGCAGAGCACAACCAGAAGTGCTCAGGGATTATTCACTCCTGGTTGGTTTGGGGGATCATATGGGATGCTGGGGATTGAACCTCTGTTGACAGTGTAAGGCAAGCGCCCTCCCCATTGAACTATCTATCCTGGCTCCTAGGTTAGATGTTTAGAATCTCTCTCAGATTCATTTTCTTCTGTAGACAGGAGATAGTAAAAGGTAGTCCTTACCTGAACTCTTCTTTTCAAAAGAGAATTGAACGATAACGTGCGAAAGTATTTTGTAACTGGTAAAAAAGTATTAACCTAAGTTAATGTATTTTCTTTAGGTATTTTTCTTGAGTAGTGAACTTGTTCTGGGGTTGATGGCATGAGATAGTGTGCAAAAACTGAAAAAAACCTTTTTCTTTTGCCATCTTTTGTTACAGGTGAAAGAGCTTAGCAATGTCATAGAGAAGCCACATCTTCTTCCCCAAGGGTTGGATGTATTGAATTGATACACTACTTTTAAATTGGAAAATCATTCTTTTCTAGTAGTAAAATAAATTTGTTTATTCCTTGAATCTTATATTGATCATTTTTAACATGAATTTAATAATTTGGCTGGAGCATAGCACAGTGATAGGGCATTTGCCTTGCATGCAGCTGACCTGCATTGATTCCTCCGCCCCGTTCGGAGAGCCCGGCAAGCTACCAAGAGTATCTCACCCACACGGCAGAGCCTGGCAAGCTACCATGGTGTATCCAATATGACAAAAACAGTAACAACAAGTCTCATAATGGAGATGTTACTGGTGCCTGCTCGAGCAAATCAATGAGCAACGTGATGACAGTGATACAGTGATATATGATATATATATGTATATATATTTAAATAGGGGCCACTCCTGGCAATAGTTTGCCCAGTGCTACCATCCTCAAGGATCACCAGGGTCACACGTGGCAGTTTGGGTGGGGACATGGGTACCAGAGATGGAATTCAGGTCCTCACACATGCTAGGTCTTTACACCAGTTCCTCCACATCTCCAGCCCTGGGAAACATTTTTTAAATGAAAATAGGATTCTCAGTAGTGTCATTATAGACAGTCACAAATTTCTCTCACTGTGTGCTAGTCAATTATTCAACTAATAGTAAAGCCCCTTGATAATACACTGGGATTTAGGGGGGCACATTTCAGGATGGGATAAAAAAGAAAAACTCATGGCTGGGTGCTATGAGTCTGAAACTTCTGTTTGCCTTTGGCTTTTGTAACACATTTACATTGATTCAATAGTTTAGGACTAAATGAATTCCCTCCAAGAACATCCTCATTTCTCCTGAAAATATGGGGATATCAATGTAAGTGTCCATCTTATTGTTGTCTTTGAACATAAGATCTGACTCAGGTGCTGGGGTGGGGGGAGATATGGCAAATATACATTATTTTTGAGAGCCCCAGGTGATCTCTAGCACCACTCAGTTCCCCAGCACCACTAGGTGTATTCCCTTCTCCCAAATAAGTTCAGCACACCACTACCATTTTGTTTTTCAATATTTGTTCACTCAATCATACAGACTGCACTTGGCCTTTCCAAGACTCTAATGGAATTTGCTTATGGTGTGAGTCTTGCTTTGTTTGGTCTGGTTGATTTAGTTAATTCCTAATCAAGTTTTGATCTTATATCAAAGAGAAAAGTCAAAGAATAATAGAAACCCACGGGAGATAAAGTCTGATGCTCTGGATCAAGTCCCTCCTATGTCTATGTGACTTTACATCTACATGATCAACAAGTTTTAAGTTTATACATAAGGGAAAAATATCAAAGAATAATAAAAATCCAAGGTAGCAAAAGTATATACATATAGATAGTCTTTTTTGTGTTTCCTTCATATAATTTCTTCAAAATTGTAATTGAGACACCATTAAAGTATACAGTTTCAGGGCACTCTATGTACGGAGCAATTTCCTTAATTTTTATCCTGTCTGACTTTCCTGGAGATGTACAGTATTAGGGCACTCTACATATTGAACTGTCCTTTTCCACTTTGATCCAATTAGGCTATCCTGACAATTCTATGCAATGTGAGCAAAAGTTTTCTTTTAAATTGCATCAAAGTTTAAAATGATCTTGCTATGAATCTTTTAAATTGGTCTTGTTCCGAGTCTTCTTTATGTTCTGGCTTTTAGTATCTTTATAAATTCAGGCATCTTAATACATTTGAAGATTTTGACTCATTACAGTTATTATTCTTATTGAGACTCAAATTGTCCCTTATTTGGTCAATGTGCTCTTTCAAGTTGGCTGCTAGGTCATTTTGACATGACCATATTAGTCTTTATTAGCTTCATTCTTTATAATATGATAAGATGTTCCAGTATAATTGTGCAAATTTCCTTACTAAGGCAAAGAAATAGCCATGGCTCATTTTCAATTGCTATTAAAAATCATGTTGGGAGAATTTTCCTTTATGGGATGATATGCTTTTAGCATGGCTTTTTGTAGACAATATTAAAGTAGATTTTAATATTATATATACAAATATAGGCACAAATGCTGCTGTTATGTAGAAATAATCCAAGTTAACATTTTAGATCCTGGACCATCTTTCCATTTAAAGCTCAATGTTTTTTCTCTCTTTTTCTCTAAACAGTAGGGGGGAGGTAATAGATGGAAGGGCTTAAACAGGGAGAAGCAAGTTAAATAAAGCTATTTTTAAAATCCCAGTATTGACTTTCACATATTAAGAGCAAACAAATTTTAAATTTGAGTAATTTGGATTTCTCAAAGGATATTTTGTCACCATTGTCTGAATAATTGCAAGAATGTATTAGAATGCAAACAACTTCATATATGCAATGGAAATGAAAAATCACCAAAATTAAAAGTCATTACTAAGCCAGAGTATTTTTAACTTGTCAACTGTTCTTTTGTACTACATGCAACACATCTTTACTATCGTTAAAGCTGGTATTTAAATTGATGGAAAATTATCTAAGCCCATATTTCTGATAATGTGCTTGTAGTCCAGCTCCAGTTAAAGGTTTGCCATTGTTTCCAGGAAAAGAACAATTTTAGAGCTCTTTAGTAGCTTGAAAGAATAAAAATAGGAATGGAGACTTTTTTATGCTTTATAGCACATTTAAACATAAGGTAGAGAGCAATGTCATTCACAAGATAATAAGAGTAATCTATTTAAGGGGCTTTAATATCTTTCTTTCTCCCAAGTGATTCCAATGGGAAAATAGCCTGGCAGTCATTCTTCTGTCCACGTATCAGTGAATCCACTTTACCTTCAGTCTCGGACTGAAGGAGGACTGAGATTTTTGTTTCTATCAAGCTTTATGGTGTCTGCCTTTGCCCAGAAATGCTTTTATGTTACAGGGACTTTTTACATGTACAAGAATATTTCCTGCTATTTGTAATTTTTTTTACAGTTCAATCAATTAAAATTATGAATTTATCGGATATGTAGCATTCTTTTAAACATAAAATAGCAAACATCCCTGAGTAGTTCCACAAATGCAAAGCAGAAAAAAGCAGAACCTGGGAGTTTGTTAGAAATATAAGTGACTTTAGGCCCCAACACTGAACCACTGAATTCAAAACACAACTGTGTTTTTATTTGTTTGTTTTTGTTTTGGGGCCACACCCATGGATACTCAGGTGCTACTCCTGGTTCTGCACTCAGGAATTACTCCTGGCGGTCAGTCCTCAGGGGAACCCTATGGGATACTGGGAATTGAACCTAGGTTGGCTGCGTGAAAGGCAAGCACCCTACTCACTGTACTGTCTCTCCAGCCCCTGACTGTGAATTTAATAAAATCTCCTGGTAACTTCTGATGCATACTCAAGTTCTAGAAGTATTTAAAAAATATTCACATACTACTAATGCAACCAAGAAATTAAATACTTATTAAATGAATGAAAAGTCTCATACCATTTTAACATTAATTGCAAACTTAATCAAATGCTTTAAACCTTTGACATAATAATAAGCACAGCTTTTTTATTTTCTTGAATGCATGAAAATGTTAAAAAAATCTACTGTTTCACTGTATCACTGTCATCCTATTGTTCATTGATTTGCTTGAGCAGGCGCCACTAATGTCTCCATTCGTCCCTGTTGCATGCTAGTGTAGCCCGATAGCATATCGGGGGCTCTTTCAGGGTCAGAGGAATGAGGACCATTGCTGTTACTGTTTTTGGCATATTGAGTACACCACAGGTAGCTTGCCAGGCTCTGCCATGTGGGCAGGATACTCTCGGTAGCTTGCCAGGCTCTCCGAGAGGGACGGAGGCTTTTGGGGTGGCCTCTAATCGCCTTTACAGGTGTTCCTGGTCTACCAAATGTAAGCTTTTGGTCGACTGGCATGTTGTAATGATCTGCACACTGACAAACACGCACTTGCCTGCGTCTCTGGACAGCGCCTGGGACAACTGTGGCCCCAGGTTGATCTCCTTGGGATTGATGGAGTGTGCCCAGAGGTTGTTGAGCAACTGGCAGAGCAGGACCCTATCACAGAGGGTCTGTGCCAGGTCAAACACCTGCACTGAGTCCCAGGCCACCCAGTGGTTGGCTGATATCACCCCACAGTGGATAAGCCACTGCACCCACTGCTGCCACAGCTCTATGCCCGATGATGCTGTGACTTGGCCTAGCCAGGGCAGGTGGCAATGCTGTGGCCGCCAACATGATTTTTCTGTGTCCCGCCAATTCCATTCTGTCTGAATCTTGCAATACAGCAAGTGATGTCCATCAGGAATCATGCGTAGAGTTCCAGCAGGGATTATGCATAGAGTTCCAGGCCTGGCCTGCTAAGTCACATGTTATCTAAGACGAGATGGTGAGCTGGGTTGAGTAGAGTGCAAGGGGTTCGGGCAGCATTGGCTCCATCTTGCCTCCAATCAAATATGGTGTGGTAATTATGGAAAATGAGTAAGGCATGTTTTATGATGTGTCACGTGGCCGCAAAAGCGGCTGTATGGTTTAGGACTATGTTCACTCATGTGTGAGCCTCGGCCCAAGAATGTGGAAAGTGGCCTGGAGCATAGCGGTGGTTGGGTTGTGGAGGTTGACTGTCATGGCTGGGTCTCTTGGGGCGGGGAGCGCTCTCACCTGTCCCCTTCTTTGGTGCCCCGAATGAAAACAGCCTGGCGCAGAGTCTGGTGGCATGGTTATGGGGACCGCATTTTATGCTCCCTTCCAGGAGAAGCATCCATGAGTTCTGGACGGTGGCTGATGAGGAGATTAGAAAATATATGCATTAAAAACTAAAAACTAAAGATTAAAAACTATCAGTTAATATTTTAACAAGAAAATTTGGCACAAATCAATTAAAATAGTTAATTTTGTTTTACATTCTCGTCCCTACTTTTTTTTTGTGCCACACCCAGCCATACGAAGGACTTCTTGCTCTGCAGTCAGGTATCATTCCTGATAGCAGTCAGTGGACCAAATGGCACGCTGGGGATAGAACCCTGGTAAGGCGTGTGAAGGCAAGTACTCTATCTGCTGTATTATCTCTTCAGTCCCCTACTTCTATTCTTAACCTAACAGGGATCTGAAATTTAAACCTCCTTATATTTATGGGTTGTCAGGAAGTCTAAGAGATGGTTTTTACACCTTCTCAGGGTTTATGTAATTTTACCAGACTGGAAAGAAAAATTATGTCAGGAAATTAGGAATGTAGGTGAATGATTGCTGAGCTCTTAATTTTGGTTGGGTTGTGGGACCTGGCTGCTAAGTTTAAAATGAATTAAACTCAAGTGGTTAGCCTTTGGCTGAATATCTTTTTATCATATAGTTTCCTTTTTTTTTATTATGGGCACTATACGGATTTCCTGTTGCTGCTTTTACCACAAATTTAGTGGCTTAAATCAACAAAACCATGTTATTTTATACTTCTGGAGGTCAAGGGTTTAAACTGGGTCCACAAGTCTATGTTTCCTCTGGAAACTCCAGGGAAGAATCTAATTCCTTCCCCTTCCCAGCTTCAAGATTCAGCCAACATCCATTGGCTCATGGCCGACTTCTTCCATCTTCAAAGTTAGCAGCATAGCCAGCATCTTCTCTCATTTATGATCTCCTGTCTCTTTTATTAGGACACTGGTAATTAAATTTGGTCCACACCAAGATAAACCCTCTATCTCAAGATCCATGATTTAGTCAAAATAGGCTCATTTAACCCAAAACAATTGCAAAATTGCTTTTTCTGTATGAGATGACATAATCATAGGTTCTGGGTATTAAGATGTGACCATCTTTAGTGAGAAAGTGTGATATTATTATGTCTGCTATAGGTCTTTATTGACAAATTCAGATTATGTTAAGAGATTAGGAGCTAAGGATATAGCTCAAGTTTAAAGCACATGCCCGGTATATTTAATTCCTTGACTTCCATCCCCCAGCACACATGGTCTCCCTTTGCCACTTTCTCCAACCCCCATCAATGTTGTTTGTGGTCCTTGTGGAGTCTGCCACATCACAAAGCTGAGGAGAGCATTGCAGAGAATGGTTTTGGATCCCATAGGGACTGTTGAGGATGGCCCCAGAAGAATTTAAAGAAGAGATATTCTAGGATCAGGTAGATGGTACAGGGTCTAGGGTGCATGCTTTGCCTGATCTCAGTTCAACCTCAGCAATGCATGTCTCTCTGAGCATCTCCACGTGTAGCCAAGGGAGCCTCTGATGACTGTCAGGGCCTTAAACCTCAGGGCCCAAGCAACCCTGCATTCTCAATCCCTCATATCATATCACCTGGCCAGGTGGACTAAGTAACTCTGGAAGTGGCTCCTGGGCCCCTGAGCACTACTTAGAAGACCCCCCCCACCACGAGATCTTCGTTCATTTTCATTAGTATCCTTTTAGTTTCTGATACCATATGGTGAATTGTAATATTTTAATGATTTATTAACCTAGACTGGTTTCAATATTTTGAAGTGTATGCCTTTCTTATTGACACTCTCTTATAATAAGTTGAATTACCAAGAGGTTTCACTCCTAAAGAAACAGGAAGGTGAATCTGAAAAATTTAGATTTCTTCTTCAGGACAGTTAACTGTTACTGTTTCGAAATGACTAGTTGCATCCTCTTTCTAACTGCAAACTGTATGGCACCCGGTCCCAGTTACACATTGAACTCTGCTTGTCCCTCATTCTACATAAGAACACAGATGTTAATGGGGTCTGTTCATTTCAGGAACAGTTTTTAATATTTCTGGGACTATTTAGCTTAAAGAGTATGTTAATTATTTGTGGTTTAACACACTCTAAATAGTACATACTTATATACACTATGATTTAAAATGTACTTAGTAAAAAAACCATAAAATATCTAAAATATCTATCTGCATATAGATATTACCTAATATTTTCTGATTAGGTAAAAAATTTGAATGTACATGTTATTTTCCAATGAAACACATTATCATTGTATTTTGTAAATTTTATTTATATTAATTAATTGTGGCCTTTATAGACACAACTCTTATTTAATAAGTTTTATTACTATCAATGATAACAACTTGACAAATGGCTACTCTTTTAAGCTGATTCTTTTTCTGGTTAGCACTGCTCCTGACATTTTAAAAATCACTTGCTTTTTGGCAACACCAGGGGTGTTAAAGAACTGTACTGATTTTATCCTTCCTGACTACATGGAATTGATTTGTCATTTTATTCTTTTCTTTCTTTGTAGACAATGTGAGACCAAAAATCTAGGTTCTTAAGATGTTTACAGATTTTGAGGGGGAAAATTATAGGTATTTCTGCTGTCTTGAGATTGCTCTCAATAATGACTGAGCTGAAAGAAAATACTTCTCCCTAAATGTATAAAATAATAAGTGCTTGTTCTTCCAGCATAACATACCATGTTGTTATCCCTTACTTTTCTTGCTATATGGGATGTCAGCAAATACTAAGACTTTCCTCTTGATTGACCCATTGTTCCACCCAGTAGTAGAATATTTCACTCTCCTTCCACTCACTACCTCTGTATTTTCTGGAACAATAGTTCCCTGCCTTGTCTTCAGAGCAAAAGAACTTGAGGAGCCTTAAAAATACTAACGTGAATCTAGCATTTTAGCTTTGAATTTAACCTTCCATAGGGCAGATTCAGTAATTTTTCTCACTCCATAGATAATAGCTGTGCAATCAAAGTTGAAGTCTTCAATTCTAAGTGGTACTGGGAAACCTCAATAAAGCAGACACAATAAATCTCCCTGGAGATTACTACATCATAGACATTCTAGAGATAGCAGCTCAAAACTGTGCTTTTCCAATTTTCTCTTTAAAAAAACTCATATGTATAGGTTATTGCTTTTCCAATTTCTCCCCTACGGTCTTCCCTCTTTCAGTCTCACCTTTATCCATTCCTTCCAGACCTTGTTCTACTTTAAGCTTTTTTAAAAGAACTTCAGTGGGTGTAGAGCAACAGAACAATGGGTAGGGTACATGACCTGCATGTGACTGACCTGGTTTCAATACTTGGCACCCACTATGGTTCCCTGAGTCTTCCAGGAGTGATTCTTGAATGCAGAGCCAGGAGTAACCCTGGAACATCACTGGGTTTGCTACCTTCATTTTTATGAGCTCAAGATAAGGTTTACATATGTGTTAAATATAACACAACTCATATATTGTAAAGTTAAATTTAAAAAAACTTAAAAGTTTGGTAGCCCATGATCCCAGCTCTCTAAAATTATTTGAGATTACAATAGAAGCAAGATATCTTTTTCAGATTATGAGCTTCTAGAAGGTTGGCTGCTATGGTTAACCCATAATTTTCTCCTACTGTACTTACTTTGCAAAATTGAAATATTTTATTTATTTATTTATTTATTTATTTGCTTTTTGGGTCACACCTGGCAATGCACAGGGGTTACTCCTGGCTCTGCACTCAGGAATCACCCCTGGCAGTGCTCAGAAGACCATATGGGATGCTGGGAATCAAACCCGGGTCGGCCGCGTGCAAGGCAAACACCCTACCCACTATACTATTGCTCCAGCCCCAAAATGAGAAATATTTTAAACATTCACTTGGGATCAGTAGCCTTCTACTTTTTCTCTATCTTATAGAAGTTTAGCTATAAAATTAACCAGTTCTTCTGAAATGGAGGAATTGGTAATTGATTATAGAAGGCAATGTCTCGTAACAGTAACAGTCAAGTTTTGCGTTAAATGAACTTTGGGTTGAACATAAGCTCCTCTAATTTAATGAGCTATTATTGTGCAGGGCAAGTTACTTATCCTCTCTGGGTTTAGGGTCCTTCAAACTATAAAATGACAATTATTAATATCCATCTGTCTGTTTGAATTTGTTGTGTGATTTGATTTGTCTTGCTTGCTTAGTGCATTCTTTTTAAAAATCGTTTTTTAAATTTTTTTGCTTTTTTGGGGTCACATCAGGTGATTCTTAGGGGTTACTCCTGGTTCTGCACTCAGGAATTACTCCTGGCAGTGCTGGGGGGAACATATGGGGTGCCAGGGATTTAACTTGGGTTGGCCGCATGCAAGGCAAACCCCCTCCCAACTCCAGGCCCACTTAGTGGATTCTTTGTGTGGGAGAATGTCGAACCCTTGCTGACTTTTTCCGAAGAAGGGAAGAGCCACTCAGAGTGCAAGAACTACAGCTGAAGAACTTCTGAGGCTCAGCCTCTGCAAAGTTCATTGCTCTCTGTGTTAGATCCAATTCACTGAGAAGCACTCCAAGATGGGGTTAGATGTGGAAGAGGTTGATTGAGGGAAATGTGTAGTGCTATAGTTTTGGCGTATGAAACTATACCAATAACAGTTTTGTAAATCATGGTGCATTGGAACAAAATGTAAAAAAATAAAGCCACAGAGCACAGAGACTGGGGGTGTTGGGGAGAGAAAGAAATGTCAGTACAACATTAATAGAAATGGAGAAAAATATTAAGGGAATTGAAGGCCATGATAGGCAGGAGAGCCTTCAGATCTCCATACAGATTTGGCTCCAGTGATAGAAGAGGGATAAGGATTAGGGCACTAAAACCCTCACACTGAGGTATGAGAAAGTCTTGGCCAAGCCCATGGGAAACCACAGGGCAAAGGTTACCCATGAGAGAATTCCCAGCCAGGCAAAAGGACCCTTCTTACATCTGCATCCAGCTCTGTTATTGGATGGGAATATCCTGAGAGTGAGTGTGACCGAGTGAGTGTGACCCTCATTGGAAAACTCAAATTCAACAGTTGGTGACTGTCAGCTAATGGTACTCCTTTAAGATCTTGTGGAATGATCAATGTGTGTATCTCTCTGTCAGCCACAGTGGCCCTTGCAATTTCATAGTAAAAAAATGTATGTTTCTCTGGCATGATACAAAGGAAAATTATCCACATGAAAGAACATCCATGTTTGGTTACCTTGTTTTTGAGCTTGTTTCTCTTAACTTGACCAATTGTCACTTATCAATTAAAACTCATCATCATGACTGTGGAACCCATATTGAAGTTCTTCCCTATAAATTACAATCAAATCAGTGGTCACTAGACAGGACATGTCCAAAAGGAACATTTGACCCCTGTTAGGAATACTTATTTAGGGGGCTGGAGAGATGGTACAACAGGAAGGGAACTTATTTTGCACATGGCCACCCACCTGGGATCGATCCCTGAAACCACATATGGTGGTTCTCAGAGAACCGCTAGGTTGATCCCTAAATCCAGAGCCTGAATCCAGTGCCCGGAGCACCGCTGGGTGTGGTCCCCAAATAAGAAAAAATTCACAGCTGCCTATTAAATATTAACTTTCAAATATTTTATGTTGACAAGCAATTGTTAGCAATCACTGTCAAAGTCACTGTCATCCCGTTGCTCATCGATTTGTTCGAGGGGGCACCAGGAACATCTCCATCGTGAGACTTGCCACGGGTAGCTTGCCAGGTTCTCATGCGGGTGAGATACTCTTAGTAGCTTGCCAGGCTCTCCGAGAGGGGCAGAGGAATCGATCCCGAGTCATCCGCGCGCAAATCTAACGCCCTACCTGCTGCGCTATCGCTCCAGCCCAATTGTTAGCAATACAAACTCGAATTCATTCGCATTTTAGTACTAATTATGATAATTATTAAAGAAGGAATTATGAAGCATGTTTAACTTAGATTGTCTTTTTCTTGGTTTGCCACAGTGTGTTGTCTAGCATGACAGATGCAGTATTGGCTCGGGTGTATAAACAATCAGATCTGGTCACCCTGGCTAAGGAAGCATCCATCCCTATTGTCAATGGGCTGTCAGATTTGTACCATCCTATCCAGATTCTGGCTGATTATCTCACTCTCCAGGTGGGTTATTTTATTTTTAATCTTTTTTGTCTCACATATGAACAAAATCAACAAATTGTTGCTGATTATCTCTAAATGGAACCATTTAAATCATGGTCTTCTTAATTTTTTCCCCAAATATTGTCTTGGCAAAACATAGCCACATATGGGTGCATACTAGATTTCCATGACAAACATTGTTCAAAACAGATTATAATATCCTTCTGTTTGCAGTTCTATCCCCAGTCTCTTTTAGCCCATTCTCCTCCTCTGTTCTTTCTATTGCTTTGCCTTTGGGTAACACAATGGTTGAAGAGGGGATGCTCGAGCATACAGAATGGAAAGGCTTTATGTGATTCTACATGCATCAGGTTCTGTGGCTTGTGAGTGAAAACTGGTATAATGTGCTTTGAAAATTCAATGTGGTAGAAATCACTTTTTGAGAAGAAGATGCTTTCTATAATTTTAATAATATGACTAATAAACTGATTGTATAAGACTAAAATCACAGGCATGCAGAATTTATAGAATTGAGGCTCAAATTTAGCCCCGTTCCCTACATTTGGAACTTGAATAACTTCCATATAGTCACCTCATTTGGCTATCTACAGCCAACCTACATTCTTTTGACGTTTAGAAACCTGACACCATAGTTTTTTTGTGAAATCAGAGCAACCTGTGTAAGTCCATATCACTTCAGACTTAGTCACTACACATGTACAAATATGAGAGTAAACTCAAAATAAAACTCTTTGCTGATGAGGATATTAGTTCAGAGAGGATGGTATCTAAACACCAAAGTGGCTGTTCATAGATACAGCTTTATAGCTATGCCAGATTATTTAATGTTTCCTCTTGGAACATTATCATTATTAGATTAACACATTCATGGAGAGATAGTGATATATTCTATTCACCACACTGTCCCCTGTAGGACCTGGTAAGATGCTTTCATATAGAACATTCAAAGCAGGAGCTTAATGAACAAATAGCAGCATATAAATTGTGTAGAATCAAAGTCAGATGGACTTGGATTTGTATCCAAACTTAGCTACTTAAAAAGTTCTGGGATTGGGGTGGGGGTGGTGGGAGGGATACTGGGAACATTGGTGGAGGAGAATGGGCACTGGTGGAGGGATGTAAACAATCACTGTATAACCGAAATACAAACATGAAAGTTCATAAGTTTGTAACTGTACCTCACGGTGATTCACTGATAAAATTTTTTTAAATGTTCTAGGATCTCCAAATTTCGTAGACTTTCCCTTCTTTATTCATAATTCTATAAATACAGAAAATTTATAAAACATAAAGACATGAGGTAAAAGAAAAGAAAGCAATTATCTGTATGCCCACGAGGTCGGTCAGATCTTTACAATTTCATGCAGCTTTCATTTATTTTGTGTGGGGGAATTCTCAAGAAGTGCTCAGAGGGACACCAGGCTCACCTGTGGTGCTCAGGGAACTATGCAGTACCAGGAGTTGAATATGGGGCCTCGACATGCTAGTCTTGTACTCCAGCCCTTTATAGTAGCTCCTGGTACATTTTTGTTTGTTTTAAAATATTTCAAATAGAGTTTAAGTCCACTGTGTAACTCTCCATGAACCCATTTCCTTTCACCCCACCTACAATTTATTATCCTGAGGTTTGTTTTTATGATTTCTAGGCATGTGTTTATACTTTAACTACACTTGTCTATAAACAACCTAGGGTTATTTTGTGGGCATGTCTTTGAACTTTATATAAATATGAAAATATTCAAACAGCCACTTCACAATATTGTTAAGGTGGACCATATTTCCCTTTTCTTATATCAAAGAAATTTCGTTCCATAAAGACAGTGATTTTGGATATCTTGGTTCATTGTCATATCTTTAGTACCAAAGAGAGTGTTTAGATGTAGCTGGTACTCGATTTGTTGAATGAATGAACAAAAACTGATTCACATTACAAGTATATGAAAATAGGAGTTTCCTTGGAGGTCATGGGATATATTGGTTTAAGATATTAGTATGTTTTGCAAGGCCAAAGAGTTAGTACACTAGGTGTTTGCCTTGCACATGGGTTTGATCCCCAGTATCCTATATGGTCCTCCAAGCACCTCCAGGAGTGATCCCTAAGAGCAGAGTTAGGAGTAAGCCCTGAGCATCACCAGGTGTGGCCCAAAAAGCAAAAATATGTGTGTATGTTTTACTATTATTTGTGTGTGGCTATCATTCGTGTTATTAAATTTCTCTGTGTAATGAAAAAAATAGGTATTTATCCATTCCAAAAAACACTGAAATCTACAGGATGACTATTTTATTTTACTTTTTGGTTTTGTTTTCAGGGGCTACACCTAGTGGTGCTCAGGGCATACTCCTCTCCCTGGGCATGGGTATCACCCCTGGCATTGTGCAGGGGACCATATGTGGTACTGGGGATTGAACTGGGGTTGGTTGAGAGCAAAGCAAACTTCTTATACTCTGTACTATCTCTCTGACCTCGTGACTTTTATTTGGATCTTATTAATTGTTTTACATAAGTGAGCTTCCTCCCAGATACAATCCCATAACTCTTTGCCTTTTAGGAACATTATGGCTCTCTTAAAGGCCTGACTCTCAGCTGGATTGGAGATGGAAACAACATTCTGCACTCCATTATGATGAGTGCAGCAAAATTTGGGATGCATCTTCAGGCAGCTACACCAAAGGTGGGAAACTTTCTTCCTTGAAACTAACCCCTTTATAAGGCCATCCCAGATTCAATAATCCAGTAAAAACAAACCTCTATTCATTCACAGAGAGTATGTGTGGTCAACACAATTTAGGGTATGTTACTAACCATGTTATTATAGCGATCTAGCTTCTTGTGTGCCCATATTTTCATGGCTATGCTAAGATAGTCTTTGCTGATGCCTTTAAACCTGTGAGTTTATGCTAAAGGCATGTCTGAATGGCCCTTTTGAATACTCTGAAACTAGCCATTATGTTGATTGGCATACTTGTACATTACCACAAAGGCTGAAGGAACAATAAAATCCAGAAAGCGAAGAATTCCCAATACATGGGGAGGATACTAACATCTTTTTTCTAATATGTTATTTGGTAGAAATATGTCAATCTAATGTGAAGGTCTTAGTGATGGTATATATGTCAGCTTAGTACTTCAAAACACAACTCCAGGGACTCTCCAGAACTTAAACTATGAGGCCCAGAAGACTGGGATGCTCTGCTTATTTTCTACCCTGTTGCTAATATCTTACAGACTGTACAAGAATCATAGCTTTTTTTTCCATAGGTCAAATCTTTTGATACAGAAGAAACTGGAAATAATTGACTGTAGAAGGGTAACTGGACATTTCAAGGATAGAGTTAAGAGGGAGATGGTCTTCACAGTTTCTACTTTTATGTGATTTATTTTTTTAACATATAAATATCTTACCTACTCAATAACATAACTACATGTAGCACTGTAGCACTGTCGTCCCATTGTTCATCGATTTGCTCAAGCGGGCACCAGTAACATCTCCATTGTGAGACTTGTTACTGTTTTTGTCATATCGAATACACCATTGGGTAGCTTGCCAGGCTCTTCCGTGTGGGCGGGATACTCTCGGTAGCTTGCCGGGCTCTCCGAGAGGATGGACGAATAGAACCTGGGTCTGCCACGTGCAAGGCAAACACCTTACCCATTCTGCTACTGCTCCAGTCCCAAAGTTGGTAGTATCCTTTTTTATTTTAAATGTGTTTTATTTTTAAACACATCATAGTGAAAACCTGCAGAGTCCTCTAGAATAAACCCTATTTAAAATTGACCAAGCCTCAAACAAAATAAATAAGTCTTGTAGAGGATTAAAATTGACCCTGTGAAAGACCCTATGAAATATTTTTTTAAATAATTAGTTTTGAATGATCCTCATAGAACTTTTCAAGTATCCCCATCTCTACTGAGTTCTTTTCTCTCTTGCATTTCTCCCTCACCCTTAATATTGTATTAGGAGTCTTTGGAAGAGAATACTTCCATAAACAGAAATTGTTAGAAAGGCCAAATACATAATAGAATCAATACTTCTATTAAGAGATGATTATTCATTATTATTGTAGACTTATTTGTTTCTAACCAATTGTGAGTTTGCTGTCAAGAATCATTACTGTGGTTCACTCTAGAAGATAGCTAGAGGTGAATGTGCAAGGCCTAAGAATTTTTCCCTGTAAGCTTATTGAGAGTACGATATTTATTTGTCAACCACTAGGATCGTAAATTGTACAATATGCAGAAATAAATATCTGAGCTTATCTGTAAGGAAACATCCAATATCTTGAGGCTCTGTATACGCTGCACCCCTGTCCCAATGTATTATGCTATGTTTTCCATAAACAGGCCCTGATGAAGATTAATGAACTAATTTTCTATTAAGGAAGTGCTCCTAAATGAAACATGTAGGGTAGGTATTAAGGTAGGGATATCAAGATATAGAAAATGGATAATCTAGGCAGACTTCCATTTATAGTTACAAAATACTCAAATTTATTCAGGTCTAAGGGATTTACAGGGGACATGGGACTCAGTAGAAGTCTTGAAAACTCTTGAGAAAATGAGATGACTTTGTCACCCTAGTGACATGTCAGGCACTTCCTTCCACAGAAGGAAGATTCAACCTGATCCTACAGGTAAAAGTTTGAGTATAAATTATACCCTAAATAATGGTCCCAACCAGAGGTAAGGGTGGTAGGTTTTCATTCTTTGAACCATTGATCATTTCACCAGCAAGGTAAAGTAGGAATACTTTCTGGTACTTCTGGCTAAAAAATAAGTCTAGTAACTAGAGGGCAGTCTTCAGAGAAGAGCTAGTGAAGAAGGTATTAAAATCACTATGAAATGGAGAAGATGGATCCAAAGCTCTATAAAAGGATGCTCTAATGGTATTGACAATATCTATTATTGTCCAACAAAACCCATTTCCCTAGTGTTCTTACTGAACCAGTATAAGTCACCGAACCTCCTGCCCTGATTTCTTAGGCCTGCCATAATTACCACCAACTGATGCTACCAAATTCTTTAGAATACTAGAAAACTAAAATTAAGGTGTTAGCAGAGGACACTCCCTCTAATTCTGTAAGAAAGGATTCTTCCTTGTCTCCCCACTGCTTATAGCCTCAAGCATTCATTGGCTTGTGGCTCATCATGACAATCTCTCTCTAGCTCCTTTTTTTCTGTGTCTCTCTATGCAAACATCACTTCATCTATGAGGATACTGGTTATAATAAATTTAGACTCGCCCTGAACCTCACCTTAACTAATTACATGTACAAAGACCCCATTTGGAAATAAGTCACATTCTAAGGTAGTGGTTGAGCATGAATATTTGGAGCACATTGTTCAATAGGATACTTGCCATAGAAGGAATCATAGGCTTAGACAAAAGCATTCATTAGAAGTCACCCTGTAATAGTAAATTTCAGGGACAAAAAGATGACTTACAATAGATGATTATTTTTCATTCAGTACTGACAGAAATAAAGGGTCATATCTGACATTGTACTTAAGATGGTTTTTCGCTTTAAAGGAAGGGTTAACATACTCTCACTACAAATATAGTTTGAAGAAAGACTCCATTCTAATGCAAACTATTCCTGGTTTCTGCTTTTACAGATTAAACATACATTGACAATAATTATCTCTTTCTATAAGGTGTTTAGGAAAAAACTTTATTCTGTTGGAGAAATATATTTTTAAATATTTTATTATGTGTCAAGGATGTATTATTAATATCAATGGGAAAAATCCAGTATTATAGAGTAATTTCAGTATTGTTCTTATGCAGAAACTAATTTAAATGATAAAAGATCACTAAAACATGGTTAAATATCTTGGTGGGAGTAAGAGTTTTTAAAAGTCTTCTGGAAAGCCTGATAGTACAGAAGCTGTTCTATCAATTTAGAAGCAGACATATTTCCTTTTGAGATAAAACTAGGAGATTTATTGTAAATTTACTGAGCACTGAAAAGTTTCCAAGGCCATAATTAATCTATTTCCCCATTTTCAACCAAAAATAACTTACATGTTCAAGAAAACAGAATTTACTCCACAATTGTAAAATCCCTTCATAAACTATTGATAATAATGAGTTTAACATTGCCTAAGTGAATATTTAGACTAAACTGGGTTTGTTAATCACTTCTTTCATCTGCTTTTAAAATTTATGTAAAAGCCAATGGATGATTTAATATAGAAAGCTGAGCTGTGAGTAAAGAATTCCTCTTTGTATTCTCAGTCATGGCCCAGTGCATGCAAGGTTGGGTGATTTTCTCATTTCCAAACCTAGCTGTTGGTTCTCTAAATACTTATTGATTTTTTTTCCTCTAAGAATGATTATACCTTGGGAATGTAAAATCTGATCTCCAAAGAGAAGCAAAAAATATGCAGGGTAAGAGACACATGGGGTAATAGCCCAGTCTCTACCTTTATATTTATTAGTATGAATGATCACAACGTTATTGTTAATTTAGCAAAGCTTTGTTAATTACTTTCTTCAAATCCTGATAAATGAACTCTGGAATTTATGGCTATTTGTGTGTGGTAAAGCTGCTAAGGTGTCTAAAGCTGTTAACATCAAAATCTAAGTAGTTTCTTTAAGAATTTTATACTGAGAGGAGGAAGTATGAGAGACATTCCTGTGCAAATAAACAGTTCCAAATGAGTTAACTTGAACACGCCTGTCTTGGGTTGAGGTTCCCAGGAAGAAGACTCTGAGATGAAGTTTATCATGCAGGATGTGCAGGATGTTTATTAGGGTGTACCCTTGAGATCAACAACTATGGAAGGGAGAGGAAGGAAGCAGGAGTGGACAGAGGGAGGAAAATGAGTTTCCAGGGACAGCCTCAACTGACCTTCTAAGAGTTCTAGACTTAGTTGGATATTTAGATCTGTTTTGAGTTGGGAGTAGGGAGCTATATTTTCACAGTCTCCTGTCAATCAGTCAATGACTGTAGGTTACCCCTGAAGGTGGCCTTGGGTGACTCAGCTCTCTGAAGCAGTCTTCCAGTAGCATACCTGACATATGGAGGAAGAAGTCTTTTTTTTGGCTTTTTGGGTCATACCAGGTGATGCTCAGGGGTTGCTCCTGGCTCTACACTCAGGAACTACTGCTAGCGGTGCTTGAGGAACCATATGGGATGGTGAGGATCGAATCCTGGGTCAGCCACGTGCAAGGCAAACTCCTTACCCACTGTACTGTCGCACTGGCCCCAAGAAGCCTATTCTTAAAGGGGGATCTGGGTCACACACCACTGCATCCACACAGCCCTACTGAATATTTCAAAAATCAACTCATAACCCATAAAGCTGAGAATTCAGGAAAATGAGCAAGATGAAGAACTGCAAGGCTAATTATGGAGTTCGGACTGACAGGATGGTGGCTCTGGAAGTGAGAGTAGCCTTGAGTTTTGAGAGAGAAAGAGTTCACACCTTCCACTGACGATGCCCAGGAGTGAACAGAGAGGGAGGTCTTCGAGGGTGAAAGACTCTGATGGCAGAAAGGGACCAGGCACATTCAGATACAGCAATAAGATAGGCTTTCCTGCAGCAAGATGTTGAAAAGAATTAAAAGAGACAGATACGGGGGACGCCAGTGGGTCGATTTCATACCTTTAATCAGCCTCAACTGAAGAAAGAGTAGTAAGCATTTAGGAAAAAATTAACAAGCTTGCTATGGTATACACACTAGACAAGAGGGTGAGAAAGGAAGAAGATGGGCTACCTGTGAGGTACAGAACAGCTTGCAGGCCAGTAGCTTTGCCCAGAATGTCCCCTCACTTAGAGATGACACAAAGTGAGCAATCCAAGCACCTATGGAACAATATTTGGGTTTGCACAACTCTGAATGTTTGACTCCTTAGATTTGGTGCCCTAAATGACTCTCCTAGTTCCTGATCCCACTATTACCAAGCCATTTCAGCACAAACAGGGTGCTTGCTGTGTAAATGCCATCTACAAGCAAGCACGATGTGTTCAGAACGTTGGCTGGTGAATGCAAAAGAATAAGATGTGTGTGTGTGTGGGCTGCTGGTCTTTAGCTGGGGTGGAGTGGAGGCAATCAGAGGCTTTTCTGAAGAAAAACCATCTACTCTGGGAGCGGAGAGCACTATCCACATGGAGTAAGTGGGGGGAAAAACATTTCAGACAAGAAAGCATTTGCAAAAATAGCTCATGGAAGTAAATTGACAGAAAAAAAATGAACAAAACTAACTTTGCAGACTTGGTGGAAATTGTGGTGGATACTGGAGGAAAAGACAGGGGAGAAATGTATCATTTTCGTGGTGGGATGGCTAGGACTAGGATTTGGGGGTTGGAGATCTGATACACACATATCAAGACATGAAGCTGAAATTCCATAACCCCTGGAATTTCATAACATTATAAACCCAAGAGAAATCAATTGAAACAGAATAAAAATTGCATGCCCAAAGACACTGAGATGAAAACCATGTGGTTGTAGAATTATGTATATGTATAAAATTATGTAGAAGTCTACATATGCTAGGCTGTTAGAACAAAGAGATTTGCCATGAGGAAAGAGGCCAAAGATAAAGGAAAAGTGGGACAATTGTTTTTTGTTCTAAATTGGGTAAAGCTCTAATAAGGTTTGAAATTCTAGATGTGAAAAAAAAAATGTTCGGCTGACCAGGGTAGGGCTATGATAGAAGGATATTGGGTGTATTGTTGAAAGGCAACTAATGCACTCACAAGAAAATGTATACAATCAAATTCCCAAATAACAGTTAAATTTTCCCCTTGCAGGGTTATGAGCCGGATCCTAATATAACCAAGCTGGCAGAGCAGTATGCTAAGGAGGTACGGTCCTTATGTGTAAAGTTTTAACTGCCTTTCTCTGTCTTCTGAAGTTGGTTAACTGGGTGTTTGTGTATGCTAGAATGGTACCAAGATGACGCTGACAAATAACCCTTTGGAAGCTGCTCGTGGAGGCAATGTATTAATTACAGACACGTGGATAAGCATGGGACAAGAAGAGGAGAAGAAAAAACGGCTCCAGGCTTTCCAAGGTTACCAGATTACCATGAAGGTACAAATTGATGTCTTTCTGAAAGTTCAACTAATTCTGCTGATAAAGGCTGGTACTGTCTAATCACTCGTTCACTTCTGGGAGAGAGACTGCTCTTTTCTTCCTTATAAAGGACTCACTGACTGCATCCCCTCCAGAATCTCTCTCCTGAAGATTGGCAGTGTAATCTGGAATACTGGATCCTTTTTGTCCTGAATGCCTGAATGAAGGAATTTGAAAGCCAGGCGTAAGAGTGTCCTAGGCTTTTCCCTTTCACAGCAAGAGAGACATTGAAATTCTTTATTTTTGAACACATTAGGTTACTTCTGTTGCATTCAGTATCTTCTGATTTAAGAAAACCCCACAGTTAAGTTCTTCAACCTAGATCTTGACTGTGGTTTTCTGAACACTCTTAAATCTAGTTTAGTTTTGCTATCTCTAAGGCACTCCCAGGGGAACCCCCTTCTGACCTGATGCCTTTTATTAAGATCCAAAGCAATGATCTTTCAGTCTTGGGCATGCCTTAGAATCACCTGGAAGAGTTTTAGCACAGTTGGCAGGACTTCACCTTCTAGGGTTTTGGATTCAGTTAGTCAAGGGCAGAACCCAAGTACTTGCCTTGCTACTAAGTTCTATTTGGCAAACGGTTTTGCTGGAATTCGTTGTCAGCAGAGAAGTCAATCTGGACAGAGAAAGGGGTTAAGTATTATAATAGATATGCTACTCATAATAGCATATTCTACTCATAAATCAATATATAAAGATGAGTTCCATGTTTATTTATCTATTTTTGGTTTGGTGGTACTCAGGGCATAGTTCTGACTCCTGGCTCTACACTGAGGTGCTCAGGAGACCGTATGGGGTGACAGGGATACAACCCAATTAAATCCAGGTTGGTTGTGTATAAGGCAAGTGCCCTAAATGCTGTGCTACTCCTCCGGCCCCCCAGGTTCCTCGTTTTGATAGAACTAAGTTTGGAAAAGAAAAACTGAAATGTCTTTTTCTCCCTCCGTTTAGAAGACTGTTCTGAGAGGTAGCCACTGTTGATCAGTTTGATGAGTCTTTTTGCAGATGTCTATTTCCCCTGTACTGATTTTTCAACAGTGACATATTAAATGTATTTTAAATTTATTTATTGGTCTTGGGGATATCCACATTCGACAATGCTCAGGGGTTACTCCTGGCTGTGCACTCAGGCAGGCACGGGGACCAAATATTCAATGCCAGGACTGTACCTGGGCTGGCAGTGTTCAAGGCAAACACCTTACCTGCTGTACTGCCTCCAGCCTCAAAATGTATTTTCTGATGACATTTTCCATTTAGCAAATTTTATATTTTCTGCCCACTCATTCAAATGTGTTCATTCTTTGTAATGGTCGCCCAGAATTTCATTGTGTGAATGGACCATAATGTATTCAAAAGATTTCCTGCTTATAAATTAGTTTATTTCCAATTACCTCAATTACAAGCAATACTGTAATGAACATATTCTGTGTAAGCACTATTGGAGAATAGATATTGGTATTATTTTGGGGTGAAGTGGCATATACATTTTTAAATAGAGCAATTATTGAAGATTGTCCATCAGAAGATTTAGGGGATCTCTACGCTCTCTCCCTGTTTTGTTATTTAGATTTTAATATATAGCTCTTGCTTTTTAAAACATGCTTTTCTCTGATTATCAGTAAAATTAGATATCTTTTCATGTCCATTGAACAATTCCACATCTTTTTCTATAAATAATTTGCATATTCTGTACCCATTCTCTTTGCTTTTCTCCCTTTTATTATTGGCTTTAGAACTTCATTATAAATTATAGCTAACACCCTGTCATATAATGACAAATGTTTTCATGGACTATTTTAAATTTCCTGCAGTTTACCTCATACCTACTTTGCCCCAAATTAGCGTTTTTTTTTTCTGGTGACAGTGTTATTAGCTATAAGGAACAATCAAGTCTCTAATGTATTACTGGTTCAAATATTATTTCCTTTTCATATTGCTTTGATAATATTTAGAAACTCAGAAGATTCTGAACCTAGCACTAGGATAGAAAATTAAACAAAATTTTAATAGTTATCTTAAGGTAAAAATGTATGTGGGAATATAGTTTTGGATCTGTAAGTGAATAATGGAAATTAAAATATAATTTTCAAAAATTAACTGTTTGAAAAAATTGAAACAGTAGATTTGCATTAAGAAAGAAATGTCTAGTACATAATAACCATAATCCTGTTTAATGCATTTCTATCACAGTATTTCTATTCAATAATTGTTTGAATAAGTGATTATATGCTTTCAGTACTTAGTTACATAATTTAGAGATAAGCTTAAATAAAACACTGTAGCACTGTACTGTAGCACCGTCATCCCATTGTTGATCGATTTGCTCAAGCAGGCACCAGTAACGTCTACATTTTGAGACTTTTTGTCACTGTTTTTGGCATATCGAATACGCCACGGGGAGCTTGCCAGGCTCTGCTGTGCAGCCGGGATATTCTCGGTAGCTTGGGTTCTCCGAGAGGGACGGAGGAATCGAACCTGGGTCAGCCGCTTGCAAGGCAAACGCTCTACACGCTGTGCTATCACTCCAGTCCTAAATAAAACACAGTCACATAAAAACAATGTACGTGTAGGGTCATAAAACATGCCTTTTGCTATCACATATTACACTGCTGGAGTTCTTACTGAAATGTCTATTATCCTACTAGACAGAATACCAGAAAATTGAGTTAGTAGTTTAATTTGGAGTGATGAACTCCCAGATAAATGACCTTTATGTTTTATAAATTGAAAATATCACATACATTTGTCCTGGGTGTATTGAACTAATATCCTTACTCCGCCCCTTTGTCTCTCCTTTGTGTTGAATCTGGCTCCAGACCCTATAAGATTTAAATATTAAAGAAAATGTGAGTTACATGTAATAGCCCAAATTTAGTTTTATTCCTGTCACTTTTGACTTTATATTTTTTTTGTCCCATCTCTTTTTTAGACTGCTAAAGAAGCTGCCTCTGACTGGACATTTTTGCATTGCCTGCCCAGAAAGCCAGAAGAAGTAGATGATGAAGTGTTTTATTGTCCACGATCACTTGTATTCCCAGAGGCTGAAAATAGAAAATGGACAATCATGGTAAGCAAGAAATAGAATAGGAACGGAGGATAAGGAATTCTTGTGTGTGGCTCCAACTTGTCATTTATGAACCTTTTGGTTAATAACTTGCAGCCAAGATGATCCAACTCTATATTACTTGGTCATACAATATTTGATTTCCCCCAGAAATTTCTCAATAGGTTACTATTGCTCACTAGCATTGCTCATTATTCTATATTTTAATAGAGTAAAACTGATCCCCCTCCAAATGTGTCTATGATGATTTACAAACTCACTTATAGTTTAATTTTAGGCATACAATAGTCCAGCACCAATCCTACCACTAGTGTCAACTTCCTCTCCCAGTATCCCCATGTTCCCTCCCATCCCCCAGCCTGCCACCTTGACAGACATTTTTTAAAGTTTGGTTAAATGTACCTATTTTAAACAAAAGTCCTACTGCTCTTGGTCAGTCTGAATACCAGTCACTATTATCTGTCAACCATTTAAAGTTAGATACTTATTTTAGGCAACATGATTTGTAATACTGCTAATTGTAGGGTTTTATGCACAAAACATTTCAGCAACAAATCCTGCACCATAGTGTCCACTTCCCTCCACCATTGTCCCAGTGTCTTTGCCCCTTATCTTATACTCCCACCCACCCCCCCCCATCCCTCCACCTCCACTGCTATGGCAAGTTTCCTATGATAGACCAATTCTGTATCCGTTGCCTTTGAGCATTTACTATGTTTCTTTACATCTCACACAAGGGAGAGATCATTATGTATCTGTTCCTCTCTTTCTTAATTTTCTCAGCATAGTATTTTTCAAATCCATTTATATAGCAGAAAATTACATGATTTTGCCTTTTCTTATAGCCAAATGGTATTCATTGTGTATAAATACCATAGTTTCTTTATCCAGTAATATATTTTTGGACATTGGATGGTTTTCAGCTTCAGTTATTGTGTTAAAATGAACATAGAAGTACAGATGTCTTTTCAGAATAGAGTTTTTGGGCCCTTGGAATGGACTTCAAGAAATGGGGTTGCTGAAAGCAGTACTAAGGAGAAAGTTTGTGGCTATTAAGGTCACACCAAGAAGAAAGGGTTCAAATCAACAATCTAACCTATCAGCTACAAAAACTGGAAAAATAACAACAAATGAATCACAAACCAAGTAGAAGCGGTGAAATAATAAAAATTAGTGGAATTCAATAATATAGAAAACAGAAAAATAATACAAAGGATCAATGAAATCAGGCATAGTTTCTTCAAGAGTGTACACAAGATTGATGAACATTTAGCTAATCAAGGAAAAAAGACTAAAAAAATAAATAGGATTGGAGATTATAAGGTCAAAATTACAGATGATACCTCAGAAATGCAAAAAATTAATGAGGCTATTATGAACAACTTTATGTCACCAAGTTCAAGAACCTAAAAGAATGGACAATTTCCTAGAATCATATGAATTCCCAAGATTTAACCAGAGGGAATACAAGATCTTTTTTTTTTAATTTTGCTTTTTTGGGTCACACCCAGCGATGCTCAGGGGTTACTCCTGGCTCTGCCTCGGGAATTACTCCTGGCGGTGCTGGGGGAACATATGGTATGCTGGGAATCGAACCCAGGTTGGCCGCATGCAAGGCAAATGCCTTACCCTCTGTGCTATCGATCCAGCCCAGGGAATAAAAAATCTTAATAGACAATTTCTCAAGTAAAGATATTGAAATAATAATTAAAAATCTCACTAAGGTTGCTGGACAGATACTACAGTGGGAGGACACTTGCCAGCTCAGGTTTGATTCCTAGCACCCCATGTGTTCACCCAAGCACCACCAGGAGTGATTCCTGAGTTCAGAGCAGGGAGTAGCCCCAAATCCACAGCAATAAAATCTCCCAAGTACAAAGCCCAGGTCCAATTGAATTGAATTCACTAGTGAATTCTATGAAAACTTCAAAGAAGATTTAGTGCCCATACTCAAGCTCTTCCAAAATATTGAGGAAACAAGAGTCCTCCCTAATAGCTTCTATAAAGCCAATTTCACACTAATGACTAAAATAAACAGATACTACTAAAAAGAAAATTATTGACCAATGTCTTGATGAACATTGATTCAAAGAACCTCAACAAAATCCTAGTTAACCAAACTCTGCAACATATCAAATGATTATACACCATGGTCAAGTGGAGTTTATCTCAAGATGCAAGGGTGGTTCAATATAGAAATCAGTTATCAACAAAAGGTAAGATAAAGATCATATGTTATATCAGTTCATCTTTTAATTTTTATGTGTAGAGCATTTACAGAATTGAAGTGAAACTAATATGAACTAATTGGTCCCTTTAAAATAAGCCATCAATTTTATCTTCACCACTATTTTGGAAAATATTAATAATTTAATTTTTCAGTTGTACAATGTTCCAAATATCACCTTATCTGAAAACCAGAATACTCACATGTCATATTTTTTCCACCATTTTAAAACTGCTCTCAGTTTACCATATGAGCCAGAATCTTACTGGCACACAATAGAATCCACAATAGGTAAATAAATGGGAAGTTATTTATTAAAAGACATTAAGCAACGTCCAGAATCTCTGGTGATAAGGACTGCAGTAAATCACACTCAGATAACACATTCAGGAACAACACAAGGAGGAAATTTGCCTCCAAAACATCATGGCTCCTTTGTAGTCAAAGACTACTGTAAAATTCACCCATATATAGCCTGGTAATAGAAATGCTTAAATTTAAATATTAGCTATTCTGTTATAAAAGCCACAGCTAAAGTAGATACATTCACCTGCATATGTATTTGAAGATTCAATCTCTCAGAGAATGGCTTCCACTTCATGATGTTCACTGATGTATATGAGTCTTGATTAGATGCAGCTGAATGGTGTACCTAGGCTCGAGTTGCAAGGGGGTCTGGGAAATGTAGTTTCCAGCTATTGAAGTATAGAAAAAACAGATGGAAATGAGTATCTTGCTCATTATCTGTCTAATCCATAAATGGAGATAGGGTTATTAGAACCATCAAAAATACATTTAAAAGATTTAGTATAATACTTAATACAATTAACTGTTATCATGATTATTGTTTAACACAATGACCAAGAGAGATTCGAAACTTCACTATTGTTTGAAAGTCAATCAGGATTCCATTTGCCAAGGAAAGCTACATTTATAGAATGGCACTGTAGCCCTGTCATCCTGTTGTTCATCGATTTGCTCGAGTGGGCACCAGTAACATCTCCATTGTGTGACTTGTTACTGTTTTTGGCATATCGAATGCGCCACGGGTAGCTTGCCAGGCTCTGTCGTGCAGGAGGGATACTCTCCATAGCTTGACGGGTTCTCCAAGAGGGACAGAGGAATCAAACCCAAGTTGGCCGTGTGCAAGGCAAATGCCCTACCCACTGTGCTATCACTCCAATCCATTTATATATCTGTCATATCTAATAATGACACAAATTACTTAATTTTTTATTTTAATTTTTTAATTGAGTCACTGTGGAATACATAGTTACAAAGCTGTTTATGATCAGGTTTCAGTCATATAATGATCCAACACCCATCCCTTCACCAGTGTCCATTTCTCACCACAAATGACCCCAGTTTCCCTCCCACCCCCTCCCCCCAGCCTACCTCTATGGCTCTATGGCAGGCACTCCTCTTTCTCTTTTGTTTTGGGGGGGTTCGAACCCAGCGATGCACAGGGGTTACTCCTGGCTCATGCACTCAGAAATTACTCCTGGTGGGGCTTGGGAGATCATATGGGATGCTAGGAATCAAACCCGGGTCGCCTGCGTGCAAGGCAACTGCCCTACCCACTGTGCTATTGCTCCAGCCTCCCACTTCTTTCTTTTTCTCTATCCTTCTTTCTCTCCCCCCACCCCCCACCACCTTCCCACCTTTCCGGACACTATGATCTGCAACAGATACTGAGAGGTTATCATGCTTGTTCCTTTACCTACTTTCAGCATGCAGCTTCTATCCAGAGTGATCATTTAATGGCTTTATTTTTACTGTACATTCCAGCTTGCCAACTCAACACTTTGCCATGCCTGCAGGCAAGCCACTGATTCTGAAGCTTTGATCAGCATTTGAGTCACCAATGCATCTTGTTAAAGTACAGATTTAGAGTCAGTAGGTCTGCGATAAGGCACCAGATTCAGCATTTCTAACAAGGCAATGCAGATGCTGCTGTTCTTTGAACCCACATATAGTGTGGCAAGGGTCTAGATGACCAAAAGGAAACTGAGCTCCCAAATCATGTACCTAATCAAGAGACATAGCAAAACATTTTCCTCACAGTCTATTTTCTTTTATCAGTAGATAATTAGAGTTACAAAGCTAACTCCATTTAAGCCCATTTTAAACCACTTCTCTGCAGAAATTAAGGAGGGGGCACTAAAAGCTTTCTACAGTACCACTTATGAAGAGACTCTGAACCTGTGAAAATTTAAAGAGCTTATTAAGCAAAACCTATGCATCCATTTTACTTCACAAAATTAAATAAATGTTATATACATGATTGAAATGTTTGCATGGATATACAGACATAGACATAGATACATAGTGACCTATATATCTATATATCAATTTCTATATATCCTGATTATTTAGTGAAGTATATACTTTAACTAAAACAGAAGATCAACCACAGTAAAATTAAGTTAAAGGTTTAAAATGGAAAGACTAAGTAGGAGAAGACTTGAGTTCCCTAGCTGTCTTTATTTTTATTTTTATTATTTATTTATTTATTTTTTGCTTTTTTGGTCACACCCAGAGATGCACAGGGGTTACTCCTGGCTCTTCACTCAGGAATTACCCCTGGAGGTGCTCAGAGGACCATATGGGATGTTGGGAATCAAACCCGTGTTGGCCGCACGCAAAGCAAACGCCCTACCCGCTGTGCTCCAGCCACAACCCTAGCTGTCTTTAATGTTAGTCAGCTGTGTCATCTTTAATAAGTATTACTTCTGCAGGTTCAGGTGTCCAACATACAAAATAAGCAGATTAAGCTATGAGATGGCATGTGATGTTTAGTCTTAGGTCCCTGAACTCATCAACTGACTACTTGAAGTCCCATGTTCAGAAGGTTCGAAACTGGACTATGGTAGTGGAAAGACAGAAGGTCATAATACTCTACATTGATTCTGCAAGGGAGGTGACAGCACACAAGCTGCTCAGTTTCTTATTTTTGTTTGGGGCGGGGGCTGGGGCGCACCCGGCTATGCTCAGGGTTTACTCCCAGCTCTGTGCTCAAGGATTACTCCTGGTAGGAATTGGGAAACCATTTGTGGTGCCAGAGATTGAACCGGGGTCAGCCTATTGCAAGGCAAGCACCCTACCCACTGTATTATTGCTCCAGTTCTGGCTCTTTTTTAACTTTCTGAGCGAGATTACTAGAGTTACCATTGAATGAATTTTATTTCTGCCATATACTGAGTACCTACTGTGTGGGGGGCCTTCTGTCGAACTTAGATATAACAAAAACAATACTGCACAGTTCCCACGCTGTCTGTAGAAGCATCACATTTTAGGTGGAATAAGACCTTAGAGAACATCTAGTCTTGATCCTTGTTTTATGGGTAAAGAAATTACTCTTTGCTTATTTTCACTGGCATTTATAAAGGCTTAGTGATATTGTCTTTGATTTCTCTGGGATGTTCTAAAGGAACAACACATTTTTTTCTTCAGAACTTCACGACCCAATATTGTAACTACAGGGCCTGGTTACCAATTAAATTAAACTTATTCATTAATTATAATATAAGCTTTAAGCTTCATTTCTTCAGACACATTAGGCACATTTTAAGTACTTATAGGTATATGTGGCTGGTTACACTATGTGTATCTGACAGCCCAGATATGGGACATCTTCATCACTGCAGAAAGTTCTGTTAAACATCACTACCATCTAAAGAATGATTTCTACATTCAGTGTAAGTACATTTAAAATCAGGATAGAATAAGGAAGGAAAGGTGCGGACTGGGCCCAAATTTTGAGATGCCCGTTATGGCTTACGTAAGGTCTGTAGCTAAGTAGATCAAAGAGTTTGTTCTGAAAGATTAAAGCATTTTTAAAGGGAAAAAAGTCCCCTTTTACCACTCAGATTAGCTTTTTAAGACTTCATGCTGGGTGATTTCCAGCAGCGCTGTTAAGAACACTCTAGTAATCACATCATTTCTCCATTGTGCACAAACCTTTAGATTCCTTTGTCTAAAATAAAAACACATTCTCTCCTCCCCACAAGAGTTACTTTTGTATTTTTAAAAAGTTTCGGGGCACACCCAGCTGTGCTCATGACTTACTCCTAGTTCTACTCTCGGGGATCACTCCCTGTTTTGTGTAGGGTCAACATATGGGGCGCTGGGGATCGAACCATGGTTGGTTGCAGCCACTATTTCTCTGAGTTTATTTTAGTCACTGTGATGTACACAGCTGTTTATGGTAGGGTTTCATTCACAAAATGTTCCAACACCCCACCCTCCACCAGACTGTCCACTTCTCTTCACCACTATCCTTCTGTAGCTGCCATCCATCCCTCAGGGTAAGCTTCCTACAAGGTAATACCAGTTCTGAGTTTTTGTTGCTTTGGAAATCTGTTACTTCCTTACTATGTTTCTTTATATCCATATGAGAGAAATCATTCTGCATCTGTTCCTCTCCTTTTGCTTAACTTCATTCAGCATGACACCCTCCAAATCCACCTTCATAGTAGAAAATTGCATGATTTCATCTTTTCTTATAGCTGAGTAGCATTCCATTATATATACATATGTACTGTAGTTTCTTTATCCAGTCATAAGTTCTTGGACATTTAGGTTGTTTCCATTTATCACTATTTGATATTTTATTATTTGTTTACATGTTACCTGTGCCTATGATAATGAAAACTCCCTTAAAGCAGTGATATTTTCTGTATAACCATCTCTCCCAAATACCATTTTATTTAAGTGTTGGTCATCATCATCATCATCATCATCATTATCCCATTGATCGTCGATTTTCTCGAGCAGTCTCAGTAATGTTTCCATTCATCCTAGCCCCGAGATTTTAGAAGCCTCTCTTTACTCATCCTTCCCAATGGTGCCACATTGGAGGCTCTTTCAGAGTCAGGGGAATGAGACCCATCATTGTTACTGGTTTTGGCATATGAATACACCGTGGGGAGTTTGCGAGGCTCTCCCATGTGGGCAGGAAATTCTTGGTAGCTTGTCAGGTTCTCCGAGAGGGAGAACTATGATATAAGATGTTTTCCGGGAGCTTGGTTATATAGTCTCTGGATTTATTTTTGGCCATTAATAGGATTACACAGCACTGGGGTCAGTTTCTGGGTATGACTGCCTAGCTACTGGAGAATGGGGGATCTGGGAGGAAGAGGCCCAGTCCCGATCTGAGCAGGCATGGAGATCTCAGCCCCAGGTCCCATATACCTGGGTTCCTCTGCCGGTTCCTTCATGCATGATGCTCGTCTTAATGTGTGGAAATGGGCCTTGAGCATGGCTGTGGCTAGGCTCTGGAGGTCTTTGGCTGTGGGGGCTCTGCTTGGGGCAGTGAGGGAAACTCAACCCACCCCCCTCTGAGGGGCCCCGGTGAAGACAGCCAGGCGCAGGGGCGAGAGACTCTTTGTTGGTAAGAAAAACAAAAATCATAACCGATACTGAGCTGAAACTTATTAGAGGATCTGTTTCCTCATAAGTCATTTTCCTAAAGATCACAATTTCCAAGAATCTATTGGCAATGATCAGTGGCACTTGCTATAATAATTTTTATTATACTGAGAATGGTACCTGTTAATTCCCCAAATATGTTGCTCAATACATATTTGTAGCCTGAAGGCAATATAGAGTATTGTTACTAGGACATAGACTTTGAAAATGAGTTTAAATTTTTGGCTCTTGGAGTATCTAGAGTACAAGCTAAGCCTAGTTAACTCAAATAAGAAGAAAATAAAAATGGAAATGCACAACTTACAAGGCTATGAGGACTAAATGAGGTTAACACCTATCTGAGCACAGTAGTAAAGGTCTAGGACAAGCAGGTACAGTTGTACCTCTATTACCACTCAGGAAAATTCTTATATCTCAGTTTCTTCATCGGTATTTTATATATCACTTAGTACTGACACAGTAGAAAAGAATATTAAATGGCATGATGTTCATAAAGCACTCGATGCAAGACCTAGTATGTAGTATGTGGTAAATGTTCAATAAATACATTCAAGAACACATTTGAAATTTAAGACCAGAGCTCCTAAAATGGCTGAGAAGCACATGCATAGCATACTGAAAAAGAAAGAATAAGTACCCAAAAGACAAAGGGATAAATTGTCTCTTAAGAGTAGAGTTAGCTCAGTAGATAGAAGGGTCAGGAAGATTGCTCCATAGTTGGAAGCCTGCCTCACTAGCGGGCGGGGAGAAGACAGCTGGAATAGAGAAGGGATCACTAAGAAAATGATGGTTGGAGGAATCAACCGGGATGGGAGATATGTGCCAAAAGTAGATAATGGACTAAACATGATAACCTCTCAGTCTCTGCATTGAAAACCATAATTCCCAAAAGTAGAGAGAGAGTATGGGGAATTTTGTCTGTCATGGAGGCAGAGGGAGGGTGGGAAAGGTGAGGGTATACTGGGGATATTGGTGGTGAGGAATGTGCACTGGTGGAGGGATGGGTGTCTGATCATCTTGTGATTGTAACTCAGACTTGAAAGCTTGAAACTATATCTCACAGTGAATCAATAAAATTTTTTAAAAGAGTAGAGTCGATTGAAACCTGACTATTAGCAGCTTTATAATTGTGTATCTCACAGTTATTTGATTAAAAGAAAAGAGTAGAGTCAGAGGGTCTGGAATCATAGTACAGTGGGTAGGGGGTAGGGCATTTGCCTTGCACGCAGCAGATCTGGGTTCGATCTCTGGCATCCCATATGGTTCCCCAAGCACTTCTAGGAGCGATTCCTGAGTGCAGACCCAGAAGTAAGTCCTGACCAGTGCCAAGTGTGGCACAAAAGCACAAAGTAGAGTCAGAAAAGCCTGGGTCCTAACCCAGTTCTGTACTATATATCATCTCAAGGATTGCTCTCCATACAAGATATCTATACAAGTGACACTATTTTAAAGGTTGTTGCATTAAATGAGATAAAGCATGTGAATTCCTCTCTAGCTCACCCTATGCTTGGCAATGTTTCCTTAATGACTAACACATGATAAGACACTTAGTGCACAACGCTGTCCCATAATAAACACACAATAAATATTTGTCAGCATTGCATCTGATTGCCATAGTGACCTCTGTAAATATTGGCATGAGTAAAAGTGAAAATGACCACATGTGGATGATAGTCAAAGGGGAATCTGTCCTTCTCACTATAAGTTAGTGCTCTTTCAGGATGACCCAGATTCAGCTGGCAGGCATTATTCATTGGTCAGAATGATTTACTTTCATTACTACATATTTGATTAATTCTAAATTTCCCAGGGTTGTAAATAACCAATCCACAGTGGGAAGAATTCTGTTTCCCTAAAACCAACAAATATGGAAGTTTCACTTATTATCAGAAAACCCAATCAAGGCTACCCTGGGGTATCTCATTGCACTAGTCCTGGTAAAAGACTTACAGAAGCACAGTGTTTGTACAGATCTAGTTCAGCCTTATCACTTCAGATGCTCTTTATGCAAATAAAAGTAGATATTCGTTCAGAATTGTCCCCTTATATCTTTGGGAGGGGCTGAAGCAATAGCACAGCGAGTAGGGCGTTTGCTTTGCATGCGGCCAACCTGGGTTCGATTCTTCCATCCCTCTCGGAGAGCCTGGTAAGCTACCGAGAGTATCTTGCCCGCACAGCAGAGCCTGGCAAGCTACCTGTGGTGTATTCGATATGCCAAAAACAGTAACAACAAGTCTCACAATGGAGACCTTATTGGTGCCCGCTCGAGCAAATCGATGAGCAATGGGATGACAATGATACAGTAATCTTTGGGAGAACATTTTTTGTTTTGGGGCCACACTTGGAGGTTACTCCTGACTTGGTGCTCAGGAGCCTCTCCTGGAAGTGTTTAGGGAAGCTGTAAGGTGCTAGATATTGAATCAGGACTTCCCACATGCAAAGCATGTGTTCCAGCATTCAAAGTGCTTTGTCTCCTTGTCCCAGCAAACATATTTTAACCATAGCGCTTCAAAACTACACCTAGTTCTCTTCCCTAGGTTTTTTTAATTATTATTTTTAATTTTTTTTATTGAATCACCATGTGGAAAGTTACAAAGCTTTCAGGTTTAAGTGTCAGTTATACAATGTTCGAACACCCATCCCTTCGCCAGTGCACATATTCCACCACCAAGAACCACAGTATACCTCCCCCACCCCCCCACACCTCCCCAGCTCCCCAGCTCCCCACCCTGCCTGTGTAACTGATAAATTTCACTTTACTTTCACTTTACTTTGATTACATTCAATATTTCAACAAAAAACTCACTATTATTGTTTGGAGTTTCTCCCCTCAGAGTCGGACCTGCTGAAAAGGAAGCATTTGATAATTTGTTTTCCATTGCTGAGAATGAAGAGATATGAGGTCGAGCGGCCGCAATAGCGGCCGCACGGTTTTGGATTTCTGTATTTTAGTATTTTAGTAACTAAGTCCAGAGAAATTTCTGCCAGAAATTGCATCATTGGAAGCTTGTACCTCTCTGCTACTTTATATTCCACATATGAGTGCACTATTCCCTAGGTTTAAAAGAAGACTTTTTCTAATGTTTATCCCTCTATTTCTTTCTCTTTCTCTGTTCCAGGCTGTTATGGTGTCCCTGCTGACAGATTACTCACCTCAGCTCCAGAAGCCAAAGTTTTGATGCTGTGATAATAGTCAAAGAGAAATGCTGCTCTTCAGTAACTGATTGAATCAGTTTATGGGGGATAAGGATAAGAGTCTAAAAAATAAATTCTGATACATGGTGTAGGTGAACATTTGACATTGCTTTGCCATTGCAAAACCTGCCTGAAGCTCTTAAATATCGATCACACCATAGTACACAACCAAATTTGGTTTAAAATCTCTGAAGTTCATAATCTTTGATTTACATTGAAATAGCATGACAATAATCATATATAATTGCTTTAACTCAATATAAAATACTGTGGTTATAGCACATGATGTCTAAGTCATTACTTGCACTCTATGATTATTACCTTAATAAACTGCTACCCACGTTATTTTTTTGTTTGTCTTTTGGGCCACACCTCGTGATGCAAAGGGCTTACTCCAGGCTCTGCACTCAGGAATTACTCCTAGAAGTGCTCAGGGGACCATATGGGATTCTGGAGATCTCACCCAGGTGGGCTGTGTGCAAGGCAAACACCCTACCTGCTGTGGTGTGTCTTATACTACCATCCCCATGGTATTTTTAAGTAAACATTTATCAGGAAGTCAGTTTCTGGTAGACTTATGGGCTATATTTATATCCGCAGAGACCAAGAAGGAAGCCAAGTTATTCCTGTAGCTGATGAAGTACAGTTTTGGGGCCAAAGAGGCATATAAATATCCACTTATGGAGGTGAACAATAAGAACCTTGAAAACAACTATAAGTAAGCCCAAACTGTGGTGCTGTACTACTCATTTGTGGGAAGGGAGGCTCTTTACAAGCACTTATCTCTTTTCCATAATGAATACTTAATGCAGCAAGCCTAAGAAAGCCTTTGTAATCAAGTGGTAAAACCATGATGAGTGAAATTTTTTAGTTCAAAGTCTCTGACCAATAACAATTTATTTTTTTTTTAAATTTTATTGAATCACCATGTGGAGGGTTACATAGTTCTCAGGATTATGTCGGTTATACAGTTCTCAAACACCCTTCACTTCACCAGTGCCCATCTTCCATCACCAACCCCCCCAGTATACCTGCCGCCCCCTCCCACCTCCCCAGTCCCAACCCTTGCACATGATATGTTTCACTTCGTTTACGCCTTATTTCGATTACATTCCATGTTTCAACACACAACTCACTACCGTTGTTGGGGTTTCCCCCAAAAAAGAAAAGCAGTCCTATTGCCAAGGAGGCATTTGATAGTTCTCCATTGCTAAGAATATAGAGATATTAAGTCCCGCTGTTTGTTACATAGTTTTTCTTTTTCCCCCTTGCCCCGTGCCACCGAGTTCACGCCTGTTTTAGTAATCGCCACGCTGCCTGACAAGGGAAAAAAAAACCGAAAAGGATGGTTATTTCCCGTCATCAGCAGGCGTGGGGCTCTGGCTTAGTTGATAGACTTGTAGAGTATCTGCAAGCAGTCTCTGGAACCGACGGTCTTGCGCTGGTGTCGGCTCCGACTCGAGATTCCACCAGCGTCCCGCTGTTCCTTGTACATAAATTTTCCCCTTATATCCCATTCCCACGCCACCAGGTCTGTTTGCTTAATGGACATCACACTGTAGTTGATGACACACCGCGTTTCTTCCCGAGAAAGAAGAAAATTTCTTCTCAGCCGGCGTGGGGATATAGCTTAGTTCAGTCTAGTGAGATGGCTACCACTTTGATTGCCTTCAATATTTCAGCAACAGACTTACTATTAGGATCTCCCACAAAAGTCCGCCCCATTAGAAAGGAACCATTACATATTGCTTATACTAAGATGACATTAAGTTTTGGGTTTCTGTATAAAGTCCAGGGAAAGTACAACCAGAAATAACATCACTATAAACTTTTACCCTTTTATGGTGCTCATAAGATGGAGAAACCTAGAGAGAGGCTCTCTAGGTTAAAAGAATTGGGGGATGCCCGGGTCCCACAGCTTCAGCACGCCGTGGGGTCTCTGGTCCCATGCCGGAATTAGTTCAGTGGGCTGCTTGGGGTCCGAGGGCGCTCCCTCGGGCCCCTCCATCATGCTCCTTCCACAGCCGGGTCCAAAAGGAAGCACACGTGGGGGAGGTGGGTTTAAGTATCTAACTGCGGTGGGCGGGGGTCGCCGCCCCCGCCCCCTGGGGACTCCCGCAAGCGCGCTCACGTCCTGTTTTGGCTGAATCGGCGTCTCCGTTTTGCGATCAGGAAAACCGCGGCCCCTGCGCTGTGCTCAGGAGGGAGGAGTTGAGAGAGAGACAGGTTAAAAGAATTGGGGGATGCCCGGGTCCCACAGCTTCAGCACGCCGTGGGGTCTCTGGTCCCATGCCGGAATTAGTTCAGTGGGCTGCTTGGGGTCCGAGGGCGCTCCCTCGGGCCCCTCCATCATGCTCCTTCCACAGCCGGGTCCAAAAGCAACAATTTATTTTTTTTTATGTTTGCACTTATCATGTGTCTACTTGCACCACTTACTGGATATAAATCTGCGGTGTGTCACATTTTGGTCCACTTTTTCCCTTCACTTTTTCTTCAAGAGAATCATACATATATTGGAAGGTCATTATAATGAAATTAAAGGTTGATGTCTTTTGCAACTGACCTGATTTTGTATTACTGAAGTTTTATGACATATTTTGAGCATTTTTGGTTATAATGCTGAATAACATCAATGGAAATTTTTAAAATTACTGTATTTTATAGCAGACAAGAAAGTAATTGTCTTTGTGCTTCACATCTACCATTAGGAGAATGTTTCCAGGCTGGTTGGCTCCTCCACAAATTCCAAAGGTTGACTCTTACAGATGGTTAGTTACAACACAAATGAGAAGTCAGTTGTGTGAATTGCAAGTCAGATTTGCATGGAAGATACAGCGAACCATATTTTTCAGGAGAATAAAAGTTCATAATTTTATAGGAAAATAATAATTTATAGTAAATATCAAGGCTTTTATGTCTATAGAAATTTATTGGAAGCACTAAAGTAAGAGTGGGGTGGGGCTGGAGCGACAGTTCAGCTGGTAGGGCATTTGCCTTGCATGTGGCCAACCCCGGTTCGGTTCCCAGCATTTCATATGGTTCCCTGAGCACCGCCAGGAGTAATTCTTGAGTGCATGATCCAGGAGTTACCACTGTGCATCGCCAGGTGTGACCCCCCCCAAAAAAAGCAAATAAATAAAATGGCATTAAAATTTAAAAAAAGCAAGAAAGAGTGGGGTTTAGGAGACTATCTTAGTTTAAATGAACATTTAGGAATATTTTTTTCCCTTTTGGGTCATACCTGGTGATGCACAGGGGTCACTCCTGGCTCTGCACTCAGGAATTACTGCATGAGTGAAATGCAAACAAGAAAGTTCATAAGTTTGTAACTGTACATCACAGTGATTCTCTAATAAAAAATTAAAACAAAACAAAACAAAACAAAAGTTGCCGGGGTTGGAGTGATAGCACAGCGGGTAGGGCATTTGCCTTGCACGCGGCCAACCCGGGTTTGATTCCCAGCATCCCATATGGTCCCCTGAGCATCGCCAGGAGTAGTTCCTGAGTGCAAAAGCCAGGAGTAACCCCTGAGCATAGCCGGGTGTGACCCAAAAAGCAAAAAAAAAAAAATGTTCCTCGGAGCGGAAGCAATAATACTGCAGGTAGGACATTGGCCATGCACATGGCCAACCCAGGTTCAATCCCCAGCATCCCATATGGTCCCTCTAGCCCATCAGGAATGATCCCTGAGTGCAGAGCCAGGAGTAAGCACTGAGCACCACGAGGTGTGGGCCAAATCCAAATCCCATGCCAAAAAAAAAAAAAAACCACGTTTTCTCTTGGTCCAAGGTAAGTCTTCACTTGTGATAAAGACAAATAAAAAATATATAAAGAGGGCATCCGTATTCCTTTTCTTTTCATTTTGGGTCACACCCAGCAATGTACACAGGTAACTCCTGGCTCATGCACTCAGAAATTAGTCCTGGTGGTGTTCAGGGGACCATATGCGTGCGATTCTGGGAATCGAACCCAGGTCAGCTGTGTGGAAGGCAAATGCCCTACCGGCTGTGCTATTGCTCCAACCTTGGCACCTGTATTCTTTTATGATACAAACCTTTATGAACTTTTATAAACTTCTTGGAAGTTCTCAACATTATTTAGATTATGGAAGAACATCTTGAGACATGACTCCAGTAATTTTTCAGGATGAATATGTTTTGACACATATGAAAGGTCATATTAGAGAATGGAAACCAATCAAATCATAACGACCAGACTCCTTTCTACAACTACAGACTGACTCCATAGAGGTTGTGCTCTTTGCAAACATTAATAAATGGTATGAGTGAGGTTGAAAGTGTGCCTGTACTTCAGTTAGCAAATGTGATTCCTCCTTTTAGATATTATAACTGAGATGAAGGAGTACATTTTTTGTAAGTTGCCCACCCAGGCATGGCACATTTTAGTCTATAGACTTGAATAGTGCTTTGTGTTGTCACACAAAGGCCCAGTATCTGGTGGGGTGGCGTTACCCTTAATGACTTATTTCAGGAATTTTTTTTCATTGTCACCTTATTCTTGATTACAGTGAGACACTCAGGGACACTTTGATGACAGGTTTGGTGTCTGGCCTCCATTTCTACCCCAGTTTTATTAAGAATTCATATCGGAAATGATATGTTTCCGATATGAATTCCATCTTTCTGCGGCAAACACATGGCATAAGTCATTGAAACAGAATTTTGAAAATCAACTCTGCAGTTCTTTAACACTTTAAATAAATACACCCCTAAAAATGATCCAGGGAATTGAATGTCAGTTATTGATTAAAGAATCTTGTTCATAGCAAACAGAAGTGAATTTCCTGGTATGGACTAAAACTCTTTACAATCTTTTTGTGTGGGGGGTAGGGGTGGTCACAAACTGCTGTGCTCAGGGCTTATTTTGTCACTGCACTCAGAGATCACTCCTTCCAGGTTCAGGGAATCATATGTATTGCTGAGGATCAAACCTGGGTTGGCCAAATGAAAGGTAAGTGCTCTACCCACTATATCCTCTCTCTGGCTCCTCTTCACAGACTTAATAATGTGGTTTATATCAATGATACAAGACTCGGTGGGTGTTTAATAAATGTATTTTTTTCGTGAAATATTCCCACAGGGAATAGAAATACAACTGCCTTCTAGAGCAAAATCATTAGGAAATGAGTTTTCAAACTGGATTGAGGCTTAGCACTTATCTAACTTAGAGGACTACCTCTTCATTCTTTCTAAAAAAGGAACAGCAACAAAATTTTCCAAGTATAGAAATATAATCTATATGGAGAGATAATGCATATCATCATTGTCTGAAAACTCTCTAAAATACTAGAAATACAGCTACTTGATTTGATTTATCCCCTAGGTTGAGTAAAGATTGGGAAACCAGCTCGTCCAGAACTAGAGTTCTGTGAGGCTAAGGGGCAGAGAGAGCACAAATGTAAGAAAGAAATGGATAGAGTTCTCCAGAAACATGAATAGAGAACAGAAAATAATCTGTGTAATAGAGGTTGTTGCTGATGCCCCTTGCAGGTCCCTTTTACCTGGGTGTGCCCATACCCCAACTATTTTCAAGTATTACCCTCAGTCACAGCAACCACTTAGGCCAGAACCTTAGGGATCACCCTCATCCCACCTCTGGAAGTCATTAACAAATGACTGAAAGACAGGTGTGAGAAACTTGGCTCTCTTTCATGAAAGGATGAACTCTATGGTAATATTAGCATTCCTTTTCATTTCATTGCCCCATTTTCTGACGGGATTGGATGTTTTATTCTTGTAGAGTTCAACCAGTGCCTTGTATTGCTTTTCTTTTTTTGTTTGTTTGCTTGTTTTTTTGCTTTTTGGGTCAAACCCAGCAATGCTCAGTGGCCACTCCTGGCTCTGCACTCAGGAATCACTCCTGGCAGTGCCTGGGGGACCATATGGGATGCTGGGGCAGGGATCAAACCCGGGTCAGCCGCATGCAAGGCAAAAGCCCTACCCGCTGTGCTATCGCTCCAGCCCCAAGTGATTTGTACATCTTGATATACAAGGTATATATATATATATATATATATATATATATATATATACACACACACATATACCGAACATGATGGCCACTTTGTACCTGTATTGCAAACTATAACACGCTAATGGAAAGAGAGTAAAAGGGAATGTGCCTGCCACAGAGGCATTGGGAGTGGGGGGTAGGGGGGTGGCAGGAGGGATACTGGGAACATTGGTGGTAGAGAATGGGCGAATGGGCACTGGTGGAGGGATGGGTACTCGATCATTGTATGACTTAAACGTAATCACGAAAGTTTTTAAGTCTGCAACTGTATCTCATGGTGATTCATTAAGAAAAACTTAGTGTTCCTCATGGATCATGCTGAAACTAGTGTCTGATAAAGACCAAATTCTTGGTTACCTTGCCCTATTGCTTAACTTGCTGCCCTTGATTCCTTTATCCTGAGTGCTTCCTTGATAACTCGTTTGCATAACAATCCTCATTTCAGGCTCTTCTTTAAGGGAATCTTAACTCTGTTGACCCCAGCACCCCCTAGTTCAGATTTTTCAGAGGTCTGTATTGTATCTCCCATCTTTCAGGCACAAAGGGGGGATTAGAGAGGAGAGAGGGCTTTATCCAAAAGATAAAGAGCTCATGCATAGCAAACGAAAACTTTGATTACTAGACTTGAACTATCTTAGGAGGAAGCAGAACACTGAACATAACAAATATTATTTTCTTGTCACAGGTTCAAATTCACAAGGAATTTAATCTCCATGGAGTAGGTAACTAATATGCTTTTCCCCAGAATAGACCTGAGGGAACTAGTAATATTTCTGATTTATTTCTGATATTCTACTTCTAGAGTTTGGCAGCTATTTAGGTGTTCTGCCCTTTGCAGTTCGCCCACAGCAGGTCTGGGTTGGGGCCTGAGATGTTTCATTTTTAATAAGTTCCCAGGGATCAACCACACTTTGAAAATCATTGGTCTGAGGCAATTCTGAAGATTTATTTGAAGTATTTTCATTTCCACATCCATAAAGCACCACCATAAAGCATTTGATACAACCCAGAGCCTCTGATTATTAATACCTTTGGTACCACTGAGACCTGGATTTCATCCTTCCTTTACTGTGTAACAGCTATCTAGACCTTTCTCACCTTGTCTATAAAATGGTAATAAAAATGTTTAGATCACATTTTGGAGGGGAAGCTAAAATTTAAAAATTATGTATTAGAGCATTTGTCTTAGAGTGCTAAATAAGCACTTTTCTTTTTAATTGTGGTAACTCTGATTTACCTCATTACATATGTTCCACGGTTTCTTGTTCATACCTGTTCAAATTTAGTTATCACGACATACTCACCATCAAGTGCTGAAATTTCTCCGCCACCGGACATGCTCCATCCTTTGTGATCCCTTACCCCTATCCCCTATGGCCACCTCAGTTCTATGGGTTAGATCCAAGGATTACTTTCTGGCTGTTTTTTTTCTTGCTGTGTTTCTTTATATCTCACATATTAATGAGATCATTTGGAACATGTTTCCCATTCTCACTTGTTTCCTTTAGTAAAGCTATGCTCTCCAACTCCTTCCATGGTTTTGCAAATGGTAAGGTTTCATAATTCCTTATAGCCAAGTTGTATTCCATTGTGTATACATTCCATTGTGTGTACATATATATACATATATAAGTATATATGTATATGTATGTCTGTATGTGTGGCATTATCTACTTATCTGGAATTGAGAATCTGGATTTTTTCCATGGCTTGGCTACTGTAAATAGTATTGCAATAAGCACAGTAAATATTACATGCATTTGAAAGCTAGTTCTTTGGATAGATACCTGAGCGGAATTGCTGGATGTTGCTGGATGGTTATAGTAATACCATTTTAGCTTCTTTTCTTTTGCCTTTTGGGTCTCACCTGGTGATGCACAGGGGTTACTCCTGGCCCATACACTCAGGAATTACTCCTGTCGGTAATGGGGGACCATATGGGATGCTGGGAATCCAGCCCGGGTTGGCCATGTGCAAGGCAAACACCCTACCCTCTGTGCTATGGTTCCAGCCCCTACTTTTAGCTTTTTAAGGAACACCCATACTGATTTCAGTTTACATTACCACCAGCTTTGTATGAGGCTTCCTTTTTTCCACAACCTTGCCAAAACTTGTTGTTTCTGGCCTTTGTGATATAGGTCATTCTTACAGGTATGAAAGCAAATCTCATTGTGGTTTTGATTTGCATTTTCCTGGTAATAAATGATGATGAACATTTTTTTCATGTTTCTGTTGTACATCAGTATGTCTTTGGGTGGAGGGAATCTCTATTCATCTCATGCATATTTTGGTGGGGTTATTTGGGTTTTGTTGCTGAGGCTTATGCGTTTTACCATATCAGGAAAATATTGAGAAAACTAATTGGTATCCAAACAGTGCAAGGAATGAGATGTCTTCTGAAAATGGCAGAACCCAGAGACAGATGCATCAGTTGAACCACTTCTCTAGCAGCTGGTTTTTGAATATGCTACTCAGGGAGCAACTGGCTCTTTACCAAACCAAATATTGAAGCTCACAAGTCTGAAAATCTAATCAAGGTGACTAAGTTCTGCTTAAGAAAGCATGCCGGGAACGTGTATTTATATGAAGTAGATCAGAGGCATTTGGCAATCGTGGTTTTAAGGTTTTAGCTAATAAAAGATGGAAAGGATTAGGATAAAATGTTCAGAATGTATACATATTCAGTGCTAGAACTTCAATGATTAAAGGAAGACCTTTTTCAACTATTCCTCAGATAATGGTTCTTTTACGTCTAGATTTCAGGATCTTTTTACAAGCTCAAAAAATTTTCTTCTCAGGTCCATCATCTACCCTTCACTGTATCACTGCCATCCCATTGTTCATTGATTTGCTCAAGAGGGTGCCAGTAACGTCTCCATTTGTCCTAGCCCTGAGATTTTAGCAGCATCTCTTTACTCGTCCTTCCCAACGGTGCCGCATTGGAGGAACTTTCAGGGTCAGGGGAAATAAGACCCATCATTGTTACTGTTTTTGGTATATTGAATATGCCACGGGGAGCTTGCCAGGCTCTGCCTTGCAGGCAGGATACTCTTGGTAGCTTGCTGGGTTCTCTGAGAGGGAGAATTAGACTCACTTCCTGGAGCTTTGTTTTATAGTCTCTGGATCTTGGCCATTGATGGGATTACACGGTGCACAGGGTTGGGGGGAGAGTTAGTGAGTGTGACTGCATAGTTACTGGAAAATGGGGGATCTGGGTGGAGGAGGCCCAGTCCTCATCTGAGCAGGCTTGGAGATCTCAGCCCTGGGTCCCGCACAACTGGGTTCCTCTGCCGGTTCCTTCATGCGTGAGGCTCGTCTGAGTATGTGGAGAGTGGCCATGAACATGGCTGTGGCTGGGCTCCGGAGGTCTTCAGTTGCTGGGGCTCTTCTCGGAGTGGGGAGGGAAACTCAACCTTCTATCCTTCAATCATCTACCCTTACAAAAATGTATGAAGGAGACAAATAATGAAGTAAGGTAAATTTAGTAAAGAAATGTGAAGGGAGATGGAGAGAGTTACACACTCAAGAGAGAACTAAGACTTATCCAGTGGACAGAGTCAAGTACAGATCCCAATTAGAGCTCTTAATTGGCAAATCTCCAAGATGAGAATGCATGTCATAAAGTAAAAGAGAGAAAGCACGCATTTCAGGCAGAAATATGGTAACCACCAGAATAGAGAAATAAGAACCTCTATTGCTGTAAAGATCATTTTCACACATTTTCCCAAAACTGCCCCTCCAAAGTCTGTTGCTAGGGTATTGATAAGGGGAGAGTCTGCAACTGTTGATGATATCTTTTGATATATTTAACATGGCATTTGTCCGGGCATTGAAGCATCTTATTCTAGGGGTCCAGGCCATGATCTGGTCGGGAATTCTGAATCTCAGAGGTTTTCCTGGCTCCTCATATGGTTCTTGTATTTCAAAGGCATTCATGGGGGCTAGAATGATAATACAGCAGGTAGAATACTCGCCTTGCATGTGGCTGACCTGAGTTTGGTCCCTGGCACCATATGATTCCCCAAGCTCCACTGGGAGTGATCCCTTAGCTCAGAGCCAAGAGTAAGCCCTGAGCATTGCTGGTTGTAGCCCCAAAACAAAGCAACCCCCCAAAAAAAACAGAAAACAAAATAAACAACACAGGCCTTTAGGCCTTTGCACTGGTTTGGGTTCCAATACACATACCAGGACCCCTGCCCTGGTATAACACAAGTTTTACAAAATTCTAATTTTGTACTGGAAGTTCAAATAGAAAAAAAAGTTTTTCTTCTTCTTTGTTGTTGTTGCAGTGCCAGGATATGTCATACATTATTGGTTCTCGGATCATACTTATAGTGCCAGGGTTCTTACTTGGCAGTGTGGGGGCAGTACTGGTGATAGAACTTGGGTTCTCACATGTGCAAGGCAGGTACTCAACCACTGAGCCACATCTCTGGGCTTTGAGAGCTTAACAACATATAATGTCATTTGGTTTCCTTGAATGAAAAGTTTATTCTCTTGTTTTCATGATATCCAAGTCTAAATGACCATAGTTTATCAGGGTTTTTTTTCAAGTAAACTGGTGTCCTGTACAAAAGATGACTAGTTCAATGTACATCTCGTAGAATTACATGGATGCTTTTATTCTAGAGAATCACAATACTTTGTTAGGTATCAAAAAGTTTTAATGCTTATTTCTTTATGTCATCACACAGACTATTAAAAAGACTTAATCAAGAGTTGAAATTTAATATTTTTTTTACTCTTTCATCAGGGACATTCATTCATAAGTGACTCTTACTTTTCAAATTATCGCCTATGTGATGCTGAAGAATAAAATGACTTTTGGTTCTATTGCTTTGATTATTGTTGAGGTTTATTTTTATCCTCTATTTCTTTTGAATCATCTCCTGAGGGTGGTTTAGGAATCCATTGTGAAGCAATGTACAAGACTGCTCTAAGGAATCCAAGAATGGCCAAGTGGGAATAACTCTGGAATTAGTGATTAAACTTGAAAGCTCAGTTCTCTGATTTCATCCATAATATTTAGTAGAGTTCTCCAAAAATATTCTGCTAGAAAATAAAAT